>NC_141351.1:18348513-18986013 GCF_057382095.1 Aulonocara sp. 'chitande type north' Nkhata Bay
AGCTTGAATCCAAAGTTCTGAACTGTCCAGAATTACCATTCCATACAGAGCCAATATGGCTAATAGCAACCAAAAAGAATCCTGGTGTAATTTGAAATTAGCTGCAGCTCTTTTATCACATTATGGGCATCAGGCTCAGAAGTCCAGCATTTAGATGAAGCAGAATTCTCGGGTGTCTCCAGATCAGAAAAGCAGATTGGCGATACTTAGCACAAATAAACCTTTGAGTCCACCCAGCCAAGGTGAAACCCGGGGTAAACAGGCTCATCGAAGGTAGTGTGGAAGGTGTGGAGGAGTTTAAGGGAACCACAGGAGAGCATGTAAAAGGAGAGCATCCCTGCTGACCAGTCCAGGAATACTCCTACTTTGTTGGAGTTGGGTTTGGTGGTTATAGGAATGCCTGTGCCTTTGTGCAAGGCTTTGTATCCATCTTTGTTGCAGTTCAAGCCCCAGGAGGAGTTATTTCGACCTAACCAGCAGTCATCAGTCTCTCCCTTCCTGGATATTCGTTTGTAGGCTACTCCTATGAAGACTCTCCCAGTCCACTCCGCCTCCCAGTAGTAGCGTCCTGTGAGCCCTTTTCTACACAACACTTGAGGCCAGAAATCAAACCTTTCTGGATGGTCTGGATATGGCTGCTTGGTCCAGCGTGTTGCTTTCCTGTTTTCCTCGGATAGAGAAAGATCTTTATGTGCTGTGTTTGGGTCCAGGGTGAGTTTGATGATATCTGATGAATCAGATTTAAAATTTCAGTTCATATTTTACATCACACAGTTTTCTGAGTATAGGAGAAAGGAGGGAGGTTGTGGTTACTCACATTTCTTTGGACCTGGCTGAATCCGGAACTCACCACACTGGTCCATGCTAAAATCATAACAGAGGGACAAATACGTTCAGACACTTGCATCACAATTAATGTTAGTTGTGTACACTGGTGATACTGACATTATCTGGTGGAGAAACTATCTAATGGTTGATGGTTACATCACCCAGTTCTTCACTATTTCTGCACTGAAATAACCTGTTACTTTTCAGATGTTGTGGATACCATCACTACCTGAGTTTCACCAGGCTGCATTGTGGGTCCTCTTTCAGAGCTGTTAGAAGATTCAACCCTGAGTTCCCTGGGTGGTTGTAGCTCATGTCCAGCTCTCTCAGGTGGCATGAGTTTAAAGCAGATGCCAAGAAAATGCAGCCCTCTTCTCCCACACTGCACAGGGACAAACTTCAAGAAATACAGAAAGTTATTTCATCCAGCTGTCTCCATGACAGTGACGAGAACAACTTCAGTTTGAATCTGTCTTTGTACCAGTACATAGCCTCACACTCAGGACACTCACTTGAGGGTTTCCAGTTTACAGTCAGAGCTCCTCAGTCCATCAGAAAACCTTCTAACTCCTAAATCGTGAAACTCATTATCACTCAGGTCCAGTAGTTTTAGCAGGCAAGAGGCAGAGCTGACAAATGATGCCAGGTCATTGGAGCTGCGTTCTGTTAGGCTACAGCTCCTCAGTCTGCACAAAGGAAAATGCTGTAATCATGTGCTTACATTTTGGCTGAGAAATAAAAATAAAAGAAACATGTTGAATATTAACCTGAGCGCCTCCACTTTGCTGTTCCTCAACCCACTGGAGAGCTTCATTAGTCCTACATCTGTCAGATTGTTGTTACTCAAGTCCAGTTCTCTAAGTTGGGATGAACTGATGGCATTCGCCAGGTTCTCACAGCAGGTCAACGTAAGGTTGCATGCATTCAGACTGCAACAGGGAAAACAGCAAGAAAATGGTAAGTAATCCCAGGAAGCAAAATCCCCTTATATATGCAGATTAGAAATACGTCTGTTATCCAGCACTGTTTGAAATTTTATGCAAAAACATCTGTCAAAATGTTAGCTAACTGCCTAACATCATGTATATTTAATATATACTCACTAACTCTTTGTTAGGTACTTTTGTCATCTGATCAAGTGTTAATACAAACATCTAATCAGCAAATCAATGCATTTAGGCATGGTCGGGACATTCTGCTGAATTTGAAACCGAGCATCAGAACAGGGAATAAAAAATGTTTTAAGTGACTCTGAATGTGAAATGGTTGTTGTGCCAGACGGATCTAAGTATTTCAGAAACTGCTGATCTAGTTGGGATTTTCCCTCTCGAGCTTTACAGCGAAAACCTTGTGGTGTTTTCACATCAAACACAGCCAAAGCTTTAAATAATGTGTTGGGCATATGTAACAGAGATTCGAGCCAATAGGTCAGGCTGCAGCTTCCTCTAAAAGCTCGACTTTAAATGTGCTTTTTTCTATGCTTGTGACAGGCTGATATTAGCTATGCACAGATGCCCTGATTTTGCCCTGGTCATTCCAGGTAGGAAGAGATTAGGAGATGTTACTTAAAAGCACTGGGTTCCAATATCAATTGAGGAGTTACTCTTCTCAGTCTTTTGGAGTTTTGTTTTTTTCTCCTGTAGAAATTAATAACTGTAAACTACTTACTTTGCTACTTGGGCTGTTTTCACGACAGGTAGCAGCCTGAGAAGACCCTCCTCTGACCTGGTGTAGTTGCCCAGTTCAAACGTACTGTGCTCTTCTTCTGATGTCAGTAATACAAAAACTAGTGTGGCCCACTGGGCAGGTGAAAGATTGGCTCTGTTAAGGCTACCTGAGCTGAGGTAGCTCTGAATTTCCTTCACGAGGGAGTGGTCATTCAGCTCGTTCAGACAGTGGAAGAGATTGAGGCACCTGTCTGGTGATGGACTGGACCTGATCTTCTCCTTTATGTGTTTAACGATTTCAGTTCTTGTCTTTTGTTGTGTTCGGTTGTTGACCATTAGATGTTTCAGCAGCGTCTGATTGGACTCCAGGGACAGCCCCAAAAGGAAGCGTAGAAACATGTCAAAATCTCCTTTCTCACTCCGCAAAGCCTTTTCCACTGCTTCTTTGTAGAGGGTGAGCTCAGATGGTCTGGATAGAAAGCGTCGTGACGCGGACAACTTCACCAGGATGTTAACGTTGTCGTTGTGGAACGTGAGGAAGACGTACAACGCTGCAAAGAATTCCTGAACACTCAGATGCACGAAGCAAAACATCTTCTCCTTGCACACTGTCATCTCCTCATGGAAGATCTGTGTGTAGACTCCTGAGAACATGGATGCCTGCTCAGTATCGATACCATTCAGCTTTAGGTCGCTTTCATTGAAGATCAGGTGGCCTTTCTCGAGTTCTTGGAAAGCCAGCTTTCCTAAAGCCAGGAGATTAGCTCTCACACAGTCAGCATTTGACTCCCTTCTTCCTGTCAGCCTTTTCTTCATTGCCTCCTCACACAAGGATAAGAAGTGTATGTACATTTGAGTGAGAGTCTTTGGTGTGTCTTTGCTCTCTTTTGTAGCCATATTTTTCTCGAAAACAGTCGCTGCCATCCAGCAGAAAATTGGTATGTGGCACATGATGTGAAGGCTCCTGCAGGTTTTCACATGTGCTATCACCCGGTTTGCTAAGTTCACATCACTAATTTTCCTCCTGAAGTATTCATCTTTTTGCAGGTTGTTGAAACCTCGAACTTCAGTCACTAGATCAACGCAGTTCGCTGGGATCTGACTGGAAGCTACGGGGCGTGATGTGATCCACACGAGAGCCATAGGGAGCAATCTGCCCCTAATGAGGTTGGTCATTAATACGGCAATTGTGGTAGTGTGAGTCACATCTGACAGTATTTCACATCTGTTGAAGTCCAAAGAGAGGCGACTCTCATCCAGGCCATCGAGGATGAAGAGCATGTTTTTTTTCACATTAGTGAAAATTTCTATGTCTTTAATTTCAGGGAAAAGCACAACAAGAAGCTCCACTAGACTGAAGTTTTTCTTCTTCATCAAGTTCAGCTCTCGGAACGAAAGTGGAAATACAAATTCTAGGTTTTCATTTGCTCTCTCCTCCGCCCAGTCCAGAGTGAATTTATTGGTCAAAACAGTTTTTCCAATGCCAGCAACTCCCCGTGTGACGACAGTCCTTATGTCACAGCCACGTTCAGGCAGAGGAGCGAACAGGTGATCGCAGTGGATTGATTTTTCTTGGCCCACATGGATCCTGGGTGTCGTCTCGATGTGTCTCACCTCATGCTCCTTGTTGACTTCGCCGCTTCCTCCCTCGGTGACGTAGAGCTCTGTGTAAATGTTATTGAGAGAGATTTTGTTTGTTTCTGTCGCCTGCCCCTCGAGAATGTGGCTGAACTTCCTCCTCAGAGTGGCTTTCAGGTTTTGTTGACTTTCTGCAACCTTGTCAACTGAAAGAGAAAACATTTATTTAAATGGTTTACTTTTTTAATGTAACATTTTTAAATTAAATAATTGAGAAGCACTCACTTTCAGGCGGCAGAGCACCACAGCTGTCTGTATGGTCATTGTTGAGGTCCTCTTTACACTCTGCAAAACGACACAAAGATCAGAAGAGACCAAACGGCGCATTCACTTAACTGCGTGTATCTACATGTATCTACCTTGCGTTGCTGAGAAGATATTGATGTTTATGTTGCCAACATTTGAACCAATTATGGAAGGAGCGACCACGTTGCCACCACTCTGTGCAGTGTAGTTTGGCTGGAAGTGATGAACCGCAGCCTGAATAAAGGGAACTGACTCGGAGAGAAAGCAAGAATAAGAGATCACTGAAGAAAAATGGTTGCTGGTGCTTTTCAGATTATCTTTTTGTTGCCTTACATTAAAAAAAATTAGACTTACCTTCAGAGAAATCATCTGTTTTATTACTAACGATTGATTGGTCCATTTTCTTTTTACAGTACTTTAATCCTCATGTAGTTTCTGTCAGGGAATACTCCTTGTCCTCAGTCTTTAACATCTCTGACTGTTCACTGAAGATATTTGCTTCCAAACAGTCAACTAGATGGTCAATAAATACATTAAACAAACCCTATTTTTTACTGTTACAAATCTGCTAAGACACCATTAAATCTAACAGACCAGAAGACGAATGCATGGCTGCTTACTAAAGTGAAACTGCCACTTAAATAACACACTGGCAGATGGTATTAAAGGAGAAGGTTACTTCCTGAGAAAAACAGGAAGTATGGTTTCTTGCATGCACAGACAGTCTGCCTTCTTAAACAAACCACAAAAGTTTCGTTTACTAAAAAATGTAAATGTCAAACAGCTGCAAGATATTTTGCTTTGTTTTATTGATTGCTTGATTGATTTTGGACAAACTAACTTGGTATCCAACAAAAAAAAAAAAAACAGCAGTTTTTTAGGGTAAATGTAACAACCAATACATCAGACACAGATTCACACACAGGCAGCTAAATGCAGTGACAGAAGACATGTAAATTATGCAAAATCAGTATACCCAAACACAATTTCCATGAAAGGCCCGGAAGCAAGGTGGCATGGTGGTTAGCACTGTTGCCGCACAGCAAGAAGGTCCTGAGTTCAATTCTACCATCAGGCCGGGGTCTTTCTGTGTGGAGTTTGCATGTTCTCCCCGTGTTTGCGTGGGTTCCCTCCGGGTACTCCGGCTTCCTCCCACCGTCCAAAGACATGCAGCTTGTGGGGATATGTTAATTGGATAATCCAAATTGCCACTAGGTGTGAATGTGTGAGTGCGAATGGTTGTCTGTCCCTGTGTGTTGGCCCTGCGACAGACTGGCGACCTGTCCAGGGTGTACCCCGCCTCTCGCCCTATGACGGCTGGGATAGGCTCCAGCGCCCCCCGCGACCCTGAAAAGGATAAGCGGAAGCGAATGGATGGATGGCCCGGAAAGTCCCAAATCAGAGAGAAAATAAATCAAATGAATATGACAGAATATTTCAACAACACAATGGAACTTTTTGAGCTGTTAAACAAAAAAGTGTAGGGTAGGGTATTCATTCTGAAACGAAACAAATAAAAAATGTACTTTATAAATACAACGAAGTCAAACAAAATCATCTTCTATATCCTAATATATTGGAAAAGTTTTACTTACATTTTTTTGTCAGTTTGACCAAATTCTACCACGACCAGGATGAGGAGCCTTTGGTTTATCTTTATTGAAACTGGGAATGCTATGAGTCAAGCTTGTTTTATTCTACAAATACAGGCCATTTATTGTTTTATAATTGTCTTATAATTGATTAAAAAAAAAATCACTAGCCAGTAATAAAAATTAACCACCTAAGACCCGAACGCTTTCATGGCATGCATTTTTTATTTCTCTTTGATATTTGGGTTGATTGGGACCCAATGAATGTAAAAACAAAAAATTACCTGATTTTGTTTTTTTATACCTGATTTTTGTTTCTGAGAAAAATTAGATCCACATATGATGACATTCGTTTTCAATTTTGATAGAAGAGTGGCAGTTTAATGTCCTCGTAAGTGGAAATCAGGCCCTTGTAGCGAATTTGGTATTTTGGTCTAGACAACCCAAAATGTGATGTCCGCATATGTGGATGCCAGGTCCTAGGAGATTAAAGTGAAACCAACCATTTCTAAGCACTAAAACGGTGAAGACAGCAAACCCACTCTGGAAACTAAAAAACCAAAGTTGACTAAAAACAGAAATATAAAAACAAAACACCAAAATGTAACACCTCAGCCATAAACAGGGATAGTCTCTTACGCGACACATCTTACTCCACTGGAGGTTCTTATCTAGAGTAGATATGATGTCATCACGTTGTCTAGCAACTACCTACAAACCCATTACCCATTTGTGGGGTTTGTACGCCTACAGTACCTTATAAAGGTATTGCATTGCTCTCATTTTGCAATAACAACACCTCATTTAGAGAATAGGGAATACACTCATTTTTGCCATGTGAATTACCCCAGCCTACAAAATCATCATAATACATATAAATATGCAACCATAATGAAACTTATACACTTTATGCAGGTGAATAGTGTCTGGAAGATGTGTGTAGTAGTAGCCTCATTTCTTAGACATGAGATAGCTGACATTGTTTTTTAATCATACATTGATGTAAATACTTTTTTCTGTATTCAAACACACTTTGTCCTCAATATTTATCTTTATTTAGATTAGAAAACATTTTTTAGTGTGATTACATACATCAGTTTACCAACAGCATGAACAGTTAGTGTGATATTCTGTTATCACACTAGCATCAAATTATATCACTTTTACTGAAACCTGTGATTCATGGATTTGTATTAGACCTGACTAACATCATTTTCCTAGTCTACAGGATCACCATAATATTATTAGTCATCATCAGCATCATTTATCTCAAAAAAGTGAAATAAGAGTAAAGCTTCTGAGTGAACGTCTGGGTTTAGATCAGAATGGTTCTGCTTTCTTAAAAATATCCAGTCTAAATTTTTGCTTTTACATTTTATTTAATGCAACTTCAGACAAAAACATAAAAGATAATCAAATCATCCTTCCCGATAGAAGACAGAAATTGATTCTACCAAAATAGAATATTACATATAAAAGCATTAGCGAGGCATCAGTCACTGAAAAGAAGTTAAAAACATATTAGTTCACAGTTTGGTTTCACACTCTCAGACCTGCACACTGTAGCTGTGCTTGTTGAACACAAGATGGAAGCAAAGTCCAAGTTGTGCTTTGTCACTTTTACGGCATACAAAACACAAGATACTGCCAAAAGAACTTTAAATGATGTAAGATCTACAAATAAATAAGACTAACAGGAAAAACACGAGAGAATATTTAACATAAACTGTGCTACTTTTCATCTAAAAGAAAGAGGGATAAAAAAAACCATAATATGCAATTAATACAAGTCATCTTTAAGTGAACAGTGAAACCATAACCATAGGAGGAGTTACAAATACATAAAAATAAGGAGGAGGAATGTTTGAGAGGGTCGTGAAGGAGCACTGGCTCATTTAACCCTCATATCTCATCAAGGTTATTATGTTGAAGTTAACTGAAAAGGTTTCAGTCTTCATCAGCTTCACCAAACGTGACAACAGTCGTTACAACTAACGTTTCAACAAATTTAATGATGAGCACATGGGGAACATTTTCTTTATGTTTGCCAAACACTGAAGTCTCCTCAGTCAGATCTTCAGACAGTGGAAGCTCTGGAGATGAAGGAGTCGACAACTTCAGGGGCTGCAGATTAAAAGAGCAGAACAGAAAAACACCGATGGTGAGTAAGAAACATGAAATCTTCTCTGGATTAAAGATTATTGTGTTTTATGTTGCTAATCATCTTCTCTAATCCTGGACTGGAGGTGTTACACATTTATCCTTGCGTTCTGGGGTTCTCACTTTTTATTCTTAGTTTGTGGTTACTATAATCATCCATTATGTCCCTAATGGATAATGGATAACTTCAAGAAAGCAAACGCTCAGAAGCACAAGGAAAGTCAGTGAATAATAAAAAAGCTGTTCTCTGGAATCCCAGAGTAAAACTTTAGAGCTGAAAATGAGCTCCAAAGAATCATTTCCTTCACTGGAGGTTTAGTTACATCAGTGAGGTTTTTGGGTTAGGTCAGTTTGTTGGGGTGAGTTTTGGAAAGTTGGGTTATTTCCTGTAATGAAACCTGCTGGACTGTTTGTCCTTCATCTCCTCTCTTAGGACTGATGTGTCCTGATCATTCCGGCACTTAAATATGCTGTGCTAACTTAAGACTAACTGCTAATTTTCTGAGCACTCTGTGCGGTTGTAAAAGTAGCTGAATAAAGATGATGGTGATTAATTATCGCACATCATCCATAATTGAGTCAAAGTGCCTAATGAACCTATTAAGATGAAGCTACATGGTTGATATATGGGTGTATGAAGCGTATAAAGAATGAAGCACACTCACCTGCACATTTCTTTGTCCTCCTGGTGGATCAACTCTGTCGCTTTCACTCAAACTCATCATGGAAACATTAACTGGAGGCTCTGGGTTGTTGTTGACTTTGTTACAGAGTGAACATTTAAAAGACTTTTTCCACTTCTCACATTCTTGCACACAGCCGTTACAGAAGCTGTGGCCACACTGCAGCACCGCAGGCTCAGTGCAAACATGTGAACAAAGTGGACAACAATCCTCAATGAACGCTTCATCACTCCAGCTTAAACCACTGTTGGACTCTTCATCTGTCTTTGTGACTTCAAAAGGCTCTTCATCAACTTGATCTTCAAAGTCTGAATCTTTGAATTCATCATTTGGATCTTTGTGACTCAGCACTTGAGCCCAATCTTGTATTGTAGCTTCCACAGCATCTTTCTCATTAATCTGTACCGGCTTATCCAAAGTATTCTCCAGGTTGCACATTGTTGGATTCTCTCTCGTATGCTGTGCAAAGTGCCAGTGAAACGTAGAGCTGTGGGCTGATGGTGAAAGTCCAGAAACAAGACTTTAGAATAAATTTATGAAAGAAAATGAAACATAAATTAATAAAAACGGTAACATCTTTACATTTTAATTTAAAATAGATTTTAAAATTGAACAAACTCATTAATTTGATGCTCACCTTTGTCTTTCAGGCTGACTCCAAGTAGCTTCTGCTATTTTCCTGTGTAGAGTTCGTCTTTCACTCTTCAAATAACCAACAACTTGCTCACCTTAGATCCTTTATTTGGAATGGGGGCGGGGCTCCAGTATGGTAATGCATTTTCTCTTGAATGTGATTGGTTAAAGTAGACTGAGAGAAAATAACCTGTCGACTTGCGGAAAATGTGCAGTTTTTTTTCTGGGGAAGACTGAAGGCGGAGTTGTATTGAGTATGAATTATTTGACATCCTTTATATTAATATGACAACTAAGAATAATAAACAACTAACTCTCTTCAACAAAGAAAACATCGTGGCACGCAGCAATCTATCAAACAAGCTATTTCTGAAAGTAACAGAGGCAAATGTAATATTATTTCCAGATTTACAGTCCAGTCAAGGGTATTTGGTCAAGTAGTGGTTATACAATTCATGCCATGTACTGACATCACTATGTCTGTGGAGTCAGAGAAATGTCATTTCAATCCTCACAAGTACACCTGCGTGAAAACAAAGAAATGTCAGCAAGTTCTGGGGAACAAGGAAGTATTTATTTTCCAGGGCTGAAAAACATCTGTACAAATGACTTAAGAACACATGTTTCTGTGTAAAAGTTCTTCCTGGTCAACATTTGTCATCACCATCTAGGCTCGGGGATTCCCGTTAACAAGACATACCAGTTTCTATACAAGCCAGAAAATAACTGTCTGTTCGCTAGAAGTGGACTGTTTTTCTGTGTATCCGGTGCGGACTGACCTAAGCTTCTTACTGACAGCTCTGAACATGTGATATATTTTCTATTAATTAATATAACAGCTAATAATAATAATCCACAACAAACTCTCAAAAAAAAAGCAGAAAGTTGGCCCACAGGGCTCAAAACTTCCCATGGGTGTTCAAATGAGCTGAGATCCTGTGAATGCCATAAAACATGACCCCACAGTGGGGATCAAGCATTCAGATTATGCTTTTCATTTCTGAACCATCACTGAGGTGCATTTCTTCACAGCAGCTTTGTTTGAAATAATGGGAAATTTATAGCTCATCATTTGTCTGCAGCTAAAAGAAGAGAAGAACACCCCAGCAATGGACATAAAGTGACAAGAAGTCAAAGCCAGGGGCGGATCTACAGGTGGGCAAAGGGGGACAACTGCCATCCTGTAGAGCCTTGCCCCCACCCCCAACTTTTATGTCCTTGACTCCATTTACGTATTTTCACATCAAAATCTTTTCTGTGTTCATAATTTCATCAATTTTGACAAGATACACAACATCACCTCCTGAAATGCAGTCCCAAATCATGACAGTCTCCAGATGTTTTACAGATTGATGTAGACATAGAATTAATAAAAAAAACCATTTTATGTCTGTCAAACTGTTGTTTTTGCCATGTTTCATCCTTTTGGCTAAACAATTGGAACAAATTAGTCATTTTTGCAACAGGCTGCTAAATATAAATTGATTCTTTGCTAAGTTATCTGTTATGTGGTGACACAACATTGGCTAATTCATGCTTAAATCATAGGTCAGTTCTAATTGGTACAACAAGCAAACAAAATAAATTTCCCAGAAAAGGATCAGATTCAATAACTGGAAGGAAAACTTGTGGAAAAACAGCCAAAGTCCAAAGAAAATCTTTGAAATGCCTTCAGGAGAGATACAGGAGAAAAATGACAAGAAACTCTGGCTCCTTAGAAGCAAAATATAAATAAATGAGGGATGATTCAAAAGTTTTGCACAGTACCACATATATGTACTGTTACAAAAGTGGAAACCTATATTACACATGGTAAAAGCCTAAAATACAAAAAGCAAAACTGTAGGCTTCATTCTCTTAAATGCTTTGCTTGTGTGGATTCGGCTGAATGGTAACAGTAACAGTGAACATCGCTAATATGGTCACATTAGAAACATAACTATGGTTGTGCGTATCAAAGCCCTACCAAGCAAGCCTTGTTCCTTGTTCCTTAAAACTTGCTCACATTTACGATAAGTGGGTCAGCAAAGGGACAGAAGTGTTGCACTGCGATCAAATTTCTCTTGAATGTAATTGTCAAAGTCTGCAGTGCCAGTAATGGACTGTTTCCGCAAACAGTAAACAGATCAGTGCACTCTTTGCTCCTCTTCCTCCTCCCTGCTCTGCTGTGGTTTTTGTTGTTGTCACATGACTCAGCTGTGCTAAACAGATATGTACGCTACATGTAGTGGGTGAGAAAAAGCCGGAGGGGAGGTATTTCATGGCTGCAAATAATAACCTTGTAAAGATGTAGGCGTGTAAGAATGAAATTCAATACTTTGGCAACACAAGCAACTTGTATAAAAACTTGAAAACCTGTGAAAAAGAGACTTTTTCTGGTAAAAGATACTGACAGAGGAGGAAAAAAAATCCTTCAGATAGACCCAGACCCCACAGAGTTCTTCCACAGAGGCAAGACATATCCAGCTGAAGATAATGATTCAGTTGTTTTGGATCTTAAGCATTAGTTAATTTTAATTAAGTGTTATCATACCTGTAGACTATATTCAGACATTCCCTGCTAATCATACATAAGCTGCCTTTGTGAGTTAAAAGCATCTTTATCAATACTTGCTATCAGCAACAATGGCTGTGTATTTACTTGGGATTGGATCCAAATTTTGCAACATCACATATCACACACACCACTGTTTCAAACCTTAGAGTGAAATGTTTTCTTTGTAAAATTTCCTGTTGCAGTCATTGTCACAGTCTATTCCAATGAACTGATCATACCAGTTACTATATGAAGCACAAACTTATATGTCTATTCGGTTGAAATGGGATGTTTTTCTGGGTATATGTTGCCGACTAAAAGCGACCATTATTGACCTGAGCTTCATACTGACAGTTTTTTATATTAATCCGATAACTAATAATAATCCACAACTGGCTATCTTCAGCAAAGTGCACATCATGGCACGCAATAAGCTGTCAAACAAATTCACAAACTACATGGTGATGTTAGTTAATGCTTGATGTGTTAACAGCTGGAGGGGCTGTGTCCTGTATTAAATACTGATGGAGGACAAATAAAATAGAGCAGATATTCCCCAACATAACTTGTGACCAGCAGAAGATCTACGTCTGCTGTTTTGAAGTTTTAAAACAAAAATGGGCTCATTTTGCTTAATTTCTGTTCTCGTTGCTTCTTATATAGAGCATCACTGTGGGTGATTCTCAGGAAACACCTCCCACACACACAGGAAAGGGAACCAGATGGGGACAAAATATTGAACATTTATCTGAAGTTCATATGACCAGTCTGAGCTGAGACAAATCATGAGGGTATCTTCGGACACTGATGCTGGTTATTTTTTTCTTTTCCACAGTTTCCTGTGATTTTATTTTGTTTATGTGCAGAAAGAATAATCAGATTCATATTAGAGTATTTGGAAACCAGAGAGGATAACAATGTGTTTCTTCTTGATTAATCAGAAATGTTAATCTGTGGCGCTGTAATTAGAAAACAGGTAATTTAAGTATTAAATAGTCTTTGTTCTAGACTTGCATTACGTAGAACAATGTGCAACAGACTATCTTAGATATTTCCTTAAAATCATAAATGAAACATGAACAATACCAAAAATTCCAACCTTGTCATGACATTTTTCGTCACCATCTAAGGCCGGTACAGTCCAATGAACTAAACACACCAGTTACTATAAGCAGGAACTATTCTCTCTGTTCAGTGGAAGTGGATTATTTTTTCTGGGTATAAGATGCAGACAGAAAGTGTTTCTTAATTCACCTGAGCTTCTTACTCACATTTCTAATCATTGACATCTTTTACATTAATATGATAACAAAGCACACATGAAAAACAAAAATCTGTATAATATAAATGATTTTTAACACTAATAGTTGTACATTTAGAAAACTACAGCTTGTTAGTTAATGCTTGACAGTTTGATAGAACGAGTGCAGGTGTCCTGATACTAGAGCATCTAGCTAGCGCTTCTGAAGAGGAGCAATCATACAGGGAGTAACATTTTTTTAAGTGGCAGGTCATTTCAAATGCAACGTTTATATCAGGTCAACAGACATCAGCAAACACGCAAACTGTTTGTGTGCAGTTTGTCACACAGTGTGTTGCTAGCTAAAGGTCCAGCTGCTGTATTTTCCAGGGAGAGAGATAGTATGAGAGCAAACTTCACTCAAAGCTCGAGAAAGATTTAAGAAAAACAGGACAGGAAAGGAAGATATATTTAAAGGGAAGAACTGCTCATGGCAACATTAAGCTTACACATCCATCATCCACTTCTCAAGTGTACACCACTTTGTATTGGTCTTTCACGTGGAATTCCAATAATTCCTAGCCACAGCCACCCTGGGGCGCACTAACAGAGGCGCCCCAGGGTAGCCACAGCTACCCTGGGGCGCCAACATCTCCTATGCTGGCTATCCTTCACTGGCTCACTGTTAAATCCAGAATTGAATTCAAAATCCTGCTCCTCACATACAAGGTCTTGAATAACTAATCTTAATGACCTTATAGTACAACATCACCCCATTAGAGCACTTCACTGTTAGGCTTTGGCCTTACTTGTGGTTCCTAGAGAACTGAAAAGTAAATTGGGATACAGAATCAATATAAAGTGCCTTGAGGCAACTGTTGTTGTGATTTGGCGCTGTATAAATACAACTGAATTGAATTGACAGGCACCAAACATCATCTAGCTACAGCTAGGGCAGTAGGTTCAACAATGGAGGTGCTGAACGTGGTCCATTCATACTCAATGTCCCCAGTCTACCTTGGAATGATGTTGTAGTTCTGCCAAAGGTGAGAGTTGAAGATTTCAGGGAAGGGGGCCTGTGTTATGTGTTCCCAACACACCCTCTCTATACGTTTGGGTGCAGCACCAGGCCTGTCAAGTGTCCTGCCCCCAACACCTGATCCAGCTCACCATTATTAGTTGACAGCTCAGCCTCTCTCTTCACCCAAGTGACCCGAACATACATTGTACCTGATAATGCGATTACAGAATCTATCATCTATCATCTAGAATCTAGGGTATCATGGTGCCGCGTGCGCTTATGGACACCCTTATGTTCGAGCATGGAGTTGGTTATGGACAAACTGTGCACAGAAGTCCAGTAACAGAACACCATTCAGGTTCAGGTCACGCCCCTCCAGTTCTCATTCTCATTGCCCACATGAGCACCAAAGTCTCCCAGTACAATGATAGATTCCCCAGGTGGAGCACCCTCAAGCACCACACCGAGGGACTGCTAGAAGTCGGAGTACTCAGAAACGTCATTGATGCATAACCAAAGGCAACGGATGCAGGAAACAAACCCTCGTCCACTGGAAAAAGCCTCAATTTGCAGGCACCAAGCCAGTGGAACAGTCCAGCCCCTCTCCAGGAGACTGGTTCCAGAGTCCAAGCCATGCATTGAAATGAGCCGAACTATATCAATATGGTACCTCTCAACTTCACTCTCTAGCTCTGGGTCCTTCCCCACCAGAGAGGTGACAACACATGCCCCTATTGCCAGCCACGGTAGCAGGGGATCGATCCACCCGGTCATTCGCTGACACCCAGCAAACACTGACCCCTACAGAACCTCCGGCATGTAGTGCGTCTACAGTACAGTGGTCCTTTGTCCCTTCTTAAGGCTAATCCTGGCTGGGCCCCAGTAACCCTATTCTGGGCAGGGTAACCCATTCCTTTGATGTTGTACTCATAGGGGTCTGCTCAATCACTCATCTGGTCCCTTACTGAGGACCAGTTTGCCATGGGAGACCCTAAGAACTTATAAACATTTTAGGGAGTTTTTGTTTACACAAGTGAACAACGAATTGCAATAATCCAAACATGATGAAATAAAAGCTTGAAGAATGATTTCCATTTCATAGCATGACACAACGATACTTAACAATATTTCTTATGTGATGAAAACAAGAGCGAACCAGAGTTTTGACCTGAGAATCCAAAGTGAATATAGAGACGGGAGTTACCCTGAGATTCCTGACAGATGATTCAACAAACGAGGCAAAAAGGGGCAAGAGTTTTCATTACACTGGGCACAAATCGGTACGGACCAAAGACAAGGAATCCAGTTCAAATCAAAATGAGCAGCAACAGCACATTTCAGCTGATAACAGCCATTACACAAAGAAAATGTAATGCTTTTGCCCACACTACACTACTATACTCAAGAAGTCCAGACGCTTTTCTTTCCAAGCTCCTTAGACTACGATGACCTGGATGACTGAGAACCAGTGTTGGTCAAGTTACTTGAAAAAAGTAATCAGTAACTAATTACCGATTACTTCCCCCAAAAAGTAATCCCGTTACTTTACTGATTACTTATTTTCAAAAGTAATTAATTACTTAGTTACTTAGTTACTTTTTAAAAACACAATTTACAACCTGAATAGGTGATAAAGCGATAGATCTTTCAGCCCAATTCTACTTTTTCTACATAATCCATCATACAAAATGTAATCAAATGGAAAGTCCCTTTTTAAAACTTGTTTTATTAGTTTTAATCTTTTAACTTTATGCATGAAGCAAAAATTTAATTATATGCAACATTCTCTGACTGGGAGAAATTTGTTTAATATTTAAACCTATTTTCTGCACATTCCAGCACATAAAATATTTTTTTTTGTGTTTACACGCAGTCTTTCAAATAGATGCAAGTAAAACACAGCAGAAAATAAATAAAGTCAAAGACTAGTGGTCCTGTTGCTCTATTTTCACCTGTAAAGCAGGAGTAGCGTAGGCGGAGGTTTGCCCTGGTGCAGGCAGTCAGTTGAAGAATCCGCGAGTTTCTCAGCGCACTTGGTGCTTGCTTGGAAGTTTAGGGTTTTTTTTCGCTGTAAAGAGAAGTTTTCTTCCCACGCACAATGGACACTAATGTTTTTGTCACTTTTTATGGAATTAAACTCAAAATAAGGTCAGTACTTCCACGCTTTAAACGCTGCATGCTCATACTCTCTCCTGCATTCGATATATGATCCATTGTTGATCTGCACACAGCTGTTGTCACAAACGTCGCACTTGCTTATGTCACTGTCATGAGCAGTGTTGAGTAAGTTCCTTTAAATTAGTAACTTAGTTACATTACTAGTTACTTCTATCAAAATTAACTCAGTTACTTCAAGTTACTCGTTACTTTCAGAGTAACTAGTTACTAGGGAAAGTAACTTTGGTTTTACTCAGAATTCTCTTGTTAATGTGTTGCTTCCATAACTTTGCCAGTCTTCTAGCTTGCTTACTTGCCACAAGTGCACTGTGCCACCTACCAATAGAAAGGAAAAAAATAATGTGCACATTTCCACGAGAGAAATCCCACACCTGGACCGTCGTTGACGGCCGCATGATTCTAGCCTGCTTTTTACATCCAACACAAAAACTGCAGTCGTGGTGCTTTCGATTGTACTCAGAACTCGGAAATTCTGCCTTCTGAATAGGAAGATGTAGGAAACACCAGACTGCAGATGAGCTGCATACAGGGCTGGACTGGGACAAAAAAAATCGGCCCGGGCATTTTGACTAGAGACTGGCCCACCATTATAGGAAAAATCATAAAGCCTTTGAATGAAAATAAACACTGTTGTGACAGTGATGTACACTGTTCTGATGGTATATATGTATCAATCTATCTGTCACGGTTTGGCATGGCAGACCGTGGGGATATGGGGAATGAGGACCCAGGCGCGGTGCTCTGTGTATAAACAGTGCGTTTATTTACAGTGATGGAAACAATAACAGTAAATCCCCGTGCTCTCCCGTGACTCCCGTGTCGTGTCTTCCCAAAAAGTCTGTGCTCCGTGTTCTCCACTCTCGTGTGTCCACACACATCCCGTGCCTGCTGCCCTCCGATGTTCCACGCTCCTCCTGAGGGGAAAATGACAGAGGCAGCCGTCAAGACACTTAATTCCAGTAGGCATACACTCACAGACTTAACTAAACAGAAGACTAACGTGGAGTCTCATGGAATGATCCCGCGTCGGTGGGAGCTACAAGACTCTCCTAAGTAGCTCCCCCGACTAGGCCTGATCAGCAGCAGGTGTGTGGCTTCGGGTGTGGCCAGACCGTCAGCAGGGCCACACCCACCAGGCCTGAAGGCGCCCGCCAAAACACATATACACACACGCAAACAGGGAGAAAGACAGCAACACCAAATATACATACAATAATAATAATAATATAATTCATAACTGCTCAGGGATCCTGGGTCACCCAGGATCCTGACACTATCAATTGTTTGTTGCAAGACTCAGATAATTATTTTTTTTTTAAAAGTGAGACATTTTAAATGAGAATAAGAAAGCATTTCCTTATGCCCCCCTTTCCCTTTTAATGCCCTACATGGACCCCTGGCAACACTTTGCTAGACCCGCCCCTGCACAGTTACCAGCTGTCAGCTACTTGGAAAAGGATCCTGGTGTTATTTGTCTCTCAGAAACAGTTCATAACTTCCCTTCAACTCATTCATGTCACCTAAAAGGCAAACCTGTTTCTCCATCACAGCTCTGATGATTCAGTACAGACATCTCCTGGTTTCATCTTCATGTTTCCCTCTCACTAGATAACCATATCATGACCAGCAGGTTTACAGCCATGGCTCCAGCAAACATCAGCTGATACTAGAAATTAATATTAAATAAATTCTAACAACAGCTGATCAAGCTTAAACGTGCTGCTGTTGTTTACCGCGACATCCGCTGGTTTCCTCAAAGTGAGAACAAACAAACGAGAGAAAAGCCGATCAGCTGATCATTGATCAGTTTCATGATTGAAGTAGAAACGGGAGAGGGAGGGGGAGAGAATGAGAGAAGAAGAGACAGCTGTGCAGCAAAGACACAGAATAACTCCAGCTTTGTGTCTTTTTCCATTCTAGCTGAAGTTCCTTTTCACCTCAATACGAAAGCATGATATTTTCTCTGAATACGAGACGATTCCGTTTTTACGGGATGGTTGGCAACTCTAATAATTAACCTTATGAACAAAATAAAGTTCAACATCAGTAACATAGCACCCACCCAGCTGTACAGAAACTCCGTCATGCTAGCTAGCACGCAGTACGGAAAAGTCAGCATAACGAAAATAAACTCCACCTAAACTTGGTTCATATCTGACCCAGATGGACTGCAGGTCATAACTTCTTACCTGAAGTTCAGTTCACCTGACACTCTCGGACCAGCGGCCACTTCTGTCACGGTTTGCCGGGGCAAGCCATGTGGAATATGAAATAGGACCCAAAATGCGGCAGCTCTGGTGCAGATGAGTGTTTATTTGACAACCGAAAATACAAACAGCAATGGTGTGGGTACCATGAAACAGGAATACCTAAACTGGGTAGAACTAATAACACAAACCAGAAACGAGGATGCAGGGAGGTCCGGGGAAATACATACGGGAAGACGCAGGGAGACCGAGGGGAAACAACACAGAAGGGTGGAAGGGAAATAACACAGACGAACCAGCAATTACTAAGACAGAAAATACAACTTAAATACACTCAGAGAACACAGGGAGATTACACACAGGTGGGAAACACAGCTGGGAGTGATTAACATAACGAGACTAGGGAGGCAAACTGAAAACACTCACATAAGACGCAGACCTTCACAATAAAACAGGAACACACGGGCAGAACAGAGTAAACACTAAACAAAGGAAGAACAGAACCAAAATCGAAGAGAAAACACAAAATGCTGGGTCAAAAGGACCCAGGATCATGACAGCTTCGGGTCTCTACTCTTGCCTCCCTTCCTTCATCCACCTGCTGGCCTCCACCACTTGCTAATGTTATTGAATCTGTAGAAGCTCCGCGATAGCCACCACACGAAGTAACGAATAACGAGCCTATCTAAATCCCAGTAACGAGTAACGCGTTCCTGGTTTTGGCATAATAACTAGTTACCGTGCTCGTTACCACAATAATAACGTAGTTACTGTAACGCGTTACTTAATAACGCGTTAGTCCCAACACTGGTCATGAGACATTCTGGCAAAAAAAATCACGGTTTTAGTAACGCAGTAACGCAGCGTTCCTACGGGAAAGTAACGGTAATCTATTTACCGTTTTTGCAATAGTAATCCCTTACTTTACTCGTTACCTGAAAAAAGTAATCAGATTACAGTAACGCGTTACGCGTTACTGCCCATCTCTGCTGAGAACCTTCACAGATATACACTACTATACCTGTTTGGGGGGGTTCCCCACTTGCCAAATCCCACTTTACCTCTTGACTATATGTTTCTGCTAAGATATTGAGGCAAAACTCACTCATTTATTCCTTTTCCATACAATTTAGGCAACAACCTATATTGTTAATAATCTGGTTAGCTTGTCAAAAAATAACTGGTAAAAAAAGTCCTCCTAAAAGTTTTTTTTATTATTTGAACGTTAAAGTAGATGCTTCTTTATTGTATTTCTCTAATGCTTTCATTTTCTCTTCATCTTGACTAAGGCACATTTTACTTATTATTTTATAAGGGAAAGGGAAATGTTTTTTTTTCTGTTGTATCATATGTTTCAGAACTTTACTTTTTTCAATTTAAAGTAAACAATTTTTGACTAAAAATGCTTTGTATGCAATATTTATGAATACTGAGAGGCCTCACTCTTTACCATTTATCATTTTTAAAATTATTATTATTATTAGTCGTAGTAGTAGTATTCATTTTCTATGGGTTTAATTTGCTTTTATCAACAAGATTATTAACTTGAATTTTAGATTGAATCTGACTGTAACAGACTCATCATCAGCATGGATCATCTTAAAGCGTAGGTGTCAAACTGGCACGCAGCCTAATTACATTTGGCCCACGAAGCCATACAAAATTACTATTAGAGCTGGCCTGCCAGTATTATACAGTGCATGTACTGCTAATACTACAATTCCCAGAATGCTCTGTTGGTGTTTTGGCGCGTCAGTCATGACAGGACCCATTAGCACCCTCTCTTCTGTTGACCATAGTCATAGCAACCATGCAAATACTGCCATGCTACCTATCCCAAAATGGCAAAAAGAAAGGCAGAAAACTGGAGCTTTCTGGACTGGTGGGAGAATATGATGAAAATTTGATAAATGATAAAATGATAAAATTTAATTCAGAAGGCTGCAAATACAGTGGGGCAAAAAAGTATTTAGTCAGCCACCGATTGTGCAAGTTCCCCCACTTAAAATGATGACAGAGGTCAGTAATTTGCACCAGAGGTACACTTCAACTGTGAGAGACAGAATGTGAAAAAAAAATCCATGAATTCACATGGTAGGATTTGTAAGGAATTTATTCGTAAATCAGGGTGGAAAATAAGTATTTGGTCACCTCAAACAAGGAAAATCTCTGGCTCTCACAGACCTGTAACGTCTTCTGTAAGAAGCTTTTCTGTCCCCCACTCGTTACCTGTATGAATGGCACCTGTTTGAACTCATCATCTGTATAAAAGACACCTGTCCACAGCCGCAAACAGTCAGACTCCAAACTCCGCCATGGCCAAGACCAAAGAGCTTTCGAAGGACACCAGGAAAAGTATTGTAGACCTGCACCAGACTGGGAAGAGTGAATCTACAATAGGCAAGCAGCTTGGTGTGAAAAAATCAACTGTGGGAGCAATCATCAGAAAATGGAAGACATACAAGACCACTGATAATCTCCCTCGATCTGGGGCTCCACGCAAGATCTCATCCCGTGGGGTCAAAATGATCATGAGAACGGTGAGCAAAGATCCCAGAACCACACGGGGGGACCTGGTGAATGACCTGCAGAGAGCTGGGACCAAAGTAACAAAGGTCACCATCAGTAACACACTACAACGGCAGGGAATCAAATCCCGCAGTGCCAGACGTGTTCCGCTGCTGAAGCCAGTGCATGTCCAGGCCCGTCTGAAGTTTGCCAGAGAGCACATGGATGATACAGCAGAGGATTGGGAGAATGTCATGTGGTCAGATGAAACCAAAGTTGAACTTTTTGGTATAAACTCAACTCGTCGTGTTTGGAGGAAGAAGAATACTGAGTTGCATCCCAAGAACACCATACCTACTGTGAAGCATGGGGGTGGAAACATCATGCTATGGGGCTGTTTTTCTGCCAAGGGGACAGGACGACTGATCCGTGTTAAGGACAGAATGAATGGGGCCATGTATCGTGAGATTTTGAGCCAATACCTCCTTCCATCAGTGAGAACTTTGAAGATGAAACGAGGCTGGGTCTTCCAACATGACAATGATCCAAAACACACCGCCCGGGCAACAAAGGAGTGGCTCCGTAAGAAGCATTTGAAAGTCCTGGAGTGGCCTAGCCAGTCTCCAGACCTCAACCCCATAGAAAATCTGTGGCGGGAGTTGAAAGTCCGTGTTGCTCGGCGACAGCCCCAAAACATCACTGCTCTCGAGAAGATCTGCATGGAGGAATGGGCCAAAATACCAGCTACTGTGTGTGCAAACCTGGTAAAGACCTATAGTAAACGTTTGACCTCTGTTATTGCCAACAAAGGTTATGTTACAAAGTATTGAGTTGTATTTTTGTTATTGACCAAATACTTATTTTCCACCCTGATTTACGAATAAATTCTTTACAAATCCTACCATGTGGATTCATGGATTTTTTTTTTCACATTCTGTCTCTCACAGTTGAAGTGTACCTCTGGTGCAAATTACTGACCTCTGTCATCATTTTAGGTGGGGGAACTTGCACAATCGGTGGCTGACTAAATACTTTTTTGCCCCACTGTACATTTTTTATTTAAGAAATGAATTCCACTGATGTGTTATTTAATTGGAATTTTGATTTTGCATGTGTGCAATATTAAGTTATATATACGTTTATATAAGTTATATATATTGTTTAGTATTAAGCTTTGCTTGTTCCATATTCAGTTTTTCAGCAAAACTTGTTTGAGTCCATAAAAGAGATTCCTTGTTATATTTGGAGGAAGTTTTTTTTCAGTGAATATTAATGTTAGCCCGCGACTTTGATCCAGTTTTGAATTTTGGCCCACTGTGTATTTGAGTTTGACACCCCTGTGTTAAAGGGTTTCAGCTGTACCCCAAAAGTTGATTCTGTTCATCTGGACATAGCGTTTTCAGTGGGAGAAACATTTTGTCACTCAGCCAACTGACTTCAGTCTCACCTAAATGCAGGTTTCCCCAACCTTTTAAACAGTATATTGGCATAAAGACGGAAACTAGCACCACCGACGAACAATGGACTGTGAGGTCGCATTATGATCATTAATATGCAAATTGTCATGACCACTGATCAGCAACCAGTGATCAAAAGCCATTGATCCACAATTGATCAATAATACATTGTCAGCAGCTGTACAAAAACAGACTGGTTGTATATTGGCAGCTCCCTCCTGGGTGAAAATAGTTAAGTGGGGTTTTTATTCAGGTCTCTATAAATGACCGACAACATTTTATTTCATAATAAAAAACATAACTTCAATTTAACCGAAGCAGCTGCAACATGTTTTTATTTTATTAACAAATTATACAATGACAAACTTATCTGGAATCAAACACTTTCAATCTTTTTGTCCTTTAATTGAAAATTACAACAATATTGTGTACAATTAGTACAGCATGATTTTTACAATTAGTAAAAATATTGTTGGCTGTGTATGTTCAATAATGCTGACTTTTACAAACGTGCGGAGTTTAGCAGAAAAAAGGGAGAGAAAGGGTGAGAGAAAGAAAAAAAAAATCTCATGGCTCCCAATAAGGAGCCGGCTCGCGTCGTTCACTTCAGAGTCGGCTCTAAGAGCCGTTTCGTTCGCGAACGACACATCACTACTGGCTGGGAACCCCCACACATACAGCATGTTTACAAGTGGTGTCATACTGATTACTGCCCCACTTCAACAGTGACATATGGAACCTTAGTTTTACAAACATTAAATTTACACAATAAAAAAAATTTAACTATATACAATACAGTTTTGAGAATGCTCACAGTATATTATATCTCAGCTACAGCTGCAACATTTTTTTTCTTTTATTAACAAATTATACAATGACAAACTTATCTGGAATCAAACACTTTCAATCTTTTTGTCCTTTAATTGAAAATTACAACAATATTGTGTACAATTAGTACAACATGACTTTTACAATTAGTAAAAGTATTGTTGGCTGTGTATGTTCAATAATGCTGACTGTTACAAACTTTACTGAGACTCTAGGATGGCACTGAACATTACATCAAAGGCCAGTCCACCAAACCATAAACCTCCAGTCTAAATTTACAAAGTAACATTTTATAAAATTAAACCAAGATAAAGGAAAAATGGTAGCAAATTGACTTCACATTCTTTCTAAAAGACAATGAAAAGAAACGGTACATGCAGGGGGAAGAGTGTAAATAAAATGGCTGACAATGACTATTAATCTTGCGCTTCCTTGCAGGGATATTTAATCAAACACAACACAGGAACATTACTGGTTTGAAACATTTTACTTTCTCAAGAATATATTTGATAATAATGATGTCTTGTGAATCAGATTTTCAACTGGGGCTCCAATGCTTCAATCTGGGGCTCTCCTCAGCTCTTCCTGGGACAGTGGCGCGGCTGCCCCTCTGTTGGTCTTCCTTGGTCTCTTGTGTTCTGGGGGCCTCTGGATGTCTGGAGTCTTGATCTCCCCCATACCTGCTTCATGCCCTGGAGGACGGGGCTGTGGCTCCCCACACCCTCTAGCAGATCATTACATGAAGGAACCTTTTAAATACAAGCGCGTCCCTGCTCACAGGTGTACACACGGGTGCTCACACACACAAACTACACCCTTTTTGGCTCCTACCTCAAAGCACACTGTGCGCTGTCGATCTTACGTGCTGCACAATAATGTTTAATATTTAGTATTTACTGTTACATTCCCATAGATCATCGTGATGTTGTTTATTATGTTGCTCTTTTTTTCCTTCTACTTGTTTTCTTTTTTCTTTCTCAACAGGTGATCCAGGTGATTGATATATGTATTTTTTTTTGTCTGCTTATTTTGTTGGTTTTTGCCCTTTATCCCCGTCCCTCTTCCCAGCTGTTTTTCTTTCCCTTTCTTTCTCCCCTTTCTTTTCGCCAGTGTGACCAGGAGATATTTTATTTTGTATTCTTATGATCACAGTTATAATCAGAAGTATCAATCATTAATCATTTACCATTGTTGAACCAGTTCACAGAATAATCTTTGAACCATATCTATGTTAACATTAATCTACACAGATTATCAGTACTTTAATCAGTCTATTGTTGTTCTGTACTATTCATGTTATTTGCTTAAAGCTGTTTCACAGTTCTGTAATCACTCAGAAGCCTGTGGGGCCTGCTGGACCCTGCCTTGGTTCTATGTTCAGTTCTGCACGTACACAGGCCTTTAGTAAGAATAGGAGGGTCGTCTGAGGACAGATATACTTTCACAAAAGGCACGAATGTAATACACACTTGTTTTCTCTAACAACTAACAGTTGATGTCCATATTAGGTAAACTCTCTGAACAGGCCCAAAACTGTTATCATTTCCAGTAAGGTCTGACTGTGTTACGTCATCATGGGATCATGGGTTATATAAGGATGGGGAGCTGTTCACTCTTTGGAGATCTGTGGCTGTACGCTTGTCTTCCCATGCTTCTGTCTTAGAAGTGTGCAATAAAATCACTATGTTTGTCACCTACACGGACTCGGCTGTTTTTCCCTCTTACCCAAACTGAACCAGACGTAACACCAGCAAAAAAACAACAAAAAACAAAAACAAAAACAAAACCAAACAAAAGAAAAAAAAAACAAAAAAGCCAAAAAAAACAAAAAAGGAAAGCAGAGCCTGTGGAACACAAAACAAATAAATAAATACAAATTTTAAAAAAACACTCTGTTGTTCAGTCTCCTCACACATGCGAAATAAATAATACAAAGTCTTTGGATTTAAACTTACTTAATATTATGTCGATCATCATCATCTTCTCCAAGACTCTTCTCTGAAGGTTTTTCACGTGTTCTGAAACATTTATCTCTGCTTGTGGAAGTTGCTGGGGGTCTGGCAGTGCATTCTGAGCTCTAGAGCAAAGTCACAATTTTTACTCACAATATACTACTCTTGTGCAATTGGTGCACTGAAGATATTACTGTAACTATATTCAGCTCTCATGTCCCTAACGACTGATGATGTATTTTTAAACAAATAGAAGCACAAGAAATTAAAATTACACATACTAACCTTACCAATGCAGTTCTAAAGTTCAGCAAATAAAAAAGAACAGTATTAGACATTATTTTGTGTGCATTTAATCTTTGTTATACTTTGAATAATTACCTGCATGAATGAGCAATTAGGTCCTAAAAGCTTTTCTAGGTCTTTCACAGTGTCAGAGAGTGAAAGGATGCCTCTGTGGAGATCTGTCAACCTCTGTATAGTATTAATCTTTCGAGTCTCCTCTTCTTTTAATGCTGCTATTCTGGCTTCTTCCTCTCTCCCCAGGAAGAGTCTAAGCTTCTGAAAGTCCTCCCGAATCTTCTTCTCTGTGTCATTCCTCTGAGTCTGTTACAGAAAAAAACAACCTGTCATCTTCTTAAGCTCTTAACGTGTTTAAGATTTAACAAGCCAAAATTCAACAGGTACCTTAATATGTTCAGTTGATGAGTTGCACACTTGCTTGAATCTTTCAAAAGCTACCTGCTTTCCCATGACATTCTTGGAAAAAGTCTGAAATAAAAGTACTCCTTCAATCAAAAGAACAAGAAAGCACTGAAAAAAAAAAAAAAAAAGATCTGTGGGTGTGTCTCAATCAGAAATGCAAGTTTAAGTACAAATTACATACACCCTTCTATCATAGTTTTAGGCGCAACAAAGAATTTAATGCAATTTAGCCCAGTCAATAGATAAAAGTGTCTTCACCTGGTGTGGCTCTGATGGGACATTTCTGTGTCCTTCTGATGTATCAGTGAGCCTTCCTTGTTTGTGTCTTTCACTCAAACTCTTCAGAACAAAATTAGACGGAGGTTCAGGATTGTAGATGACTTGACGACAGATTGAGCATTTTTTATCTTTTTTCACTCTCCAGTGGTATTGCACACAGTCCTTACAGAAGCTGTGGCCACACTGCAGCGTCACAGGTTCAATGAAAATACATAAGCAAATTGGACAAGATATATCATCAGTGACAGATGATTCTTGTCCACTCTTTGTGATGATTTCCAATTCTTCATCACTTGACTTGTTTTCATCCTTTATGATGGAGAATGACTTTTCTTTTTTCTTATTCTTAAAGTCGAGTTCTTTAGGTATGACTGTTTTGGGCATATGGAGTGTAGGATTAGAAGGTGTCCGGCGTGATTTTTCTGCAAATGGCAAAATTGTTAACAATCTTAATATGACACTTCTTAGTTACAGCTCATTAAAACAAAACATTACAAATGAATTAAGATTTATATTTTTTGTATGATGTGGAAATATATATAGCAGTTAAACTGCAATATCATGGCATTTTACCTTGGGTTAACTTTATTGCGAGGTCATTGAACTTCATCCTAAAGAAAATGTCGATTGTAACCTCTACAGCACCATCTTTGCTGTAAACTTGCACCAGCTTGTCAACAGTGTCTTCTCTGGTAGCATTCTCCAGCTGGAACCTAAAGATAGGTCGGGATCCTTCTCTCATGTTCAGAGCCAAGTACCACTGAAAGCGCTTTAGCTCAGAGTCACTTAGCTCATCCAGGTAATCCTTAAGCCATTTTTCATTTTGCACCGGAGTACACATCTTTAGCTGTCAAAAAGTCAGGTTGAAGAGGCAAAGTCTGTTGTTGAATGTCGTCTTCAGATGTGTGGGCTGATGGTCATAGACAAGAAACGAGATGTTAGGATTCATTTATGAAAGAACACAAAAATATCCTCAAGAGCCTTATTTAATAGATGAAAGCTGAGCTGATGGCCGTGTTCAAAGGCAATTATTTGTGTGAAAAAGCAATCTGAAGATAACTTTTAATTATCCTACTGGATGAGGTGATGTGCAGGCTCAAAAAGTTTAAAATTTTTTATTATATAATAAATTAAATTGAATATATTTAAGTGATTGTATGGGATATGCTTAAATTAAATTGTTTCAATTCTGTATCGTTTATAAATGTCATCATAAAATGAGGTGAAGGTCTTGTAGTATCTCAAAGGCAAACCAAATAACTCTATTGACTCCTTCAATTTAATTTTCTTCTATTTAAACAAGAATAAAAAATATTGGTGAATTGTCAACAATCATCACTCCATTATGTGTAATGTATTATGTTTAGAAAATAATTAAAAAACACTTTTTATATTTTGGGATAGCTGTGTCTTGTTCTGATCGTTATGCAGCACTTAAAAAAAAACAAAAAACCAACCAACCACACAAACTTTGACAAACTTTGTCAAAGGCACTGAATTTATGCACCCTGTGCGTTACAAAGCAGTTTATAACGGTGACATGGATCTGTCTCTTGTAACTCGTTATTTTTCAGTGTGTGTGTTTAAAGTTGTAAAGGGAGCATAATTTACCCCTATCACATTTGTTTTCTAAAATACGAGAATAGTTTTCAGTGTCTAAACCGAAACGACTAAAGTTGAAAGAAAACACAGATTTACAAATTTGCAGAAAAAAAAAAAAGTGCAACACACAAATATCCCAGGCGAATACGATCTAGTGTCTCACAAACTTGTGACTAATGTCGCTGCCATCTCTCTAGCTACTTAACGGTAGGGCTGGGTATCGTCACTGATTTCTAGAATCGATTCAATTCCGATTCACAAGGTCCCAAATCGATTCGATCCACGATTCGATTTAATTCGATTCGATTCGATTTAAATCTGGGAAATTTTGACAGTCAGAAGTATAATTCAGATCAGAACATTTACATATTTTTGTATCTATAAAAAGGAAGCTGACACTCGCAAGACTTTATCCAAGGTGTGAGCATCACAGCAGATGCCTTTGTGTCAAAGTAGCTGAAGATAAAACACAGAAAAACATGAAGGTGATTTTCCTGGCCTGGGATTTTATAAAAATATTCTGCAGTACATCAAAAACGAAAGAAAACCATTAATTAATGAACATTACCTCTGACGTTACAGCGGTTTTATTAGACACACGGCTAAGCATTTTGCATTTTGAATAATATTAAAAAGTTTAAATTTGTTCAGTATTGAACAGCAGAAATGAGGTTCTCTTTTCGGAAGAATGTAAAAGGGAAAAAAACAGCGGCCGACAGCGCTGTAAGCAACAGTAGACTTGTGCATAACAAGCAAGCGAATAATGAAGAAAGCGAAACTGTTCGAGAGAGAGAGGGTGGGAGGGAGAGAGGGGGAGGGAGAGAGGGAGAGAGAGAGAGAGAGCTGCGCATCGCAATGGAAGCAAAACAGTAAAAGAGTGAATTCATGACGATGTTTATGTGAAGCGTTTGGATCTTCTTTAGCTGCTGGTTCGGTCAATATTGTTTGGAGAGAGATCAAACTAACAGCTTTAGAATCGGCGCATAAAGGGCGTGAACACAAAGCGCGGACCCGGATCAGCGAGCTGTCGGCTTTCACTTTCAGCCCCGACTGTGAGAAAGGCGACATCTAACTGATTCTGATCCGCGGGTTGCGCTGTGTGTTTAAGTCTATGTGCAGAATCCCTGTACCTGCTCTCATTTACTGTTTGGTGGTTCTTGAAATTTTGTGAGATGTCACCAGAGATTCTGGCATTTCGGACAAAATAAATTTATATTAAAAAATCGATTCAGGATTTTAATGAATCGATTTTACGTTATCCAAGCCAGAATCGATTTTAATCGATGAATCGATTATAAAAACCCACCCCTACTTAACGGGACATTGCAGCTTTCTAAACCGCGACCGTCTTCGCTACCTGCCCAATAATACCGAGATCCACACCAAAGGACATTTAGTATGTAACATACATGTAAGCCTTGGGACGAGGCACACCCCAGCCAGCATTGCAATTCCTTAATAACATTGTTTGCTGCTCACCTCTGCTCCTTGGGCCAGCTCCCGTTTATTCACACGAATGAGGTCTAGAACTGTTCTTCCTTCCTCATTTCCTTTTATACAGTCATTGGCCAGACCTGATTTGTACGGTCCGATTTTGCACATGCGCAGTAAGGATCGGGGAGTCCTGATCCGTAACTATCTTTTTATTTTTCATTTTTGTCTACATTATATTGCAGTGTTTCATTACTGCAAACATTTTAACATATACTTATTATTGTTAACATCTAAACAGTTACTCTGACCTGTAACTATCGCAAAATGCTTTGAGCGGAAGTACCGATCAGGGTTTCCGGTACGGATCGGGTAGCAAAAAGCAAAAAACAAAAAAGTTGGTATATTTCAGTTGCACTGTCTCCTCGTGGGGTGTCTTAACTATTTACCCCGTACATATGTAATTTGCACGGGGTTTTGTACGCTTGCTGCAGTCTCACACTGACAGGAAAACCACAGCAGCTATGCATCACTTCAGCATAGTGCATCACAGCAAACTTTACCACAATACTGCAGAATAACTAGCACAGCCGACACCTCACTGCTTAGTACCCACAACTTAATTTCCTTCTTCTTTCTTTGTTTCTCTCTCTTTTTTTTTTTTACATTTTAAAAATCCTGTCCCATCTACTTTAATTATGATCTGAATGCACTGTGTGCATGCGCAAGTCCTACGTCACTTCCTCTCTTTGCCAACATTTAGTAAAATTCTGTCTTTTGGATCTTTGCAGATAATCAGACCTAAATATGTTGCTTCATTTTTAACTGTTATATTACAAAAACTCTGAACATTACACTCTTTGACAGGTAATAATTGACATTTATTTAAGTTTAGGACCAATCCAGACCCTTTTGAGAAATCCTCTATTACATGTGTTAAGGTTCAAAATTGAGGAGGGAGAGTACAAACCACTCTTGGTCCAGTAGGTCTTTGGTCAAACAATGATTTTAATGAACACACGTGTGGGAAGACACTCTGTACGCAGACAGCCAGTAGTCCTCGACTCAATCAAAGCATGAACAGATATTTTATAGCATCAGGGTTTGATTTACTGACGCCCCTTCATGCGTCACCGGTACATTTTATACATAGATCAGATCAACATCACCATGACTTTTCACCTAGAAAATCATCTTCTATTTTCATGGCTTGGTACTTTCCGTTCTTATCTTAAAATGAATTGTTCCTCTTTCTTGCCGAGACAACAAGGACAGTTCCTCTAAATAAATTTAACTAATGTGTGTGTATGTGTTGACCTCACATGCTCTTTGTGTCACCTCATCATCTAATGTCTGTGTCTAACCTGCACTTAGACTCTGCTTTCGGTTTCAGTTCTGCAAAAGGCACACTCTGCAAACCTGCAACTTCCTGTCAGCCTGCAACTTAGTCTTTCTGAAAGACACACACTGTTCAACCCCTGAATGCAATATAAACTCCAGATTATATTATTAATGCAATGGTAATAATGACAATTATTTAACAATAGCAGTAAAATAATTTCCCTTCTCCACACATGTAAAGCACTTGGCTGGCATTTTTAAGAAAAATTATGGTATCATCTGCCAATTGACTGATGACAATCTCTGTCTGCTATGTTGTCTAAAGGAATTTGGTGTAGCTTGGGTGAGGAGATTACTTTTATGACTGGCAGGAAGTCACAGATACAGAGACACACACACACAGTGCTTTAACCGTTACAACGCACCCACACACACAGGCACTCACGTGCTCGTGCATACACACACAAACACAGAGTTTGCAACACATCATGGGGGGTTTATGATGGGGTTACTTCTATAAAGCTGACTGTAACAAACAAAGGAGTGGAAGATCTGCAGAGGGACACCGGCCTTGCACGTCTTCCCTTCTAGCAGATGCATGCTTAAGGTCAACTATCGAACGGCATATACTTTAAAGTAAAGGCTTTAAAACCAAGTTAGTACAAACATCGCTGATGTCACATAACTTTGCCAAAATGTGTTGTTACGAAGTCAGTTTCATCCCGGTTCTTTTTTATTCCTCGGGCATCCAGAGACGGCCCCGGACTCAGTAGTCATTTCACAAAACCTTTATTCATCTTCAGTTAATCTTACAGAGATTGTGATGATTTTGTGGATAATTAAAGTCGGTCATATATCCACAAACACAACAAGCTGAAACTCAGTGACGCTGCTCGGTTTGCAGTCCTGAATATCACAGCACAAGCAGGATTCACTGCACTGTTAATGTTAGCTATGTTATATTGCTGCCTCTGTTCGGTGGTGTCGAGCCAAACGGACTTTAACGTGTGTTTGAACGAGCTGACGGTTCACTCGTTAAGCTGAAAGAAAGATGCTTTAATCACAGGAGTCACACATGTGTCCACTGTACCATCTGGGAACTTTAGCATTCGTAATAACACAAACACTAAATCCTCCTTCTCTGGTGCTGTTTTGTAGCAGTGTATACACCTGAGACTGTCACCTGTCTGTCTGTCCTGCACTCTCTCTCTGTTTCTTTCTCTCTGATTGTGTAATAAAAGTATGAACATGTATTTATAAGTTACACTTGTGTTTGAATCCTGCAGCTTATCACATTCGATTTCCACGTGTGGCAACTGCAAGTGTCCAGAGTGAGGACAGACTGAGGGACCCACTGCTGCACATCATCTGTGAGGCTTTGCACCCCTGATGATCCACCAGGACAAACTCAGCAGTGTGTGAGGAAGAGGAGGAAGAGCCAGCAGCAGCTGACAGATGGAGAGAATAGACAGACTGTTCCCTGTTTGTGAAGGACTGCTAGGAAAGTTTAACATAACTAATTGTCTGTCCTGAACAGAGAGGGGCAGTAACGTGTTACTTGTAACGCGTTACTGTAATCTGATTACTTTTTTCAAGTAACGAGTAAAGTAAGGGATTACTATTGCAAAAACGGTAATTAGATTACCGTTACTTTCCCGTAGGAACGCTGCGTTACTAAAACCGTGATTTTTTGCGACAATGTCTCATGACAGTGACGTAAGCGAGTGCGCCGTTGGTGACAGCAGCTGTGTGCAGATCAACAATGGATCACATATCGATTGTGGGAGAGAGTATGAGCGTGCAGCGTTTAAAGCGTGGAAGTACCGACCTTACTTTGAGTTTGATTCCATAAAAAGTGACAAAAACATTAGCGTCCATCGTGCGTGGGAAGAAAACTTCTTTTTACAGCGAAAAAAAACCCTAAACTTCCAAGCAAGCACCGAGTGCGCAACGACGTAATGGGAAACTCACAGAGAAACTCGCGGATTCTTCAACTGACCGCGGCACACCTGCACCAGGGTAAACCTCCGCCTACCGTAGTCCTGCTTTACAGGTGAAAATAGAGCAACAGGACCGCTGAGTCTTTGACTTTATTTATTTTCTGCTGTGTTTTACTTGCATCTATTTGAAAGAGTGAGCGTAAACACAAAAAAATATTTTATTTTATGTGCTGGGATGTGCAGAAAATAGGTTTAAATGTTAAACTAATTTATTCAAGTCAGAGAATGGTGCATATAATTAAATTTTTGCTTGATGCATAAAGTTAAAAGATTAAAACTGATAAAACAAGTTTAAAAAAAGAGACTTTTCCATTTGATTACATTTTGTATGATGGATTATGTAGAAAAAGGTTCTCTTTGATGTGCATAATGGTCCCGCTGACATAGCAAGAATCACAGTTGCACAACAGTAGTTTGCCACCACCATTGTGTGAATGTGAGAGTGAATGAATAGTGGAATTGTAAAGCCACTAAAGTCTCGAAAAGCGCTGCATAAATGCAATCCATTATTATCATTATTATTATAAGCTACCTTTGTAAGTTAAAAGCATCAGTATCAGCACCTGCTATCAGCAACAATGGCCGCGTATTTACTTGGGATTGGATCCAAATTTTGCAACATCACATATCACACACACCACTGTTTCAAACCTTAGAGTGAAATGTTTTCTTTGTAAAGTTGTACAGTTGTCATTGTCACAGTCTATTCCAATGAACCGATCATACCAGTTACTATATGAAGCACAAACTTACATGTCTATTTGGTCGAAATTGGATGTTTTTCTGGGTATATGTTGCCGACTAAAAATGACCATTTATTGACCTGAGCTTCATACTGACAGTTTTTTATATTAATCCGATAACTAATAATAATCCTGGCTATCTTCAGCAAAGCGCACAGCCCACATTATTATTGCTGTTAGCACGCAATAATTTGTCAAACAAATTCACAAAACTACATGGTCATGTTAGTTAATGCTTGATGGCCAAACTATGTGTTAACAGCTGGAGGGGCTGTGTCCTGCATTAAATACTGATGGAGGACAAATAAAAGAGAGCAAATATTCCCCAACATAACTTGTGACCAGCAGGAGATCTACGTCTGCTGTTTCGAAGTTTTAAAACAAAAATGGGCTCATTTTGAGCCTCCTTTCAAAATAACACAGGAAACATGGAGAGACAAGGCACGATAACACAAGCTTGACAATGGAACATGGAACATGTAGACATAAAACACATGACAGACTGGGGATGCATGGAACACAAGGAGAGGTAAATGAAAACAGATTAGGGAGACCAAGGCACAGGCGTAACTTACACGTTTAACATAGGGAACAAGACAGACTACACAGAAGACAGGACAAGACTCAAAAACATGGCGACCTGGAAGAAACATAAATTAGACTAAGACATACTAAATAAAAATACTAAAACTTAAAATTATCTTATAAGTAATCAAAAATACAAAATGGCTCAACTACAACCTTAACTAAGAACAACACATGAACTAAACGCTAACATAAGAAATCAACAATACCAAATAACTCAAAGCGCTGGGTCACAGACCCGAGACCCTGACAGAACGATTGGAAAAGTTGTTATTGTAAGCATCACATAGCCTTTTAATGTGCTACATTTGCATTAGATAGAACAAGGTGCAATAGTTGCTAATAAAACGTACTAACTTAGCTTTTTCCTTGATTACTGACAACTGTGGTTTACAACATTTCAGTCCTGTTAGACAGTTTTTGTTTTTTTCATTTGAAGCACTTTTGTAAATAAGTCAGACGTTGATGTCATGTGTTTGTGTAAGAAGTTTTCCTGGTCAACAGATGTCGTCACCATCTAAGACCGATACATTCCAATGAACTAGGCACACCAGTAAAACAGAAACTATTCTCCCTGTTCACTAGAAGTGGACTATTTTTCTGGGTATAAGGTGCAGAACATAAGTGGTCCTTTATTGACCTGAGCTTCTTATTCACAGTTTTAATCACTGACATCTTTTATATTAATTTGATAACTAATAATGATAAACAAGAAACTTCCTTCAACAAAGCACACATCATGGTACACAACAATCTTATAAACATATTAAATAATTTCAGTATTGGGAAGGTTACTTTTAAAATGTATTCCACTACAGATTACAGAATACATGCCCCAACATGTATTTTGTAACATATTCCGTTACGTTACTCAATGAGAGTAACATATTCTGAATTCTTTGGATTACTTAATATATTATCATGCTGTTTACAACAACATGAATGTACTATTGCTGTGTGATTTATTGCTATTACTTAAGGATAGTCGCCATACCAATAACAACTAGATTTTTAAATCTTAATATAAAATGAGTAACAGTATGTTGACATTAAGTAAGGCTGCACTTTTAGCAGTGATCTCCTATTCTGCGCGTATATAAAACAGGTCTGTGGCTCCGAACCGCAGTAAGGGGACCTCTGGCTAATATGTCGGGTTCTGTGTCGGGCTTGTAGCTGAAAACTAGCTTTTCTTTGTTGTCTGGGTCAACTTTGCTAGCGAGAGACAGAGAGAGGCACTGAAAGGCTGCTCCAATGGAACTTATTGTTTCGGAGGAAAACACGAACACATAGTCGAGTCTTAATTATTTACTTACAACTGGGCTACACTGCCCATAAGGCTACATTCTTTAGGTCTATGCCTGTAACACTCTACCTATTGCTTTCATATGAAAAAAATTTTTGAATAATAATTTTTTAAAAATACTTCTTCACGTCATTATGCAGGCCGAAAGTAGAGGTGACATGGGCAGCGAGACTGAGACACCGACATTAGAGCCTCTTAATGCGTGTTTTGTTTGGGTTTTCTCCAGCGTGGAATTACCAAAAATAGAGAAGGCATAGCCGAACATATGAAACAGGAAAAGGCCGCCGTGTAATCCATTCATTTCAACAAAGTAACTGTATTCTGAATACCACCTTTTTAAATGGTAACTATAACCGAATACAGTTACTCATATTTTGTATTTTAAATACATAACATGTGTTCCGTTACTCCCCAACACTGAATAATTTACAAAACTACATAACCAAATAACATATTAGTTAATAGATGATAGCCAGGAAAGTAAAGTCTTTATGAAGAATTTTCAGGTATCCATACTTTCAGTGTTGTGCCAAAAAGTGTTGAACTGTGAAATGCAATATTTCCATCAGCTCAACAAACATCAGCAAACACACAAACACACATTTCATGGCTGATGATGCTTAACTGAATTATTTAGACTATCTATTGATATGTTTGTGTTTGTAGTACAACTTATCCTATTTGATCAAACTACTATGAAAGTTTTATAAAAGGGGTTTTTTGTTGTTGTTCTTTTGCTATGTGAGGTTCAGAAATTCTCACTAGTCTTTTCCAATGTCAAGATTTCTGTCAGTGTATGCTCAAATATGGGAGTTTACAGTACTGCCTGAATTTCTCTTCATACTTTTAAATAGCCAAGTCGTGGAGATTTTTTTTCTTGTGTCCCAAATTACAGATTCAAATTAAATTTTTATCGTAAGAAAGGAACATGAACGTTTCATCTTTAATAGTTGCTGAGATATTCATGTTCAGACATGGCCTAAGATTTCAAAGAGTGAAAATCATATTGGCAGCGCCTCCAACTGCCCAAATAACTCTAAAATTTTGTGTGTTTCATTAGTGTGGTATAATCACTGATGCTGTGAAGTAACTAGCTGCATTTAGTCACAGTAGTTTTTACACTCCTCCTTCACGCTGCAGCTTTCTCTGTAGAGCACAAGATGCAAGCAAAGTCCAAGTTGTGTACTATTGGTCTTAAAACGTGTACAAGATCATCTTTGATCAAACTGATTCAGTTCTGTACTATTTATATATGAAAAATAAACACTTTTTTAAAAATCTTAGATCATTTTATGTACAGTGAGATGGAGACTTAATACCATCTGTTTTTTAGACCTTTCTGTTCATTTAGAAAATTTCCAGGGTGCCGCTGAGTTGTCCAAAAAGTTACCTCCTGTCTTCTTTTTGCAACCACATTTCCTTGATGGAAATGTCATATGGTCAAGGAAAGGAAGGAAGAAAAATGAATAAGGACTTCCGAAAAGAGATGCACAATGCAGAGTGTAAAAATGCAATTAAATTAGACTCTTTAACAGTGTGACAATGTCCAGAAGATAGACTGTAGACGTGTTCTTATCATGGTGTTTCATGCAGGCCACATACTAGAACCCTGAAAGAAAAAGTATGATTTCATGTTTGGATTTTTGAATTGTTCAAGGAAATGGAATATATATAATATATAGTAGATAATGGAAACTGAGCTATTGTGATCTCAAATGCACTTTGATAATATCATTTAATATCATGATGTCATGTAGAGAGCCTGTATAAATCTGTTCTTGAAACTGTGATCAGAAACAGATTCTGTTACAGCTGTGGGTTTACCAGCATTTCTATATCTATCTATTTATTTAGATTATAAAACATTTTTTAGTGTGATTACATACATCAGTTTGAGATTTTTAATCTCAATGAGATTTTTTACCTGGATAAATAAAGGATTAATAATAATAATAACAGCATGAACAGTTAGTGTGATATTCTGTTATCACACTAGCATCAAATTATGTCACTTTTACTGAAACCTGTGATTCATGGATTTGTATTAGACCTGACTAACATCATTTTCCTAGTCTACAGGATCACCATAATATTATTAGTCATCATCAGCATCATTTATCTCGAAAAAGTGAGATAAGAGTAAAGCTTCTGAGTGAACGTCTGGGTTTAGATCAGAATGGTTCTGCTTTCTTAAAAATATCCAGTCTTAATTTTTGCTTTTACATTTTATTTAATGCAACTTCAGACAAAAACATAAAAGATAATCAAATCATCCTTCCCGATAGAAGACAGAAATTGATTCTACCAAAATAGAATATTACATATGAAAGCATTAGCGAGGCATCAGTCACTGAAAAGAAGTTAAAAACATATTAGTTCACAGTTTGGTTTCACACTCTCAGACCTGCACACTGTAGCTGTGGTTGTTGAACACAAGATAGAAGCAAAGTCCAAGTTGTGCTTTGTCACTTTTACGGCATACAAAACACACGATACTGCCAAAAGAACTTTAAATGATGTAAGATCTACAAATAAATAAGACTAACAGGAAAAACACGAGAGAATATTTAACATAAACTGTGCTACTTTTCATCTGAAAGAAAGAGGGATAAAAAAAAACCTCAAAATATACTGTTACAGACTAAACAGAATAAACCATTTCATAAAAAGACCAGCTCGTGATGAGTTAACGCCAGCCTGTTAATGCACTACATGAAGAGAAACCATATGAGGAGTTATGTTCATAAGGAGGAATGTTTGAGAGGGTCGTGAAGGAGCACTGGCTCATTTAACCCTCATATCTCATCAAGGTTATTATGTTGAAGTTAACTGAAAAGGTTTCAGTCTTCATCAGCTTCACCAAACGTGACAACAGTCGTTACAACTAACGTTTCAACAAATTTAATGATGAGCACATGGGGAACATTTTCTTTATGTTTGCCAAACACTGAAGTCTCCTCAGTCAGATCTTCAGACAGTGGAAGCTCTGGAGATGAAGGAGTCGACAACTTCAGGGGCTGCAGATTAAAAGAGCAGAACAGAAAAACACTGATGGTGAGTAAGAAACATGAAATCTTCTCTGGATTAAAGATTATTGTGTTTTATGTTGCTAATCATCTTCTCTAATCCTGGACTGGAGGTGTTACACATTTATCCTTGCGTTCTGGGGTTCTCACTTTTTATTCTTAACACAGTTACTGTGTGGAAAAAGTTTGTGGTTACTATAATCATCCATCATGTCCCTAATGGATAATGGATAACTTCAAGAAAGCAAACACTCAGAAGCACAAGGAAAGTCAGTGAATAATAAAAAAGCTGTTCTCTGGAATCCCAGAGTAAAATTTTAGAGCTGAAAATGAGCTCCATAGAATCAACTGCTAATTTTCTGAGCACTCTGTGCGGTTGTATAAGTAGCTGAATAAAGATGATGTTGACTAGCTATCGCAGATCATCCATAATTGAGTCAAAGTGCCTAATAACCCTATTAAGATGAAGCTTTATGGTTTTATATGGGAGTATGAAACATTCTGGATCAACAGTAAAGAATGAAGCACACTCACCTGCACATTTCTTTGTCCTCCTGATGGATCAACTCTGTCGCTTTCACTCAAACTCATCATGGAAACATTAACTGGAGGCTCTGGGTTGTTGTTGACTTTGTTACAGAGTGAACATTTAAAAGACTTTTTCCACTTCTCACATTCTTGCACACAGCCGTTACAGAAGCTGTGGCCACACTGCAGCACCGCAGGCTCAGTGCAAACATGTGAACAAAGTGGACAACAATCCTCAATGAACGCTTCATCACTCCAGCTTAAACCACTGTTGGACTCTTCATCTGTCTTTGTGACTTCAGAAGGCTCTTCATCGACTTGATCTTCAAAGCCTGAATCTTCACGTTCTCGAACTTTAAAATCTAGAACTTCATCATTTGGATCTTTGTGACTCAGCACTTGAGGCCAATCTGGTGCAAATTTAAAAAGTACGTTAATAAAGGGTAAAGAAATAGAAATGGTATGGTTCATTTAATCACATTAACTGCTTAGTAACAAACAAATCGTTGCAGATCAATGAAGATTTAAATGTTTGCATGATGCACAGATACAGATTGTGCCTTGCACACAGACAAACCCGCTGTACAACAACATTTTACCTTCAGTGAAGTTTACTGTGAGGCTGTGGTGTTTAATGCTCCTCAGTTTTTCCATTGTAACATCCACAGCATCTTTCTCATTAATCTCTACCGGCTTGTCCACAGTTTTCTCTCTGAAAGTATTCTCTAGGTCGCACATTGTTGGATTCTCTCTCTCGTATGCTGTGCAAAGCCAATGAAATGTAGAGCTGTGGGCTGATGGTGAAAGTCCAGAAACAAGACATTAGAATTAATTTATAGAAGAATTAAATTTTATTTAGGCTTAGAAATTGGGTTTTTTTTTACCAGCAGTTTCTGGCTGCATAGAATTACAGTGACAGGTTAGAGTAAGGATAAAGTCACTAAATTTTCTATTAAAAGCAAGAAAAAGAAAAAAGACAGGAAGCAGAAAATTTACGCCTGGTTTGTTTTACTCTTTGAAAAGGTTCTCAAAGTTTCAGCTCTAAGTGCCAATAAAGGAGCCAACATAGGACTTATAGTTGTCTAAACATTACTGAGGTGCATTAACAGCTGCTGTACTTTGCATAATGAGGAATTTATAGCTCATCATCTGTCTGCAGCTGTGAGAGCATACTAGCTGCAGAAAGTGACCAGAAGTCAAAGCCCACACAGTACAAAATTTACATTTTTAACTTAAAATAGATTTTAAAATGGAACAAACTTATTAATTTGATGCTCACCTTTGTCTTTCAGGCTAACTCCAAGTAGCTCCTGGTGTTTTCCTGTGTAGAGCTGGTCTTTCACTCTTCAAATAACCAACAACTTGCTCACCTTGCTCAAGTTATTAGGAACAGAAGGGGGCGGGGCTGCTGTTTGTTAATGTGGTTTCTCTTTAATGCGATTGGTCAAAGTAAGCGGACAAACTAACCTCTCGACTTGCCCCTGTTTTTGCAGGGGCAGATTGAAGGCGATGTTAAATTGTTCATTCACGGTTCTAATTATTTGACATAATTTATAGTAATATGACAACTATAAATATGAATATTCAGCAAAGCAAACATCATGACACAGAGTCATCTGTCAATTTAAGAAACTAATAATGTCAAATTTATTATTATTTCTAGATTTTGCCATTTTTTCTTACTTTGGGTTTGTGTCAGATATCTGTTGTTATACCTCTTGAAGCCACACAAGACGATTTCTATAACAGTACATATGAGGGTATTTGGACAATTAGTAGCTATATATTTCATGCCATGTAATGATATCACTGTGTCTGTGGAGTCAGGGAAATATAATTTAAATTTTCACAAGTATACCTGCATGACACTAAGGACAGTTAGCAAGTTCTAGGGAACAAGAAAGTATTTATCTTGCAGAGCTGAAGAACATATGTATATATGTTATAAGAGCACAACTTTCAGTGTAAAGATTCTTCCTGTTCAACATCTGTCATCACCGTAAAGGTCCGTGCATTCCAGTGAACAAGGCATACCAGTTTGTATGCAAATCAGAAAATAACAGTCTGTTCACTAGAAGTGGAGTGTTTTTCTGTGTATGAAGTGCGGACCGATATAAGCTTCTCACTGACAGTTCTAATCATGGGACATTTTTGTATTAATATGATAACTAATAAGAATCCACAACTAAACCTCTAACATAAAAATCCTTTAAACAGTAATGAAGTGTAATACAACTTAAATAGGGTGGGAAGTAACAAAGTACAAATCTTTGCTATTGTACTTCATTATCTGTGCTTTACTTGAGTACGTATTTTTCTGGCAACTGTTTTACTTTTACTCCCTTCATTTTTAAACAATTACCTGTACTTTCTACTCCTTACATTTTCAAAACAGGCTCGTTAGTTTTGGTTTGACTAATTTCAGGTTAGTCAAACGTCACTGTGGACCTTTAATCCAGATTGAGCCTAAACAGTATCACAGGTGCTACAAGTGTTGCAAAGGCAAACATGGTCAGTTATAAGTTTGCAAAAAAAATTTTATTGAACGGTTAGAATTTCAAATTACTTTTACATGGTGACATGGACCTCCATCTCTCCGCACCGCTCCAGGAGACAAAGGCTGCCATCCCCAGGCAGTAAACACTTGGTAAAAACAGAATGTTAACATAACATTGGTCAAAGTTGGAGGAAAGCCTTTAGACCCCATGTCCGCTCACATTTTATCTTCTGGACCTTTCGGACATCTCCCTGTAGGGAGATGTTGCTTCTCACATCACCACGGCAACCATCCTAGGTTGGTGTCCGGCATGCAGAGAGAGAGAAGGGGGAAAGAGAGCATTCCCTAACACCAGAATTTATGGCCCTGATTTTTTCTCTTACAGAGTCAGCATTAAAGATTTGTACCTTCTTGTGCCATCAGCAGGCCAAGCAGACTATCCCTCTCAAATTCCTCAGAGAAGAACTGATGTAGACAAACTGCTATTTAAATGCTGCAGGTTAGTGCTGGCTAAACCGGTTAGTTTGCTGTACTGTGATGGATTTAGATCAGCTGATCACGATCTGTACATTAAGAAAATCTACTGGAGCTCTCAATAGAAATTTTTGTGAGTTGTGATTCTTTTCCTCACACTGAGCTTTACAGTCAATTTTAGGGTTCCCCCACCTGCTGAAACCCACTTGAACCCCTGACTCTACACGTTTTCCTGTTTAAACACAAAGTCACCCACGACAATGAGGCGACAGAAAACAGAGCTATTTTTATATTCTTTCTTTTCTCTGCTCGTGTTCTACTTACCTGATTAATTACCTGACCATATTAATTAATTAGAATTAAAATTTAGACCAAAATAAAGTTTGTGTTTCCATCTACTAATAATATTTTATCCATCCATCCATCCATTCTCTTCCAATTATCCTTATCAGGGTTGGGGGGAAAAGGGGCTGGAGGCTATTCCAGCTGTCATAGGGCGAGAGGCGGGGTACACCCTTTCACAGGGCCAAACATAGAGACAGACAACCATTCACACGTATGAGCATTAAGAATCCACAATTAACCTAACCCCACTAACAATAATTATTTTATTATTAAATTAATATAGCTAGGTTCAGTTAGCTTAAAAATCAGTGGTACAAATTAGTACTTTTCAGAGCCTCTACTTTTTCACTTTTACTTGACTAAAAAAAAATTGAATGGTAAATGGCCTGTATTTGTATAGCGCTTTACTCAGTCCCTACGGACCCCAAAGCGCTTTACACTACATTCAGTCATCCACCCATTCACACACACATTCACACTTTCACACACTGAATGGGGTGAAAACACATAAAGTGACCAGAATTCAAAGCAAACACAAGAAAAAAATGTAAATTTCACTTAAAATACATCTTAAAAATTTCCAATTGCTTATTAACATAATTTTCCTGTTTTCTTGTGTAGAGCTGTTCTGCTGCGCTCTCAAATAAATGTTTCCTTGTTCCTTAAGTCAGCAAGGGGGGCAGAAGTGTTGCACTGTGGTGCAATTTCTCCTGAATGGGATTTCTGCCAGAAACGGACTCTTTCCGTAAACAGTAAACAGATCTGTGCAAACACGCTCCCCTCATGCCTGCACAGTAAAAACAAAAAGAGGCTCGTTTTGCTTCTTTTCTGGTCTTGCTGCTTCTTATCTGGAACATCACTGTTGGTGATTCTCAAGAAACACCTCCCACACACGCAGGACAAGGAAACAGGTGAGGACAGTCTGTGGAAAATATATTGAACTGACGTTAATATGACCAACCTGAGCTGAGACAAATCATGAGGGTATCTTCAGACACTGATGCTGTTTATTTCTTCTTGTCCGCAACCTCCTGTGACTTTAGTTCATTTTTGTGGAGAAAGAATTCTGATTAATATTAGAGGACTTTCAAGAGTATTTGGAACCCAGAGAGCCCAGAGAGGATAATGATTCAGACAATGTGTCACTTCTTGAATAATCAGAAATGTTATTCTGTGTCACTGTAATTGGAAAAACAGTTATTCTAACCATGAGATGGCTGTTAAGTGTGCTACATTTGCATCAGGTAGCACAACATGAATAAACATGAATAACTGTGGTTTACAACACTGAAGTCCTTTTAGATTGTTTTCTTTTAAATTTGAAGAATTTATGTAAATGAGTTAGACCTTGATGTCATGGCTTTGTATGCGAATTCTGCCTGTTGAACATCTGTCACCACCATTTAAGGCCGGTACATTCCAGTAAACTAGACACACCAGTTACTATATAAGCAGAAACTATTCTCTCCATTCATTGGAAGTTGGCTATTTTTGTGGGTATAAGGTGCAGACAGAAAGTGGTCCTTTATTGACCAGAGCTTCTTACTCACATTTCTAATAATTGATATCTTGTATATTAATATAATAGCTAAAATAATCAACAGTAAACTCCCTTCAACAAAGCAGAGGCAATTGATAAACTGCAAATTTAAAGGTTACATGTCACGTCATAATTTTTATTCACGGTGCCATCGGAGCTGCAGAAAGGCGTCTAAGAAGTATAGTAAGCTGTCCATACCTGAGGCCTTGGAAACTGCCAAGTAAGACTCACAGCCTTGGCCAGCTGTTTGAAAAGATACACCAGAGAGATAGAAGGCAGAAGAACAAACCAGCTGTTCTCCACAGAACCAGCCAAGGTGTACTCTCAGTGGTAAGGGAACAATATGAGAACAGCACCGCCACCAAGGCTGAAGACGAAGTAATACTGAAAGAGCATTTGGGAGAAGGATGCAACACATAACAACAATGCTCAGTGGCTTGTGGATCTAAGAGTAGCCCTGAACAGGATCCAGTAACCATCACAGTGGCAGGCATGCAAGAAAGGATCTCCAGTCTGAAGAGCCGGACAGCACCAGGCCACAACACGGCTGAAGAAGCTGACTCCGCTCCACGAGCATCTGGCAGTAGAAAATGAATCAGCTGCTAGTCCATGAGAGTAACCCAGAATAGCTAACTGAAGGCCGGACAGTCCTGATCCCCAAAGACCCCCAGAAGGGACCGATCCCATCAAACTATCCACCAACAGTGATGGGAATAACGGCGTTACTAGTAACGCTGTTACTAGTAATGCCGTTACTTTTTTCAGTAACTAGTAATCTAACTAATAACTATTTCTATTGTTTCAACGCCGTTACAGTTACAAACAAGAAAATGCAGGGCAGACATGTTACTCTTTTTTAACAAACTGTTGACACTGTCTTCCAGTAATGTGTCATGCTTTGTAGTGAATCAGAAGAGCAAACTCCCATCGAGTGAGAGCCAGCTCCCCACTTTTTTTTTAACGAGGTTTGTTGTTTTGCCACAGTTTTTAATTGTCTTTCCACATACATCGCACACAGCATAATTTCTATGCTGAACGTTAACACAGTTATGGTTTGTGAACAGTTTGTGTTTTGTGGTCTAATGTTTTGTGCCCCAGGGTTTCTCATTGGCTTACACTCTTGAAGAGGCGTAGTATGCACATGAATGAGAGGCGGAAGGTGATTGTAGTTCCTATTAACAGGAACTACAAGTTAGACCTTGATGAATAAGTTAGACATCAGAATCTATATTACCAGGTTGCAGTTGAGTTGTCTAAAGGTAACCTCCTGTCTTCTTTTTTCAGCCACCTTTCCTTGACCATATTTTCCACATTTTCCGTCAAGATCAAGGAAAGGTATGAAGAACAATTAAGAAAGACTTCACAAAAGAGACACACAGTGCAGAACGTCCAGTTGCACTTGAATTAGACTCAATGTCCTGAGGATAGACTACAAAAGTGTTTGTAGCAGGCGTGGTTGTGCATTTTTTGTTACAGGTGGAACAGGTGGCAACCCATTGTGTTTTTCTACTAGTGCACTTTCGTCTTATTCTTACCTTTTTCACACATATATTTAAAAAAAAGAAAAAGATGAAAAAGAAGACTCCGTGGAGCAATGTTCCCTCTAAGCTGCGCGCGTGCGCAATTGCGCACTGCTGGCACGGTCTCTGCGCACAGAAAATCTGTGTTGCGCATGAAATGAAAATAAATACGTTAACAATTCTGTTTGACAATGTTAGTCAGTAAGTGACTGGCTGCTCCCGTATGGGATTAGAACAATGCCACCTTATCCCATAGGGGTGGGCAATCTCAGTCCACAAGGGCCGGTGTCCCTGCAGGTTTTAGATCTCACCTTGGGTCAACATTAGTTCGTTACCAGGCCTCTGGAGAACTTCAGGACATGTTGAGGAGCTAATTTAGCCATTTAAATCAGCTGCGTTGGTTCGAGGACACATCTAAAACCTGCAGGGACACCGGCCCTCATGGACTGAGATTGCCCACCCCTGCCATAGTCCAACCAATGATGCGATTCACATTCGTATATATACGCAGCTAATCAACGTCGTTGACAGGCTATGGCTGTATCCCAATTCAGGGTCTGCAGCCTTAAAGTACGCAGCCTTAACGGTCAACAAGGGCCACGTACTCAAAGACCGCTAAGGCCGGAAGTGCGAGGCTTGTGAAATGGGACGTAGCCTCCGTCGTGCTGCCCAGGTTGCCTAGCAACCATGATACTAACAGCTGAAAACGTTTCATACAGCATTGTTTGACAGAAATGAAGGAGAAAATCTTTTCAGGACAGACGGAACAATTGACGGAAAAAATGTGGACTTTATACCAGTTTATAAATTGTGTTGATAGGCCACGTAAAACCAGAGTTATGATAAAAAATATATGCAATGTTTGGTTTTCTTCCTGAATACTATCGTTGTTTATATTGTTTATTGTCTATATAAGAAGTAGCTATATAATTAATTGCCCAACATTGGTCATTATTTACTGTATTTTGCAGACAGAGAGTTACAGGACTCTCTCCCAGACCACAGACTCATAATACAAGTCAGAGCTTTATTAAAAAAAAAAAAAAAAAAAAAAAAGAAAGTTGTGTTTTCAAAACTGGAGTTCAAGTTATTTTTACTTCCAATAGTGTTAACATACTACACAGGTCATGAACAGGATTTTTTTTTAATTTTCATTGTAAGTGGGATAAAGCACTTATTTAAAAGTAGTCTAACATAAATGTAAATGCTGTAATTTGATTATTTTAATAAACCATGTAACTTGGATGCTGGCGTGACCACAGTGCACACGTCTGCTGTCGCTCACAGTGGTCCAAGGGACCGCTCAGGGAGTTTGTGTGTTCGCTCAGACACATGAAAAATTAGAGGGAATATTGCCGTGGAGAGTTTTAGAGCTTGTCTTGGAAAAGATAATATGTTTAGCTTAAAAGCTAAAGCTGCCAAACAAAACACGCTAAAAACAAAAGTTAAAATCTGTGAAACAAACTATTTGCAACCATCATCTTGATGGTATTTGATTAATAAACTGTGATTTTTGTACATAAGCAGAATAGTCTTACCATACATCAGCAGCTCAACAGAAACGTCTGCAACATATTTTACTTTATTTTTTCTATTATTAAATTACTCTTTGGCGGACTTAACACTTTTTGGAGTTTTTGTACTGTGTAACATTTTAAAACCAAGAAATCTGAATTTGTTACAATTGTGTCAGTAGCAATTCTTACAAGTGACTCAAGCATGTTAAACCAAGTAACATCTGCAAATTACAAAAAAAATTACAAACAGACAGAAATAAGAAAACTGTATTTTCCTAGTGGTCAGTTGATCCACTAGGACATAGGTGTCAAACTCTGGCCCGCGGGCCAAATTTGGCCCGCAGCCTAATTACATTTGGCCCGCGAAGCCATACCAGATTACTATTAGAGCTGGCCTACTGGTATTATACAGCTAATATATATATTGTTTAGTATTAAGCTTTGCTTGTTCCATATACCGTTTTTCAGAAAAAACTGAATACTCAAACGTGTTTGAGTCCATAAGAAAAGATTCATTCTTATATCTGGAGAATAAATATATTTCAATAAATATAAACGTTAGCCCGCGACTTTGTTCCTGTTTTGAATTTTGGCCCACTGTGTATTTGAGTTTGACACCCCTGCACTAGGAAAAGACAGTTTCAAAAATAATTGGAGGTTCAGGGTTGTAGACGACTTGCTGATGACGCGACATTTCCTAGATTTTTTCCCACCTCCAGCGCATCATTGAGGTTTCAATCAATGGACTCTTCTTCTCTTTTTGACCACTGGCTCTCCATCACTCCACTCTTCATCTCTTGACTCTTCATCATTCCATTCCTTATCTGCGTCCTCTTCATCATTCCATTCTTCATCTTCTTCCTCTTCATCATTCCACTCTTCATCCTCGTCCTCTTCTTCATTCCACTCTTCATCCTCGTTTTCTTCTTCATTCCACTCTTCATCCTCTTCCTCTTCATCATTCCACTCTTCATCTTGTGATTCCTCATCAATTGAATATTCACCACTTGCCTCTTCATTATTTGGCTTGTCCTTTCTGGAAGTTGCTTAAAATAAAATATATACAAATGTTATTGTTTATTTAATCCAGTGCAAAGGGTGTGGCATCTCTGTCACTGCTATTTAAACCAATGCTGTAGACACTATAAAAGATGGATGCAGTACTGATGAGTTCTTAGCCAACGACTGAGAATACCAAAGAAATTTCACATTTTTAATATCACAAAATAACCAAAATTTACAAAACAGACCATTTTTATTCAGTATGACCGAATATAAATGACAGAGACCTTGAACTCAGGAGCAAATGGTTTACAGAGAGACTTGTATAGATCTGGAGGTTTTTTGTCGCCATCTGGTGGCCTTTACATGAAATGCAGGTTTAAGGCATTTAATCATTGGCTTAATTTTTCTGCCCCAGAAGCTGCATCCATCTTTGATGATGTCTATGAACAGGTTCTCATCCCAACGCGTAACATACCGACGACTGTGACAAATCGTCAGCATGTTACTGCCGCGGGGTCCTCTCAGAAACTTCTCCCGAACAAATATAGGCGTAGTCAGGCAGGGTTCGGAGTGTGTACTTTATTATGCTGGCCTCCCAAGTGCACAAAGAACTAATTACAGAAAGAATTTAAAAAATAAATAAACGTAACTCAATGAAAAACAAAAAAAAGTAGTCTATTTGCAAAGCTCAAGTGGCTGAACCACCCTACATGTTACCCTCACCGTAACCATTTCACAACCGTAACCATCTCACACTCTCCAGTAGGCCCTGATAACCTTCCTTTATACTCCACTGCCCATCCCAGTAGGCATAATAATTATCAATCAAGGCAATTTTCTTCACAAAACAATACTTTTCTTTGCTCATTTCCAGCCATATTTTCTATGATAATCACAAATGTATTTATGACTACTTTCTGGAAACCTACAGTGTCCTACAGAAAACCCCCAACAAAAGTATAACTCTGGGTGAGGAATGATGGCTACCACCATGGGCCTGGTGGTGCTGTTTGATAGCGAGTTGCAATCCTGGGAAGAATATTGTGAGATTTTGGATTACTTCTCTGTCGCAAATTATTTTAAGGAGGAGGAGAAGAAGCGAGCAGTGCTGTTGAGTGCTGAAGTTTTCTCAAGCAAAGGAAGCAGGTAACAGAGACACTGTGGGCTTGAGGAGCATGACGGAGCAGTCGTGATTCAGTAAACGAATAGGATTGGTGAACAAGATGGAGGACGTCGGCTCGAAGTCACAACAAGATATCAGGGAATGCTACAGATGTGGGGGGATAAATCATGTGGCCGGTGACTGCAGGTTTGTTACAGAAAAGTGCCACAACTGTGGCAAGGTGGGACACATAAAAAGGGTCCGCAGAAAAAACGGAACAAAAAGGAGGGTGTGGCTGGCAGACAAGGAAAACAAGCATATGTCTTAGAAGAGGAGAATGGGGAGAAAACATCTTGATGCATTCTCAATCATCCAGGAAAGTAAATCTCCAAAAGTTGATTCTGTTCATCTGGACGTAGCGTTTTGTGGGAGAAATGTTTTGTCACTCATCCAAGTGAGGAAACATTTCTCTCACAAAACGCTACGTCCAGATGAACAGAATCAACTTTTGGATAATGGGGAGAGTGAGGAGAAAGAAGCTGAAATCAATCAATCAATCAAAATTTATTTATATAGCACATTTTAAAGACCAAAGTACACCAAAATGCTTTCCAGTAAAATCATGATACAGATAAAAATCACAATATAAAATATAAATTACAGATATAAAATATAAAATAATTACATAATCTAAATGCAAAGCCAGATGTAAATTACCCTAATTAGCCTGGAATGCCAGGTTAAACTAGAACGTTTTTAGACGTGATTTAAAAGATTGAATAGAATCTGATGCGCAAATATGAAGAGGAAGAATATTCCATAACCTGGGTGCGGCAACGGCAAAGGCACGGCCTCCTCTGGTCTTCAGCCGAGACCTAGGTTGCACTAAGAGCAGTTGGCCCGATGATCTTAGTGCTCTCTTAGGGCTATACAGACAGAGGAGATCAGCTAGGTAGTCAGGTGCCATATTATTTAGGATTTTATAAGTAAACAATAAAATTTTAAAATCAATTCGATATTTAATAGGAAGCCAATGTAAGTTGGCTAGAACAGGGGTGATAGAATCATACTTTCTAGTGCCAGGAGACGTGCTGCAGCATTTTGGACCAGCTGCAATCGCTGAAGGAGGGAAGATTGAAGGGCCAAGTAGAGAGAATTACAATAATCTAGTCTTGAAGTGATGAAAGCATGAATGAGTTTCTCCAGATCTTTGCATGGTATATAAGGTTTAGCCTTAGAAATTAGCTGGTTTTTACCAAAGTAGAAACCTGTTTATCTAGTTTGAAGGAACTATCTATGAAAACTCCAAGATTCCTAGCAGCATCAGTGAGGTGATTAGCAACAGGCCCGAATGTGCCAGTCAGTTGTTCCAGAGGCATATTTCTATCAAAAACAATAATTTCTGTCTTCTTTTCATTTAAAGTAAGAGAGTTACGTGATAACCAGTCTTTGACATCCCTCAGACAATCAAACAGAGGATGTAGTGAAGACGAAACATCCCCAGTCAAGTGGAGGTCGATTTGAATATCATCAGCGTAACAGTGAAAAGAGACATTGTGTTTTTCAAAAATGGAGCCCAAGGGCAGCATGTACAGAGAAAACAACACAGGACCCAATTTATCACTTATACCGTTTATCTCTAAATGGGTCTGTAGTTGCTGAAGCACTATTTTCTCTAAACTTTTTGACATGAAAGGGAGTTTAGAAATCGGCCTGTAATTTGCTAGAGTGTTATGATCAAGGCTGCTTTTCTTGATAACAGGTTGCACGACTGCATGTTTAAAGACAGTCGGAACACAGCCAGATAACAGTGATGAGTTAATTAAAAATAAGATACAAGACCCGATTGTTTTCAATGCATCCTTAATGATACGAGAAGGAATAATGTCATGCAGAGAATTTGAGCTTCTCAGGTTATTAATTATTTCCTTTAAAGTCGAGAATGACACAGGTTCAAACTGTTGAAAAACCGTTGAACATTCGGAAACTGGGGCTTGATTTACTGCCGGAGAATGTGGGGCCCTTAACACTGAGATTTTATCTATGAAATGATTTAGAAACTTTTCGCAGAGGGCCGGGGAGGCACCCATCGAAACATCAGAGCAAGGATTAACCACTGAGTTAAAGATTTTAAACAGAACTCAAGGATTGTGACTATTAGTTGCAATGATGTTCGACAAAAAAGAAGTTTTTGCCATTTTGGCAGCCTTCTGAAATTTAGACCGGCTCATATGCAGGATGTCAAGGGACACCTGAAGTTGATCTTTTTTCCATCTCCTCTCAGCTCGACGACGTTCATGTCTAAGAGCGAGGGTGTATTCATTTAGCCAGGGTTGGCGAGAGGTTTTACGGCGTTTAGTCTTTACTGGAGCCACAGTGTCCAAAATAGAAGAGCATGTAGAAATAAAAGAGTTGACTGCGCCATCAACCGAGAGAGGTGCATTACTAATGTCATCGTAACAGACAGAGTTAGCAAAGGCCGCAGAGAAAAGGGCAACAGCCTCAGAATTAATCAGACGCGATAAGCACAGTGGACCCTCAGAGTTCAGTTCCATATTGCATAACTGAACATCAAAGATAACTGGGAAATGGTCCGAAATCCCAGCATCATTAATGTCTGTGATGCAAATATCCAGTCCATACGACAATACCAAGTCCAGCATATGGCCTTTAGTGTGGGTTGATTTTCTCACCCACTGAGTGAGATTAAAAGAGTCAATAAGGGCAAGAAAGTCCTTAGCCAATAGGTCCGCCTCACAGCATATATGAATGTTAAAATCACCACAAATAAGAACACGATCATAATTTAAAAAGATAAATCCTAAAAGATCAGCACATAAAGGCAAGTAGTGTGACTATGTACAATATGCATGAGGAGATTAGTATTCCGAGGGAGGAACCCATCAGAAAGGAACTAAAAGTAAATGGACAGAATGTGATTTTTGAAACAGACACGGGCTGTGGCTTCACTATCATGTCAAAGGAGACATTTAAAAAACCTTTTAAAGGCAGTAATGCACCCAAAGTAAGCAAGTGTGGAATCAAACTGAGAACGTGTGGAGGCCACAAGGTAGCCAAAGGTCACGAGCAGCCAAAGTGAAGGTGGAATTCAGAGACAGTAAGAAAAACACTGGATGGCGGTGGTTAAAGGGGCTAGAACTACTTTGATGGGTCGCGGATGGATTAAGGCCCTCCAACTAGAGTGGCATCCTATACATGAGATAGAAGGCAGAGAAGATGCTGCAGCAGATACTGGCCAGACATGCAACAGTGTTTAAGGATGAGCTAGGAACGCTAAAGGGGTTCGCAGCAAAGATACATGTAGCCAGTGATTCCAAACCTTGCTTATATAAGACACAATTAGTTCTGTTTTCTATGAAAAAGAAAGTGTAGCAAGAAGTGGAGAGACTGTTGGAGGAGAAAATTATCCAGCCAGTGAAATTCTCTGATTGGGCAGCACCCATTGTACCAATACTAAAGCCAGACTCCAGTGCCAGGATTTGTGGTGACTACAAAAAATGACCAAAAACATCTTCAGACACTGAATGGAGTACTGCAGCACTTAGATGAGGCGGGGCTGCGTTTAAAAAGGAGCAAATGTCAGTTCATGGAGAAGGAAGTGACATTTCTAGGACATCGGGTGGATATGACCACATTATGTCTAGTGCCGGCAAAAGTGAAAGCAGTGCAGGAGGTGCCACCCTTAAAATCAGCGACAGAGCTCAAAGCTTATTTGGGGTTGTTGAAGTTCTATAATAAGTTCTTGCCAAACTTGTCCATGCTGTTGGCCCCACTGCACAAGCATCTGAGAAAGGAGGAACCGTGGTGTTGGGGACCAGAACAGAAGAAGGTTTTCTGTAAGTCAAAGGAACTATTGCAACTGTCAAGTAGTGTATTGGTGCACTATGATGAGAAGAAAGATTGGATTTTTTCTTGCAATGCATCCCCCTAGTGGGAGCAGAGATAGCTCAGCAGATGGTCAGGAGAAACCTATTGGGTTTGCATCACGTACACTGAACGTAACAGAAAAGAACTACTAACAGCTGGATAAAGAAGGATTGGCTTTAATATTTGGTGTTGTCAGGGTCCTGGGTCTGAGCAATTATGGACATGTGTATTTTTGGTGTGTGTGTGTGTGTGTGTGTGTGGATGCAGGTGTATCTGGGAGCACCTTCAGACCTGGTGGGTGTGGCCCTGCCAGGTGGTTGGCCACACCTGAAGACCATCACACACCTGCAGCTGATCAAGCCTCATCGGAGGAGCTACTTAAGAGTGTGGTGGAGCTCTCTCCGATGCTGGATCATTGCGTGACTTCACGTTAGTCTCTTGGCCAGTTAGTAAGTTTAGTCTGCTGCATTGTGGTGTGTCTGACGGCTGCCTCTTTGTTATTCCACAGGAGAGTGTGGAGATGAGAGGGCAGCGAGCATGGGTGCTCAAACACTAAGGAGCGGAGACAAAGAACACTAACACTGGGAAGAAGATATGTCAGGGGAGTCGGGAACGCACTGGGGATTTATTGTTATTTTCCCTGCACTGTAAATAAATGCACTGTTGCATCAAAGAGACCAGCATTTGGGTCCTCCTTTCCCCACATCCCCATGGTTGGCCAGCGTTAACCGTGACAGGTGTACAGTATTTTCATAGGTACTTGTATGGCAGGAAGTATATGATTATCATGGATCACAAGCCATTGATAAGTTTTTTTTCATGAGATGAAGGCCGTCCCTCTGTTGGCGTCACAGAGGATCATGCGATAGGCGGTATTGTTAAGAGCATATAAGTATGTTCATTAAATACAGAGAGGACAAGAACAACAGTAATGATGATGGACTGAGTCGTCTTCCTCTTGCAGACAACCCCCTTAAAGCCCAGGCAGCAGGTGTGTAAATAATGAAATGACTGTGAGGTAGTCTCTGTGGTTCCTTTGTGTTCAGGATATCTGAATTAGCTGTCACCCCTTCCTGTTTATCTGACCTGTTGGCTTAGCGACACGTAGCCACAATAACACCGTGTGAAGAGTGTGGAATCTAATTGTGGTTGTGCGTGCCTGCACTCATGTTGCTTGTCAGCGTTCTGTGACGGTGTAACCCCATCACAGTTACGCCTTCGGACACATGAGAGTCGGTTGGAATGAATCTTTAAGTGTTTTACGTGTGACATGAAAATCAACTTAACAACGTTATGGTTAGGAGGGATAGGGTCAGGGTTAGGGATAGGGTTAGGCATGGTTAAAATTATGATTAAGGTTATGGTTAAGGGTACGGTTAAGATTAGGGATGGAATAGAAAGCCGCTTTGCAGCGTTCTATTTGATTGAATTGAAAACTGAGCATTTCATAAGAACGTGGAAAGTTACCTTTTGTGTTACTATGAGAGGCCTATGGACGTGACAAATCGACGGTATGTTACGCATTGGGAGAGATAATGAACAAGACAAGAAGATGCAAATGAACAAATATTCAATGTTTGCATGATGTGTCAACACCACCATGGCATTTTACCTTCAGTTAACTTTTTTGCCAGGTCATTGCGCTTAATGCTACTGAAATTGTCAATTGTCACCTTCACAGCATCATCTTCCCCATAAACCTGGACCAGCTTGTCCACAGTTTTCTCTCTGGTAGCATTCTCCAGATGAGATGTCTTGATAGTTTGTTGTCCCTTTGTCTCATTCAAGGCCAAGTACCACTGAAAGGATCTTAGATCAGATTCATTTAGCTCGTCGAGGTAATCTTTCAGCAGTTTTTTAACTTGTGCTAGAGTAGTCATTGTTAACTGTCAGCAAGTCTTATGTGGAAGTGCACAATCAGCTGATAAGGGTCTTCAGGTCTGTGGATTGATGATGAAAGACAAATAAGAAGATGTTAGAAGTAATTTGTGGAACAAAATGACTATCTAAATCTAAACATCAAAATCATGTAACAGATAAAAAATTGTTTTGTCTGATACTGACAGCCCATAAAGTTGTCATCAAAGTGTTTGCTGAGCTCGTTTGCTAAGGAATGGAGCCAAATATACAACTGGAAGGTCTGCTGGCCAAGCAGATTTAATGCATTTCAGTGCCCGCTTTATTTTTCAGACATGGAAGCTATTTTTTTCTTCTTTTTTCTTCTTGTTTTCCAGAATTCTGATGTTTTTCTCAGAATTATTTTTTCTCTGATTTCTGACTTTTTTCTCAGAATTTTGAGATTAAAGTTAGAACTCTGCGATTAGTTTAGGTCATTTGTAAGAAGGATTACTTTAAACATTATGGACATGTTTGTGTTAAATATTATCAGTTTGGTGCAACTTTGAAATTATTAACTTCTGGAGCTTATTCTTATGTCAGAAATGAATAGAAGAAAGTAAACAAGCAAAAAAAGAAAAAAAGAAAACACACCCTCACCCTAATAAAAACAGAGGCCACTCTAAAGCAAAACAAAAATTAAATTGTCAGTTAGATGTGATTCCAACTTTAGTTGGTTCTGTCAGCAACCTGTGGACAGCAGAGCTGTGAAGCACTGAAAACAAAATCCTTTGGACCCATTTTCTCTCTCTGCAGGTAAAACATCCATTTGCTTTGAGTTATACCTCATCTTTGCCTCTCGTGCTTCCCTGTCTTTGTGTGTGGAGGAGCTGCCTGAACATGCCTGCAGTAAAATTCAACCTCAAGCAAAACAAAACAAAACAAAAAATCAAACAGAACAAGTCTCAGTTTTTTAAAACTGAAAAACTTCCCAACAACTGGAACACTTCCTCATTTGCTAACACACTAGCTCGGAGCACATACATTTTATTCATTCTCTTTACTTTTATTTCTACTACCTATGGTAAATTTACAATGTTTAAAGGCTAAGTGACCATTAGAATAATAAACCCGGTCTTAATAATAAGACTGGTCTTTGAAATCATGAAAAAAAGTGTGCAATATTCCCTTTCAGATCAAAATAAAAAAGGTTATATCACCTTCACGCTACCTGATAAATATTTTGATAGAAGGAAATAAACTTGTTCTCCCACAGAGTTTCACAAAGTGGCCTGAAATGTGAAAACTTGATGGTTTTCAGTAACTTTAAACGAAAGAACACGTTCAGAAAGTTTTGATGATTTGCGCGCCAATTTAGGGAGCAACAAAAATTCACAAACCAACGCTAAGTATTTGTAATGTGTGATTTGAGGATAGTGGATTATATTTAGTTATTTATTGTCTATAGTGAATTGTCATTTTTGCACTGGTTTATAGTTTTTAATCATTAGGGAGCGACATTTCTTGGCAGCAGCTGTATTTGGCATCATTTGGATCTCGTCTACTCCTGCTGAACAAAACGCACCCCAACAGCTGACACACAGTAAAAACAACAGACTAAATTGATTCCATGCAAAAACATAAAACACTGTTATAATCACTCATTAGCATAATTTGCCGCTCACCTTTGTTCTCTGTCCTTGTTCCAAGTAGCTTCTAGTTTTTTGCTCTGCAGATCTGATCGTCCACCCTCCTGAACAAATACTTCCGTGTTTCTTCAAGTTTTCTGCACATCAGTGTTTGTCTGTGTTTCCACTGCAGTGCAAACCTTCAAAGATTATTCAGACAGATGTTTTCACCCAGGTCTTTAGAAAAATATCTCTTTTGTGTTCTCTGTTTAAAAATGCATAGCAAACAGGTTACATGTTCACTGTCTCCGTCTCGTTCACGTTCTTTAAGTATCAAAGCTGCAGGTCTTTGTAATGACCTATTTACACACACACGTACACACCCATAGAAGCAATACTTGCCTACTGTCTGCCTAGTGAGCCACAAATGCCAGCAGCTGTCTGCAGGATGGTATTTTTTTATACGTTTTCCTCCCTGGTTGAAAACAGAAAGTGGGGCTTCTGGACTGCACAGTGTACTATGTGTGTGTGCGTCTTTGACCCTTGGGTTTGAATTTTTCTGCAAATCGTGATTCTTTCTGGTGTTGAGAAGCAATTCATGTTGGAGTTCTGTATTATTTAGAGTTTTCTGTTAACAGTGTTACTTTGTATTTTCTTGTGTGTATGAGTTATCCTAAGATTATTTCTATTGCTTCCTGTCCTTTTATTTGTGCCTTTTGTTTTTACTTTAGTTTTACTTTACTTTAGGTTTGTTAGTTCCCTTCTGTGTTCCCTTTCTGTTCCCTCAGTTCACCTAAACCTCACCAGATCTACAGTGAAGACATCTGGATGTTATTTCTAAGTGTGGCAAAGAGAAGGAAGGTGATCCAGATGAACACACACTCACACATACACACAGTGTGTATGTGTGCATGCAGCAAAGATTCATGCTTAATACTGCTCTAAAAGCTCTGTTCCCTACATCTTTCTATTCAGTGACTTCACTAAGATCAGATATCCCTAATACACTCACCACAATCACACAGGTCTGGGTGTGAACACAGAAATATAAAAAGGAAACTAACTGAAAGGAGATGCTAAAATAGCTTGTTCCAAACGGGGGATGAACTAAAGTCTGCACTAAAACCCAGTAAAAGATTTTTGGGGTGTGTTTTTCTTTCCGTTTTCTTTCTTGTAAAAAATATATGAACCCGGAAACGAGCGCAATGGTTTGCATTAAAGTCAATGAACCAAAAACCTTCACGGATCTAAATGAAAACTCAGAGGATCGTTTTTAGCTTTATAAGCAACAGTATGAAAAACAAACTCCAAGTATTTTTATCTGCTAGAGTAAATGTAACGTAGTTTAACATTCAGCATTTGGCATTAAGCAAATAAAGTTTCTTGACTTATTATGACTCTGATGGATGGAGCACCTCTTTCTATAGCATTTATTCAAGACGTTCGGAACAAAATTAATCAGAGGCTTGGGATTGACGTCCATGAGATGATCATTTCCTACACTTCTTTCCTACACACCCCGTATTTGCGCACTGTCCTTACAGATGCTATGGTCACACTGCAACATCACACATGCAGTAAAAATACATAAGCAAGTTATGTTTTTACTACTCCGTGTGATGAAGGACTCTTTATCACAAGACTTCATGAGTGTTGATGTGCGACTCTTCATTTATGTCTTTGTTGAAACTGAGGTTGGTCTACTTTTGCTGAAAATGAACTAAATGGCATAAGTGTTTTGAATGACACAGTTTATAGTGTCCCTTGGCGAGACACTTATTAGTTACAACTAGTTGCAACTAAACAAACAAAAAGGCAGTAGCTGATATCAGCCGCCACCCTATCATCTAAATCCCGTCACTTCTGGCTCCACAAAACTGAGGCTTCAAAATACAAAGTCCAAAACCAGCAGGTGATCTCACAGAGGGGTTGCAATGGGTTTACATCCAGTATCTTCTTCTGTTTTTTCAACTTTAATCTTATCAACTTTGTGACATTTACATATGAACAAAGAATGCACTGACAGTGCAGAAAATAAGTAGATAAATGACATCGACTGTTTAAGATCTATGGCTGCAAATGTACTGTTTTGTTGTTTGCTTATTTTCTAGGCAGTTCTTAAAAGCTTAGAACAATATAAAGTTGTGGTCACGTTTACGTACACTCGTCATTGATGGCTGGACTGATTGTACAGCATTCATCTTTAATGACTTAAAAAAAGTAAAAAGAAAAAAACAAGAACTGGGGACACAAGCTTGAATTTATTTTGGATTTTCTTTCTCTCAGGCATGCTTGTGCGTGTGTGTTTAACTAGTGTGGTGTACAGTAAGTCACCAGTGCTGTGAAAAGCTGCATTTCACAGATGTTTTTATTCCCCTCCTTCATGCTGCAGTTTTCTCTGTTGAACACAAGATGGAAGTAAAGTCCAAGTTGTGCACTGTTGGTTTTTAAAGTGTGTGGAACACAAGCCTAAACTGATTCAGTTCACTTTTCATCTTAGATCATTTTATATATAGTGATGTCAAGACCCTACAGAACCTCTTTTTGGGGCCAACTTCTGCTAATTTACAAAACCTCCGGGGTGCAGTTGACTTGTCAAAAATGTACCTCCTACATTCTTTTCATAACCACATTTCCCAGCCCTCGATGGAAGACGTCATGTGGTCAAAGAAAGGTGTGAAGGAGAACAAATAAAGACTTATTTACACTTACATTTGACAATTTAAGAATGTGTTTGATGTGTTTACATACAATGTTCTGATAGATTACAAAATGTGCATCTTGCTTCACTCTAAAGTGTTCTTACCGTGTTGTTTCATGCAGGCCAAAGAAACAAGAACCCCCAGAGAAAAATTATCATTATCAAAGGCTGTTTTTTAAAGACCAAGGAAATACTTGAAATCACAATTACTGATTAGGAGTTTTAAGCTAGTATTATTTTGGTTTTCTTTTTGGTCAGCTACCATCTCTCCTTTGTTCAGCCAGGATGGTTTGGATAGCTTGTCTCTGATCACAAATGACATCATATTAAAAAAATGCATTTTGTCTAACTTCAACTTTAACTAACTTTGTCTAACATTAAAATTTTTTTGATGATCTTAAAATGCAAAAACTGTAGGCTACTCATCTAGTCGCAAGTATTTTGCTGTCGAGAGCTGCTGTGTGTGTATATATATATATATATATATATATATATATATATATATATATATATATATAAAATACATGTGCAATGCATCTGAGTTGATATCTCAATCATCAAATACTGTCCCTCTTTGTTTGTCCACAGTGTTTCTAAGCAGAGCTTGAGGAAGACCAACTAAAGCAGGAATTAAAAATCAAAGTTTTCAATGTGTTTTTGCATTATTCTTTTCCTTCCCCTATAATTTACACTGGAAGTACAGTGTAAGAAGGACACTGCTTCAGTGCCCTGTATCTCAAAGCAGTTGACTTGAAATTTTTTAGCTCTCTGCTTAAATGTACATTAGCATAACCAAATAATGGGCTTGGCCACCATAAAATAAAATGTGCCCACCTCTCACAACCTACAGTCTTTATGCATTCTCTATCATCCGAAAACATTGCACTAAAAAATTCAACATCCAGAAGACGAGAATAAACTTTCTAGGACAACCAGTAGTTATTTTTCCATTTAAAGTACCTGGAACCTTTTCCCTCAGGAACCCTTTTCGCAGCACTTAAATATCCCTTCAGGTCATTGTTTGTCTGTGTTTCCGCTACGATGAAGACACGCAAAGGTTATTCAAATTAGCCTGCTGATGTAGCGGCAGCTGCTTTAACACAGGAGAGATTTAAAAACATTTCTCTTTTGTGCTCCCCATTTATAAAAACATAGACTCCAGGCTTATCTCAGCTGTCTCCATTTTCTCTTTTCTCTCAATATTAAAGGTACTACTCTATGATGATCTGTACACACACACACACACACACAGTCCTACAGGACAGTGTACCATCGTGGGAATGCACATGAAGTTGCAGGCCACACAAAGCGACCATTAGATCCTTTTCCCTGAAGTGGAAAACAACCTAATGGTCTGTGAAGGAGCTATGCCGAACACACAAACAGCACTTCCACCGATGGCCACTTGAGGGCCCTAAATATGAGTTAATTCCCATAGATTCCCATGTTAAGATGTCCAGATACACTGCATTTAAAAAGCCTGTTAACAGAGTGGAATAAAAATGGTTTGAGCCTCTATGGTTAGTGTTCCCTTTTCATAATAACTGCACTGCGGGAAATGTTTGTATAACTTATCCTTGAGTTACACTTGAAAAGCTTAGCTAATTAGAGTCAGTGAACTGGACCTCTCCACAGTGTTTGTGGTATTTGTGTATTTTGGAGCATTTTTAATGGAGTTATCTGGCAAGTAATACAGAATGCTGTGGGGTGCTTAACATCTACAAAGCTGGTGAGTATACTTGCATGTTACTTGGGACTAATTAGCACATATGTACATATGTTTGTGCATGTTGCTTGTTAAAAAAGCTTGCAGGCATTACCCAATGACTTAGCATTCCTGCCTCTCATCCAGATTTCATCACTTCTGGCTCCACAAAATTGAGGCTTCAAAATGCAAAGTCCAAAACCAGCAGGTGATGTCACAATGTCTATTTATCTTTGGGCTGCACAATGGGGTTACATCCAGTATCTTCTTCTGTTTTATCACCTTTAATCTTATCAACTTTGTCGACATTTACAAATGAATAACTTTTGTAACCAATCCAGATTTATGTTTAAATAAAAGTGTGAGGGAGGTAACAATGAAAATACTGACCATGCAGAAAATAAAATGATTAAAAAATGGAGTATTTCTGGACCAGGGGCAACTCTCAGTCCCCGGTGATGAGACTTGTTTCACTGTGGAAAGTGATGCTGTTCTTCAAGCAGTTTTCAGTTCATGCAGGCTTAAGCCTGCATGCGTTCTATCTAACATTTGCACACACTCATACTCCCATGAATGCATCTGAGAGCAGTTTGAGGTTAATGTCTTACCAAAGGATATTTGGCATGCAGACTGGATGCAGATCAGTAGATGACCTTCTGTACCTCCTGAGCTACAGCCACCCCGATTGTATGTACAGCCGCAATTGTACATAACTGAACTGATGTTGGAATCCGCAGTTGTTTAGAACAGACCTTCCCAGCTTGTGTAAATCTACAGTTCTTCTGAGTTCCTTGGATTTCCCCATCATTCTGAGTATTGGTCAATCCAAAGAGACCTGTCAAACAAATACTTTTTATACTGGCAAAGAGAAACTACCAGTTGTGGTAGGAATTAAGAGGCCTTGGCCTTGTTAAGTTAGAAGACACTGTAGAACTGTCAGCACCACTTAGTGAGTGTATGTATAAATCTGAACCTGTATTTATACGTTTGATACTGTGTGGAGAAAATGCAAAATATGCAACCTTTTGCACTACAGATGTATGCTGTACAATCATTCCATTTTGTAAAAAAGAGCAGTTCCAAGAAACCATTAAAAGCCCCAAATTACCATGACATTCATGCCTGTGATGAGTGTGTGTAAACATCCGACCGATACTGCAGCTCATGGCTCATTTTTTAATAGGTAGTGAAATAGTCCACATGAAGTAATCCCAGGCTGAGTCAGCAGAGCTTGAATTTCTAGCAGCGCGCCCTGAAATGAAGGAAACACAGAATGACTAAACTCTGTAATCATCAAGAACAGGAGCCGAGTACATGTCGCCCCTGATTTTTGCTGTGATCTTCACAAACTTACCATTATTTATTTATCCTGTCCGAGCTGACAGAGCACACTGGCGTTTCATCAGCAACACCCTGCTTTTCGCCCATGCAGCCTCTCACACTGACACCCAGGCGCTGCACAGCCCAGCCACGACCATCAACGACAGATTTGCTGAGCGGTTGGGGGTCGGTAGCTTATTGCTCGCGGGCATCACTACAGTATCTGCTGAAGGAAGGAAGAGTGTTACTCATTCACTTCCCCCAGTCGGATTATTTCTCCAAAAGCAGTGGAGAATGGGAGTGTCATCACTCAGCTTCTGGCCACATCCACCCTCTCAGTTGTGATGATGTAACAGATGGCATATTCACCCTCATTAGTCACAACAGAGGAAAATTCATTCCTAAATGTATCGCAGCTACTCAAGCTTTGATTACACAGTTAGTCTTTTCTGGGTATAAACACAGCTTCAGTTAGCAATGAGAGTCTGCTACAAACAGAAATATGATATTTTGGCTCTGACTACCGCAGAACCTCAACTGGTGCTTTTAACAAAGAACTACTAAATACATTTCTGCAGCTATACATTAACTAAGGGAAACCTTTGAAGTGCCTTTAATGTGTATAGTGAAACATGTTATAATATGATGATAATTCAGCATTTCCTTTGAGATTGAGTGCAATTTCATAGACATTGAGTGCTTTGTTTTTCCCTGCAGGGCGGCATGGGAGTAATAAGAGATGTCAGCATAAATAGCTGCCACCTTCATGCACCATTTTCATTGCAAAACCAAGAGAGAAGTCACAGTCAACCAGTGTCTGCGTCACAGTAGGTAACACATGCATATAAAGTGCACAGTGTGTGCATATGCGTGACTGTTACAATCTGAAAATAAAACATGAAAAATCACAGATTATGTTTCTTTTCTTCATGAGAAATCATCCCACTTTCTCCTCGCTCTCTCTCTCTCCTCACTCCTCTGTCTCTCATGAAGCGGGCAAGGCGTAGTGTGTGGTTGGTGTGAGATAACAAAGGCTGAGGAGTTCACCATTATATAACTTTTGTGGAGGCTGAGGAGGTGGAGGAAGAGGAGGAGAGGCAGCGGGGTTAGCACGTAGGAAAAGGAGGGCAGCATAGGGCCAGTAGCCTACAATGCAGTGCTCGTTTGTCTTCCACATAACACACAAACATGCACACGCTCGCACATAAATGCCGGCCTCCTTTTCATGCTCTCCATCGCCGATTCAGCTGGCTCCACTCGTAATATTTGAACTTTTCAGCGTTTTCAGCTTTTGCGTTCCCACGCTGACAACCACGCATAAAGACTTTCAAGTGAAATCACCATTTTGCTCTCTTTTTCTTATGACTGTGTCTGTGTGCTGTCCCTTCTCTGAGCTGAACTGCTCACATGCAGAGGCCCTCTAACTGTAACTCTCCAGCCCCACCTTGCCTGTCCTCTGATGGCCTCCCACTCATGCCACATTAAACATTTAGAGAGGCACTCTGGATCTTTGTGACACTGTCTTTTAGCGCCGCCAAGCCAACAGCCCTCACACTGTGGATGCTCGTCAGTGGAAACCTGATACAGCAGTCACACTGTTCCCATTAACCATCCCTACCTCTCTTATGCACATGCACTCCCCTCAAATGCAAAGTCAATTCAGTTGTTCAGGAAGGCCGACCTCCTGTGTTGAGAGCAAGACCTGCATTAATCAATATTGATTCCTTGAGTGTGAACTTATACCTTGTGTGTGTATGAATGTGTGTGTGTGTCACAGTCTGACTCTGCTGCAGTGAGGTGTGACCCAGTGATGGGTGTATCCCGACCGGTGCAGTAAAAACGCTGCTGCCAGGTTGTTGCCTGCAATATTATTTTGAAAGAAATGAGAAGAGACGGATCTTGGATGCCAACTCTGTTTCTCTGGACCGTCACGTGGCTCTTGTACACTTTAGCGGCATCTCATTGTGAGATCCACTGCCCGACAAAAGATGAATTATTTAATCTAAATGACTGAGAGAACATTTCACCATCATCTCCCCACTTTTTTCAGTGACTTCATTGAATTGGAGGCCCCGCTCTCATTGCTGCACGAGCCTATTCTCGCGAGGATTGCACCTCTTTACTACACGTACACGCACGCACACACACACACACACACACCACCATCATCACTCCTCCTCCTCCTCTTGTAGCCAGCCCCTCCCTTTCCGTCTCTGCTCGCCTCTCTTCAGTCTTGCCTGCCTGTCAGAAAGGTGCTTTAGTATTGGAGGCTAGGCTACCCTCCTCTCGGACCCCGTACGAGAGCCTGCCGCCGCAGCTGCCGCCGTCGTACCCCAAGGCTCGGGCTCCCCTCTCACGGCTCTAACCATGGCAACCACCGCTACTTCCACCCGGTTTACTGATGAGTACCAGCTATACGAGGAGCTCGGGAAGTAAGCAGCCTCAACGTTATAGTGTGCATCGTGTTTGTCTTGTCGTTTTGTCCCCCCACCCCCGCAACCTCGCCTCATATTATTTCTGGTTAGCCAGCTAGCAGTGATAGTTAGCCAAAATTGCTTGTAGACTTAATTCTGCTGCCTGCTTTTAGTGGTCTGTCAGTGCATGCTAGCAGGCGTGTGCTATTGTCGTAGTGCAGTCAGGCTAAATAACCGCTGCTATAGGCTAACAGCTGCTCGGGCAGTAACGGGAAGAGCGCACTAACGTTCAGTTACTAGCCAGGGAGCTACCACGCTGATATTGATAAACTGGCCGAGTTAGCCGACTAGCGTTGCGTCTTTTAATCGCTGGTAGGGATGAGCAGAAGGCGCAGATGTTGGTGTATGAGCAGCTGCTGGCCTTTCCGCGTCTGGTAGCCGGTGTTCTCTGGTCTGCTTGACCCGTCAGCCGGGCCCCGAGAGACGCCGGAGACGTAGCCCTGTGACATTTCACCAGCCCACGGGGCTGGCAGCTCTGTGCGGGCTCGACCTAAGGCTGTGGTCGCTAGCTAACTAGGCCGACCCCCCCTCCCTTTTTTTCTTTTTTTCTTCTTCTTCTCCAAGCAGCTGCAGATGATTTGTGTTACTGTGTTGAGTAACGCTACGTACCCCTGGATCAGTTAATAAGGAAGTTATTCGGTCCAAGCTCTGCCGCTTTTATGTTTGCACTGTAATACCTATAAGCTCCGCGCACCAGCTGTCCCCTGCATCATGTTATCAATAAATGAATCGCTGTTAAGGCTCCGTAAGAGAGCCGATCTGTGATTTCTGGGTGGTTACAAGGGCAATTTGGCTTTTACTGTGTAAGAGGCATGACGTGTTTTCTCGGTATTTTGATGACGGCAGAAAAATCAGACTGCTACCTCCTCTGCTCCCTCCAGCAGCAGCGACAGCATCTGCTGTTCTTGGCCGGCTAAGGCTTTTATCCCTCAAATCAACAGCAGGGCGACGCTGGCCGTATAAAGATACACTGTCCTTAATTTCAACTGCCACTTCCACTCTGTCCTTTGTAATTGACAGTAATCGATGGCACTGATTACATAGCCAGTCCACTGGCACACACGCACACATCTACAGATCTTCCCTCCACTGCCCCTGATCTTCCTGCAGACCGACCACTTACCCTGGCTTCTCTTTCTGCACCTGTTTGATAATGAATTTTGCTCCGTCATAGCTTATTAATGTCAAGTCACGGACTTGTACTTGTGTCACCTGTCGCTTCTCATTTACTGGTGAATCATCGAGACCGGGAGCAGTGTGCAGCAGAAAGGAGCAGCCCTCCATATATCATCCACCGCATTAGAAAAAAAACAAAGAAAAAAAAAAGGAGCCCTTCTTCTCTTTTAGGGAAACTCTCAAGGGCCCGAAACTGCAGGTTGTCCAGATGCTATGAAAACCATGTGTAATTACATCTTGTGTAACTGCTCAGACTCATAGAATCACCAGAGCCACTGTGCGAGCATTCATCTAGGTCAATATGAAACTCCTCAGAGTGGCAGGCGTCTTGTAGTGTGCACTTCCTTTTATGTTTGCGTGCATTTGTGAGTGTGAATGTATTAAATGTTGACGATTGTTGTGTGAAACGCAGCCCAGTCTCTGTACTGCCTGTTGCAAATTGAATTTCCTCTTGGGGGGGAGTAGGTTGCATTGTGTTGTGTGCATATCAGAGATTAGAGAAAGTACTCGGTCGTTCATATTCATAGCTGCTTGAGAAGCTTGTTATGACTGCTGGTTTGCTTGATTGTCTCACCTTTTCAGGTTGACTGCCCCTGTTATAGTGATGTAGTATATGATGGCTGTAAAATAAAAAAAACTGAGTCTGAGACAGAGGGACGGGCAGAGAAGGGGGGAAAGGGTGAGATTGTTAGTATTCACAACAAACCACTGCCACATGTAGATGCAGCTTCAAATGTCACACTTTGTGTGTGTGTGCGTGTGTGCCAGAGAGGCAGTGTCTGAAATGGAACTGATTTTTGGTTGTTTATGTTCTTTCTTCTTAGGGGAGCTTTTTCAGTGGTGCGTAGGTGTGTAAAGAAATCATCAGGACAGGAATATGCTGCAAAAATCATCAACACTAAGAAGCTGTCTGCAAGAGGTATGCTAACACCACACTCACTGACACAGACAAATGATAAATATTGAGCAGTATAGCTTATTTTCTTTGTACGCACTGATGCCACGGAAAACCATATTCAGAAGCAGTTTGTAGTTGAAATAACAGGTTTAAATTCATGCTTGTGGCTAATCCAGTGCACTAATGCTTAACAAATCAAGGTACTTCACCATATCGTTGTATAAATCCCATAAATTCAGTGTTGTTGAAAAGCAGTTCTGTCACTGATTTGTTTTTTCATCACCTCCTGCTGTGGCTTACCACAGATATTGAAGTTATAAAATATCCCAATATTGTGTAGAAAAATCCTGCTTATTGGAAATTGTGCAGAAACAGAAGTCCCATGATTCCAGTTGCAGAGGAAATCTTTTATTGGGTCGTTGTGTCCGTGGGGAGTTCTTATCAGAATCTTCTAACGCTCTTTAGAAACTCGGTATTAAATAACTTTCAATCGCTCCTCTGTGGTGCGAGCAGACAGCCGCTGTACAATTAATTGATTGGCGCTGCTGCTGCTGCACAGTCCACACCTGAATTTTATTAGTTGCTTCACTTGTGTGCCTCCCTGCAGACGTTCACACCCACATGCTCATGCATGGTGTGGCGTGTAATGTTGCAATGATGACGGGAGCTTATGTCACTATGGCAAGACCTCCCCTGACTTCAGGTTTTCTCAGTTTTGTATGGGCCAAATTAGTGCTGCAGATTCCTTTCTGGTGTTGACACACACACCTTTGTTCTCCTTTCCTGTACTCTTTTGTTATACCTTTGCCTTTCTTTCTTTCTCAGCCAGCCTTTCTCTCATTGCCTTTCTCTCGTCTTGCTGCAATGGGGGATTGGTTTGTATTGAGGCTAATCCACTTACGCTAAATGTATCTCATCAACCACTAAGACCCCACGGATTCCTTAGGCGCCTCCCTGTTGTTGTCTGTGTCTTATGGCATTTGTGTGTCTGTGTGAAAAGGGAGACTGAGAGAGAGCGGGAGTTATACTAATGGAGTATGTCTGTTTTGTGTGAGTGTGTTGTAATGCTGTTATTGTTCTATCCCTGCCATCAAGTGTACACATAGGGCAGCTACCAGTATTAATGTCCCACCAAGGAAAAGTACAGGCTCAGCAGAAAACTGTTGGCTCTTTGCAGAGGCATGGAGTACAATGTAGGTCTGTGCGTATGTGTGTTTTTGCCAGGGGAGAAGAAAGCTGGCCAGGAGAGGAGGAGGAGATTTTCAACAGTGTAGTCTTGCAAGAAACTTGGTGACACTCCACACCAGGGGAGGGAGATGAAATGAGACTGAGGAGGAGATGCAATAGACTGAACAAAGGAATGAATTAGAGAATTTGGTGCTAATAGAAGTATTGCAGTAGGCTGTCTTGACTTGCTGACGCAAGATGCACCTACACACAAACACAACAACGTCCACACCAGGAGGCCAGTGCGTGAGCAGGCATCTTGCCCAGTAGGATTTGGGTGGGGCTTCTTTTTTTTTTGTCTGTCCTTTTTTTTTTTTTTAAAGCCCAATAGGGCAAGTCTGACCTCTTGCATGGCCTGGTGGGTAAGTCTCCCAAAGCTCTGGTAAACACTGCAGTAATCTGAGGGGGAGGGGGGGGAGACAAGGAAGGAAGGAAAGAAGGAAGGAAACCAAAAAAAACAGGAAGGAAGGAAGTGGGTGATGTTGGCGGGGGGAATAGATAAATGTAGGGAGTTGGCTGTGGTATAGTTTTGTCCACAGGCCCTTTGGGATGGATGCAAGTGGGCAGCAGCATGCGCAGTAGGCAGTGACACCCACCTGCTTCTCACTGTAAAGAAATGGAGGTTTTCATTTTGGCAGCTTTAGCTAAGTGGGGTAGGGGTTTGTTTGGCTGCCAAAGATTTGTGCGTGTAATTAATTAAAATGACAGACTGTGAGGTAAATTGTGAAAAATGTAACAAAGTGATGCAAAGTATTAAATCTGCACTGGCGTAGCATGAGTCTATCTGCGCCGTATGAATGCTCTGTTTTATTTTGTTGATTGGAGTGACTGGAAGGTTGATGGCTGCTGCATTGTCTGCAGCAACTGTGTGTGTGTGTGTGTGTGTGTGTGTGTGTGTGTGTGTGTGTGTGTGTGTGTGTGTGTGTGTGAGAGACACAAATGGTCTGCTTTAATACTACTTTAATATTTTTTTCTTCTCCTCCTACAGTTAGTGGCCTGGGGCGATATTATTGTTCCAGTGAAATGATTTCTCTTGCTCTATTTTACAAATTGCACTTATTGCTCAGCAATTTCATCGCTGGTTCATGGCTCATCTCCTGTTGCCAGAGTCACTTGTTACTGTTGTTGTTAACAGAAAACCAGTGAGATTCATCTGTTTTCTCTCTGAAGGAGGCTTAGAACTCTGAATTACTTTTCATAAAGTCTCTTTGTTCCATGAGTTTTCTCTTCTTTTTATTTATTTATTTATTTTTACAGAAATTGAGCAAAAAAATGGTTTTCAAGTAAATGATGCATAAATATATATTAAAAAAATTAATCAATCTGTAAATTTATTTAAATATGAAAGGTATTAAATCACTGAAATTGCCTACAGAACGATATGTATACCTGTTAAACCAGTTATTGGCACAAATCTCTTATCAGCCAATCACATGGCAGCAAACCAACACATTTAGACATGTAGACAGCCTGCTGAAAGTGAGCATAAGAATGAGGAAGAAAGCTGATTCCAGGGAGTTTGAACATAGCATTGTTGTGGTTCCAGATAGGCTGGTCTGAGCATTTCAGAAATCTACTGGGATTTTCCCAGAAAACCATCTCTAGGGTTTACAGGGACTGGTGTGAAAATGCCACAGGTCAGAGGAGCATAGCCAGATTGCATCAAGCTGATAGAAAGACACATAAAGTCAAATAAACAGTTGTTATAACCATGGTATGCAGAAGAGCATCTCTAAATGCACAACACATTGAAGCTTAAAGCAGTTACAGCAGCAGAAGAACATACTGAGTGCCCTCCATATCAGCTAAGAACAGGAAACTGAGTCTACAATTAACACTGGCTCTCTAAAATTGGGCAAAAGAAGATTAGAGAAGTGTTCGCTGGTCTGAGTCTGCTGCAACATTCAGCTGGTAGGGTTAGAGTTTGATGTAAACGACATGAAAGCATGGATCCCTCCTACCTTATAACAGCGGTTTAGGCTGCTGGTGTAATGGTTTAGGGGGCTATTCTTACACTTAGGGGCCCTTGGTACTAAACCATTTTAAATGGTTGGTCTAAACACCACAACCTCTCTAAGTCTTGCTGCTGACAGCGTCCTACCTTTTATGACCTCAGTGTGCCAATCTTCTGATGGCTGCCTCCAAGCAGGAAAGTACACCATGTCACAAGGCTCAAATCATCTGGGTTTTTTTTTTTTTACATTTTTGTTTTTAAACAATGAGTTCACTATATTCGAAAGGTCTCCACAGTCACCTTATCTCAATCCGATAGAGCACCTATTTGATGTAGTGCAACAGGTGTTGTGTCAATATGGAACAAAATGTCTGAGGCATGTTTCCAGGGCCTTGTTAAACCTATGCCACAAAGAATTAAAGCAGTTCTGAAAGCAAAAGGAGGTCCGACCCAGTACTAGCAAGGTGTAACTAATAAAGTGGCTGGTGATTGCATATTAGCAATGTTTTCTGACTGAATGACGTAGGGAAATTAAATGACAGTTCAGACTCCCTTGAGCACCTTTTATGCTTTTACTTAAGGAGGAAGTAAATGGTCAGATTGGGGGGGGAAATTAGCCAATCGTGTTGCGTTGACACGTGCACACAGTAGGGGTTCGAGACTGTTTCAGCTGTGTGGTGGCAGACGTTTCTAATTATTATCATACAATAACATGCTTATTAGAAATGGAGGTAAAACTTCACATGCATAGTAGGTAAGTATTATCAGACAAAAGCTTTTTAAACCTTTTGTTGGGGGAACTGGTTTTATATATATATATATATATCCCAGTGACATTCGAATCAATGTTATGTCTCCCTTCTCGTTCTTTTTGATAGTGGCTTTAAAGTAATTTCTCAGAAGCAACATGTTGGGCAACATGTTGCGTGTGTGTAGCACGGCTTATTTAATGATTACTTTTTTGTGCGTGTGTCTCTTATTGAAATAGTACATGTGTTTTACTTGATGTGTGCTTTTTGTTTGAGAACATTTCTACTTTATAGGACAAGTTTTGCCATACTTTTCAAGGAACAGGAAAAACAGTTTTATATCTTAATTGTATCGTATATTATTTTAATTCTTAAACCACAAGTTTAGGAAAAATAAGCAGCACAGAACCACCTCTAGTAAATAGGGGTGCAACGATACACAAAATTCACGGTTCGGTTCGGTTCGATACTTTGGTGTCACGGTTCGATATTTTTTCGATACAAAAAAATGTTCATGCATTTTTAATTTGTCATTTATTAAAATTATAAATATATATTTTAACTCAAAAGTACAGTTTTTAAATTTAACCCTAACCCTTGTGCGTGTTTTTTATTTTGACAGCGAATGCGCACCTGCGGACCACTTATGTGCAGCCCTGGTTATTTAGCTCATCATATTGCAGCCACAGAAATTCTTTTGTCCATGAAACCATAAAGCTGCACTTTCTTTTTGCCTTATAGTCTGATTTGTCATAACTTCTCCGTTTTGTGGTAAGCTTTTCTTTGGCTGTCACTTCTTCACCCTGACCTGTCTTATTTGGCTCAGCAGAACTAAAATATATATCTGTCTGTGAAGGTTCTCAGTCATCCAGGTCATCGTAGTCAAATATACATCCTGCTGCTTTTACACACGCACTCACATAACGCTCAGTGATTCTCTGCGATCAACCTCTCACATGTTTAAGCTTGCTGCGGGAGATTTCACTTGTCATGTTTGCATAGTAAGCTAACGATTAATAAGACGATGTCAGAGGAATTGGTGCACAAATTATCATCACTCACAGATCAGTGCTGTCGCTCTCTATACACAGTTCGCACGATTGCAAAGTGAAAGCAAAAAAACAAGCGCAAATTCAAACGCGACTTCAATATGTCACATATTGACAGTGGCTCACCGATGCCAATGACATAATAACCCAGCTACATTTCTGAAAGAATGCAAAAGCATTGACATATATTTTTCCTACAATAGCCCGACGGGCAGGGAAGAGATAGATTTTGGTAGCCCGACTGAAAAAATCGCTAGCCCCAGGACGTCAGGCTAGCGATATTGCAAGCCCTGTATCTGATTGAGGAATCATGCATCTTTGGAAAAGAGAGTTTATTACAGAGAAATGTCTCTTTCCAAAATAAAAGCTATACTATCCGCTTCTTCTGGGCTATATTCTCAGCAGCATAAGGAGAATCATGTGCTAACAGCTGTCTAAATGACTCGGCTAAAGTTAGTAGCATGCTTGTTGTTTTTGTCTTTGCACTAGGATGATGTCGGCGTAAATGTGCAGTCATATTCGTTGTGTTCCCACTAGTGCTTTCAGGTTAATCTCGTTGAAATGACCTTAACACCACAACACGGCAAATCTCCGTTAACGAGCTACCGCCGATCGCCCCGTGCATGGGGCTAGACGGCCAACACGTTAACGAGCTAACTGTGCTAACACACTAGTTCCCACCCATGTAATTGAGCATTGCATGGCACATCCAACATACTGTTTTACTTTAGTCCATGACTCGCTTACCTTCAGGGTCATACGTCACATGAAAACCAAAATAATTCCAAACGCCAGATCTGAATGAGGGTGGGGGAGGTGCCCTGCGCTCTTCCTTCTGACTATGCTGTCTGTGTGGAGCGCTCAGTGGATCTGCGCTCGACAGTGCAGCCTAGGCGGAGTAGTCGAACGCAGATTCACTGAGCGCTCCACACAGACAGCATCGTCAGAAGGAAAGTTGATAAAATAAATTACAAATGTTGTATTGTTCGATACATATGCGTACCGAACCGAAAGCACTGTATCGAACGGTTCAATATCGATACGAATATCGTTGCACCCCTACTAGTAAAAACTTATCTGAAATAACGAACCCCTAAAATAAGGTTTTGTAACCAGTACTGACACCGTTTCCGTCATTTTGTCAGTATTTCCCGTCCTAACATTTTGGATGTAAACTTGCCTGAAACAGATTGAACTGGATCCTCAAGCCTTCAGTCAGATTGTCAGCTTTGTGTGGCAGAAAGAGGGGGGGTGTGCGTATGTGTGTCAGGTCCTCTCCATCCTTCTCAGCTGATGTAAGATGGCTGTGGGCCCGCCCCATGGCAAAGCAGATGGCCAATTAGAGAGCAGCAGGAAGTGCCAGTAATTACCCTCCAGCCCTCTCTTTCCTGTCTTCCTCTACCACATACTCTCGCACCAACAAATAAGGAGATTGAATGAATTAGTGAGCACTGCAGTGACACTGCACCAGGGTAGACAGCTGTACACAAACGCACACACAGAAGCTTGCGTGCGCATGCACACAGACACACACAGGGGAGCTGTGATCCTCTTCTAGCAAATGGACGTTTCATATAATCCTCCCTCCTTCTCTGTCTGTCTGTCTCTGTCCTGCGTCACTGGTGTAATTAGGAGGTGGTTCAGGTCTCTCCCTTATTCACTCGCTTTCTCTTAGATGAGGGAAATCTACACCTGTAGCGAGACAACAGGGAGGTTCGTGGAAAAGAGATTGTAGCACGGTGCAGGAGGACGGACAAACAAATCTTCAGCAAGTTAAAAAAATAGAGCTGAATACAGCAAAGAAAGTAGGCTTTCACGATGTGAAGTCTGCAGCTTTTCATTATGACGATATTAAGTACAATAAACAAACATAAATTGTACACTTAAATTCAAAATGTTTCCCAGGTTTATGGAGAGCGTAGGTGCTTGGGTTAGAGCACCGAGGTGGTTGGGGGTTTTCTAATCATCTTGTATATTAAATTATTGGCTAGCTTTGGCTTTAAATATAATAGGATATGTTTATATTCATAAGTAACTAAACTGAGTTTCTAGAGCAGCAACAGTAATATCTACAGCAGCAAATATCTTTCTATAAAAACCTCAATTAACTATGCATAGGTGGATTAAAAATGCTGTCTTCCTAGAGCCAAGTTTACAACAATCTGAAAAGATGTGTCATGTTAAAATGGAACAGAACTGGTAGCATAACATACTGTTCAAACAAGCAGATCGAAAAGGAAGATTTTACGTTTTTCTGCAAATTTACACCTCCTGTCCGGCAGGTTTGAGAGAGAAGCCTTTGCAGTATTGGTGTATTACTCAGGAAGGTTTTTGTTGAACTTGACGACGAGCTAAGTTAACAATTCTGGTTACCTTTCACTTTTTTCCTGGTTTGGAGTATTCCTTCTGCCTGTGTGTTGGCTGCAGCTCCAGAAACCAAAAGTCATACTAGATAATGCCCATCATTGTTGTTTTGGGGGTTTTTTTTAATCTCCATTTTTTTTTATTATTATTATTTAAAAAAATAAACCTCTTAAATCTTAGGTATGATGTATCTTGACTCAAAAGCCAAGGGTCATATGGTGCATGTTCATAAAGTTTTTGTTCTAATTGCTTTTCAGGCAACCATTTATAATGCGTTTATAACATATGTTTGTAAATATAATTTATCTGTCAGCGTTGGTAGAAATGCCAGCCAGAGACCATCTAGAAAACTGCAGAACAATAACGTTGCCTTTTATAGTAACATGCTGTAATGCCTGTGAACGCTATACTGCAATATAGAAGAACAGCTGGGTAAGGTGATAGTTGATTACTCAGCAACAGCATGTGAATTTTATCTGAGGTAGTTGCTGCGCTGGGGAAATGAATGCAAATCTTACTGAGTCTGTGTCTCTGTGGTGTCATCGCCATGGAGCTGTGGAGTTGAGTTGGCTTCACCACAGTGATAAAGCACACACACTGAGTCATTCTTCATTACAGTTACCCCATGTGACCTCTGACCTCAGCAGTTGCATGGCCTCTTCCCATGGTAATTAGATGGAGTAGTTTAAAAGTATCGTGTGGTTTAGACCTGCAAACCGTGCACAAACGCACTCGTGTAAACGCACGTTGCTACATGACTTGGACAAATCCTCAAACAAGGATGTTGGTTTGGAGATGAGGCGGGTGTGTAATCTTTGTCTAAAGTGCAAATACTGCACTGTCCATAACTGAGCTTCACACTAAACCCTGTAGCACATACACTCACACATGCATGCAAACCGCTGCACCTGTTGCTACAGACAGACTTCTTCGTTTGATTGTGTGTGTTTTTTAAAACCACATGTGCAGAAATGCTAGCACTGGAGCTCAGTTTTAATTCATATTGTTAGATTTTAGAGATGGAGACTGTCTCTACATGCAAATGACTGTATTGCTACTGCTTATGAGTGTTGGCTTACTTTATTCTTTCTGCACATAAAACACATCTTCATTTAAATATTTGCATACAGAGACACTTTTATGACTGACAGCTGCCATACATCGTAATTCCCCAGGAAAGTGCCCGATGACTCAGTAGTTTTTTAATACTAAACATCTGTAGCTCAGTTTTTAAAAGGAACATGAGTGCCTTGGTTTTCTAGTCTCAGGCACTGAAATTTTTATTTGGGATGGAGAGAACATAAATAATGAAGGTGTGTGCTATACTTGGGGCTTTGTAAAAGGTGGCCCTTCTCTTCTAACTGCAGGACATTAATGGGTATATTGTTGGCAACACCACAGTGTGTAAAAACCAAACATTATTGTTCCAAACATTTGGTGATAATGTAGCACCTAGCAGGTGAAGGCCCACACCATAAAACCACATTGTCCCCCATTCATTTCCACCAAGGAAGCATTGCATGTCACATGGTTTAGACTCCCCTTACCTTTCCTGTATGTATTTCTAAAAATAACTGAATTATGAAGATTTACATAACTGTTTCAGGGATTAACTCTTTTACTGATATGTATACTTAAGCAATATAGAATTAGTTACATATACCAATTAAATTAAAGCTCTAATAATCACTATGAGCAAGGTATAGGAAATTATTATTTTATGTATAAAGCAATGTCAGATTCGACAGTGCATCGGTGAGCAACGGTACACTGATGCACCGGGACAGTAAACCCAGAACAGCATAGCTGACTTAAACAGATCGGCTCATTGTCACAAATACTGGCTCTAGCTTTTTCTGTCAGGATCTTTAAATACCTATTTATGATAATATATTGTCTGTTGTTTTACCAGAGCCAGTTCTTTTACCTCCCTTAATCATAAAACATCTGAAATGTTAATAATATTTCACATCACTTTTTGGAACATGGAGGAAGTGCAAAATTAATGTGGCAGACTAGATGATCATCAGCTGCTAACCTCAGTAAATCCCATCTCAACGCTAATGTTCAGGTCACTTAATAGGTGTTTAGTTATTTTTATCCATCGTGTACAGCTGAACATATGTTTTGCTAAAGTTCCTCAAGTGGAAATTATATTATGTTATTAAATACTTTATTACTGTGGCTGAATTTGAATAAACCTTTTTTTGTTTTGTCTACACAGATCATCAGAAGCTTGAGAGAGAGGCTCGTATCTGCCGTCTCCTGAAACACCCCAACATTGGTGAGTAGCTGACCAATTAATGCAATCCTTGTAGTCGTTATCTGCAGCAGAGAATTTCAGAAATATTGTTTGTGAGGCTTAAGATGTCTTTGTAAATAGAAATGGTTGTTAAAATACAAAGAAATAAGAGGAAAGAAAAGCGAGTGATTTGACCTTGAATTAAGATATTTTTGTTATAATATTATTGTGGTATTTCAAAGCAGAGCTGCAAGTGGGTGACTCTTATGTAATAGATCATTTGGCGTGTTACACATACCACATACTGTGGTTCTGCTAGGATTTCTGGAATATTTAATTAATGCACTTAAAGTCTTCATAATCTGTTTATAGAAAACAGAATAAACACTCCAGTAACACTGGCATAATGTTTAACTCAGACACGTCAACTATACGATGATGGATCATTTGAGAGTCAGCATGCTAATTACATCCAGGATGGATCTTATCCGAACAGATATGAAGCAATTCAAGGAAACTGGAGATACTGATCTTGAAGGTTTGACTGTAGGCCTCTTTTCCCATCAGTAATACCTGTAAATCAATAAAATCCCTTTAATTTTAATCTGGTGACCATCTCCATTACTAATCTATAGGACAGACTCTTTGAATACGCTGTAATGTGTAACTGTACGTGCCGCTGTCACATTAGAAATAAACAGAATCACAAAGAACGCACTGAGTGGTAAAATAAATACATGAATTGAGTTAATGTATTTATTTTCCAGCTTGTGCTTGTGATGATCAAATCACAAGATTAATCGTTTCCTGGAGCATTGCTGTCGTATCTTATTTGCAGCAGCAGGGTTTCATTTTGTTGATTTTTTGAAATAATCTCTGGAGATCTCCATCACCCATTCCTCTAATGTCTCTGCGGTAGGCAGCGGTTGAATTGTTGGGTTGATAACAACTTTTTGCCTATACCAATGTTTGGCTGTTAGATTACTAACGACACACCGATCAGGCTCGTTTGCACCACTTCCTGCTAGCGAAAAACTACCCTTTGTAGCAATCATGGAAGTTATGGCGTATTATAAATGATAACAGAAACATTTGTTGATGACATCGCCGTCGCTAATTTAAAAACAAACGATATGAGCAGTGCCATTCAGAATAAGAGGTCACAGAATCAGTTGTGCGTGAACTTTGGTCAGTTTTTGGGAAAATCAGGTCAGGATATTTTCCACAGTCCTTTCTTTTTTTGCCTTGTATGTAGCACACAGCAGGAAATAGGCTGCTTCAAACACTTTCGCACTACTGGAAATACTCATAGGCGAGGGAGCTGCATAGATAGAACATACAGGAGGCAGCACGTGTGACGCCCACTCGCTAACGATGAATGCACCAGATTATTAACTGCGATATTCACACTTCAGCTCAATCCGACATCACACGGAGTTTGTGCTTGGGTGCTAGTAGGTTAAGGACCATCTAGAAAGGTTTAGACCTATGTTGCATGTGTGAAGATGCCTTGAAGGTTGCCTTGAAGCTGACTCTTGGTGTGTGTGTGTGTGTGTGTGTGTGTGTGTGGAAAAATTAAGATCATCAAAGCTGACTTGTGAGCAGTGCTCTCTGCCTTCTTTACATAGTGATATTTATTTAGTTATTTTATTTACCTTTCTGATGGAAACTCATATTGCAGTGACATGAATTATACATCTCATAGAGATGTTCAGGAGAGATTGGTAAAGGGCACAAAGGGGAAAATGACAAAATCAATGACATCTTTCTCACTGCACTGCTCATTTCTATTTTCCTCATGTCCTAGTTTTCTGAAAAGCCCCCTCCCCGGCACTCATTTGTCCCTCACCTACTTTTCCTGTTCTTTCCCTTTCTATATACATTTCGCTCTCGTGTCCTTTCCCCTTTTTTTGGCATATTTTAGCATCGTATATGTTCAAACTTTAGACAAAAGAGGGCACGAAAATGAGACAGATGGAGAGACGAAAGCAGAAGTAGGAGACAGATGGAGGGAGAGCGAGAAGATGGGAGGAGGAGTAAAGAACAGTCGCTCTTGTTTCTTGCTGCAGGGGCCATCCTACTTCATCTTATTATACAACTGATATTCGCTTTACATAACAATAAGTTTCTTTCTTGACACTAAACCTAAGCTGTGTCTCAGGCCCATCCTGTAACTCGTGGATTGTGCAGCCTGGATCCTGCTTCGTCATTCTGCTGCTGTTTAGTTAAGTTGACAAGCTAAGAGCCGCCGTGGTTACTGCATAACCGCAGAATGAACTCATTAGTGCTTTCGCTACTTCTGTTTCAGACCAAGGGGTTTGGATAGCTCAGCAATCAGGAAACACAAAAAATAACATTTCCTAGACTGGTTCTGGTCTTTGTAGGTCTTTGTTTGCAATTAATTATTTTAGAGGTTTACGTTGGGTCTTGTTTTGTGCTTTCTTGTTAAGAATGAGGATGTTGTGTACCTGAAACAGGCAGAAAAACAGAAAAACAAAACCCTGTAAGTGGACATGTAAAAAGAAGGAAAGGGTGCATGAGTGACTGCTCTCTGCTTGGGACAAAATACCCCTGTTTAGAGGTGTCCAAGTAATCTAATGGTTTAGCATATACCCTGGTTTGTTATTGCTCCACATGGTTCCTATTTAGTCACCACCAACTATCATAGACTCCCCCAGATTGTCTAAATACATGTACATGTTACATGTTATGTCCTTTCTCTATCACCAAATATGTTTGAAGTAATGTTAAACCTGAAATAATAATCACTTAATTTGGATAAAAGTGGGCTTTTGATAGGGCTTTACTGTTTTGGTCAGACATAGCTTTAAGCAATGCTATCACAACCTACAATTACAGTTGCTTATAGTCGCTCCTGCATGCTAACCCTACTGTGTCCATTATAAAGATGTATTCTAAACCACCAGTAATTTTGCCCCAAACAAAGTCCATTCCAGAAACCATCACTCAGTTGCAGTAATTGCAGGGAGAGTATGGTTGAATTAAGTGCTCACTAATTGCCTAATCATTGGGTGTGCTCATATTGCTGTGGTTAAGAAAGGAGAATCAATACATCACAATCATAAATGACATTTATTTTTCTCCATGTCTGCCTCTCTTCTCTTCACATATTTATATTTGAGCTTTGTTTTTTTTGTTTTTTTCAGTTTACGTGAAGCTTTACAGCCGAACAGAACAGTATTTTTTTTTATTTTTATTTTTTTATGTCTTTCACTTAGCTGCTGTCAGTCTCATTTCCCACCCTCTCTCTTGCAGTGAGACTCCATGACAGCATTTCAGAGGAAGGCTTTCATTACCTAGTCTTTGACCTGTGAGTATCTTCTGTGCACACACACACAATGACATTTTATCCGTGCGTGTGACTGCGGTTTGTTTGTGTATGCTAACAACTTCTCTGTTATTTGACTCCCTGTCTCTCTCCATCTCTTTCTTCGGACCCTTCTTCCTTCCCTTCCCCTTACAGGGTGACAGGAGGAGAGCTTTTTGAAGACATTGTAGCCAGGGAGTACTACAGTGAGGCTGACGCCAGGTAAACGCCCCTTAATGAAGCTGCTCTTCCCAGACACTTTGTAAAATATAAAGAATTACAAATGTGATGATTTGCAACTGATTTGAATTCTATATTAATTTGAAAATGGTGCAATGAAAACATATTGACTGGCATGTTCATAATTGTGTTTTATCACCTCTTCAAAAAACAAAAATGTGACGTAAAATCCTTGCTCGATAAAGGATTTTCAGCTGCTCAACAGTTTGGAATGTTTTCAGTGGATGTCAGGTTTGTTGCACCATTATGCTCATTTAAATTCAGTTATTGTCATCCTGAAAATAAGCAAGGTCTTACAAAGAGAAGACATTGACTGGATGGCAACATTTGTTGCTTCAAAACCTAAATATATACATTATTTGGCATTTTAGGTGCCTTCACAGATGTGCAAGTTATTGATGCTGCGTGCACTAAAGCACCCTCAAACGTTGTTGAATCCATCAGGAATGCTGGCTTTTGAACTGTGTGCCAATAAGAAGCTAGATGCACTTTTTACTCTGCAGGACATGCTCTTTGCTTCTGTGTTCACTGAGAATGGTGTTTGGTTTTTAGAAAGTGTTCTTAGGCTTCTCATTTACATTTTGTCTGAAGGCCAGACGATCTTAGTTATTAGCCTTGTCCCTCGTCTGTAGAGAGGTTTTTCAGATTGTCTGAATCATTTAAGATTCTGTGTCATAGATGTTGACATTCCCACTTCTTTGCCATTTTAAGTTCAGAAATGATTTTACTTTTGCAAAATACTGGATGGGAAAATCATTAATGTGGTGATATTCTCCATTTTTACTAAAATAGAGGATATCTCTTAATATGCACAATTGTGCTATTGACCTGTTAACCTCATTGGTTGTGCGATATTACACCAAGTTTTGTACTTCAGCCTTGTTGAAATCTCCCAATTCTTTGAATCTTTGGGCTGAAGGAAGGACAATACTCGGTGTATTTATGCTCAATCAACAATCATTTATTTCCATACAATTCAACACTTAAGAGCATAAGGACCATCATGATGGGGAGACATGCCTGAAGAGGGTCACAGCAAGTCTCAAAATGGTGACGGGTTGCTCAGCTTTTTATAGTCTCTAGTGGCCCCCATCTAGTCGTAAAAGCCAAAACATCACATTCTTTCTCTGTTACAGCGCCTAAGTTATGACCTCGGCAGTTGTTTCTCTGCTTTCTGTAAGGTGGGGTTGTGGAATGTGGTCTGTCTGTCTCCCCTGCCTTAGACACAGAGTCTCCTGCTTACAATCTTCTCTTCATGTTTCAACAATTAAGCATGTAACACATTCACAGCAGATCAAGGATACAGAGTGATGCACACTTATCTAATAAACTAATAAGTGAATATGTTCTTTTAACTCAAAAGTATAATGAGAACTAAACTACATACAGATCACACACTCTATATTAAAGGGTATAATATGATCTACAGCAGTATTCTAATTCAACTACTTTGATTACATATATAAGGTAACATATAATAACAGAATAATCTAATAGCCTTCTGCTCAGAACCTAGCTTTTGTTTTGTTTCTGGCTTTTATAATCTGAATATGTGACGCAGCACAGGAAAGGCTGGTCAGAGATTCAGACCAAGAATCTGGCTGTGTACAAAAACTGCCAAGCAATGATGCAACCAGGCTTTCCTGTATTTCTGTGGTTTAGGTGAAGTTCTCTGTCTGAGGAATCTCTCAAAACTGTTATGTAGTCCAAAAACAAAGTCCAGCAAAACTGGAGCACAACCACACACATGCCTAAAGGTAGAACCAGACCAGTGCACGGCAAAATATGCCCCCTTTATGAAGCTGCTGACATGACTGAAGTCTTTATCTATTTACATTGGTGTTAAACCACAATAATTTAAAGACTGGGACAATGTGGCATCTTCAAGGTTAAGAAAGATACATAGATTTTTATTTTATTTTTTTTCAAATTTGGAAATTTAAGGAAAACAAAACAAATTTTCAACTTTATCCTTGTTTTCACATGCTGTGCTATGGATGTGTTTATATATGTAAAAATCGTCCTCATTCTCAACATTGTGTTGTTTGTGTACTGTTTTTCAGTCATTTGAGTTTTAAATGACTTACTAATAGCCCAATCGTTTTTGGGATATGGGTTTTTTGCATGCAGACACACGGTACTGCAGACAAACAGCATAATCCTATTAAATATATAAATACTCTCATTTTATGAACACACAAGCACACAGCGGTGCATGTAATTGGCTTGCTGGTATTCTTATCAGGAAATGCATTTACTTGTCAACAAGTTCATTGGTTCCCCAATCTCCCCCTTCTCTCTTTAATCACATGTCTCACTCTGTTTCCCCCCCCCCCCAATTATAGTAAAAATGCAGTTCTGTTCTTTTTGTTTTGTTTATTTGTTTTTGTTTTGATTTAATAAACTGTGACGTTTAAATGAAAATTTGTTAAAAATATACTGTCATATCGAGCGCCCTCCCGGCTCTGTAAGCAAGTGATAATCAATCAGCTAGAAAGTGTGTAATCCAGCCTTGTCACTGCTATATTATTTAGAAGTGAGTGCAAAGGGGTAGAGAGTAGCACTCTCCAAAATGTCTCAGCTAGCAGAGCACAGCAAATGTTGCGTCGTTGGCTGCAAGAGCAAATATAGGAGTGAGGTTATATTGTCTGTAGTCTGTGTGTAATAACCTACTGTGGATAAGATTGAATAATCTGTGCATTTTAGTGACCTCATTCAGACATGTGAAGTTTAGATTAACTTGTCTTAAAATAGGCGTTGTATAGGACCATTCAAATAATACTGAAACAATTGCACAGTCAGCCAACAGTTCTGGCAAAAAACGCCAGTTCAGTCTGCTCGGATGTGAAGACTTGTATTACTGTTCACTGAATGTGTTTAGGGGACCTCGCCTTGGCAACTTGTGAAATTTTATTTGGCATTTTACATGATTTTCTTTGATTTTGTTGGTGTTGTCTCATATAATCTTTTTGTCTTTGTTTGCACTATCCTCCTGTGGCTGTGTGGTGGGCAGATTATGAATTCTGTCTGCAGTTAGCGTAGGGGTCTTTGTGAACAGACCCACAGAAACCAAGCCATATGATTTAAGCCTGGGCTTCACTCTTTGTAGGCAGGTGACATCTGACCCATTAACCTGAACATGAGCATTGGAGAGTGAAATCATCACCCGGTGCCACAGTGTGTACAACAGTAAGAGGATGGTCTTGTACGGGCATGTAAGAAAATTTCAGAATACGTGTAATGTGCCAACACACTCCACAGGATTGTGTGAAACATGCTTATGAGCCAGTGTTGAGAAATAATGGCAACAATATCGGTGGCAGCTGAATTGCCGCCCCCATTATTAGAATTGCTACTGGGATACAGATTTATTGACTGGATGGTTCAAGCCTTCCCACATCAGATACGTAGTATTTGTTCTTTAAGCTACTCTACCTGGATAATGGGTTTGAAACGTAAAATTGATTGCTTTTAGGGATCACGGTAGAGATGCAATTAACAGCTAGTGTGCTCATTAATCAATCGAGTTAACTGTTTTAACTGGTTAACTTTCTTGGCCGTCAAGCGTCTATTACATAAGCTTTATATCCACAGTGACGTGTTCATACTACTTTTTAAAATACAGCTAAAAGTCAAAAAGGTGCAGTTTTTTCCAAAAGCTGTAGCAATGCAGTATTAGTGTTTTGCCTGGAAAACGCTTATAGCTGGGTCTTTTGGCTATCATTCCATCACTACATCTCGCTTTTTGAAATGTTTAATTCATCACTCAAAAGCCAGTGTTTCCCACACATAGACTTTACTTGGCAGGCTGCCCAGGTATGATAACTGCAGCCTTGCCAGCATTATTTTCTTTTCCAGTTGTCCAAGAACGTGAGGTTGTCCGTGATTGATTTACTGGGGGACATTTTCGCCTCAGTCTTATACTGAAACTTAAATCACTCCTAACTAGCTGCTAGCTAGTTAGAAGTTTTCTTGTTTTCCTCAACCAGTTTTCCATACTAGGACGATATGGTCCTTAACCCAAGGATCATATAAGCTACTTGGAAGAATTTTGTAATTTGGCTGTCTTATAGAATAATTCTCATTTTTCAGGAAACATTTGCATTTTCTCTCTGGCCCAAACTGGTCGAGGAGTTACGCTAACGTGAAACACACATGGTCAAATCTAGCCAGGGACAGATTTTTCTGTCTGTGTTCAGACAGCAGTACCTTTTGAATGCTTTCTGCTGCTGTGATACACCAAATAACTCTGTAAAGCTCGTTTTCTCTTCTTTCTCAAACTGTATGATTTTTGTCTCACAAACGTGCATGTAAAATAGGACTGCCGCCGGGCTGAATCATTCAGCTGCCCAATGGTCAAATGGACTTCAGCTGACTGTAGTCCTTATTCTGCTCTGGAGATCAGTCGCAAGCTAGAGAGCTACTTCAACCAGAACCTGCAGCAGGTTGGAGCGCTGGCTCTGCTGTTACACAGATGTGACTAGGGCTGTGCAGCAAAGCAAGGAGCACAGTTTCCAGTGCTGTCTGATGCAGTGGAGTTGGTTCTTGGGACAAGAGGTTAACTGAAGAGGCAATGAATACAACGCTGAATGCTGTTTCGTATTTGTCACGAGGGACTGGGCAATTAAAATACTTGCAGTGGAGCACACACACTACATGCCACAAATAGAATCTATTTCTGTGGGAAACGCTGCAGGTTGTCTGAACTTATTTTTTTTTTGTCTATCTCTGGAAAATATGTAATCCATTTGTGCGACAGCTCCAGTTTCATGTTGCCAGTTGTCACAGTGATCAAGAACGATGTCTCGTTGTTGGGGGCGTGTTCTTTTTTTTTTTTTCTCTAATGATGGCAATACCATGCATCCTTTTTTTTTTCTGCCTGGCAGGCGAGTCATGTGGGGTAAATGTGTGGTGTTTTTTTTTTTTTCTTTTTCCAATGAAGGGTGGTGACTGACACGTCTCACTCTCTCCCTCTGTCCCCTCTTCTCTCTCCATAGTCACTGCATTAGTCAGATCTTGGAGAGTGTCAATCATATCCACCAGCATGATATTGTGCACAGAGACCTCAAGGTGAGTGGCTGCCCGTTTCCATGACAACCACACTCTTACACATGTACACACACACACACACACACACACACCTCTGCTCGTGGCCATGGCAACATACAGATGGCTCTCAGTTGCTCCATCTCTCTTCCTCTCCCTCTCCGCAATTTTTGCTCTACTGTCGTCTACTGCCCCCGCCCTCCTCTGTCTGTTGTCAGATCTGTCATCCTGCCTGTCCTTGACCGGGACTGTGTGTGTTTTTGTGTCTGCGCGTGCATAATCACATGATGTATGTTCGTGTTGAGCACAGAGATGTTGAGTCATGATCACGTGGAAGGGTTCGTCTCACCTATGGCAAGGACTCAAGAGCTCATACGTGCACAAGCTCACTCGTGAGGGGGCTGTGTTTGGGCGGAGGCATAGACGAGCGTGACATCACACCACCCTTCAAGCGTCAGGAGATTTGATTTGTCCCAAATTGCTGATGGGTTGAGATGTAAAGAGTAGAGGATGAGGATGGCTTCTCTGTTGCCTGCAGTTTTACGTTTAACCCAGTTTAAGTTGATGAGATGTTAATAATATATGTACTGAATTTGAAACTACGAAGTGAGGGGCAGGGGGGTAGGGAAAAAAACCCGCTATCTCAAGGGATGTCTGAGACACATGTGGGCGGCTTTTGTACGTGTGCACACTATGTCAGAGAATAACCTCGAGCGCTGCCTGTCTGATTTGTTGGCCTTTTATCCTGAGTGGGCTTTTTACTGCAGCCCTTTATGTCCCGCTGCCCAAACAACGGCCATTTACAACTGCCACACACGCCGCCTCGCGCTAAGTACACTTTCCATTTAGCATGCAGTCTGCAGCTCTACCTAAATGATTCCCGAGTGGTTTCCATGGCTACGGACCCATGCCCATATAAGGTGTTGGGGAGATTCTCAACTACTTATCCTCTCCCTACCTCCTCTGTCTCTCCATCACGCTCTCACACCTTTATCCCACCCCCACATGCTGTGTCAAACACATCAAATATAAATATTTCTGAGGAAAGGCTTTACTGAAGAGTGCCTTTAACTGCCTGTCTCTCACTGTCTTGATCTCTGCTTTGCGGTGTGTGTGTGTGTGTGTGTGTGTGTGTGTGTGTCTGTCTGTCTCAGCCTGAGAACTTGTTGTTGGCCAGTAAGATGAAGGGAGCCGCAGTGAAGCTGGCAGACTTTGGACTTGCTATTGAAGTGCAGGGGGACCAGCAGGCTTGGTTTGGTAAGAAAACAAAAACAGTGACACAAACACGCATATCAAATGAGCAGGTCCTTTACCTGATCTGTTATTCTATCTGGGTGTTTAGCACTTGATAGTTCCTACACCGGGCATGAATCACTGCTGAACAGGCCCTCTTTCATACAGCAAGCCACATAGTTTCACATCTGCTGCTTTGAAGCCACAGAATATTTGCAGGAGCATTGATTAAGAGGCTCACTGCCACTTTCCAGGTCATGCTTAGGTCATTGTGTCTTGGCTAACAGCCAAGCTGCCAGCACTTGGCTGACTCTGTGGCGGGGATGAAATGATTAATGGGTATTTGCTAGTGACTCTACACTATCATAATCTGGCCCTTCATACGGGTCGCTATAATTTAAGCTGTTTATATAACGGCATGAAAGTAGCCTTTACCGGGAGTTAATTGTATCTTCTGATTTATCTGTTGGGCAGGGTTTGCAGGCACTCCTGGCTATCTCTCCCCTGAGGTCCTGCGGAAGGACCCTTATGGCAAGCCTGTGGACATATGGGCCTGTGGTGAGTTTTGACACCTGTGTGTGCCTCGGGTCGAATGAACCTATTCAACAGCTTTTAAGTATCATTTAAAAGTAAAACTGTTTTCGTAGGGGTTAATGGGAATCATAAAAAAAAGCATGATGATCTTGCAGCCTCTCTCAGAGAGGTGACTTCATTGTGCTCATAAAGTGTTGCAATAACTAAGTTTTCCCTTTCTTACTGTTGCATTTCCTTGTCTTGATTTTATTCTTTGCTGCCCACGGTAAATGGTATTGTAACATGATCTTGCTGAATCACTTCTCACCTCTTTGTTTCCTGTCAGGTGTTATTCTCTATATCTTGTTAGTGGGATATCCACCATTCTGGGACGAAGATCAACATAAACTCTATCAGCAGATCAAAGCTGGGGCATACGATGTAAGTGTGTGTGTGTGTGTGTGTGTGTGTGTGTGTGTTAGGTGTGATGGGTGCAGTGCAGGGGTTTGCTAAGCAGTTTTCGAACATTTAATAGTGTCCAATTGAGATGTGGTCCAAAGCTATTGATCCTATCAGGGCCTTCCTGACGCATTGCAGAGGGGTGTGTGTGTGTGTGAGAGAGAGTGTGTGAGAGTCAGAGAAGGGGTATTCTCCTCTCTCAGTCGATGAATAATGAAGTCACTTTTCAGCCTGTTTGCAGGGATTTGAGTTTTAAAACTGCAGCATGTTTTCTGTGACTCCAACCCCCCCCCCCCTCCATAATCTTCCCTATTTTAAGGAGTTAACTCAAGCACTGGTTTCCATATGGCATGGATCTGCTAGAAACCCACTTGATCAGCTGACCAGAAATCTCTCACAACTGACGTATCACTTGTTTCTCCTATTTCCTCAGTTCCCGTCTCCAGAGTGGGACACGGTGACCCCAGAGGCAAAGAACCTGATTAACCAGATGTTGACAATTAACCCAGCCAAAAGAATCACTGCTGAACAGGCTCTCAAACACCCATGGATCTGCGTAAGTATTCACCTAAATGACCACAGAGTACATTATGGAAAAACCTAGGGATTTACCATATTAAAGCCGTCACATAACTATAACTCGGATTCATACTTGCCCTGAGAATCTGTTGACTTATTTTGTTCCATTTTTGTCCCCTTACAGCACCGTTCTACAGTGGCGTCCATGATGCACAGACAGGAAACAGTCGAATGTCTCCGCAAGTTCAATGCTCGCCGAAAACTCAAGGTAGGCTTCTCAGGCTTTAAACCAGCCTTGATTGGTTACTTTTTTTTTATCCTGTGGTTTTAAAGGGCTGGGACAAAATATCAGCGTGGAAGTATACCATCTTCCTCTTGGGAGATGTGATCTATCAGTCAACACTTTTATTAAAAGATGTAGGTGCTCTTAAAATATTCATCATTCCACTTTGATCTGTCAGCATTTCATGGCTCGAATGGGGCACATGGCAGAGAAAGATGATATAACTGATTAACTGAACTGAATTGAATAATAATAACAAGACACAACAATACAACAGTGCAGTGAATAAGTAACTAATCCCTTGTTTGGTGTATTATATGTTAAGCTACACAGATATTGTTGTGTATCTTAGATAATTGTGCAATGTAGTTGTGATATGGGTGTTATTGTGCGTGACATTTCATGAGTTAGTTATTGTGTGAGCATAGAAACGTAGCACAAAAATAAGGAAACTTGTGTTTGGACGATTATTTCTAAAATGTAACAATGCAATAGTGTTGGAAAGCTCGAGTTCACTCTATGCGTCTGTTTTTGGAGACTATTGAAAATATTTTAACTCGCTGTGCTGTGCATCTCATTCATTGTCATTTGCTGTGAAGCTGTTGAAACCTGCCCTGTCTATTATATCATTTCGACATATATTTTGGATTGCGAGGTTTAAAATGTTTCGGTTTGTAAATTATGCTGCTTTGAGGGGTTGATATCAACCATCGAAACTATCAGCCAAACTCTGAGATCACATGTCTGCCAAAGTCTTTGATCTTCTAAATTGCTGCGTATGAACATTTCACTTTTGAGAACCTCAGCTTTTTTTTCCCCCCTCTATTGGAAACATTTTAAATGTCAACCAGCTCCAGTTACTGTAGTTTGCATTCACTGCCACTGATGCAAACTCATGCCTCAAGTATCAGCTATTTTGTTTTGCCACATCATTTAAATTAATTTGCATAGAGGAATATAGGGCTTTGAGATGTGAGAATGTACAGTTAAAGGTGCATCTCCCCAGACAGCATACAAGGTTTTTTTTTTATTTTTTTTTTATTTTAAACATTAGGCAGAGTTTTACAGACAACATTAAGTAAATAAAGAAAAACGCCATGCTCTCATTATACCTCCCCTCACTTCTCTCTTCTCCTTCCTCTCCTCCTCCTCCTCCAGGGAGCCATTCTCACCACCATGCTGGTGTCCAGAAACTTCTCAGGTGGGTGTGCCCTTCGCCCTCAGCCTCCCACGCAGCACATGCAGAGGGAGTGGAGGAAGGAAAGTGGATAGAGTCCTCTGCACCTTTTTTAACCCCCCCACCACACACGCACGCTCACCCACTCATTCTCAAAATAACAATGTTTTTGTGTGCGCCCAGGAGTTTGCTTGCTTACAACATTAAACTGAACTGAAACACGAAGCTTCTTTGTGATATGATAGAAATATTGTATTACTGAATTATTATGAGTGCATTATCATGTATGTTAGCAGCCTAAAATTTGATATTCTGTCATAATCTGTTCCAGATTATATGTGGGTGCCAGTTATGTCCTTGTCTGTGCTAATGTATCTCTCCCTGTGTGTATGTGTGTGCGCGCGCGTATGTGTCCCTCTTTTCTGCTGCCCATGGAGCATGTTTGAGAGAACGAAGCCTAGACTTTAATGAGATTTTTCTTTTTTAATGTTTGGGGGAAAGTGTGGTGTTATAAAACCAGGTGACTATTAAGATTCTGTGTTTTTTATCTCAGCCTGCTGAGAGTGACTTGTTTTCGTTGAAGCCTTGTTCTCAGCCTTTAAGTAATTGGTCAGTCGATGGCTAATGATTTCAACCCTGGGCCTAGGAATCCACAGGGGTGCACGTCTTTGCTTTGGCCCGTTTGTATCAAAGTCTAAGATGCATCTGGGCTGTAGCCAGCACCCCCTGTAGCTTTCTCGGCCCATGACTGAACAGCATGAGATCGACCTGCATAATTTCCTTAGCCCCTCCCAACTGTAGCATTTCTATCCAATAGTGGGCCGGCAGCATACCAACTCTGCTGCTGCCGCCTCCTCCACGGCCTCACTGGCTCAGGAAGGTACGTCCCAGAGACACGCCCATCCACTTCCTCTTTACATACACAACTATTTTCTTTCATGGGACAGGGTTGGCCCTCATCACCATTCCCCAAATCCTGCATGCAGCCTTTGCAAGCATCCTCATCAACATACACACCCACAAGCATGCATCCCCTCACAGATTTTTCTCATTTAGGGGTATTGTGTAGCAATCATGTAAATAAGCTTCACTTGAGTTTACGTCAGCCTGCACTAAAAAGTGCTTTTTACATTCACACATCAGCGCCATTCAATCGTGACCTCGTAACCCACATTTCATCTTCACTTAGTTATGGCGTCACTTCCAGCAAGCTCCATCCTGACCTCCAGCTGACCCCTTACGTCTCTGTGCTCGCACAGGGCGGACTGGGGCAGGGGATGAGGAGGGGCATGTATCCTGGGGGCGGGAACTCACATTGCAGGGGGCCGGCAAGAGCTGGGTTGGCGTGCTGCCATCGTCAGACCTGGGTTTGATGGGACAAAGGAAGAAAGTTGGATGTTGAGGAGCTAGAGGGGAGAATAACTGAGACGGAGGATGGGAGTGCTGACTTCAGTGCCGCTACTGTTGAAAACATCACCGTTTCTTCCTGATGAATCACTTGAGGTTAAAGGCATCCCACGTCTCAACTCCCCCTCTTAAGGTCTGTTTTAGTACTTTCAAAGCAAAGTTCCCCCTTGAGACAGGAACCCCACAAGCTAATGTGGCAGCAAGTCTGCCACATTAGATCGAGGGATTGTTTTGAAAGTATTAAAATCAGATTTTCCTCTCATCCTGCCCGGTGGAGATGGGTGGTGAAGGTCGGCGATTCCAATGGTGGCTCCATGGATTGAGTACATTAGAAGCAATGTAGAGCAGACTGGATTCTCTGTCTCCCTTTTTAGAACGGAGGATCTTTTTTGCTCTGCAGTGTCTATACACTTCTCCATAGGATCTGTTTGTAGGCAGGATAAAGGTAAAATGTTTATGGGGAGATAACTTCACCTGAGACACCTAAGGGGAGGCGGGTGTTAATCCTAGGATGTGTGATTGGTGCGCTGAGATTCGGGGTGCCTGTGGTGCTTTAATTGTCAGCTAAAGCCCTCCGAATGCGGGCTCCTTCACTGAGACTGGACCAAGTTGCCTGTTTTGTAAGTTTCTGTAAATATGTGTGACATCATCACTCCAGATTGGACTCCTCATCTCTCCTCCTTTTAAGTCATCCATAATCAAGATTTTTGTTTTTTATTTTCTTTTTCTTGGCTTTTGGCTTTTGGTCCTCTGATGATGTCACTCATCACTGCAAACCTATAACTGCTTCCTTGCACTTCTGAGTATTTCTGAGGCAAGGCTTGGCCGTTTGCTCATGATGTTTCCTTTTAATGGCATTATAGCAGAATGTGACAGAAGTGTGAGTTTGAAGCATCTCTCTGTGTTTCTAATTCGGTTTTTGCCTTGCTGCCTTTCGCATGTGGGTGTCCTGTGTGGTTAATTCCTACAAAATGTTCTCGGGAGACACACCTTCAGATGCTTTCTAACACATTTTTCCTTTCTCATCACCGAGCTAGAATCTTGCTCGAGTGGTGAAGCCCTCCTCCTGTGGGTCACCTTGACCTCTACCCATCTTGCCATGTTAAATTTGTGCTAGAGAGCATGTGAACGTGGTAGTCCCATGCTGTCACATTAGCACCCTGGTGACTGCTTGATAGAAGATGTAGCCAAATGAAGAGCAGATGTTTGCACTGTGAACAATCAGCTGTCCTTTATCTAGTTTTTGAATGAAAATGAAAACTGGAAATTAAACTTTAATTTTTTTTAAATTTTTTTTTCCTTTGGATGCTGCATGGCCAGGCCAAAGTATAAGCTGCTATCAATGCAACAGCCAAGATTAGGGAGCATGAGTTTTCACTTGATATTGTTTGCTGCTGTAAATGCTGTGCCCCTTATCTCTCCTCTCATGTATTGAAATACTAAGCCCTCTCTTACAACCCTCCCCCCTCTTCCCTCCCCCTCTATCCCTCTCCAATTTCCTATTGGAAGGTAAGAAACTCAAGATAAGATTTTTGGAACCTGTGTGTGTTGGTAGAAAAACAAGAGAAAAGCAAGCAAGAGAGAGTTGAGAGCGTTAGACTGAGAGGAAAAGTGACTGGAGCCCTTAAAGGAAATCAATGATTTACATTAACCTAGCTCATCACTGTCAGTCCTGGCGGCAGTTTGAGTCTGGCCATCATTCTCTTTCTAGATCTGCTGGGGTCTTCCAGGCAGGAAATGGACTGAGGAAGTTTACTTTGCTCTCAGGTTTCTCTTATATCCCCAGATGGCAATGAATGGATTATGATGTGAATGGGTTTTGCAGATTGTAGCAGCCTGTACAGCCAAGGGGCGTAAAATGCCCGAGAAATCCATTAAATGCATGTTGTGCTTTGGAAACATCTAAGCTTACTTTGTCACAGTGACTGAGGTGTTGGGGATTCATAGATGTAACGTAGGTTAGAGGTACGAACGAACTATCATCATCAGTAAATCTTAACTTTTCTACCTGTTTCTCTCCCCTTCTATCCTCCTTTTTTCCACAGCATGCAAAAGTTTACTCAACAAGAAGTCAGATTCTGCTAAGGTAAGGTTCTCTTCATCACCTCTCTGCCCTCTTTTGTTCTGCTACATGGTGTCCTATCTCTCCTCTGTCAGCTGACCTCGATTTTCTGCCTTCTGTTCTTTTTCTGTCTTTCACAGTCTTTCTTTTGCGCACTTTTCCTCCTATTATTTCAATGAATATCTTTTGTTGTGCAGTAGTTATTATTCATTTTAAGGTTGTTGTTTGTTTTTTTTTCGTTTTCACATTGACCTTGTTTTATATCTGCAGAGGAGTTTCTTTCTATGGCGTGTTTTTAGATCCCATAATCCTGCAGTCCTTTCCACAAGTTTTTAACCTTTTTTTTTTTTTTTTTTTTTTTTTTAAACCAACGTTTTCACTCATAATTTATAAATATTAGTTCCGTAATGCTGGTTTTATTCTTTCACCTTTAGTCAGTTTCAGTCAAATGTCTGCTGCTCTGTTTCCCAGCAATCTCCATCAGCCTCTGCTGCTATTAAGCATCTCGCTCCCCACTCCTCTTTTTCTTTTCTGCCCCAGGGGTCACTCTGTGTAGTTAAGTGGGAGCGGCATAGAGAGTTAGTGAGGCAGTAAAAGGGATGATCTAGAGGCCATTCTGTGGCACTCACCCTCTCATTTACCCTGTTAGCTCTCAATAGCCCGGGAGCTTCCACCAACATTAGCCCCGTTTCCTGAAAGGCGTGTTTCAATTCTAATGCATCTTTCTCTATGTGTGTGTGACGTATGTGTTCACTTTGAGTGTTTGCGTTCTCGTCCCAGCCTTCTACCAACAACAGTAAGAACAGTATAGTGAGCGCCATCAATGCCCTGAAAGACACCAACATGGCAACGAACGCACAGATGGTACAGTAGGCCGCCGCAGTGTCAGCCCTGCCTCTTAATCCCCCCTGTCCCCTCAGTAGTTGCATAGTAACCCATTGGGCCTCATCCTCCATCATCTGCTTGTCATCCTTCATCTACCACCCAGGAGATCTTGCTCTGTAACATCCCCTGTCCCAATAAGCTTACCAACCGTGGTGCACGTGTGCTCCTGATTTAGGTGAAACACTTTTGGAAATTATTTAAATTTAGTTAAAAAAAATCTAAACATGTGCACCCTGTCAGCCACAGGAGCATGACCTTGTTTGCAGGACTGTGTGCACCTAAAGTGGCAGCTCGTAAAGTTGTCGAGACCCCGTTTGGAGACCTCCACCTGTTAATATCAGAGTACAATTCAGTCCTATGTAATGGCCCCCATGTTTATATCTCTATATAATCCTCAATCGGCTACTTTCTTATCTTTTTCCCATCCTAACATCTTTCTTTGTCATTACATATTTTAGCCAGCTGTTCTTTGTCATTCTAACCTCGCACCATCCATAACATCCCCATTGACATCCTCATTGTAGTGAAAAACTTGACCATTGTGCTCCAATCCAGCACTAGCATGCTGTGGTTTTGAGAAGCTTTTACTAGCATGCATTAAATTACATCTTGTAGTGTTGTGGTTGGATAACACTGTCGGGTTGGTTTGGTAGTGCTTCTCAACTGGAGGTACAGGTCCCCAAAGACACAAATATTATGTTTAAAAAACCGTCTAATAGAGAAACTGATGATCAGCTCAAAGAGCAGTTCCCCAGTTATGTAATGCATACACGGTAAAACTACACGGAGCCAATCAACCTACTGTTAACCTGCAGCAATTATCATGAAATATTACCCATTTAACTGAGCAAAATCTGAGCAGCTTCTCATTCTCGAGGGTTTGTAATTATGTATTTTTTAAATATTTTAAACTGAGTAATAATAGTTAAGCTTTTTATTTATGGACTCAAAAGTACAAAACTCCTTCCGTAAAGTAATTTATGCATTTATTGGTTATATGAGCAGAATTGAAAACAAACAGAAGGACGGACTGTGTGGTGAAAGGAAAGAAGCTCCGTCCTGAAATGGGACAGAAACAGTTGCCAGATCTTGTGGTACTTCTGGGTGCAGCCTCGGGCGTTGTATTTAAACTGTTCCAGTTTAAAATGGGACGTTAACTCTTTGACCCAGTGCTTGTGGGACTGTGGCCACATTTTCTTTGCTCTGTGAAGTCTCGGGTCAAGTATCAGGTGTCTGTTTTGAGGTTATTTAAAAGCTAACAGAATCTGCGTCTTTTTTTTTTTTTCAAAGTAATATTTATGATACTTTCACACATAAAACAGAAAACTGCAGCTAATGCATTTAATTCTCCTAACTGTGTTTTGTAAAACAATAACGCTGTATGCTCTCATTATCTCGGTGTAGTTCCAGTAAAATCTGATAAATGATAACAGACCAGAAATGATGAGGCTATTAATTGATTGAGTGAGCTCTCAGCAAATGATTCCCCTGTGTTTCGTCTTCTCTGAGAGCATCTCTGTGTTTAGACCAAACAAACATCTGAAGATGTTAGTGTGTGACTAGCGTTTGGGGAAATTACAAACTCTTTTCTGGCGTTTTATAGACGAGACATTCATTAGTTACAGCCCAAAATAAGTGTCTCCTCTCCATTGCCACGGGCACTCTTGAAAGTTTTGGATCTACTAGCTGTTGTGAAGATGTTTAAGTTTTGGCTGAGGTAAAAGATAAAGGGGGGCCCACTTTAAATCCAGTTGAGAGGCACTCTTTGAGGACAATATTTTGGACTAACTGTTTTGTTCTGTATCGCAGGAATCTCAGAGCACAGTGGTGCACAATGCTCCCGATGGCGTCAAGGTGAGATGTATGTTTTGTGTTTTGTTGTTTTTATTTCTGTCTGAAAGCCCGACGCAGAGCATCACACGCACCTGATGGGCTGCCGGATCCTGGCAGCGTTTGATTTCAGCATGTGTCTGTCTCTTTCCTCTGCATCTCAGGGATCAACAGAAAGCAATGCCACCAACGACGAGGAGGAAATGAAAGGTAGGAAAGGTACTCCAGTGTTTTATTCCCTTTATCCTGTTCTCTCTTTCTGTCTCCCATTTAGTGAGTTTTTTTATTTATTTATTTTTGGACTGTACTGACTGGCAGGTGTGCTGAGATACGACGCGTGTCTGTCACACTTTTGACTGTGTCTGTTGTGTGTGTATGTGTGTATTTATTGTGTGTCTGGCTGCGTTTTGTATGTGTGTTCTAGCGGACAGTACGGCGCTGAGTCAGGGCAGCGCTACAGAGGAGATGCCCCCACTTCTGCCCTCACCTCAAAGCTCACCTGCCAGTAAGTTTATCCATGGCAACCGGAAAGCTATACGGGCGCCTCTGGCCAGGACATAACACCCCCCCCCCCCCAACCCCCCTCCCTCACTCCCACCCTGGCTTTCTGTAGTCACCAAAAATAACGTCTTACATCTCTGAGCCCCCACCCTCACTCTGATCCACCAAGCTTTTTTTTTTTTTTTTTTTCTTTTAGGGTTCCCACTGGTTTTAGATTTTTGAAATGATTCACCTTTGTTTGGCTTTTACAAATTTCTGTAGGTTAATTCCAGTTTATTGCATTTTTTTATCTTAGTTTGGTAGTTTTAGCATAACGACACCATTTGGCCATCTTGTAGCAACGGCTTTCCAATTAATGCTGTGTAACACGGCTTAAATAATCAGTTTTTCAACAGGATCATGGGGACACAACAGCACTACCTTGCTCTGAAAACTATTATTTTCAGTAGCATTTGCTGCACATTGACAAATGACAGATTCCAGTAGAAACAAGTCATTGAATTAAATGACAAATCTTTATTTCCCCAGTAGCAAAACTATTTCTTGGACTCAGGTTTCCATTGAGACGTTTCAGTATTCAGATAATTAATAATTAATTAATCTTTCATTCACCGTACCCACAAATGCACAAAAGAGTTTTCCTCCCTTTTGCTCTACTCTGTCAAGATGATCCCAAACTGCTTCAGTCATTTTAAAAACAGTAAACGGGCAGATTATAAGTGCTTCAAGCGAAGTCTTCTGACTGTGACCACACGATCAGCATCATGTTCTCTTCGAAAACCACCAAATCACTAAGTCACTGCTTTACATCTTGGGTAATCGGTCAATTGTGTTTTTGGCCTATTGGATTTCACCTCAACAGTGCCACTGCATTTCCAGATATGAGCAGTTAGTTTATATGCAGTCTTATTGAAATTAAGTTGTAATAAACTGGAATAATCTTTCAGCAGTTATGACAAACATGCTATTTGTTTGGGTTTTTTTAAGCACACTGACTGCTGACACACTTCCTGCTCTCCATTCTTGCTCGCTGTGTGAGAGCAAGGCAACACAGATCTTGTGTAACTTCTAATGGACACTTTAAGGGGAACCTGTTATGCTCCTTTAACACGATCTTGTTTTTAATGCTTTGACTCTACTAATGTTGTTTTGTGTGATCAATAGTTCATTTCAACCCCCCTTCTTTACGCTAACTTCTTTCTGATTGGCTGCCCCTTGCAAACAGAAGGTTTTGAACAGTGGACGGTGGGGACGGGTGCATCAGACGACCGTTTTAATTATGTTTTTGATATCATCTAGAACCAAGAGTAGGAAAAAACGTATAATTTATTCTGGCTATATGACACTTTGTTTAACATGAGCATCCACTATTGTAACAGACAGAAAATGAGGAAAAGCATCACGGTCCCCTTTAACATCACTGTGCTCTGATCAAACTTTTAAAAAATAACAGACCTTGTCTTATGTTTCTTTTCTTCTCATGTTAACTCTAATAGTGGAAAGTCATTTCAAAAACACAGATTTTTATTGTCATCGGGGCCACTGTGGGAACCCTGAAACCTGTGTGTGTGTGTGTGTGTGTGTGTGTGTGTGTGTGTGTGTGAGAGTGTGTGTGTGTGTGAGAGTGTGTGTGTGAGAGTGCGTGTGCGTTTCTTTTTTGGTGATGGCTACATCTATCCCCTTGTCCTCCTAATGTGACGGCTCCATCTGGAGGAAGTCTTGCTTACCTTGCGGCTGATCGTCCTAAAGTAGTCGCCCAGTCTCACAGACCTTGCAGCCTGTCTGACTTCAATGGAACCTTGCACGCCATAGAGCGTCACGTCCTCACACTTTCTCAGTCTTCCTGTACTCTTTTTTTTTTTTATCTTCTAATTTCTTTTCCATTTCTCTTAATACACCATTCTTCACCAATCAAATTTTCTCTATCATCTTTCCTCTAGTCTGTTGACCTCTTCTCTTCATCCTCCTGCTTTTGCAAGGCAAACTTGCACTAAAGTACAATCTAATCTCTCCCCCTCTCCCTTCCTCCTCCTCCTCCTCTTCTAACTTCTTTCCTGTGTGCATTTTCCACTCCTGCCTTCCTTCCTGAACATGCTAAGTTTCCCCACAGGCATAACTTGAGCAAATAACAAACAATGGCTTCGATCGTCTCTTTGCTCAGTGCTCCAGTTCATCAGAGGAGGCTTAATGTTAATGTGTATTAGCGTTATGAGTAGAGTAGATGTGAGCAGAGCAGGCATTTAACTGACTTCCACATCACACAGCATCACGATCAGAGCGGCACTGATCTGGCTTCCAGCTACTACCCTGTCCTCATGTCACCCATCTGCATGTCTGTCATAAACGCAATGTTAGCTGTTTCTTTCTTATTCTACCAAATGTACTAACCCACATCACCTTCATCAACCTTTTTTTCCCTGCATGAGCTAAATGTGTGCGCGTTATGTGTAAATGATCATATTTCTGTCATTTTTGTCTGTTGTCCATCCACATGTTTTTGTTTGTTGACCACCCCTTGTGTGTTTCAGTTCCACCGCATGACGTAAAGCGCATTGCATGGAACAGCACAGGCAACAGCTCCTACCCCGAGTCTGAACTCTCACAGTCATCCATACCTGCCGCTCCACTAGGGAGCAACACTGTCGCTGCTAAAAGCAACACTAAGCAGAGTAAGAACACATCCGCACTGACTGACTAACTCGGTTTTCCCTGCCAGCGCCTCACTGTTACCTGCTGCTCGCTGAAACTCTGCATTCCTTGAGTGTGTTAGTGTTTTTTTTGAGTATTTATTTATTTATTTATTTATTTATTTATTTTTTAAAGCTGGTTCTAAATAAATTGTCTGGTCGCCAGTTTTGCTTCTTTACAGTTAACTTGTCTTGATTTAAGTTCCATGTTGAAGTAGTGAAGGCCGATGAGCTTAAACACCCAGATCAAAAATCCGAAGTAAAGCCTGATTTGCAACAAAACGATGACAGCAAGACTAAAAGAGAAGATTTCCAAAGTTGATAGTGAGACCTGCTATAATGTGTGGCTTGGAGAGGGTGACGCTAACAAAAAGAGAGGAGGCAGAGCTGAATATGCTAAGATTTTCATTGCGAGTGACTAGAATGGACAGGATTAGAAATGAGGACGTCAGAGGGACGGCTCGGGATGAGCTGTTTGGAAATGAAGTTAGAGAGGCGAGCCTGAAATGGATTGGGCATGTGCAGAAGAGTGATGGTGGCTATATTGGAGAATGGAAGGAAGAAGGTAAAGAGGAAGCTGCAGGGGGTTTCATGGATGTAGTGAAGGAATACAAGCAGAGAGCTGGTTTAACTTTAACCATAGTGTGAGATGGAGGCAGTTAATCTGCTGTGGTGACGCCTAAAGGGAGCAGCTGAAAGAAAAAGAGGTTATTCTGGTTTTGTTGCCCTTCTGAGTATTTCAGGCAGCCAGATGGTGTGTGTGATTAAAGGTGTGTTCATGCCTTATTATTGAAGTAATGATACAACTTGTCAGGTGGGGGGAAAAAAGACATTAATGCCCCCTTAATTCAGTGAATCGCGTCAGAAAGCTGTCTTTAACGTCACATGTATAGAAACATGCCAGATAATTTACACCAGTAGTAGATGGCAAGAACTTTTATAGCAACTTGTATTATTAAACTACAATTTCTTAGTAATAATCTCTGAAATCGTAATAGGCAGCCATTAGATATGGCAGTGATTTTCAAATTATGTGGGTGCACCATAGATGAGAAAAACATGGAAAATGAATAAGATGAATGAATGAATATGATTTTAATTTTCACAGCAAAAATAAATGTGAATTTCCCAAGTGTCTGTCATGCTGATCTTTATTTCACTTGTTACATCATTAGTAACAGAAATTGTGGTTTTTGAGGTGTGAATTTTTTTTTTTTTTCCCTGAAGTGGGGCATGCAACACAGTTTTTATGAACTACTAACATAAAATGACCTAGATAATACTGTAATACTGTATAGTAGCAGTAATCCTGACAATGCAGGTGAAAGGATGTTTAGCAATTATTTACTAGAAACCGTTGATATTTGTTTAAGTGCTCCGAGTAATGAAATAAAACTTCGTTGGAGTGTCTGTATTGTTTCTGCTTTTCATCTTAAAAGTAGAAGGAACAACTTAACAACTACGTGAGTCAAGATAAGCTGTAGCGCTCATGCTGATTTTAATAACCAAGCATGTCGTCTGGCCCATCAGTGTGGTTCACTGATGTGTTTAGAAATCAGTAGAGCTCTTAAGGCACAGAATAAAATGCAGTGCTCTCGGTTTATTGCTGGTTTTAGTGTTTTTCATAGAATTTGTTGACTACAAGAAAATATCGCTTGATTGATTTTGTGGAGAGGAGGGTTGTACCACGTGTAATCTCTTCATTTGGTTTTACTGTTACTTTAAAAGTGTGTGAGGCACTTTACACTGAATAGCAACTAGCATAAATAAATGGTAAACTTGTAGGTTCATGGCTTGTTTGGTGTGGAACAGATGTTAACTAAGAACATATAAAGAAACTTAAAGAGGAAAGGGATTGAAGTTGATCAGACTGATACTGTTAATCAGTTCATGGAATAGCTGAGGGAATAAAACCATCAAAGTCTGGCAAGTTTGCTCACTTGTGCATCTAACAGTTGGTCATAGCAGGAGAAAGCTAAGTGGGCCTCGAGTGAGGAAGGCTGTGATCTCTACTAGCAGAGTTGTTGCTTCTGTTTGGTTGGCAGTGTGTGCTCACAGCGGAGAGTCGTGTTCAGTCAGTTGTTGTGTCGTAGCAAAGGCGAGAAGCTGAGCGAGAGACAGCGATGGGGGTCGAGCTCCGGTGACGAGGCAGCTTTTGGATCCGGGCGACCAGGTTAAAGAGGGGACTTGAGCCGTAGCCACAGAGGAAGAGCGCGTGAAGGAAGGCAGGAGCTGAAGCGATGAGACAAAATGTCATTGTGCAGAAACCCACCACACTGTTATTGTCTCACCTTCCAACTGGCATCTCACCAGCTGCCATCTGTTTGCCTCTTTCTGTCTCTTGTTCTGTCTGCAGCTCGTAAACAGGAGATCATCAAGATTACGGAGCAGCTGATTGAAGCAATCAACAATGGAGATTTCGATGCCTACACGTGAGTACAACTGTGTGTAAAAGTGAAAAGCAGCAGATGCTTTCTGTGAGTGAAAACGAGTGCAATTTGGTAACAGGCTCATCTTGTTTTCGTTTTTTTCATGTTCAGGAGGATTTGCGATCCTGGACTCACCTCTTTCGAACCAGAGGCTCTGGGAAACCTGGTGGAGGGCATGGACTTTCACAAATTCTACTTTGAAAACTGTGAGTCTTCTTCTTTACTTGCATAATATACCGTTTATTTTAAGGGGTTTGAAATACCAGGCAAGTTAGGAAATAGCAAGAATAGTTGGCAGTGTGGATAAACTCCACTATTGGAATATTTATAACTGCAACTCTTCATCATTTCATTATTTAAAGAAAATAAGCTCCGCTCATACAGCTTTGGTGGCTCTTTCAAGTTAGTTGTAAACAGAATTATGTCCAATAAATAAAAGGGAAACTGTTGAATTTTGAAGGTCAAGATTCCTGATTTAAGCAGGAAAATGTAACCGTGATGATGGTACACATCCTGTCCCTCATTTTTCTGTCAATCCACAGCCTGAACTAGTGTTCAGCCCTTAGTTAAGACGAGTATCTGTCAAAAATGGTTGTGATTGTGTTTTTAAAATATTTATTTTAAGGATTTAAATATGAAAAAATAAATTCTAAATAAAAGTGCATTTAAAAAAAAGAACAATGATCTCAAGAATTCAAAGCTACGACAACTCTTGTAGTATTACTTGACCAACACATTTCAGCCTTTTTTTAATCAAGCAAGCAAACAAATAACAGAAGAATACAGTATTAGTACCAGGCATTAAAGCATGTAGTGAGGTACACTGTAGGCTCCTACAGGTAAAGCTGGCAAGTCTGCTAACTGCACAGTTTATGGGACGAGATGTTCTTCCAGTAATAGCTGAATTGTTCCCAGTGAATGTCAAAGAGTCAAAGAGTATTTTTGCTTGGCCGTCAGTGTGAGTTAATCCTGTGGTGTCTCTGTATCCAGTGAGGGCTGTGATCCATAGACTGTAAGTGAAATATGAACACAGCCACACTGAAATCATGTATGCGTGAGAAGGTGAAGGGCTAAGCTTTGTTAGCATGGTGCATTCATGGACTGTTGCATCACATCAACACAGAAAACTGACATACACATAAATGACATTCTGTAACATAAAAAGACGAGAGGTCCACTGAAGTGACTTGAATAGTTTCAGTGAGCCAAGCCCTTAATATTTACAGTTTACGTAAACCATATTTATGCCAGGCTTAAATATGGTTGTTTCACCTTTTAACGTGAGGAAACTTCAGGTACGACCCGATTATGGATTGAAGGAACTGCAGCTCATTTGTCATGCTTGGAGGTCGCTGCTGACCATGGACATATCTTCTACTTTGTGCAGTGTTGAGCAAAAACAGCAAGCCCGTGCATACCACCCTGCTCAACCCACACGTGCACCTGATCGGCGAGGACGCCGCGTGCATCGCCTACATCCGGCTCACACAGTTCGTGGATTCCACCGGCCGCCCCCGTTCCAGCCAATCAGAGGAGACCAGAGTGTGGCATCGCCGCGATGGCAAGTGGCTTAACGTCCACTTCCACTGCTCTGGAGCGCCTGCTGCACCACTACAGTGATCAGGTACACATCCTTAGTCCTCACAAGAGTTTTTTTTTGTTTCTGCATTACTGGGTTAAACATGATCAGTTACAGAAAAGTCTAAATAGTCCACAGGAGACAGTTTTAAATATTTAAAATATATATATTTTTTAACATTTTTAGTAATGTTGAGACATCCCATTAGTCACATCCAGCTGGGAATCTCTGCTGCAGGCAGACCAAAAATGCCCCCTAAAACTACCCCTGGACCCTTGATCATTTTAATCTTGTATTGTTTTTCCCTAATGTGACTTTATTTAGTGTATCTGATATCACCAGGTTGGTGTTGTTTCCTCAACTTCAAATTAATGGTGCTTCATGGACTATTTCAACTGGCTTAAATAAGGCTTGGTTTGGTGTTATGGGATGGAAGGAAAGGAGAAAAGGTTAGAAGGGAAGGAAAGAAGGAAAACTGATAGGGATGAAAGATGAAAAGAAGGTAGAAATGAAGTTTTGGGAAGAATTGGGAAGGAAGATAGGAAAAAAGGAAGTGATGATGATGGATGATGGAAGGGCTTGTTGGACTATTATTCGAATTTTTATTTTTTTAATCATCAACCGTTATCTGTGGCCATTTTCCTGCCCATCTGTGGCCAAACTCTTGAGATCAAGAATCTGGCCACAGATGGGCAGTGACAGGAAAAGCTGAAGCTCCTGGAGAAAACTAGCACAAAGTAGCACAAGCCTCCAGTCTAACTCCACGCTAAAGGGCCCTATCAAGGTCCAAACACAGGACTGTCTGCTGTGAGGCAACAGTGATAACTGCTGCGCCACCAAAATGGCAAATTTAAGCAAAAAGAAGAGAAATCTGGGTTAGATTTAGCCGAAGATGGTTATCAGTAAATCAGATGCTTTGACAGGAGTAAGAACTTAAGTTAAAGAAAAGCCTTTCTGGCAGAAAGCGTTGAAGACACACCTGCCATCCATAGGTTGCAAAAATGTGATTGGTTCATTTCAGTCATAGTCCTGGAGCAGCACTGACTGTGATGTTGTAAGAAAAACACAAACTTAGTGAAACAACAAAAATAAGAACCAGCAATAAACTCAAACTATTCTTGGAACTGTTTACATTCTGATGATTCCAGCTGTGGTACCAACCTATCCTCTCTCCTCTCCCCTCCCCTCCCAGTGGTCCTGAGCCTCCAGTCTACTGGAGTGTGTGTTTTGGGGGGCAGTGTTTTTTCAGCGAGCGTGTTTAAGAGGTCCGTCCTCTGCGTGGATTGGCTAGTGCCAGGAGCCCGGCCGGGCGAGATCGCATCCCTCTCCACGATACCAACCAATCCTGTCCCTCCTTTGACCTGCTGGGGGCTGGCTGAACACAAGACTCCGCCCCCATGGGATGATGCATGCATCTGGCGCCTGATTGGAGGGCGCGTCTTTGCCCTCTGTCCCTCCCCTGGCAGCCATCTTTTTTCTGCCCGCGCGAGATGAGACGTCCTGGGGGAGCAGAGAATTTACAGTTGAACTTGTGACAGTTTATGAGTATGAGTTATGAATATACTGTGTAAATTATGACTAGATGTACCAGAAGAACCACCAAAACCCAACCAAGCATTTATATTCACTATCTAATAACGGAGGAACAGGGAGGAGTGTCAAGTTAGCAGCTGAGATTTTGGTCACATTAGGGATTACTGGGTAGAAACTGCTCACTACCTGGACTGTTGCTGTTAAGATGTAGGGAGATTTTTAGTTTGTTATTTCCCCCACTGAATTTAAGAGGGAAAAACAAATCAGGTTGGCTCAGTCAGACAGTCGATGACCAGAGAAACTTGATATCAAAAACATGACGCACCAAAGTGTAGAACTTTAGGCTTTTTATGTGTTTGTGTGCTTGTTTAATTATTATTTTGTTTGTTTGTTTGTTTGTTTTTTCACCAGAACGGAAACTGTGTTATTGTGGGGGTGGGGGGGTGGTATGTGTTCTGTTGCATTTTTAGCGTCCTGATCCCTTTTGCGTTCCTGTGAATAACCGGAGCCTTTTCGCTTCATTATGTTTTCTGGCTCCTTTTTAAAGCAGCTGAGTTTTTGTTGTTTTTTGGTTTTTAAAAATGAGGGATTTTTATTGTGCAAATTTAAAGCTAACCTTAGCTGCTAGCAGGTTCTGTTATGTCTATATGCAGTGGAGGGAGAGAGTGGGCTGCTGCTGCCACCTCTCCCTCATTAATCCCTTCCCGCCTCTCTTCTCTCTTTTAACCAGTTTCTTTTTTAACCTTCCCTCCCACGCTGTTTCTCTGCTTTCTGCAAGGCCCTGGTTTGTTTATAATCACTGTGTAAATACAGTGTATGTATAGATATATGTAGAAAAGTGTAATATATGTACATGTATCTAAGAGACACTCATCCTGTGCACTTGGGCAGTGGGAATCACCCCATGACCTCTGTGACCTCCCCGAGTAGATTAGGAGCAACATTTGTTGTTGGGTTTTGTCTTCCCCTGTAATTTAAATTCTCCAACCGATCACGACAAACATGAATACACACGCTTGTGTAGGCTACCAGCTTTAGATCCATGGCCGTACGACTGTTTTTTGTTTGGGTTTTTTTTTTTTTTTTTTTTTTCGAGACGGGGAATAAAAATAAAAGAAAAATAACAGGTTGAAAAGTAGTTTGAGCACCCCTCCCCCCAAATTCAGCCTAATAGATGCATATTTAGATATGAAGACCTTCATAATAGTGTCGTTAGTCCTGATCCCACAATGCTGTGAGCCATCTTTTCATATCATATTATGCACACGCGCACGCCTGGTGGTGTTTTTAAGCTGTGTAACATATCCACACCGCTGCTGCAACCATCGGCGCCGCCCTCGCCGTGCTGCTTAATCGTCTCCATCCATGTGCGACAGTTGTATCCGAAACCGTCCCCACCCCCCAACCTGCAAGGTGCCCGCCTCCCCCTCCCTCTGTGTTCAGACTCTGCTCTTGAGATGTTTATTTGTACCTCTCTCTCTCTGTTGTTTCCGTGTTACTGGTTTGAGTTCTTTCGTTGTTGTTGCTGTTAACTTTGTCGTTTTGGTAATTTGCCGATCTGCCAAGCTGGAGTTCTGCACTGTCCCTCGCACACAGGAATTTAAAAAAAAAAAAAAAAGGGGGAAAAGAGGGAAGCAGTAAAGACGAAATGAAATGATAGATATTGATCAGGACTAAATTATTTATTTATCTAATCTACCCTTGGTGGTTTTAAATCGTGCCTGCTCAGTCGGGAGGAGTTTTGAGAAAGTTCTGGTGTGGGCGTGCAGGTTTTTGGGACCTACACATGTCACGAAGCAGAGCGGGAAGACCTAGTTATATGCATGTTTCAGTTACACATTTCTACCATGTACCTACCGGAATACGGATGGAGCTAGTGTTAATATATGATATTTGCATCTTTTGAAATATGAATTTCCTCCATCCAGAATGTTTAATAGGTGACATGAAAAATATTTGAAAAAAAAGCAAAATTTAAAGAAAAAAAATAGATTCAGGAGCCGTAGCTTGGTATGAGGCCCTCGATGTTTTCCCTGCGTTGTAATGATATAATATTGGGCTGCGCTTTCTCCCCAGCCTTCACATGGATGCTGGAGTTTTTTTGCATGATCATGATGTACAATGAAATACAACCATGAATTGACGACTATCAAGTGTTTGTCTGAGTGTTAGTTGGTCTTCATCATAGCTTTGTTATTCTTCAAACTTGGATCTTGAAAGTATTTAATAAAAATACTATTTCAGCACTGGTTTGTCTTTAGAGTCATTTATTGTCGCGAGGACTTTCACCGAGTGCTTCAACACAAGCCGATGTCAATACGATGCACTCATCTGTCGCTTTACACCACGTTAGTACAGATAGATTCCTGTCCTTTGTGGCAAACATTCCTCTTAGATTTTGGTCCATATTGACATGACAGCATCACACAGCTGCTGCACATCTATGACGATTCTGGTGACTGGAGGCTTGAGTACAGTGAACTCGCTGTCATGTTCAAGAAGTCAGTTTGATATGATCAAAGCTTTCTGACATGACATGTTATCCTGCTGGAAGCAGCCATCAGAAGAAGGCAACACTGAGGTCAAAGGGATGGACGTGGGGTATTCTTCGGTATTTAAACAATGCTTAATTGGTATTAAAGCCCCCAAAAGTGTGCCAAACTGCACACTACACCAACACCAGCCTGAACTATAAGTACAAATTAGGATGGATCCAATTTTTACACCAAATTCTGACCCTACCATTCAAGTATTACAGCCGAAGAGACTTTTCAGACTGCACAGATCAGTCTTATATTGCCCAATTTTGGCAATTCAGTACAACTTGTAGCCTCAGCTTCCTGTTTTGTTTTAGCTGACACGACTGGCAGCTGGTGTGATCTTTGCTGCTGTAGCCCATGTGCTTTAATAAACGTTTGATGTGTTGTACGTCCAGAGACACTCCTCTGCGTACAACAGTTGGAATGAGTGGTTTGTGTCTAATCTGGCCATTCGCCTCTGAGATCAACAGGCATTTTCACCAAGAGAGTTGCCACACACTGAATAGTTTCTTCTTTAATCAGACTGTTATTTGTAAACCTAAAGATGGTTGTGTGCAGATCAGGGTAGACCACTTAAATCCTTTCTTTTCCTTTCTGATGGTCAGTTTGGACTTCAGCAGGTTGTCTTGACCAGGTGTAATGTGCTAAAATGCGTTGGTTTGCATTGGCCCCAGTGGGCCCCAGAGGATAATAATGCTATGCTGTTGACCTGTTTTTCATTCAATTCAACTTGGATTCTTTTTTGTTGCTATTTTTTTTTAACCTCATGAAAGCCACTGTCATATGGAAACATTTTTGTCCTTTCTCTTAAAAAGAAAAAAATCTTAGTAGAAAGGTATCCATCGCTTGCACTCCATCCATTCCCAGACAGAGGAACCTGCCAAAAACCCTTTGTTTACCCAGTGTGCTTTCTGTCACCATGGTCACTCATACTTGTCCTGAAATCACCAAATTTGGCGCTAATAGAGATGTAACACACTTTGCAGATTATGTAACACTGCAACATTGATTAGCTATGCTGAAAATCTCTGCTCCCATACTCGCTTTTGGGGAATTTTAGGAAGGATACTAGTTTGTCCCAGGCGATGTTAAGCAAGGAGACACTGGCTTGCTGCAGGAGGAAGATTTTGATTAGAGCAGAGTTAAACAAACTGGCAGTAGGTTGTGTGTCACTGAGCAACAACAGCTGGCATAATATTTGCCCTCTGTGCAGGACTGTCATCGCATCACGAATTCAGATTAAGCCCCGAGTAACACTGCAAAGCCTGCAGGCCATTAACATACATACAGACTAAAGCAATCGCTGCTCAACAGATAGTGCAGCTTCCCTTCTCACCACTTCAGCCTTTACCGTTTTCCAGTGGTCTTATTTGAGCCGAACACTGAAGTGTTGAGTAATGATTCAGCTTCATTTAAAAAGGTTTTTTGCTGTTATTTATGATGGTCCCGGTTATTTTAAGGGTCTGGCTTGTGTGTGTGTGAATCTGGGATGTAGGACAGCTCCCCCCGGTTCCTTTGCTTTCTGTGTGATTAATGAGAAGAGCTCTGCAGTTGGTTAACTTCCACACTTATAGTTACTTTATCAAAGACACAGAAAGGGAGGAACTCTGGAGGGAATGTGTCTTGTTAGCTCTCTCTGACCTCTGACTTTTTAGTGCCTATGAAATTGGGAGAAAAGCCAGAACAAGTCTCCTGAATGTAAATTACTTTTGACTTTGAGGTCTGAAAGGACTTTTCCCCGTCTTTCATTCTTTCATCTCAGAGTTTGTAAAAGTCTTTTCAATCATGCTCAGCTTTTGTGGCAAGGTGATCCTGCAAAATGCTTGTAACTACTTAAAAAACATCATATAAAATCACACATTTGCCACCGAGGCGTGCCGGTATCCAGTCCACAAACCCGCTCCACCCATTTCGGTTGTTGTCAGCCTCGCACAAACAAAATCCCTCAGCCTAAGGTGGTAACCACTGATGTCACTACCACTAGAAACTCACCAGTGACTCATAGATACAGCCCACAGATTCTATCCACTGTGAGTTTATTTGGTTAGTTTGCAAAACTGGAATCGTTTTAAAATATAAGTTTTAAAAATAATAGTGAGAAAAGAGCAAATGTCCCAGCTTTCAACATCAAGTGTCCAGGTGAAATATGTGTGCTCACTGACTGCAAGTCCCAAAAGTCAGCACATCAAAGAGTACAAAATGCTTTTAAAGTTTTAAAGTGCTTTTAAAGCATTTACTGGGGACAGTTACAGGGACATAAAAACTGAAATTTGACAAAAACCACTTAAAAGGTTTGCTGACTTCACCCCAAAATAATGTTTTTAAGCTCTTTTTAACCCCTAAAAGTTAAACTTGTTCCACTATCTTTGCTGTTGCAGAGTTCTCTTTTAGATTTCAGTGTCTCTGGCAGTACAAAAAAAAGCAAAGTTTCAAAGGCTATCACAGGAAACAGCACAGCTAAGGGGGGGAAGTTGTATGTGTGTTAGAATAAATTCAGTATCTTCACACTATTCACTCCAAATCTTTTGTCTCATAAAGCTTTTACAAAAGTCCTTGAAGCCCAAAAACTGTTAACAACGCATCAGACCATTGCATCATGCAACCATGAGCATCAGCATTGCAGTTTATTTTGTGTTATTCCTGCACACAGCACCCCGATACTATATATCCTCTCAGGTGTTTATTCTTGTCTAGATGAGCCACACCACAATGTAAGTTTACTAAAACATAAAGTGTTTGAACATCTGAACATATTACCTTAGGTCTGACAGGACTGAAATGCCCACTTTTGAACCTTAATCCTGTTAATGTGTAGAATACATATCTTGATATTAAGCTTTTACAAGGATTATAGCCATAGGATCTGTGCTACAGGGTAAATATGGGTCGAGTTCTTCATTCAAAGTCTAGAATGAGTGCAAACACGCTCCGTCCTGCTAAGCAAGTCCAGAAGAAGGCTGCGATTCTTGTGCAACCTGTGGTCCACAGTGATCTTAAGATTGCACAGCATGTCTTTCTCTTCAGGCCTTCAACCCTGTGGAGGCTCCAGGTGACTCTCATACAAAGATGTCAGGCGTTCATGGAGAAATTCTGTTAACCTGCTTGCAGTTTGCAAACTAGCAGTGGTCATTATTGTCCCAGCAGGCCTCACAAAAGTTGAGGAAACATTGCAACAGACATGGGCTCAGTGAAGACCTCAGAGGTTGAGCACTGAAACTGTTCTTCACACCAGAGACTGCTGCAGGAAGCCATGGCGGCAAGCTTACGTAAACCACAATGTTACTTCCTGGAAAACAATATCAGCTTTTGTTTTTCATCTCCGAGCTCGTGTTTTCTTTGCCCTGATACTCAAACATACTGAATAAGCCAGATTAACTTGGCTCTAATCTTTCAGTTAAAGGTGAACTAACATATTATCTTGTATCCTACCGAAGGCCCACATAACACTATTCACTGGCTCACACAGATGCATCCACTCACCTGAGGGTATGAATGCAGCCCATACACGTGCTCTGCAAGCTTAAATTAGAAAATGACACAGCAATTATCCGTGTGCACGCACCACTGTGCGCTGTTTCTCTATAGCTCATCATTATCTGTCTGAACTTTTGCTCTGGTGTTTGTGTCAGTATTACCGCTGCTGACCCTGTTTTAGGCAGATGTTTTTATGTACCATTTATTTCTTACATTTGACAGATTTATCAGACAATTTAAGTTGTGTTACTTGGAAAATTCTTTTTTTTTAGTTTGCATTATCTGAAGGGGTTTTATCACAATTTTCCTTCATTTCGATCATATATACACTCATCTGACACATTATCGACCAATTGCTGATCAGATATCTTATCCTCCAATCAATGCATTTACAAATGTATACAGTAAAGATATCCATCCTTTTATAACCACCAGAGTGCATTTGGGATGTGGTGGGATGGGATCAAACATGTGACTGCTCAGATGCTCAATTTCACCCTTTTTTTTCTATTCTTGGCTTTCTATGACATCAGAGGGAGGGGATTTCCCTAATATGGTCATCTGCTGTTTGTTAGTGGCAGCCAATCAGAAGAAAGGCAGTTTAAAGGGAGTGGAGCTAAGGCAGAGGACCCAGTACAAGTTAAATAAGGATTATTTTGAACTATAAGTCAGATAAAACTAACTTTTTTTCTAGGTTTTTTTTTTTTTGCATTGTGGTATAAGTACCCTTAAATGAGAATAAATTGTACTATTTCATCCACGTCTGAAATAAAAGGAATAAAGGGAAAATTAAGGAAAGGTTACAAGAAGACAAACAGTGAGAAAGATAAAAAGCAAAGATTTTTTTATACACTTTAATGTTAATCCGATATTCCCAGCCCAAATTCAAATTTGTATCCCAATAATCGCATCCCATCTTGTTCAAATCATTAGCATCATTAGTCAGATTTATAAATAATTAGCCTTGTCCCAACAAAACCATCTCAATTATACTCGTTATAAATCACTCGTTCTACAGTTTTCAATAGTCTGTACAATCCAGTCCAGCAAGGGTATCCTCTGATCCCCTTTTATTTCAGAGGGGAGCCCATTCCAACAAAAGAAGAGATTAACAGCGCTCATGGGTGACTGAGAGCAGCAGCTAAGCAGATTTACTTTTCAATTACTTGGACGGTAGAAACGTTTTGTAAGCAATCTCACCCCCCCCCCCCCCCCCCCCACCCCCCCAGTTTATAAAATCCATGTTTCTAGTATGGAAACCAACCAAGATTATTAAAATCAGAAAGATTTTCTTGTAGTTTAATATTTCTTAGTGGAAAGTGTTGAGACAATATAATCTAATTCAGCGGTCCCCATCAGCGGGCCACAGACCGGTACCGGTCCATCAGTCATTTGGTACCGGGCCGCAAAGTTGAGGCTCGGGTGTAAAATTGATGGTTTTCGGGGTTTTTAATCGTTATTTTTTTATCGTTAGCTCGGTTTCCCTGGGTCTTTGTGTGTTATGAATAAATCTTCTTTTTTTGGTACCGTTACTGCTTTTATTTTGTTGTATTTATCCGCGACACCTTAAAAGGTCAGTCCATGAAAATATTGTCAGACAAGGTTGGGGATCGCTGATCTAATGGACATGAAAACATAGACTGTAAATAAAAGATGGACAAAACCACTAGTTTAGGTTATTTACAATTTGAATTTTAGCATTTTGGCCACATTTTTCTTTTCTTCTTGGCGTGAGAAGTGCCCATGTGTAGAATACAGTCAATAAAAGTAACCAAACCACCGTTTCAGGTTCTAAACATGTTAATTCACTCCCTTTCAGAGCCTCAAGTGGTCATTAGAGGAACTGCATTTTTTAGCTCTTTTCTTGTTTTCTCGCCACATGGGGAAAACAGAGTTCAGGAAAGCTAATTAATAAATATCTGGTGCTAAAAACAGAGACGACAGCAACACTCACTTGTTCTCAGCAGGTACACATTTTTAATACTCAACCATGATTCAGCACATTACACTGAGGAGCAGCTGATGGGTTTAACACAGGTAAAGCAAGAGTACATCTGAAACCCTTTAGCCTGTCTGCGCCCTCATCGCCCAGCCAGAGACATACAGTATTTACATGAACCAACAGGATCTGCATGGTCAAACATCAAGTCTGTGGTAGCAGGGCTTGAGTTTATGTACAGGATTATAACAACAGGCTTGGAGAAATGTTGGAGTTGAAGGTTACAGGATGCTTCACGACACAATGGTTCACAGTATATTAAGCACAAGTCCATACACTTACAGCATAAACAGTATAAAAAGAACCACCAGGGTACCTGACGGACCCTGTTAAAATAGAGCAATGTCGCCATCTTCTGGTCAGATCACACATCTGCTCAGAGAACAACAGATCAGACAACGTTTAACTTCACCAGCTCGGCTATCTAATCCAGTCAAGAATGAATGCAGAACACATACTATCTAAATGCAGAAGTAGCAGCTAGCTATCTGTCTATCTGAGGACCTGTCTATTTATCTATCTAGAGCCAGTACAAAAAGATATTTATGACTCAACAGTCAGCTTCCAATGGCTTTAAAAGGAGAGGCCTGTACAATTTTAAAGGACCATACCAATGTTTTTGCACATTTTAGCTCTTTAACCAGTACACTTAATGCAACCGTTGACTTATTTCCAAACAAGGTTGTTGTTATTCAGCCACCGTTTCCTTTGTTTCCCTGCTCAGACATCAGAAATCAATGATCAGACGCCTGCAGCTGTTTGTTCTATGCTGTTATCATAGGATGAGCGGCCTGGTTTACCCCTAGACTACTCTGAGAAAATATCTACAGATAAGACATTTAGTGTGAGGGATTTTGATTTAGTATTGCACAAAAATCACATTAATTAATAACACATTAATCACACTAGCAGGGATTCTTCTTTTTAACCACAGCCAAAAGAAAATCATTGGCATTATTATAAAATTCTATTTTAACCATTTTTTTTAAAATTTATTTCATTTAACCAAGAATAATATGCATTTTGTTGTTATTAAAGGTTCTGGCATAATAGAAAAAATCATACATTTCTGTCATATAATGTAACACACAATGATTAAATTTCTCATATGTATTTCAATTTTTTTTATTTCCTTTTGGTTGTATTGGGTTAGTCTAAGTTTGTGTGATATTTGCTGCTTACTGCAAATATCAATGATCAAGACAAAGCACATAATAATCCCTTACTTTGCATGACTTTATCACTACATCAGTTTGTTAAGGTAGAGGTCTGTCCATAAATATTTGGACAATAAGATTATTTTTTTTTTAATTTTGCCTCTGCACACCATCGCAGTGGATTTTCAATCACGCAATCAATATGTGGTTAAAGTGCAGAGTCTCAGCTTTAATTCAAGGGGTTTCCATTAACTGTTTGGGAATTACAGCCATTTTAAAACATATTAACTGGCATTATTTTCAATATAGCAGTTGTTTTTAATTCTTGGATCAAAACCCCGCCTGAAGTCTAAAACCTATGGACAACACCAAATGCTCGGCTTCCTCCCTTGCAAAGCTCTGACAGAACTTAATGAGTTGTTTCTCTCCTTCTTCATACATTTGTCTTCCCATCATTCTGCCACAAGTTAATCTTGGTTTCATCTGTCCCTCTGTTTTCTGGCAAAGCCTAATCTGGCCTTGTTGTTCTTGAGTGTAATCAGAATGTCCCAGATTGCTGATTTGGCCATTCCTAAAGTTTTTGCTATCTCTCTGATGGGTTTATTTTGGTTCTTCAGCCCAATGATGGTCACCTTCACTTTCATTGCTTTGTGCCTTAAATGTTTCAAATGCAGGGTCAACACTTAAAATCAACTTTGCATCTTTTATCTGTTTAATTTATTATAGAAGAATTAGGGAACTGCCCTATCTGGTCATGAGACTGTCAGTCAATCGTACAACAACTTTGTATTAATAATTCCCAAACAGTTGATGCAATAGACTTTTTTACTATAATGATCAGACAGTCCCCTGTAAGTACAATGTTGGCAACAGTGGGAAGGAAGAACTCAATTTTACGAGGAAGAGACCTCCGGGTCAACCAGGATCAGGGAGAGACCGTGATTGGTTGAGAGTTGACGTGAAAGGAAGGAAGATAAAAGAGATTACAAAGAGATTGGCTCAGTAAGGCATTAATAAGCGCTTTAAAAGGGGCAAATAAGGTTAATCTATACAAATAAGAAACAAGCTAAAGGAGAACGTGTGTAACGCAAAGTGACCTCATTTGTAATAAATGCACTAAAACTTGCTAAATCAGTGGTATGGTCCTGAGTTGAGTAGCTTAGTCATGGGTCCAAATGAACAACTGCACTTTCACCAGTAAAGGTATAAGACAACAGCCTGAAGAGAGAAGCCCTGTTTGAAAAAGAAAGCCACATCTGGATTTTTATAAAAACCTAATGTGGGACGAGCCTCACCTTCTGCGAGGAGTTTGGAGTTTATCTACATTAATCATCTCAAAGGGACATCAGTGATGGTCAGTCAGCCTTTGTACTTGATGTGTTGCTCTTTTTCTTAAGCTCACACAATGTAAATAGGTGAAATTAGCATAGATTCTTGTGTGACCGTCTCAAAATTTTCCCCCCGGAATATTTTACGCGAGCAGTAGATTCCTTAAAGTACATGCAATTGGGATTTTTTTTTTTTTTCAGTAAAAGGGCCTGATCGGCGTGCTGATAAATCTGTCGACCTGTTTCGGTCTAAACGGGCTGAAACTCACACGTCGAGCACCGCAAATGACCCGTACAGCTCAGGAAAGCCTGCCCACAGCACACACCCGCGATTCACGAAGACGGAGTTCAGATTTGACAGACGGCCATTTGCACTGACTGAAGATTGGGAGCATCTTTCTTTTCTTTTCCTCATCCTTTAACCCTCCTCAGGCGGTCACATGGCACAGGTGGTAAGCCAACGGCACGGCCTCAATCAGACCAGAATTTGTGTGTTTGCGTCCTCCGCCCGGCGTGTGTGTGTGTTTTTGGTGTGTGAATGATGAGAGTGTGTGTGTTTAATCTCATTGATTTCATTTGATGGCTGCTGATCGTGTGCGTGTTTGCCGTGCGTGTGGAAGGACACATCTTTGCCCTCGCTGTGCATGTGTGTTATGTCATTGTGTGGCAGATCTCCTTGTATATGTGCGTTTGGCGCCTCCGGGCGTGCTTGCACATTGATGACCTCGTCGATCCAGCTCCTGAAGCGGCTGACTCGCATGTAGAGCGCAGGTGAGGAGGGATCAGCGCAGCCGTAACCCCCGGCGACAACGCCAGTGAGGATCCATCGACCTGTCTCCGCCTGACACACTAACCCGCCTCCAGAGTTGCCCTGGCAACTGTCGTCATGGAGGAGGCTGGTGTCTGGAGGACTGCCAGCACACAGGGTGCCGTGACTGGAGAAACTGTTGCCATAGCGCTTCTTACATTGCCATGATGACATCAGAGGGACCCAGGAAGCAAGAACAGAGTCTAGAAGAAGAGAAAGAAGACAAGAGGATTACAAATACTAAAGCAAACAGCTGATTGAGGCGATGCTACAGGTATAAACATGTTTCTATGCTCATTTTGGGCCGTGGTATATAACATGTTAGGCCAAAGGACTCATTAGTGCTGTGTTTAAGCACATGAGAGAGTACCAACAGAGCACTCTCACATCTGCAATCAATAACTTAGAAACTGATTTTAGAAACAGAATATAAAGTCATCTTTCTGCCCGACTGGTCTCATGTTTATCCATGTCCAACCATCTTTCAGGGGTGTGTCTAGAAGAATCGCATAGAGTGGCACCAACCCTTCCTGAACCCCCACCCCACCATAGCCACTGGAGTAGAGTACCATTAATCTTATAGTCCCCAAAACCACTGGATGAGAGCATGGATAGAGCCAGCAGGAATGTTACAGAGTATATTTATTCAAGTACTTGTACTATGCTGCGCTCTGATTTTACTCCATCGCATTCTGAATGTGAATATTCAACTTCATACTCCATTTACTTAATGTTTTAGTTACTTATAACTTCTCAGATTAATTGCATTATTTTAGACCAAGCTACTGAGGAATATATAGAAGTATTTAAAATCATCAACATATCACTAATTCAATAATTAATAATAACAATATTATACTAATACTTTACTCATTTTGGGTTTTGTTGCTGTAGCCCATCTGCTTTAACTACGGTTGGATAAAGGTGTTGTTGCCATTCATTGTATGAACTACTGATCATTATAGTAAGAATCTGACGAGCTGTTTAAACAAAGTCTTGAAAATTGATGTTGTTCTGTGATCAGTACCTTAATTTTTCAGTTATTCAAGATTATTGTTACATTTTCCTCTTTGAATGTTATCATAACAATGAAGGCCTTCAGTTCAAAATGTCGCAACAAAATGAAACAATAATTTTGAATATGGCTTTATCCAACATTTATATTTCTGCTTTGAAAAAAGTCTGCAAATTAGAACATTTTTAGAAAGATTACAGCAGCTCTGTGAAGCCGTGATTATGCGGGGGGGGCAGGCTTAGATTACCTTGTTAGTATTCTAATGTAAGCCCTAACTTTTGCTAATTAGCACCCGACAGTACAGAAGCAGCTGATGGAAATGCCATTGTTGTACACGTATTTGAACAAAGACGATGAAATGTGATGGGATCTCCAGAGTTATTAAAATTCATCTTGTGGGAGGGCTTAGATGTGCGTGTGTCATGTTTTCTGTTTCTTCGTTGCCTTTTGTGTTACGTAGCCTGATGATTGATGTGCATTTTGCTAATTTTTTTGTCAGTATGAATTAGCTCTACTGCATGTGATAACTGAGACAATTCTTTTTCATTTTCAAGCAGCTGCTGTAACTGGCTTCACCAGACAACAGATAGAAATGAACCTTTAGAGTCATGTCTCATTTACAGTTATTTTCCTATTGGTCAATTAGCACTTTCACTGTTAATTAAACAAAATCAAATCACAGGGAATGAAATGAAATGCAGTTTCCTGTTAATCCATGTACCACTGAGGGCTAGTTTCATCAAACAGTGCACATATTAACCACACGGTGGCGCCAGAGGAAAAGTTAGGAACTCATCGATGTCATTGTGATTTGTTTGCAGTGGAAAAGGAAAACCTGTATTAAATTCCATAGTAATTTCATAGCAATCCGGCCTCATGTTGTTGGGATCCTGCTCCTGACACTAGTCCAGCTCATCTGCTCTCTCATTTATATTCTGTCCTCTATGAAATACTGATGTGAAGATTTGCTGATTTTCACTGTTCTATATGTGTTTGTTGAATGTTAGACTGTCATTAAAGATGTTACTGCAGATGTAACTGAACAGATTTTCAGAATGAAAGTGTTTCTGATTTGTAGCCCAGCACCTTCTATAAAACTTACTGGTCAAAGTAAACCTCAAAAATTCCACAATTCCAGGTTATTCTTGTACTTCTGCAAATTTGTGCACCTGTGTTGAAACACACTACTCACAAACTGGTGATCTCCTCCACCCAGATGTTTCATCTAAAACATATTTTCAGACTTTATCTTTATATAACTGCCTACCTGGACCCGTCCAGCCAGCTGTAACCGTGACCACACAAGAAGATGGAGTACTTCCCCCTGAGTCTGTGTCAGTGGCAGGAAGGCATGCTGCATTGGTGTTGGGATCAAAGGTCAGACAGTGATTCTTTGAGCTAGGTAGCTTAAGCAAAGCCAGATCGTGTCCACCGCTCTGACCCTTAAACTTCCTGTGAACCACCACCTGCTCCGGTGTGAGGCGCCGCTCGGACCCCCCAACTATCACCACGTACCGGGACGGATCGCCGCCAAACCTTCAGGAGAGAGACAGAAGCAACTTAAGGGTGATTTACACTTGTGTATTACTGCGCTGAGTGGTTCCACCTCAATGTAGAAACTGATTTATTAATATTGCTTTGGATTTACCTGGTGACACAGTATGCAGACGTCAGGGCCCAGCAGGGGCTGATCAGAGTGCCACTGCAGAGAGGACTGCTGTCTTCTTCCTGAGACCGAAGCCACACAGACACCTGCCATGGCCACGTGGTCCTGAGCAAGAAGAACGAACAGATCAAAACTACTTCCTGCTTCTCTTTTTGATCTTGTTGCCATTTCAAATTAACTTTTGTTCAACATATAAATGTCAGTCAAACCAAAATAACCACAAAATATGTGATGTTTTCCAACTCGGAAGCAAAAGTTGTGCAAGATTCACCAGCTAGCCAAACGTTTCATATGTCTGCTCTGGGAGCAGCAGGTCAGCAGGTCCAAGTCAGACACACCACAGAAAAGAGGAGCCGGGGTGGAGGTGGGTTGCAAAGCAGCTTGCAGGCAGGCAAAAGCAATTTAAATAGTGTGTCTTATATGAAATTTACTAACTGGATGTGTAGAAAGAGATCAACTCAGCCATCAGCTTTTTTCTACTTTTTATAAATTGCATACAAATTATTATAAACTAAGAATCTTAGAAAACCCGTTTTTAATATTATTAATCCTGTAAGTCCTGCATGTGCTGTATATGTTATTTCTGTGAAAGCCACAGGTTGCATGAATAATCCAGCAGGAGGTGGGAGGTGAGCCAAATATATATATATATATATATACACTCAACAAAAATATAAACGCAACACCTTTGTTACTGCTCTCATTCCCCATGGGATGGACGTAGAGACCTAAAATTCATTCCAGATACACAATATAACCATCCCTCCCAAACAGTGGTCACAAATCAGTCCAAATGTGTGGTAGTGGGCACATCTGCTATATTGAGATAATCCATCCCACCTCACAGGTGTGCCACATCAGGATGCTGATCTGACATCATGAGTAGTGCACAGGTGTACCTCAGACTGCCCACAACAAAAGGCCACCCTGGAATGTGCAGTTTTTTGCGCTATTGGGGGTCTGGGGACCCAGAACCGGTCAGTATCTGGTGTGACCACCATTTGCCTCATGCAGTGCAACACATCGTCGCATGGAGTCTATCAGATTGTCAATTGTGGCCTGTGGAATGTTGGTCCACTCCACTTCAATGGCTGTGCGAGGTTGTTGGATATTCGTGGGAACTGGTACACGCTGTCGTATACGCCGGTCAAGCACATCCCGAACATGCTCAATGGGTGACATGTCCGGTGAGTATGCTGGCCATGCAAGAACTGGGACATTCTCAGCTGCCATCTGCCCTGAACAATGTGAACCATGATTCATCCGCGAAGCGCACACCTCTCCAACGTGCCAGACGCCATCGAATGTGAGCATTTGCCCACACAAGTCTGTTACGGCGACGAGCTGGAGTCAGGTCAAGACCCCGATGAGGACGACGGGCATGCAGTTGAGCGTCCCTGAGACGGTTTCTGACAGTTTGTGCAGAAATTGTTTGGTTGTGCAAACCAATTGTTCCAGCAGCTGTCTGGGTGGCTGGTCTCAGACGATCTTGGAGGTGAACCTGCTGGATGTGGAGGTCCTGGGCTGGTGTGGTTACACGAGGTCTGCGGTTGTGAGGCCGGTTGGATGTGCTGCCATATTCTCTGAAACGCCTGTGGAGACGGCTTATGGTTGAGAAATGAACATTCAATGCACGGGCGACACATCTGGTTGACATTCCTGCTGTCAGCATGCCAGTTGCACGCTCCCTCATTGCTTGTGGCATCTGTGGCATTTTGCTGTGAGACAAAACTGCACATTCCAGGGTGGCCTTTTGTTGTGGGCAGTCTGAGGTACACCTGTGCACTACTCATGATGTCAGATCAGCACCCTGATGTGGCACACCTGTGAGGTGGGATGGATTATCTCAATATAGCAGATGTGCCCACTACCACACATTTGGACTGATTTGTGACCACTGTTTGGGAGGGATGGTTATATTGTGTATCTGGAATGAATTTTAGGTCTCTACGTCCATCCCATGGGGAATGGGAGCAGTAACAAAGGTGTTGCGTTTATATTTTTGTTGAGTGTATATACATATATTTGTCTATCCAGTTAAGCCACCAATGAGAATATTTTTGAGAATATTTTAGAGAAAATGGTCTGAGAAGTGAAGCAAAACAGGTTTAAATTTTCATTAATTCTGTTTTACCTGATTTTTTCCCCCTACCTGAGTATGTTTTCCTCTCCCTGATTCCTCCTCTTGCCATCTTCCTCGGCCATCTTCCTCAGCCCACAGCTCGGCTCTTCAGGCTTAATCTGTGCCGTTGATTCTCGTGGCGTGATGTCACACCGTACCCCTGCATCCTCCCTTCGTCTGCAGCCCTGGATGCTCTGGCCCAGAGAGGGACACTCGCCTAGGAACTCCTCTTTCCCTGTGCACCTCACCTGGTCCAGGTGGACGGGTCCTTTCCCCTGACCAAACCCTCCAGCTGCAACTGCTCGACCGCTGGGGATGACACACATTCAAGAAGATGTGACTTTATGGTATGTTTTTGTTTTCACTAAAACTGTCATCTCTCATTCACCCTCACAAACATTAACCTGTGTCCAAGCTGTCTGCACACCACGGCTGCGTTCAGATCGTTCCAGCCTGAGTCGCAAATACTTCCCCAGTCACCATGGAGATACACTTCGACTCGACCTTCCTTCCTGCTGCTGCCACCCACAAGACGCACCAGGGGACCTAACCAAAAAAAAGAAAAAAGAAAAACAACGCTCATTCATATTCATGCCTGCGCATCTATAGAGACGGTAGCTGTATGTCCGCTGACGGTGTTAAATGTCATCCAGTGTCTCTTTATCCGGCCGCTGTTCTCATTCTAATGGACTGTGTGTGTCGACAGGAGAAGCAGGACCTCTGGAGAACAGAGCCAGTAACATCGCTTTATTTTCACAGCTGTCAGCATGTGACATGTAAACCATTTGGACAGAAAAACACCAGTTTAAACAAGGAAGGCAGGCAGCATGCGAGCAGCGGCCTGCAGCAACATCTTGCCCTTTTGTGGCAAAATAAATTTCAGCTCCACCAAATCTCTGCAGTGCGGTGCAATGATACTCCTGGTTTAACTGGTTTATTTCTTCCACTATATGAAAAAGAAAATAAACTCTTTAAAATTGTGATTATGTTCTGAGACAGGAAATATATCTTTGTAAATTTAATTCAAGTTATTATTTTTAAAACCTGATCTTTATTTTTGTCCATACAAACACTGGGCATGAGTGGCTTAAAGGGTGAGGAGGAGAGCTCTGGAGGTTTGCCAGTTTGGGGAAATAAATCTAAGTGGTGAGTGCTGCTGCTGTAATGTCCTTCGGCAAGGCGGTAGCCTCAAGTTGTTCACAACAAAGGCTGTATATAAATGATGACTTACAGTTGGTTTAAACTTCTGCGTTCAATCTGCGTCGTATGTGTGCAATAACTCCCCTGAAACAGCTATGACTACTTCGATTGGCCTGTTCAGTACCGCAGATTCCTCCTATGCATTTCTGACTATGTTTTCTTTGCAGCTTTTTTAGCGTTTATCAGTTATTATTGAGAGAATAACAGCCATCGCCTCAATATAAGGTCTCACAGATGTCAGAATCTGTCAATTCCTGGTGGGACACTGCCGAAACTATCAGGAAGGATGTGATGGAATCATAAAAAGTGGAAAACCTTGAGTGACAAACATGTTTGCCTCAAAAGATGCTCATAACGCAAAGCAGGGATCCAGCAGCGAAAATTTTCCCAGGAATGTATTTGTCTACTTGACTCCCTCTCACTTAAAAGCATTATGTGACACTACCAGAATATATTGGAGGTGTGTAAAGGGCGGATCCTGAGGAAAATTATCCCAAAAGTTAAAAATGTTTCAGAATTTAAAAAACAAATCGGCTGATTCATCCTAAACTACTGCATGAAATCATCCCCATCACTCACCTGTGGAAGGTGCAATGACCGGCACCTCATTAGTCTCCTCGTCGGACCTTCCTCTGCAGCGAACACCGACGTCCTCGCTGTGGGAGCAGTCGGTCCGTCCCCAGATCCCATGTTGGCAATCCAGCAGCGAGGTTTCAGATCCCTCGCACTGGACATCGTCCAGGAGGATCAGGCCCACGCCCTCGCCAAACGTCCCATCAGATACGACCTCAGCGTGACCCCTGGAGATGAGAAGAGTTTATCATCTACTTATAAAGTGATCAAAATGCAAACAGCAGTCTTCTTAGTTGTAACTATGGCAAACTTGGGGTGCAAAGAGTGCAGCTGCAATTTTCACTGAAAAAAGCTGCATGCAAAAAGACTAAAACTGTGTTCATACCTGTAACCCAGCTGCCTGCAGACCACCTCTGCATGCTGCTGGGTCCAGTGGTCGTCACACACCGTCCCCCAGTCACCGTTATGAAACACTTCGACTCGGCCCTCCCAGGGACTGTCTCCTCCAACCAGACGCACCACACCGTCTGAAACATTTTGTGGTTATAAGCAAAAATCAGATCCTCTTTTCTCAAAGGGAAGATTCTGTTTTATAGATGCTACATCTGAAATTAATATTAAAATCTGTATTTTTGGAGTTTGGTCACATGTATTGATATGTTACTGCTCGGCTCACATAAATCCTGTTCCTACTTGTCACAAACAGGATGTTGCTGCTCTATGCAGTAATGATTTATTGATGTTCGGAGCCCAGCGGCTATAAATAGCAGCTTTAAGCTCATCAGTGTGTACAATTGCTATGTGTGACTGTGTATATGTATGTGTGTGTTTGGGTGCATGTACCTGTATAAGGGCTGCAGGAGACCCCAGCATCCTCCATGTGGTCACAGTTGTGCTGCTCCCAGTTGCCATGAGGACACTGATCCAGGAACAGCTCGTTTCCTGTGCATTTCATCGCATCCAGCAGGATGGGACCTGAACCCTGACCGAAGTGAGCCCAGGACCAGGCTTTCGCCACACCACTACAACACAAACACACACACACAGGTTTTTCCAGAAGGTTACTTAAGATAAGATAAGTATATTGTCTAAAGGAGCAGAGAGGGTAGTAGAGGGACCTGAGAATAAATAGGCCATTAATAAATAGTTAAAAACCAATTACCTCAACACCTCAGTTTATTTATCAGGTTAACTGACAGAGTCAAACATCTAAAGTGATGGCAGTTTTACTTAAACAAAGGGATCAGATAAAATGCTGTCAGGCAGCCAAACAGTGAATAGTACAAAACTGTCGTCCCACAGCATTTGTGTTGGGGTGAATTGTTAAATGTTGTCATTGTTGTGCTTAAATTTGTAAACCTTGTCTTAAACTGCATGTTTAGATATTCTTCTGTTCTCCTCCCCCACATGCAGGATGGTAGAGAAGGGTATAGTGTTTAACTGCAGGCACATTCCATCTAAAGCTTCTGGTTCCTTATCTGGTAAGGGATGGTTACTCCCGGCCATTTAGGGGCTCGCCTGTGCTTGTATATGGCGAACCATTAAAGGGGTTAAGCCATATACAGGTGAGGGGAGATGACCTTTGGATAACTAGGAAATGTGGTTGAACAGTTGTAAGCATATATTGTGTGGCAGGAAGTCACATCTGCAGAGACACATACACATGCACTTACGTGCTTGCACATGCATGCACACACACACAGTGCCTTAGGTTTTACGATACACCACAGGGGTTTTACGGTGAGAGGTTGTGTAACGGAGTAAAAGCTGTGAGGGGAGACTGGAGCTTTGGAGTTGGCTACAGGTGTGCTTGTGTTAGCTCTGAGCGCAGTCTCCCCTTGGAAGTAAAACGTACGAGTGGATCTTGTGTTCTGTTCGCAGTCTCTCGTGGTCTGATTCCAGCAGGGTTGCATGTTTAGACCCAACAATTTGGCATTGATAAAGCTACACAGTGTCGCACAAAACGATCAGCTTTCCCAGGAGGACGATTCATTGACACAAAATCTGTCAGTCTGCTGGATATAACTCTGAAAAACACGACTACGACAAAAAATACTCTAAAGATACTCTTTGAATAAATAAAATCATCCAAAATAATAAACTGCTTTTTTTTTGTGATGTCTTCTTAATCCCAGCTTGCTATAAAAAGCCCTTTTGTGCTTCTGCTTGTGCTAAAAGTGATGTTTAACCTAAAAATAGCATGCAGCAGGTTTGTTAAAAAGAAAAGTAAAACATATCAAACTACAGGGTGGGCCAGTTATATGGATACACCGTAATAAAATGGGAATGGTTGGTGATATTAAAGTCCTAAAGAAGAGGGTTGCATTGACAATCCAACACAATGGGCAGCACATTGAACACATGTTATAAGTGGTCAGAAACTTGTAAATAACTCATGAAAGAATAAAGTTACGTTGAAACCAAGCACACCATTGTTTTTCTTGTGACATTACCAATAAGTTTGATGTGTCACATGGCCCTCTTCCTATTGAGAAAACAAAAGTTGTATCCAAGATGGCCGACTTCTAAATGGCCACCATGGTCACCACCCATCTTGAGGAGTTTGCCCTCTCACATATACTAATGTGCCACAAACAGGACTTTAATATCACCAACCATTCCCATTTTATTACGGTGTATCCATATAAATGGCCCACCCTGTACAAAATGTTGCAGGAAAACCATCAACTAATTATTTGTTATTTATAAATATGAAAAAATAGGAGGAATCAGAGTACGGGAAGCAGGGAAGGGCTGGAAATTATCTAGAAATGATTTTATACAGTGAAATTTATTCAGTACAGCTTCTTAAATTTTAAAAGGCGCACAGATTCTGAACTCTTTGCCATCAAATCTTAAAAATTTTAATTAACAGGCAAAATTATGGCTTGTGTGGTCATTGTTGCTGTTTTCTGTTTGATCTGATATTTGCATTGATATGTTGTGTCTTTAAAAAGCCCAACCAGGGACACGGTCTGCAAGGTAGCTGTGGCTAAACGTTTTATATGCACTGTATAGTTGCATTCTGTTTAAATGCACTCGTGTTAACATGTGTTGTTTAAATTTTACAAATAAACATTGTATAAATAAAATACAAATACGGATGGTAAATGTATACTGAACATTTGCAATTACAGCCTCTCAGATATAATTTTTAAAAGAATTCTTATTTTCTTTCATATGAATCATCAATTCATTTGTGAATTATTTATTAGTGTAATAATTTACTTTTTTAATCAGTTAAAAAAAGTAAAACCTTGTGTTTTTCATTCATTACTTACATTTAATGTTTTTACTTCTCCATTTTCCTCATTATATTTAAAAACTTGCACTCTTACTTGTAATTGATTATTGTCACAGATTTGAGTTTTTCTTCCTCTGCTGTTTGTTCACAGGGAGGAGTAGTGTTAGCTAGTGCCAGCATGCAAAGTGTCTACATGTTTGACACGTATTCTCTATCTATTGCAGAGCGAAACAAAAAATAACGAATACAATCCATGTGGGGAAAAACAAATCGAGTTTGCTTCGTTTTGTTTTGCGTGTCAAAACACATCAGCGCACAGCTGTACACAGCTGTGTGGGAACCTGTGCATCAGTGTCAGGACATCTATTATTCACACGCACAAACACAGATGGTGAGGTGTCCCCCGGTGTTTCGGGAGATGAAATGCAACCTCGTGTTAAACATGGAGGAAGATCTTCACTTTCTTCTCCGTAGGGTTTACATTCTGTGTGTGAGGAAGTATTTTCAAGATGAGACAAACTGTAATCTGCTCTGCTGGAGAATCCTGAACATCTCCAGCTTACTCAACGGCATCTGATAAATAATTCAGTTTTAAATCTTTTTTGGGGCAGCACGGTGGCACGGTGGTTAGCACTGTTGCCGCACAGCAAGAAGGTCCTGAGTTCAATTCCACCATCAGGCCGGGGTCTTTCTGTGTGGAGTTTGCATGTTCTCCCCGTGTTTGCGTGGGTTCCCTCCGGGTACTCCGGCTTCCTCCCACCGTCCAAAGACATGCAGCTTGTGGGGATAGGTTAATTGGATAATCCAAATTGTCACTAGGTGTGAATGTGTGAGTGCGAATGGTTGTCTGTCCCTATGTGTTGGCCCTGCGACAGACTGGCGACCTGTCCAGGGTGTACCCTGCCTCTCACCCTATGACAGCTGGGATAGGCTCCAGCGCCCCCCGCGACCCTGAAAAGGATAAGCGGAAGCGAATGGATGGATGGAGGGATCATTTCTGGGATTTTAAAGATACTGGCATCTTCTGTTTGTAAAGTGATTAGTGAAATTTCCAGAGCTGAATGTTCCCTATATTTGTGTCATCCACAATGCCCCATCAATTCAGTCAGTTTCAGTTGCCACACTGTAAATCTTTGTGGTGGTGCCATTAGTCTTTCCACTGAGAGTGGGACAAATAAACACCTGCACAACCAAAAGGTGCAGTCAAAAAGTTATGCAACTCCACACATAAAAACCTGGACCGGATTTACACTGGGCTGCTATCCCCCTAAAGGTCGTCTCCTTGAGCAGCCCTGCAACAACCTGCACACTTGGGATATGTGCTGGATCTCCTCCACTGAGTCAAAAAGGCGACACTTTAAGGACAAAGTCACAGGGAGCCAAATCGGGCATCTAGGGCAGGTGGTGTGATACATTTGCTTTGGCTAATAAAAATCCTGCATTTCCAATGTGCCGTTTGCTCTTTCTCCATCAGATGCATCAAAGAGTTACAGTAATGTAAATGCAGTCAGAGACCCTGGGGGAGTTCAATACACAGCACACAACCTCATATTTATATACCATGTTCAAAAAATTAAGGGAACACACAAACATCACAGTATACACAACGTTAATTAAACTTCAGGGATATCAATCTTTCCAATTTGGAACCATAAACCACTGTGAATCCATTTCATCTGCTTTAGTGCAAATAAAATTGACAACAGGTGCACTTGAGAGGCAGCAACAACTGTCCCAAAAAGGGAATGTGTCATGGTCCGTGGGAACAGGTAGTGTTCGTGTTGACTCAGTGGCTACGCCCTCGGGTTGGGTCGACAGCATCGCACCTGTATTCCATCTAATTACCAATTACCGGAGAACTATTTCACCCAGCGCGGATGGCTGCTCCACGCCAGTCCGTTAGTCACTCTTAGTGGTCACCGTCTGGCAATTGAAGACATCTCCTGCATGTTTTGCGTGCAAGAGAACTCCCTCAGTCTCCGTCTCTCCCTCCTTGGATTCTCTCCCACGGACACCCTCCCATCCAAGCCCCACGGTCTGACTCTGATTGTAAGCCACAGCATTCTAATTCTGGTTTAGTTTTGACTCTCTCCCTTCCTGCACACAAGTAATTGTTCCCCTTTCTCTTGCAGCTTCCCAGGGAATTTCAGGTCCTCGGCTTGAGTTTTATTCTCGTTCCCTTGGTTGTTCCTGATCATTTATGTTAGAGAAATAAATCTGTACATAGTTCCTGTGAATTTTGTATTGAGTCTGCTTTTTGATCCCCACTCTGTGTGTATGAACCTTGGTTCGTGACAGAATGGTTTTGCAGGTGGTGGCCACAGAATACTACACTCTGAGTGTTGCACAGATGCTCCAGTTCCTTCAGGCTGGCGTATCCATACGTCCCATCACAGGAAGGTTTGCTGTGTCTCCGGGCTGTTACAAGAGGAGAGCTGGGCAAGGCTATAGAAGGACAAGCCAGCAGCTGAACCGTTATCTACTTCTTTGTTTGAGTACGATTGTACAATCAGGAGGCTCACTGTCAGACCGACACAGGGACCTGCAGCGGGCTACTCAAGTTCATTCTTCTAACCTAACTGTCGCAAACAGACTTTGAGGGATGCATGAGCACTCATCATCTTTAGGCAGTGCCAGTGGCACCCGGTTCTCTTTACCAATGAGACCAGGTTCATGCTGAGAACATGTGACAGACATAAAAGACTCTGCAGGTACCGCAGTACATATGCTGCCTGCTACTTTAGGAGTACACTTATCCCCTAAAAACTGTTTGGCCTCTTATTCGTGAGCAGAGATCGAGCCGGTGACGATCCTTGACATGAAAGTTGGGTCAACTTGCCAGGTGGTGAGAACAGGACATACAGGGAGTGATCTAGAAATAGCAGCAGTTCTGGACCTGGTCCAGAGGTGCACAAGGAGAAGACCTTATAGGGGATAGAAAGCCAATTTAAAACAGGCATAGTGTTTGCTTTCTTCATCTGTACATTTGTGGCTCTCCTACTACAGTAGGTGTCTCTGTGGCCTGAGGCTCACAACGTAACCTTTAAACTAGGACAAAGATCAAAATGTTTCCATACATCTCTTATCTAGTTGTGGTGGAGGTGTGAACGTACCCAAAACCGAGCTGTCTGCACACCACCTCTGCCTCCCTGTCGTCCCACTGGTCATCGCAGATAGAGCCCCACCTTCCTGCATGAAACACCTCCACACGACCTTCAAAGTCTTCCTCACCTCCAACCAGTCGCAGAGGAGGGCCACTGCCTGAGAGGAGTTTAAAAGATGGCATGAGATCCAGCAGCATCCACCTTGAATGCTCTCACACACATTTTATTGGTACCGAATCGCTCTGTGCCTCTTATGTATGGGCCGAAACATGCAGGTGCGTTTGCCACGACATTGTGGAAGTCACACTGACCTTCTGGTGGTGCGCACACCACTGCTGCTTCGTTTCCATGGCTACAGTCACCAGTGACGAACATCCTGCTCCGGCACTTACTCAGGGTGTTCTCATCACCCCGGCAACCTAGACGTTCGTAGTGAAATAGGCCAGAGCCCGAGCCGAACTGAGAGTGCTGCAATGCTGTGCCGATATCGCTGAAAATAGAAACGTCACCGGTGAGAATGAACTTTTTACATCAGTCACACGTCACTGTAACTCGTAGCAGATGTTTCATCCGACCTACCCCAGACCCAGCTGTCTGCAGATCACACTGGCATCCCGGTCTGTCCAGTGAGAGTCGCACACTGCTCCCCACTGGCCGTTCAGGTAAACCTCAACTCGCCCGCTGCCAGAGATCGAGCTGCCAACCAGACGTGTAGCACCTAAAATCACAAACACGCAAATTTTAATGATCAGAAAACTCAAAAATTCACAATGGCAACACAAGTAGATAATAAACATAATTTTGACATAATAACCCAAATAAGTTCAGTACAAACTCGTCTTCACAGGCATCACACATACTGTGAGGTTAACCGCTCATCAAGGTGTTTGTTATTCAGTTATTAGATTGTGATCGTATCTCTGGCAGAGCTCCACTGTTTGATTCAATATTCAGCACTGAACACCTCTACATCACTTTATCAAGCACTTGTCTGTTGACACATCCTGCAGACAAACATTAGCATTCCTTTGAAGTTTGGTTTCAGGTGTATCTAAAATCGACAGTCATCCTTTAAACTCGTTTGTCCAGAGGGGAATATCTGTCTCTTCAAATGCTAATCCCTCCAATACATGCAACAGCTCGTAATCATCTGTGGCTGTCTGTTGTTTCATAGCAAATATATAGCTATACAAAACTAAACTTGTTTTCCCAGCAGACCAGTTTTACAAGATGACACAAAACCAGTGGCCTGTTTTGTTTTGTTTTTTTAAAAAGCATTTACATTTATCAGATAAAATTAACTCAACAGACACTTTGTTAGGTACACCATGTGGAAACAACTCAGTGCATTTAATCAAAATGATACTGTTGAAGTTAAAACTGAGCAACACAAAGTGGATAAAATGTGACTTTGAATGTGGCATGGTTGTTGGTACTGGACAGGCTGGTATTTGAGGAACTGCTGACCTACTTGGATTTTCCCACACAACCATCTCTAAGGTTTACAGAGACTGGTCTGAAAAAGAAAAAATATGTAGTGAGCAGAAGCGTCCTCTGTCCTGCTACTACTCATTACAAGGTGTGCAGAAGAGTATCTCTGAACATACTGCATGTAGAACCTTGAAGCAGATGGACTACAGCAGAAGAAGAAAACACCGCGTGTCCTTCCTGTCAGCTAAGAACAGGAAACAGAGGCTACAGTTTGCATTTGATTGGAAATACATTGCCTGGTCTATTGAGTCTTGATTTCTGCTGCAACACACACATGTTAGTGTGAGAACATTTTGTAAACAACATGAAAGCATTCCATGGTAAATGGTAAATGGCCTGTATTTATATAGCGCTTTACTAGTCCCTAAGGACCCCAAAGCGCTTTACATATCCAGTCATCCACCCATTCACGCACACATTCACACACTGGTGATGGCAAGCTACATTGTAGCCACAGCCACCCTGGGGCGCACTGACAGAGGCGAGGCTGCCGGACACTGGCGCCACCGGGCCCTCTGACCACCACCAGTAGGCAACGGGTGAAGTGTCTTGCCCAAGGACACAACGACCGAGACTGTCCAAGTCAGGGCTCGAACCGGCAACCTTCCGATTACAAGGCGAACTCCCAACTCTTGAGCCACGATCGCCCCAACAGGATAACGTGCTGAGTCACAAAGATCAGGTATTCTCAAACAGGTTTCTTGAACTGACTGAGTGAGTCCACAGTCACCAGATCTCAGTCCAACTGAGCACCTTTGGAATGTGGTGGAACAAGAGATTCACATCACTAATGTGATGCTATCATGTCAGTAGGTACTGTAGAATAAGGAGGGGATGTTTTTCTCATTATCATTTAATATTTTAATATGCCATTATTAGTTCATTAGAAGTATATAACCAGCTTTGCATTAAGCATAAATTGAAGTTTTTGATCTTATATTATTCTTTGCATTACAGTGATGGTGATAACTTTAATTTGATCTTTCTTACAGGTATCAGAATAATAACATGATTTTCCATTGCAGATGTAACTATGATCATTCCATACACATTGCAGTTTGTTGCTCATTTTAGAGTTGTGCTCAAGGTAATTAAAGGTTAAAAGCTACAGCCAGCGCGAGTCTGGCTGATCTATGGAGGGCAAAGGCTTTGAGCTTGGAAGGCCGCACGCGCTTACACAGCACTTATAAGATGTCATTCTTGGTGATTTTGTGCTTAGTCATGTTTTAATATGTTTTAAGTAGAAGTAGCTGATCCAGCAATATTCATTTAATATTATATACTTGATTTAGAGCAATACACACTGATGGTCTTAATAAATGAAAGAGTCCTTGTAGTTGCCATGTTGTGTCTCAGCAGGGTACAGACGGTTCCAGGAGAAGGGGGGCAGTTAGCGTCTGCCCTCGGGAAGGAGACAATGTTATTCTTTGTGTTAAATAAAATTGTCAACATTGATTGTATTACACCTGTCACTACGCATGAGGGGGCGTTCTAATACCCTGATTTCTAAAACTATGGAGATGTGTTTTTTGAGATGAGATCTGAGACTGTCTGCATACAGTGTCCATCTCCCATGTGTGTGATCATTAAATCATCGTTTGACTCAACCCGACCGGACCAGTGTTGTTATTGTGGGTTTTTCCTCTGGTGTCCATCTCCAATATTTTTGAACCATAACAGTACCAACATCTCTGAGGATTGTTTCCAACATCTAGATGAATTTGAGCCACAAACAACTGAAGCAGTTGTGAAGGAAAAAAGGGATCCTCAGTGTCAGGTGAGTGTAAATAAATACTAAAAGCCCCACAATCACATGGATTTGAAAGCAGTTATTCTATTAAATACATTAAGTTCATAGATGTTGGTAACATTTGAAATACCTGGAACTCTAATCAGTTTAGAAATTGGTTGTTGAGCCAGTCAGAGGCTTATTTTTAAATTGAGTAATACTGATATAGAAAGTTTAGATTTTACATGCCAGAAACCAGATTTAGAAATTATTCTTCATTGCAAGAGGAACTGGGGTTCGGTTTATGACTGTTTTACTGTAATTGGAGCCACAATTTACAAAATGAACATCCTGCTGATTTAAAGAACTCTTCAAACTTGCATTGAGAATATAAACTCATCAGGAAAATATTTACTAAAATAAATAAAATGAAAAACAGCGTCACATTCCCCTTTTGGACATTTAAAATAATGCAGTTTAAGGAACTTGTGCACAAAGGGTCCACACGTTATTGCAGCTCAGTCATTAATCAGTCATGACTGCCAAGTATCAATAGAATTTTATCTTTACACACCAAATTTCTTTGGATTTTGAATTGTTGCAGTTGTTTTGCAGATATTACCTTTTACATAAAAGAGTATCTTCCCCTTTTTTTTGGTGTGAAAACCTTGTGAACAGCTTAACCAACAGCTAACAAATGTTTCATTTGAATCTGCTGGGGGGGGATGCGCACAGCACTAAATGTGGAATGAAATAATTTAAAGGTCAACTTGTTTTTAATCATGCATGAACTGTTCAGAGCGTCTGTGGATATACCCTGGTGGCAGTCGCAGTAGGCCCAGCCAATTGCTCCTGAGTTCTGTCGGAAGAAACACCACGGGTTGGACTCACGATCCGGGTTCCTGCAGTAGTTGTGGTCACCCAGGCCGCGGCCCGGGTACTGCATGACATAGTCTGGAAACTCAGTCCATTTCAGACAGGGGGCACCAGAGTCCGTCTGCGACACGGTGCCGTTGTAGTATCCCAGTTCTGTGAATCCCTCAGAGCATGACAGAGGCACTGCACACCAAAGGGAGAGGAGAGTAAGTATATGTTGAGGAAGATGAGAGAATGAGATGTTTTGGATGAAAGGACGGGTATTTGGGTCAGCGAGGACAATGAGAATAAAAGAGATAGTTTGGGAAAAGAGAGGTGAAATGGGAGTAAAACGGGTCTTATTTAAATCACATTATCCCCGTGTCTTTATTATATCTTAACATAAAACCCTACATGGATGATTCTCCAGTACTGCAGCAGGATCCCCTCTAAGGCATTCAACCACACTGATCCATGGTGAACTGGGGAAATTTCCATGACCCTGAACCTCCTTATTTAACACGGTGGTGGCCAGATACTGCCAGTAATCTTCTCTGAGAGGGAGGAATGGGTGAGTGAAGCTTCGACAGTCTGAGAGGGAAACTGCTGACATCAAAGTGTAGCAAAATTAGGCCACAAAATGTAGAGCAGGTTTTGTGCTGCAGCTGATTAAAACGCACACAGAATGCGCTAATGAAAAGAAATCATGCTAAAAAATATAATGGGGAGAGTGGTGCACATACAGGCACTGCACAGCACACTCAGAGGTGCAAAGTCACTTAAAAAGGTAAATGATTTATACAAGTAGAGTGGAAAATAGGATCTCTCTGACTTTAGTTACTTGATCTTTTTATTGTATTTGCATATTTGTTGGAATGTTGGTCTGCAGGGCCACACTGAACTATAACATGTTAAACAATGGCTGAACCTTTGCTGATTGCATTAGTCCTTTGCTTCTGTGACAAATGTGGGAAGGGTGGCTGAACTTTGGTACAGATATCCAGGATGTTTGCTAATGATTTTTCTGTTTTTTCTTCCATTCTGTGGACAGAGCAGCAGCACCTCAAACTCGTTCCTGTGAAAGATCAACATCTGCTTAATGTGGCACAAACAATCAGTCACTACATTTTTTATTCACAGCACAACAGCAAACAAGCCGAAGACAGTTAAGAGGAAAAAATAAAACAATCCCGGTGAAAATTATGCCAAGTTCATTACAAATATCAACAAAATGTTAACTATAATACACAACTTTGTCTGCCAACTCGGGCTACATGCAGGTTCTTATCTATATTGCCTTTTGTTGCCTAACAACCACCTAGCAACAGACTGAAATGAGCAGTTTTTAGCACTAATGCGCTTACATCAGCCTACCATCTAACTTATATTAGATACAACAGGATCCTGAACTGCTGTTTATGCCATTTTCCTCCTGCATCAGTAACACAATTCTCTGTCAACCTTAGAAATAGTTATGAGTACATCAGCAGTTTCTGAAATAATCAGATAAGCCCCTCTGGCACCAACAACCACTGCACATTTATGTCACTTAAATCACCTTTCTGTTCAATTCTGATACTGAATTGAACTTCAGCGGGTCATCTTAACCATGTTAACCTAAATGCAGTTTCTGCTATGCGATTGGCTGATTAGGTAGTTGAACAGCAGTTGCATCCAATAAAGTGGCTAGTGAGTGTTTTTTTCTTCTTCTGTCTTTTCAAGTTTCGCTTTGGCTGATCTGTAAGTATGAAAACCCCCTAAACCAAAGAAAGAGCTCGACTGAATGTTGTTTTCTACAGCTACAGGAGTGTTTTCCTCTTGAGTCGTTGCATCTTCCTCTAAAGAACTTACTTTTCCCTCACCAAAGCTTCGGGGGTTTCGGAGGCCAAGCGGCTACTAAACCATGATTAATGGTAGCAGTGTATCAGCAACCCCCAACCCTTATCTCTTCAGCACACACCGCCCTGCAACCCTGAAGCTCACCTCACGCACTAACGCACATCCATAGATTTCACTGCAGAGTGACCAACACTGCAACACACAAACACACACAGACAGACTGGAGGCAGATAAGAGGAAAAGCAATTCTGAAGTAAAGAACAAATGTATCCTTAAGAATTAAAAAATCTAAATCAATCTCATACTGGACTCAAAACCTGAATGCGGAGCAAGCAGCAAGAAAAAGGGTGCCTGTCCCTTTAAGGAAATTTGACACTGAGGAAACCAAAAGCAAAATACTTCTGGAGAAAGGGAACTGAGCCACACTCATTATTCTCACTCCCACACCAACGAGGAGCAACAAGTAAGTAGTCACTAGTAACCTAAGCTTTCTTAATAACACATAGCTACTGCAATTAATATTATTTATGTGCTGTACGGTCATAAACTTTTTTGCCGGTAAAGCCTTTTAGCTGAGAAATGTTGTCACAGCTCAAAAATATGATCACACGATCTCTTTAGTGATATTCCCGATTGAAGATATTTGTTGTCTAATTGTCGGAGTCGAATTTCCCACGTTTCACTATGTTTCCGGTGTCCGTAGTGAACTCTGAACTGCAGCTTTTAGGGCAAAAAGCATGAGAAGTGAAAGTAACAATAACAACATACTTTCCAGCTGCATATGCCAAGGATACAAAGGCCACGTGGGACTAATTTTATAATTTTCTTTTTTTTTTTTTTTAGTTTATCTGATTATGACTCCAACAATAGCATAAAGTTCAAGGAAGTTGCCAGTCTATTTGAAGGTTACCGACAGAGTGGGATGATACCTGTGTACCACACATAGTTGGCCAAATGAGTAATAGTTTAAGTGGTTTCTCTCATTCATTGCCTCACTGTGTCAAAACAAGTCTGGAAAGGTTGATAAAACCGAATCCATTAATAGAAGTGCTAGAAACTACAGTTTCTCTAGTGGCCACTTGATGCTAGCTTTAAAAGAGGAGTGTGTTAAGATGCCTAAACTTACAGCAGGAGAGCATGTTTGAAATAAAAAAGAACTGAACTGAACTGAAAAGCATTTGTACATCCTGAGGAAAAAACAGATTTGGTTCTTATAGATGATTTCCCCCATTCATGGCAGCTGTACAAGGCGTGGAGATTTTATAAAAAAAATTTCTACTTGTTCAAAGGCTTAAACATATGGATCATAAGCAGAGTGTGATATGTGCTTTTCTTTTTCCATGAAAATAATTTAGAAACTAGAGTGGTCCTGTATATTTTTAAGCCTATTAGAACTTTTTTTTAAATGTATTCTATTCTCAATGTAATGTTTATAGAATAATTGTGAATTTTGAAAGTTCAGAACTTAAACATATGACAATAGCGTATACTCTGCTGTGTAGTTTCTAAGTGAAACTAAAATGTGTAATATTTTATTGCCAATAAAACGAGGCAATACAGACTGTTTCGTTTGTGACTTCTTTCACTTTGTGCTATTTGGCCAGCTGTGCCAATTACAAAACAACACAAAATATGATATTCTGTCCCAGCAGATTTTTTCTTTCTCTGCTTTAATGACATATTTTTTTTCCCATAGAGGAAATCTGTCATCTGTAAACCCTCTTTTACCCATATCTGCGAATCTTCCGACTGAGAAGGAGGCAAACTTGTTCGTTTGCTGAGATCAACGAACTAATAAATGTGTGAAAATGACTCAGCTCTCTAATGTGTTTTACAGCATCATGGACCACAAGTTCTAAATGTGAACGATGCACTAAATGACAGTTATATTAGGGATGATGTAACGCAGAAATGTGGTTGCAACCTCCCCATCAGCCCATCACCACAACTCCACCATCAACTGCAAAGCCAACAATCCGTGTACATAACTTTTCTCCACAGACATCCTGAAAACAACGGTTTCTAAGTGCAGAATGTGAGACAGCCGCCCTGGTTCAGCGATATAAGAAGACTTCACCAGTGTAGGAAATTCTGATGTCAACAACCAGGTGAGTATTTGATATTCAGTAGAAATGTTTCTGTCTTTTTCATGAGACTACTGCAAAATCTGTCACTCTGAATCCTTTTTAATCCTCTTTTATTTGATTAGGAGTAGCTTTTGCTCTGAAACAGCTAAGATCATGCTTCCTGCTAGTCTTCTCAGACTGAAAGTGAAAGCCAATTTTACTTACACTTTAACCCCACTGGGAATTTCTTAAATTTTTATCAGAGGCAGGGACTCGTAGACCAGCCTGATTATAAGGGGTGTAAGCCCTTTGATTGACAGCTGGGTTTGCCCTATTCAGCACTGAGATATAAGAAGAAAAGGAATCAGCTGTTTATTTTCCCCAGTAGGTACATTTTGTTTCAAGTCTGTTGTTTGGTTGCCAAAATCAGCATCCTATTTAATATCACAGTGGCAGCTCGGTAACCATCCACCCTAACTAGTGCAAGCATTAACTAACTTCCAAATATGATCACATGTGATTTAAAAATGAATAAATCAATATATAAATAATGACGTTCAAGATATCAAACGAGCAGTTCCTCTTAATGCACAACTACGATCATCTGTGATAGCTACTAACTCCTTTTAGTAAGACTCAATATTAATCAATCAATATAAGTCAGTATAAATCAGTAAAAGTCATCACATTCACATGGAAAAAAAATGTTGGTCTTATCCAGTTCAATTTGTATTAATTCATCGTATATATCTGTTTTAATTATACAATCTAAAATATACATATATGCTATAAATATACTTGTAAAAATATCAAATGCACAGTCCTGTGTTATATTAACATATACACCTTTATACACTGATCTATAGTTATTTAACTACACCTCTCCAAAAGTATTGCTTTTTATAATACGTCATTCTTAATATAAAGATTTAACACCCCACCGCTTCCATATAGTGCTTTATTGGTGTTTTATATAATTTTTTTAACTGATTTATATTTGTATAGCCTTCTCCACATTACTCCACAAAACCACTCCACAGGCTGTTAACTGCATGCTCCTCGTTGTTGTCCTCGCTTTGTGTTTTTTCAAATGTAGCTCCCCTCTCTGTCTGTGAAAACTTAACATTTAAAATTTTTGGTAACACATTATTTCTTCTTCTGAATATTATTTGACCAGTTTTAAATCTGACCAGATCTGTGAATTTCCACATTTTTGAATTTAGAAATATATCCGATCTTATTAACTGTCCTTACTGCACTTTTTGTGCATAGTGACTGTAGTGTGCTTTTATACCCACATAGCAAAATTTGTATGGCCCGGATCTGGCCCACACAATGTGCTTACACATGGCCCACATACCGCAAAGTATGACGACCCTTTGGTGGCCCAGATCAGGTTTGTCAGAGGTGGCCCGCACAAGGCCAGTTGCAGACACACTGCTGACCCAGAACAGTTTCAGCTCTGCCCCCAGATGTCAGCCTAATGTGTACCTTAATCAAGCCATGTAATAACAACATGTGCCAGAACACAATAGTAACATGAGAAAACTCTGTTCAGACAGTGAATGGACTGATTCTTATATAGTGCTTTTCTACTCTCCCAGATTACACAAAGTGCTCTATACAACATGCCACATTCACCCACTTCCTCTAAATTGAGTGCTTCATAACTACATTCAAACTCTTGACATGCAGACTGGGATCGAACCACTAACCTTCCAATCAGTAGGTGACCTGCTCTATCTCCTGCGCTATAGCCAACCAGTAGTAAACATGAGTAAACCCTCACTAGGTTTAGGATAAAGTGTACACTCACAAACCTGTCAAACCTGCATTTGAAACGTTGGCTACCATAGCAGTATAGTATTGCAACATGGCATTTGGGTCTTCTAACTAAAATAGGAAAATAGGAACATAAATAGTGCTGTCATTGCCAGACCTGGCCCACGTCTGGTTGACATACACCCTGCCATGACACCAGTCAGTCAGAAGGGCCAGCTTGATGCCGGATCCAGGGAAGACCTGTTTTCTATGAGCCTGGGCCACATAAACCAAACCACAATCAGGCCAGATGTGGCATGCCATCACATAAACAGTGCCATCTATGCCAGGCATGGCCCATATCTGGATGACATACCACTTACCCATGCCAGAAGTCACCCAGCAGTGCCGGCTTGACACCAGGTTCGGGCCAGACCTGTCTGCTCTGTGGGTTTGTGTTACCCCACATCTCCATATAGTGAGCTCTCACATTAGCTCATCTAATCAGTCTATTTGTGAATAACATCAGTAGTTATGTTATTAGAGATCTGCAGCTCAGATCTGCACAGCCAGGTGCTGTTTTTATATGGGTTAGTGGCTTTAAATTCATAAGGTTAATAAAGTTAATAAAGATTCATGAAGTTAGCAATAAATTCATCTTTATTTATACAGGAAAATGCCTATTTACTACATAGCAACAGGTTAAAAAAAAACGATGCAAATACATAGTTAGAAAATGAAACGAGAAAGAATGGCATTTATTAAAAACCCAGTCTATAAGCATGGGTCCATTTAATCCTGAGTCTCGATGATGGTGCAGTTTGGTACATTTGCTCTGTGGTTTAAGTGCAGACTATCTGGTTATGAAGTGATTTGAATGTTATCAGGACGATGCTGGCTGAAAAAGGAAAAATTTGTTCCCGGGCAATACTGAGGCTCATTAAGGTGATCGCACAGGTCGCATCCTGTTCTGCAGCCTGAAAACAACAGAGCGAAACCTGCCATTCGAGTTTTAACTTTAATGGTTAAAGTCAGCATTAAATAATTACAGCACTAAATGCAAAGATAAGCCTTTTGCTTATATAAGTAAACTCTCGGGGGTTGTTTTAAAGAGTTAGGCAAAAATGTAACTTCCACTAAAAATGCAGTGACAGCTGCTGTTAAAAGCTCCAGAATAGCTCATGAACTTATTTTAGCTAAAGCAGCTAATCTGAATGTTGGCCTAGATTTAATAGTGTTTGTCTGTTTTCTTAGAAATGGCATCTGGCAGCAGTCTCTTCTCTGAAGACCAGTTTCTGTGTCCCATCTGCCTGGATGTCTTCACTCGCCCAGTTTCCACTCCATGTGGACACAACTTCTGCATGTTGTGTATTGAAACCTACTGGAAAGATGCGCAAGTCTGTCGGTGTCCTGTCTGTAATCACGCTTTTGAAAGAAGACCGGATCTCAAGGTCAACACTTTCATTTCAGAGCTCGCGTCAAACGTCTTGTCGCTTAAAGCTAAAGATTTTGACACCTGGAGTGCTCATTCACTGCAGGCCAGCCCTGGAGCTGGGGTGCTATGTGGCATCTGTACCGACACGCCGCAAGAAGCAATTAAATCATGTGTGGAGTGTCAGACTTCATACTGCGACGTTCATCTGGCGCCTCATCACCTTGCCCCTGGACTGAAGAAGCACACGCTGATTGAACCTGTGGCGAGCCTGGAGGGGCGCATCTGTGAGGAACATAACAAGCTGCTGATGTGGTTCTGCAGAGACGACAGCGCTCTGCTGTGTGACGTCTGCTCCAGCTCCCGCCACAAGGAGCACTCTGTTGTTCCTGTGGAGCGGGCGTACGACGAGAAGAAGAACCTGCTGGAGCACACTGAGGGTAAAGTGCAGCGGATGATCCAGGAAAGGCTCCAGAACGTTGTGAAAGTGAAGGAATCAGTAAAGCTAAGCAAGACAGAAACTGAAAAGGTGACTGCCAGCGGCGTGCAGGACCTAACAGACCTGGTGTCTGAGATTCAGAAGAGTCAGACAGAGCTAATCGCGGTCATCGAGGAGAAGCAAAAAACTGTAGAACAAGAAGCAGGAGGGGTAATTAGTGATATGGAGAAGGAGATCACAGAGCTGCAGGTGACAAGTGTGAAGCTGATTGAGCTAAAGCAGACTAAAGATCAGCTCCATTTTCTCCGGCACTACCCAAGCTCCTCTGTCCTGCCTCAAACAATGGATCCTTCCCATCTCAGCTTTAACCGACACCTGGAGATACAACACATAGGCGAATCTTTGAAAAACTCCGTCTCCCAGCTGCGAACAACGCTCAACAAAATGAACACAGACATACAAAAACTGTGCGACAGATCAGACGTGTCAAATAAAGCCACGCTCAGATATATGCAGCAGTACGAGGTGAACGTCTTGCTGGATCCGGACACGGCTCATCCTCTGCTCATGATATCGGACGACTTGAAACAAGTAAGATACAGCATGCGCTCAGGATGGTTGGCAAACCAAATCTCGAACCCAAGCATGTTCACTGAGCATCTTGCAGTTCTGGGAAACAGAAGCTTCTCATCCCGCAAGTTTTACTTCGAGGTTTACGTGGGCCAGAAGACCGAGTGGTGTCTGGGCATGGCTGCTGCGTCGGTCCAGAGGAGAGGGTCACTCAGTCGGGATTCGCGTAGTGGGCTGTGGGCCATGTGGTTCCTGGAAAATAAGTTTGAAACCTTCAACTCTCCGGATGAGCTGGTACACTTTGGGAAAGTGGAGCGGATCGGGGTTTTTGTGGATTACGACCAAGGTCAAATATCATTTTGGGACACGGAGGCTGCAACACTTATTTACTCTTTCACTGAGTGTTTCTTTACCGAGGAGCTATATCCGTACTTTAATCCCTGTGACAATGAATTTGGCTCCAATTTAGATCCCATGATAATAGTTCCTGTTGGTGAAAGCGAGTCAGCGGGGCTTCAGAGACTCACCCTTTGAATCAAATATTTTATTCTGTTTGAGTCTTTGTGGGGTAAAAGCCAAGTGCCTTACATTTAAAGACATATATCCAATATGAAGGACGTTTTGGATATTTAATGTCTTTATCAGATATTTATCAGTGAGATAATGTGAATATGTGAGGTTTTCTTGCTAAATTTGCTAATCGCCTATCCAAGTACAGATTTTTTTCAGTTTTGTTTGGTTTCTTTTTGCTATTAATTAGCTAGAGAAAAATAGATCAACAATTCTAACGTGTTTCAGCTCCTCGTCAAACTGACACAACATTTGGGCGTTTTTCTCTCGTTTGAAAATGTTCAGGTACAAGGATGGGACTGAAAATGATGGAAAAATCTTCCAGAAAGCCTGAAGAACTATTGCTGCAGACCACTTTAAAATTACAAGAAAGACTGGCTCCTTGGAAAGAAAATATAAAGAAATGACAGTAGAATAAATCCAGTTTTGACAAATAAAAAGGAAAAGCAAACTGATAAAAACAGTGAATGTGAATCTCAATATGAAAGTCTCTCAATGTTTGTTTTAAGGAGGAAAATAATATTCAAACCTTCAGAAAGTTTAGATGTGCATTTAATGACTAATGAGTTATTTATTATCACAGTTTTTCGTATAATAATTAAATTATTTAGTCTATCACGTTATGACACATTGCCAGGCAGCTTCATAATTGTCTTATGAATGTAGGACGGTGGCTTCATCTGCAGACTAGGGGGGTTTTTTCTGCTACATATGGTGACGTCAGTTTAAGGGTGAAAGGTTCGAGGCTTGTAACGAGTTCGGCACTTCGTGCACAGAAGATTGAACAGCATGTTAACGAGGGGGAAGAATGGGTGGAAATAATAAAATTGAGGATTTAACTGAAAAGAAAGTGGTGCTGTAAATGGGAGCAACCCCTGTGATTTCAAGACAAAATATGAATTCACCAGGTGTTCTTACTTATATAGCCGACATGGAGGTACGAGTGGAGTCGGTAAAGTGGTGAAAGGACTAAAAGGATGTGCGTCTGTAAGTCACGAATAGATGCACATTTTGCACGTGTTTACGGATTTGTAGAAAGAAATGTTGCTGCGGAGTAGTGTATTCTTTTGTATGTGTTTTTGGGCACTGTGAGCACTGCTAAAGTAGATTCCAGTATATTAAACAGATACAACAGATATATCCACATAGCAAGTCAGAGAAAAACACTGTCCCTTTAATTTTGATATATTTAATATTACATATATACCTGATTGAACATCGATCTGATTTAATTTTCAAGTGTCAACTGGAGTCATAATTCCCTGACTCATTGCAATGGTTTTTGTATTTTTTTGCAATATCCAAATAAATAATATTTGTGGGGAATGAAAGTCAAAATAAATGACATTTTTTGCCTACAATTTGTGGATTTTGTAGCTCCTTTTTTCACCTCTCTCATATCCAGCACAGTTTAGAAGTTAATGTAATGTGTACAGAAAGAAAGTGATAGGTTTTTGTGTTACTGGTTAGTTGGCAGTACTCCGCAAACAAATGAGGCTTAAAATACACTGAGAAGTCAAGGAGGAGCCAAACAGTCATGTCCAAGGCAAATTAATGTTGTTGCACTAAAATCTGGACAGTACCGGCAGAAGCTGGCAGAATTATTGGAACAAGTCTGCCAGAGATCAGTAATATCTTCCCCACTCGCTGTCTGAGGAGGGTGCACAGTATCCTGCGGGACCAACATCACCCTGCGCGCCACCTTTTCCATCTGCTGCCCTCAGGGAGAAGGTACAGGTCTATACAGGCCAGAACATCCAGACTGGCCAACAGCCTGTATCCACAGGCTGTGAGGCTCCTGAACTCTCTGCCCCCCTCTCACGGACAATAACCATATCCAACTTCTTAATAGCAATGAACTGGTCTGCATTGGTGCATCATATCTTTATTCTCTTCCCCCTTCTGCCCCCCCTCTTTCTTAAATAGATAACTATCATATCTGATATCATATCTCACAGTACAATAATATTGAATGGGTTGCATTGTTGTATTTTGTCATGTTTCTCAGGTCTTTGTCTGAATTTCTACGAACATTATTGCTAAGGATTGTCTTATTGCATTGGAGTCACACTGGGTTAAATATGTACACTTGGGTTTTAAGGGGTATTTATTATTTTCTTCTCTTTTTTTGGGTTGTATGGAAGCCCCAAACGCAATTTCATTGTTCTTGACAATGACAATAAATAAATAAATACTAAATACTAATACTAATACCTACGGAAGAGGATTAGGGCCACAGGAAGAAGAAGAAAAAAAAAGGGGGGCACGTTTTTTTTTTTTCTTCTTTTCCAGAATTCTGAGAAAAAAGTCAAAATTCTGAGATTAAAGTCAGACTTGTGACTTTTTTCTCAGAATTCTGGAAAAGCAGGGGGAAAAAGACGTGCCCACTTTTGTTTTTCAGTGGCCCTAATCCTCTTCCATAAATACCCGAAGTTGAAAAATGGTAAAATTTCCAATAAAGTGACAAACATGACTTTGGCCTTGAGCAGAATTTGGGTGAAAATCCACTATATGATCACTGTGCTCAGGTACTACACCTGCAATTCTTGTCCATCTGACACATATTCGTGGCATAAAACATCAGACGTTTGGCCGGATGAGCTAAAAATGATTGAAAATCAAAATAAGTTGAGCATTTTAGAATATCGGCAAGAGAAAAGAAATAATAGATGAGATAAACACAATTGGAGATAGGAATTACACCTCAAGGTCATTGTAGTTACTAGTTGGGTCGCTGGAGAGTTAACGCTGACATTTTGTGTCGATGCTGATGAAAAATAAATGCACAACTTTATCTTTGAGCCATTTTTCCTTCTTTTTAAGCACTTAGGCACAAATACAAACAAACAATCATCAAATAAAAAACACAGGATACACTGCCATGTTCCCTTACTGCTTTGTAATTCGTAATCTTACCATGTAAATCATGTAATATTTTCACATATATATTTTGCATTTGTTGTGCTGAATGGCAAAAACATGCTTAAAAGCTGCACAGTAGCATTAATCAAACTTTTATCTTCAGCTTCATAAAATTTTAATAAAGTAAAAAAGCGTTACGTAACTAAAGAAAAGCAACATTTTCAGTATTGCTCAAAACTAACATTTATTATGATTTTTCATGTCTCAATATGATCCCTAAATTCTCCCCTTGTTTATATTTCACCACTTTAATATTTCACTACGCTCTTTAATGCATTTCACACAATACTCGACACCCTCCTCATTGCCACGACAACCGCACTCTGCCCATCGCCATGGGAACACTCAGTCTCCCTTCTCCCGTAATCCGTTTCCCAGCCACAATGAGTATTTGACACGGTTCACAGTCGGAGGCTGGCTGTATGGGGGGTGGGTGTGTAGCAACAACATCCTCTACACAAAACACACTAATAAATCTGGAAACCTGAGGAAATTTGCTTTTACACCATTTATCCTCATTTCCACCCAATAAAAAGAGGCAATTTTAGCAGTATGTGAATTTATGCAGGTGTTCAGTATTGTTAAAAAGCCACAATTTGAATTCCCCGTGATGGATGGTGTGTTTCTGACTGCATGGGTCTGTCAGTGTGTAGCGAGTGTTAAAGCGGAGATGTTTCACCGCACTGGAAATGAGCCGAGAGGGAGGAGTTCTTTGCCCCAACCCCCCCTCCTATCTTCATCATGCCCTTCACTCCTCTCAGGGATGCGGAGAAAGAAAGAAGAGGAAAATGAAAGGCAGAGGGGCGCAGGCCAGGATGAGGGGGAGAGGAGAGGTAGGAAAGAGTGGGAGGGGCTTTGTGAGAGTCTGAGTCAGAATGTGGGTTAAACTGGAGGGAACGGAGAAAACAGCAGAAAGGAGAGCGATGGTGTAGGAGGGGAGGACAGATGGGAGGAGAAAGTAAATGCACAGAAAGAGGATGAGAGCGTCACCTCTCGCCTACCTGAGTTCTGCACCTCATTTAAGTAGCTGTCTTCAGCCACCACCTGCATGCACAAAAGAAAGAGAGTGAGACAAAGGACCAGAATTTCATCTTGGTATAATAGTAAACAAAGAACAAGAAAAAAACATGAAATTCATTTAAAAGCAAACATAAAAAGGCAAAGATCTTCTAAGCAGATTTGGTTGAAAACTGGTGGAAATTAGGCCACCAGCGCATGATTCATTTTCCACCACAAAGTCTGAACTTTAGTGAGTCGTGACGCATAAACAACATTCTAAAATATGCATGATGATTAGTTACAGGCCGTATCTGACTCCTCATAATTATGAATTGCAAAAAGCAAATGTGAAAGCACCAAAACAGCTGGACTGCAGCTCGATAATAACGCCTTAACACCCCCAAAAAGGGGAAAAACCTTTCATTGAGTCTAATTAGAAACAAATTTAATGGACAGAGAGTCATAAGGTCTCAAGATTATCTCTACAATTACCTTCACTGAGCACGAAAGCAACTGTGGCCATTGTTATAAAATAAGACAGGTAATTTTCTATCTATAAGGTGTATATTTTAGATAATTTCGTTTCATTTCATGCCTCATACACAGATGCTCGTGTTAAACATGGCTCTGTAAGACGTCATAAGGAGCGGATATATCTGAAGCACAGGTGCCCTGCTCACCTGCTGTTCCAGCCTAATACTTGTGAGGGACAGCCACTCAGAATAAAAGTTAACTGAAGAGTAGAGAAACTGAAACTCTCTATTTCAGACAAAGGATGAACTGAGGGGGTGCACCAAGGCCCAGAATAAGATAAATAAGGATTATTTTGATCTGTGAATCATGCAAAGCTACTCTTGAGTCATGGAATAAAAAACATGGAGCTGGAGACGAGCAGAAGAGGTCCTCTTTAATGGTTTACTGCACACGGGGTAATCCCTTGAGTATTGCGTATATTTAGTTTTTGTGCAACTTTACATGCAGATTCAAGCATTTCCCCCTAAAGTATTCTGATTTGTTGGCATTTATCCTTGAACATGAAGTCATCTCGATGTACTTTCGATGTATTAATGAGTTTACTCCCTGATTCTCACCACTTGAAGTATAAGTATAAGCAACCCAGGGACGACAGTACAGCACAGTAACTGCAAACACACACAGTACTAGACAGCATCAGAGTTTATATTGCAGTGTTTATTTCATTTTAGATATCAGATACACATTTACACAACACACAGCCCATCTGCTCTGCTGAGAGGGCAGCGATATACAGCGCATTTCACCGTCACACAAGTGAGTTCTGCTCTCTGCTTCCTGTCACTGTTTCTGGCCACTGCACACGCACGCGTGAAACCAACACGCAAACGCCTCCCAGAAGACTCAGCTTAATGGTATTACATCAGGAACAGGCGACCTGTGATAGCAGACACGGGTGCCGATATCTCCGCTCATGTCAATCACACGGCTCAATTACGGCACTAATCTGCTCTTGCACCTGCGTCCAGTGTTTGGCCATGCAAACAGACGCACCACACCAGATGGAAGGGCAACAAATAAATAAGCAATAATCGAGACCGCTGCAGCACTGAGATAGGAAGTTGCTCCAAAGTGATGCTTTTAGTCATAAATGATCACACTCGTGCGTGCCACCTAGATGACTGTTGCTGGTAAGGTTTTGGGATATTAATGATGATTTTTGTCACTTTTATGATGTGAAACCTTAAAAGGGTCAAAACCTTTAAAGGGTAGAGTGATTTTACTTGGCATTTCTTATTATGTGTTATTACAAGGGAGCCTGGGGACCTGCAGAAGACTTCACGGTGGTGCTGAAAGCATAGTGACACAATGATTGTCAGGCACAGATAAGAAAAGTGAAAGTATTTATCAGGTCTGACAGCAAACCAGCTGCAGAGAGGGTTAGTTTATAACCAGCAGAGCAGGATTAGGAGGATTCTCCTCCACTAACTGACCTCACTGTTAAATTGAGGTTGAATCCTGATGTTTAATATGAAAATTTGGCAAAACAGGTGATGATTTTTTTTATTCCCCCCTTTATGCAAGTGACACAAAGAAATCTTGATTATAAAAAGTTCCTCGCTACAGTAACCTCAATGTTTAGCCAGTGCAAAATCAGCATCGATTTATATGGAGGTTCAGCTGATATAAACAGATATCCTAGCTGACTTTTTTTTTATTTAACAAAGCTGAAGTAAAGTAAAGTAAATCAGTTGATTATAATACATGAGCATGCTTCCACCAAGGCCGAAAGGTCCCCTCACACCACACATTCATTGAGTCTTTGGATCCAGATTAGTTTATGACAATGTCTCACAGTTTTTCTTCTTTCATTATGACTATTGTGAAAAAGGGGCTTCAGATCCAGATTAAATTCAAAAGTTAACCACTTGTGGGTCAAGCCACACCTTTGGTAAAAAACTAAAACAAGTAAAACAGTCTGCAACTTCTTATTAATAACTCATAAATCTTGCACAGAACACTAAACACTGGACACAGTATGGCTGAACATTCCTTGACAATTAAGGTTTAAAGGGTTCAAGGCCATTGTGACTTTATACATTATGAATGTATCCATACTAATTCACAGCTTCGCTAACGCCATTATGCGTGTGTCTACAGGATTTGTGGTAGTGGTGATGTTTTACTCCAGTTAACAGACATGATCTTCTTGGCAATGAACACGGGAATGGGGTCTTGTCCTAAAGTGTTCTGAAGAGGTCCTCCAACTGAAAGCACCATCTATACTCAATACTCAACTGTTTTTGCTCCACTCTTTTATCCAACCAATATCCCTGGAGGACTGCAGTCCCTGAAGACATGCAAATGACCATTCATGAATCTACAGTTCCTCCAACACAAAAGTGATGCAAACACAGGACCTAAAAAAACCTCATTCCAATCTTCCAATCAAATTCCTTAGATTCCATAGATGACTACAAACAGCTTTGTTCATGCACATGTCCTCACTGGCCAATTCAATTTAAGCTCCCTGTTTTATTTCACAGTGAGGGTGTTTTCTGCCACCCTCTGCTGTTACTAGTATCCTGTAGATTTGTGAATATGATTCTTAGTTGGATGTTTCAGTTTGTGTGATAAAATATTGTTCAACCCTCCGATACATCAAATAACCTCCTTGGCAGAGGTAAATCATAAAGCAATTTTATCACAAATCCCATTAACTTTGATGTTGTAGCCTCTAATAAGGGTTCATAATCTGCAGAAACATTCATTTTATTTAACATTATGCTACTGTATTATTAATAATATAATTCATATTTGTAAATCTGCTGTATATTGGCTCTTTATTAAGTGAAGATGACACAAAAATGTATTCTGTGATGTAAATTGGAGGCTGGTTTCTGCCTATTGTTTACATACAAGCATTTTAGTCTCCACAGACTGAGCCACAGGAAAGCAGTTTGTAGGGTATAGAGATCTCCAGATTAATTTTCTGTTTTGTTCACATGTTTCCAACAAAATGAAGAGCTTCTGAATTCCAAGAATTCCTGCCAGGGGGGAAAAAACAAACTGTCTAATAAAGATGAAAAATTAGGAATTCATCTGCAGCGTGCTCGGTGTGCTCGATGTGCACGGCTGCTTTCAGTGTAAGTGGGTCTAATTAAATCCCGCACACTGCTGTACTCCACTAATGACTTCTACACTGGCTACTCGGCTCATATGCTGCATATTAACGCAACACACTCCAACTGCAGTGAGAAGAAAACTGGACGAATGTGACGAATAATTGATTGATTGATCATTAATTGATTGCGTTGCTTCTGCAAGACACAGAACAAATGAGTGAACCTGACTTCCAGCTGACCCACGCATGACAGAAACACCTGCTTCCTCGCGTTTCGAATTTAACATTTCTACGCTGACATGCAGTGACAGCTTTAACAGCCCGTGCTGGGTCCGTTCCCCAAACACCGCGGGGGCAGAAGAGGCACCGACGGGTTCTTCTCATGATATCCTGCCGCGGGGGGTGGAGGAAGAGGATGAGGAGCAGGAGAAAAGAGAGGAAGGTGGAGGGGTTGTGTTTGTCACCCAGCACGAATGGGTGTGTGCAACAATGTAGACTCCGCTTAATTGGGCAGTGTACCTTCATGCCACCATTAATTGGCTAAAATGTGGTGCTCTTTAAATTTCTGACCTGCACTTGCATTGTTGGAAATGCAGCCCAGAGAGAAAAAACACGAAAGCATCCTTTCTGTGATATAGACCTTACAACGTGGCGGCACAGCCCTGAATTCTTCTACAGGCTTATCAATACAACTGTCAGTTTAATCAGGCTGTCGGACTAATTCGATTTTTTTGGTTTTTTTGGGGGTTTTTTTTAATGAAATGCAGCAGAGGTCAGCAAAGCGTGACCGTCACGGGACATGGCTTCAAAAAAAAGGAAAGCACACACAGAGAGACACACAAAAGAAAAGAAATAAATCAGGGCACATTGCACTATAAAGAAAAAACACATCCTCATCAGCAGCAGGCAGGATACAGTACCTCAGCTAACAGTGGCAGCCAGAGACAGGCGGTTCCGATCAAGCACAACATTTCCCGGCTGGTGAGAGCCATCCTTCCCGCCCGCTGTGTCTGTGTCATAGCCAGAAAAGCCGCCGCTCCTCTCCCATCTCTGTGTCCAACCTGCCCGTGAGGTGAACCGTTATCCTCCGGCTCGTCCCGCTGCTGGAAGAAACGTGGTGTGCGGTGATGATGATGATGATGATGTCGGCTACGTGGTGGCTTTTACGCACAGAAGGCAGGGTGCGGCACTATAAACGGGATGAAACACACAGTCATGCATGCACACACACGCACACACACACACACGCTGAACCAGTCTTGGGTGAAATAATGTTGAGCTCTGCAAAAACTTAATGCCACGAGCATGTCGCGCTCACACGCCCGCGCGCGGACACATTTTTTGTCAGGGTGAATTACTTAACTGAATTTAACTTCATTTTATGTCGTTGGTCTCAAGCTGTAGCAGATTTAAGACTATGCAGAAAATTTTCCTCAAAAACTCTCCAAGTGACCTTTAAAATGTATGAAAATGAATACATTTCTGAGTAAGACATGTCACTTAGGCATGATTAATGATGGCTTTTTAACATCTTATAGGGGGCAAATGGACACATAAAAATATTAGTAGTGATATGACAACCAGAGACCCTTGTATGTCAAGGAAATTCAGCAACTTGAGTTAAAACTGTCTCAATTTTGAGATGCCACTAAAAACAAAGCAGACTGACTTATGATGGGGTGGTAAACACATTCGAGGATTACCTGCAAAGCAGAGCCTGGGACGTTCACTAGCAGCTACAAATTGCTTAGATGGGCATTAACTCATTTATTAGTTTTTATTAGGAGCATGGTTCTTCTCAGGTCAGCAGAACAGTGGTGTTTTGCTTCACAGCACTCAGTCAGTAATGTGTTTTAAGCAGCAATTTTAAGCCAGGGACTGCCATCGGTCGAGTAACCCACTGCATTCATGGTGTCACAGCTTCACTCATCTCTCATGAAGATAAAACCTGAACATCAGTGACGTGGAAGCTCATCCAGCTTAATATTGCACATAAATCACAGATTATTGTAATGTGTGAAGTACAGGAAAAAAGGGGTTACCTTCATTGCACAAACTAATGAGAATTCCACTGGAAGGTCCCATCTGCACCGTCTTAATGTTGGAGTCAACCAACAGGACCCTTCCTTATATAATTATGAGAAAAAAGATTCATTTACCAGGATGCAACATGGAACAGGATTAAAGCTATCACATCACTTAGTTCCTCATTTCAGTTCAAGGTCTTTATCAATTTGTGCATTGAGAATCTTATGTTAATAAATGGTAAAGGGTTTGAATTGAATATTGTTCAGTACATCATGAGAGAGAATGTGGTGAAATTATTAGTGTCCATGAAGATCAGCCCATAAAGCGATACATGTGACCTTGATCTGGGGTACAATTTGGATGAAGACCCATTAGGTGACCACTGTCCGCAAGTTTGATAAAATTCTGATCAATGCTCTAGGAAGAGCAGTGACTCTTGTGAATTTGGATGGACAGATGGAAGACCAACGCCTCCTCATGGCACAAGCTCATCAGTCCTAAGGCCAGATGAGTTAAAAACACAAACTGAGAAACTGACCTTCATGGAACAAACACAGAATCACTTTTTATGATAGAAAATACACAACATTTAAACCACTGTCCATAAGCATTTCTACAAATCCATATTATTTATTGCAGATGCAGACAAGTGTGTGTTTTGCGTTTGTACTTACTGTTTGCTCAGTAGCATTGCGGTGGTTTTTAAAAGTAATTTTCCCAAGTGGAGAAGATCAGTTTATCCAGATATTCCTGGTTGTAATGGCTTTAGCTTACCTTAAAGCTTAGTTTGGATTACATGAATAGACCTTGCTATGTTTGATGTTTTAAATGAGTTTTAAATTACTTCATTACTTCATTAAGTTGCTGTGTCTTTGGCTTAAAAAGATAATAATCTTTTCACTAAATTATATAAAATTTGCAGTTAGAGATCACAAGAGTTTGAGAAAAAACTGGGACCCGAAAATGTTCTGCTTTTAAATATTAAAGGAGTAAAGATTAACACTAAAACATATAATGGAATCAAGCCTTGTGGATAGAAACATTAAGGTTATTTTTGGACTCTAAACACCAGTTTACAACCTGTATTTGGCTGAAAACGACTCAGGAGTTCATAACCATAAATATCTTTAAATATATACAGAATTGTGACTTTTTTTGAATCAATAAATGAGCAAAGACATTTAAGCACAACTCAAGTAGTCACTGATTATCTGCTGTGAACTTGGACCAACATGTTAGAGCTCTACCATCATCATGATGCTGAAAACAATGGGAAAATATAAAACGTATTTGCAAAACTGATCCAGTGATTCGGAGAATCTATGAGTGTAAGCACTGAAGCAGTTTTTTCAAAGCTGGTTTTAGACAAAACCCTCACCCAGACACTCATGAGTCATTCATCTATAAATATACAGTTTCAATAAAGAAAGCCACATGAGGCCCTGTCCCTGTTTGTGCATGAAAGGTGCTCTTCTTCAATTATTTAAACTGCTGTAGGAAAAAACGTTTTTCTACTATTTCCTTTTTATTGCTGCAGCTTTGTAAGAGGAAACATCCAAAGCAGAAACTGGCTGCAAAATAAATTCAGCACAGCAGCAGGTTTTGGCTGACGGTGGCAAAAAGTGTTCCAAAAAAAAATACACGTTTTGATTTGTTGTCGGTAAAATTGTCTGAGTGTGTTGCTTCAGAATGCTGCATTTGAAGCTGATCCAGGAAGAAGCATTTCACATCAGAAGGGATAAAACAGAGCGAGCTGCCAGGCCGGTTTGTCTTCACTCAGCAGTTGGACTGCACCGCACTGCTGGGCAGAAGTGATCTGCTCAGCTTTTTCCAGTTTGTGAGCCTTAAACTTATCAGATACACAGAAATGCAGTCACAACAAGGCTCGGCTTAAAGAAGAGCTGAAACTTGCTTCTATAAGGACTCTCATGCTAGATTTGACCAATCTTTAGGCTTTGAGAAAAGTGAAATCTAAATGATCAAATGATATCAGGGACAAAGCACATGTGCCAGATCTGTTCTGTAAACCTGATTTTTATCTACAACAGCAGTAAGGGTAGGTGGTCTGTGAAGCATGCATGACTTCAACTCTGTGGGTAGAACACATCAAGTGCCATAACAAAATATTCTGCAATAAAATGTTATGATGCAAAATACTGATTGTGTTTATCATGTCCACAATCTCACTTTTGCATGTAAACAAGTAGGCTTGATGGGGATATCATCAGTGAAAGTATTTGGTTAAAATGTAGCCCGATGATCGCTCTGTTGTACTGTACTACATCACAGAAATGCAAAACGTACCTGGATGTTGGAAGGCTTTTAGCTTAAGCTTGCAGTGTGCACCTGACCTGTTAGCTGGTGTGGAAGGAGATCAGATCAAGTTCTCGCCATAAACAAAAAACAACTGAGACGAGATGGAAAAGTAAAAAGGCAGTGCTCAAGTCCCTTAAAACTGTTTTCTTTTTAATTGCCAGCAGGGGGCGATTAGTTTTTTTAAAAAGCAGTATAGAGGTCCATAGCAAAAACATCCTTCCTTCCTTTTTATGAATAATCTTATCAATTGTTACCGCAATAACACTATGGTCTAAAATTCTAGGTTCACATGTACTGTACTGAATACAACATGGTGCTAGTTTTCTAAATCATGGTCCCACAGGTCGCTACATCCATCTTTCTTGTACAGCTTATGTGGTAGCGCTGCAGACCTCAACAAAATTTCTTGGCCATCTATCTGTTATTCTGATGGGATATTATTCATTGACTCATCGTTTCAGCTCTAAACTGAAGGCTTTTTCTCAAACCAACATTTAGCGTCTGGCCTCACACACACCATCCATCATCGCTCCAGTCTGCTACGTCAGCGCTGCGCATTGATGCAACATCAGCCCTGTCGCTTTTCATCTGCAAACACCAGAAAACATCTGAACAGGAGACAGCTGCCAGTCATTGTTCAACCTTTCTTCTCATCCTCAGACTCTGCAGCTTCTCTTGGATCTTGATTCAAAAGCAGGGCAAAACTGAACCCAAGCCATAAGATGTCTCTTTTTCATAAAATTTCAGCACCGAATCAGGCACTTGGGCAATTTTCTATCCCTGTGCCTCTGTGATCCCCCTGAAGCTGTGGGAAAGAGATTAGCTAAATTCATCTACTTCATAGAGTTTTGTTTTACCCACGAGCCCCGGGCTGGGAGATTACTTATGAAATTAACTTTTTTTTCTTTAAAGTTTAGTGTTCCCACTCAACGATTGCTTTGATGTTGCTGTTCAGTGATAACACTTTGCTATCTTTCAGCCAAATCCAATTTCTCTTATCGTAATCGTCATCTGTCTCTCCCCATGTTATCTCTCCTTCTCTTTCCCCCCTCATTTCTCTCACTTATCATTTTCTGTTTATTGCATCCTGTCCGTGTAAACAACATGGAGGAACCAGTGTAATATAAAAGTAATATCTTCTTTAAACACACGCGCGGATGGCTTCTGCCACCGTCTTTGTCTCCCCATATGCGATCCTGCATGAGAGTTGGCATCATGCTGATATTTTTTTTTTTTTTTTGCAAACGCCTGGTTGTCACGGCAACACTCCTCTCAGCACCAGTATATCTCCCCATCCTTGGCTGTTTGTGCATGTGTCCAGAACAAAAGGCAAGAAGAAAGAGGAAGCGGAAAAGAAAATAAGAAATCACAACAAATTAAAATCGCCGCAGGCTCTCTGCTCTCTCCGCCTGTCAGGGAGGATTTCTGCTGAAAGACAGAGCTTTGAAGATTACCTTAAAACAAGCACGCACGCACACACACACACACACACACACACACACACACATGCACACATGCACACAGTCAACATACAGTATGTATTATATGTGTGTTTTTGTGTTGAGGTTCTTCCCCACAAGCACTTCCTCAAATCCCATTACACCCCCCGCTCCCAAACACTGAAAGGATCCAATCCCCACAGCCAAGACAGTTGGTATGGAAACGGATCAGTAAAGCTCCAAATCTTTCTTTTAACGACTCATTACTGTTTGCTGTCGCCCATTAATGTCACTACTTCCACGCTGTGGCAGCAAGAAACATCATTACTAACCCAGATCGCTGCAGGGATGAGGAGGAATATGTGAATTGGGTGGTGAGCACAGTGGCAATCATCTTGTTTGCCTTCACTCTTGACTGTAATATTTCATTCCCCCCCCCTCAACCCCATTAGTTTATCTGGCTTCCGTTTATTTGCGGGGCTATTATTGTGCTGCTTCACTTTACTGAAACACAGAAAACATGAGTGGAAATCTAGTCTGAGATGCTCTTCTAATCATTTTCTACCAGGGAGATAAGACAACAGGCCAGGCTGAACGAACGCATGGGGTCCCATTCTGCTGTTCTGATATTTCACACCCCATAAAATCTAAAAGGCAGTACGGCATCAACATAAAAGTAAAAAAAAAAAAACATGGGTGTAAGTGCAGATAGGAGAAACACAAGCCGTGTTGATTTTGCAGAAAGGAGATCACAGCTTTTGTATCACTCTGAGCATCCAAAGCCCCGTGGAGAGCCCCTGCTCTGCCGTTGCTCTCATCTCGCTGACAGCCACAGAACAGAGACGCAGAAATCAGGAGGATGGTGGAGGCTGGATGGGGAGAGAGGGAACATGCTGAGGGTGGAGCGCAAAAAAGCGAGAGCACGTTGAAGATGAAAGGGCTGGAGCTAAGAGGCCTTAAAGGAAAAAGCTTATGATGTTACTGCAACTAATCTTCAACCTGCATGAGTAATCTTACCTGGGGTTGAGGAGGCACTGAGGCGTGTGACTTCAGCTATGACGGCTAGCACCAGCAGTGAGCGCTCCGGCTTCACGACTGCTCACACAGTCTTGGAATAAAACTTCCTCTGACTCAGCTGCCTGGCTAAAATGACACGTAGTAATTAGGATGTTTACTCATGGATAGTATTGTGCAGATGGCTGATGAATGAATTGCACTGTCAACATGAGAGTTTTATTGGAATGTTTCTCAGTTACACCCATGTGCTAATTACCCTTAGCATTGACAGCCTAACATCTCACTCACAATCTTTGCCTCAACAGAAGCAGATGCTGCAACTGACTGAATCGTCTGTTGCACCACATCCCAAAGGTGCTCCACTGGATTCAGCACTGTGGACTGTGGAGGCCATCTGAGTACAGTGGACTCACTGACATGTTCAAAAAACAATTCTGAGATCATCTGAGCTTTGTGATATTTGATATCCTGCTAAAAGCATGAAGATGGATACATTGTGATCATAAAGGGATGGACATGGGCAGCAACAACACTCAGACTGCCTGTGGCGTTTAAAGGGTATTAAAAGGTCCAAAGTGTTCAAAGAAAATATCCCCCGCACCATTATAAATCAGCAAAAGGCTGAACAATTTATACAAGCAATGAAGGATCCTTGTGCTTCTTCTGACACCACCTTCCAAATGTTGCAGGAGAAACTGAGACGCATCAGACCAACATTTTTCCAATCTTCTGTTGTCTAATTTTGATGATCCTGTGGAAAATGTAGCCTCAGTTTCCATTTCTTAGCTGAGTGGCATGCAGTGCTGCTGTAATAGCCCATCTGCTTTAAGGTTTGACTTGTTGTACTTGGGTTGTAATGATTTACTTTTGCTTTCCTATTAGCTCTAATTAGCAGCTTAACCATTCTCCTCTGACCTTTGACATTAACAAGGCATTTTTGCTCACTGCTGCTCACTGGATATTTTTTGTCTTTTTTAGATCACTTTCTGTAAAGCCTGGAGATGGTAGTGTCAGAAAAAATCCCAGCAGATTAACAAAAAAAATCCTGACAAAGTGACCTGTGGGTGTATGTATAGATATAATACTATAATACGATATAATCCATATATTGTTCCTTGTACAGTGACCAAGGGTCCCCTCACCGACACAGAAATACAGAACCCAGGTTTGTTTGGTTATATCTAAGTTCAAAGAGCTTTGTATAGAGGAAACTGCAGAGCAAATCTCTGGATTACTGTTAGCTGTTTCTGTCACACAAATTGGATCTTATTTAATGTAAACTAGACACTAAAAACATAAAAGATTTATCAAATCTGTTCCTACTGCTATGTACTTTGGTTTGGAGCTATTTTCATGATTACATAATAAGTGTCTACATATTTTATTTGTCTGTGCTTATACTTTTGGGCTTAAGGTGTATTTCTGATTTTTTTAACTACATTATAATATATTCTGTAGCTGTCTGCTGTTATTGGCTTGTTACAACATATGCAATTTGCATAATATTGCTATACAGCCATAACAAATAATCCATCTGAGGTCTCAAAGTCATTAAGTGTATACTGTTGTTTCATCTGTTTTATGCACAATAGTAGAAACAGTGATTAAACAGATGAAAGATTCACATTATTTTACTAAATAAAGGGAACTCCTGTTTGGATAGGAGGATATACAAGGTGAAGGGGCTGAAGCTGTACTCATCATCATCATCTCACATCAAACTATTATTTATAACAAGCTGGCTGGATGGTTCCCAAAAGAAATCACGGAGAGTATTTCATCCTCTGCATCCAATAACAAAACTGATTTTTGACTTCAGCGCTGATCAAATGCTTGTTTTTGTGTACACTGTGGATCAGCTCTTTGTGGTGTGTTCATTTATTAGAGCTTGGTTAGTTCGTTTGATGTTTTCAAATAAACAATTTCTTACAAATCAGTGTGCATGTATCGTCTTTGTCTGGTTTAAATGAGGACTTTCATATCTGGTATATGTCATGCTTGTCAAGCAAATTATGAAACTACACTGCCACCATCTGATGGTAAGAAACAGGACACTCAGTGAGATGTAGAGTAAAAAGCCAGATGCTTTTATTTGAAATGAACAGTTTAAAAACGTACTTTTACTCACAGTGATCTTATGTTTTATGATAGTTAGGCTTAAGACTAATTTATTTCGTTTTCTGCGGTTTTACAGGAAAGTTTTTGTTTGTTTGTTTATTTGTTGACAGTTGTAAATTGGGATTTTCTATAACAGACATAATCAGCTTATTAAATATGAGGAATTGAAGAAATGGTGAGGATAAACACTCCTACACTTGGTGGAGCTTAAATGTTAAATACTGTATATTTGTCCTCACTATCAAGATTTTTTTAAATATCACTGACTAACAGAAATGGATTTTTAATTGCAGCATTTTCACTTCTAATGGATTAGTTTTATGTGATATTTTTTACTAAATTTAAATTGATGAAGTAAATTATTTAGAGTCACTATAATGGAATAAGATATTTAAAATTAACTAAAGAAGACATTTAAAAAAACACCAAAATAAATTATAATAATAAAAGTCTCTGGGAAGACAATGTCACTCTTATATTTTTGTAGGAACTATTTATTGGATAAAATCTATAAATTAATTTAAATGAAACTTTTTTCACTTTGTTAGTAATGAAATATTTTTGTGTCAAAAAAAATCATCCATTAAAATAAATAGATAATAATAATAACCTTCGACTTACAAGAAGATCCGTTTTTTAATTAATTAAACAAATGTAACAAGTATAACAAATATGGCAACATTTTCAAAGACTTTTTCCAACTTGAGAAAATACCAATACAGGCTGTATTTCAATATATAAAAGACAGATAAGGAAAATAATGTAAACATAAGTAACTAAAGAAATTAATAAGACATAAAAAAAAATTCTAAGAACCGTTTTTCAACCACTTCAGTTAAACCACAATGGTACGGTCGGTTCTGGTTGCTATGGAAACGTGTAGCTGTTGGGCAAAACAGCGCAGGCGCAGAAGCAGATCTCCTGGGGGGGGTTCCAACCTTTATTTAAAGATTAGTGCAAAACAAAGTAGAATTAAACAGTACTACATTAAAGGTGTTGTACTTACAGAAATTGTAAACCATAAGCAAACAAACAAACAAACAAACATTATTCAGAACCTACATTACACATACGCTAGGGGGAGAAGTTTTAGCTGATTAAGCCAAAAAGCGAAGAGATTGAAGGATCTTCATTTTTTTCACATACAGCCATCGTTTTTATAGCTTTAGTTTTAGAAGAATTCTTAGTTGAATTTAGATATTGCAAAAGCTCATAGGAGTATACATAAAAGGAGGGATGTCTTCCTAAACATTTGTATTTGTGAATATGAAATTTACCCATTAAGATTAACAAGTTAATCATATATCTGTTATCATTGTTGAATTGTCTTTGTTTTTTGTGGAGACCAAATAATACATATTTCCAAAACAGAGCAAATCCTTTAAATACATTTTCTGAGATAAAAACACATAATCTCTGCCAGAAGTCTTGTACAAGAGGACAAAACCAAAGAAGACGTATAGTGGATTCCTTGCAAGTCTTACAAAAACTACAGTTTGCGTCAATGTCTAATTTGAATTTGCTTTGAAGATAATCTTTAGATGGGTAAATTCTGTGTATTAATTTATTTTATTTTTATTCGTTCCACATAATATCATCAGTCAACCGGTTCCAGAAAAAAATTACATATGGTAGCGTGGTTATACTATTCTGAAATAAAGATCTCAAAGGTTTATTGTTGTTTTAGAAAAGCATATCTTACCAACAGTTTGTATTGGAGATGCCAATGGCCTGTGGTCTGATGGGATATTAGGTTTATTCTATAAAAGCATACAAACCCCTGACTGATAGCTAAATTGAAATGTAAACAAAATTCTTCATAGAAGAAAAGCATACCATTTGAATCGAATAACTGGTTAACTAAAATAATATTGTTCCTAAACCAACTATCTAAAAAGATAGATTTTCTGCTGTTCATTGATGACCGCAGATCATTAGCCTACGGTATTTCTGCGGTTCTACCTTCGTGCTGTCATGTTTCTGCAGCGCCCCCGTGTGGTGGCTATTAATCTTTGGCGGACCAAACTCGGAGGAGCAGGTGTGGCGACCTGATGCCGGAAATCACGGGTGCTAATCTTCACAATAAAACCACAATTTTGTTTTACCTTTGTTAACCAGACATTACTACGCCACTGACGTTTAAATACAGTGGAATCGTTTTTTTCTCAAATTAGTTAACATCCAGTCCGCACACGTTCCTGTTGCTTTTTCATCTGTTATTCACAGATTCCACAATAACACGATTTAGTTTTTGAACCCAAATTAATATGTTTCTGCTAAAGTGCCCAGCTTTTTAATTAGTGTACTTTAAGTTTTACTTTGTATCTTTTGTTCTCTTGCTGTTTATCTGTTTCTTTTTTTTCTTTCTTCCTTCCTTTAACATATTTGTATTTTTAAATCTTTATGCTCTGTCGTCTTCTTTTTCTGGTGTCTTGGTGAAACACTTATTCTGAAAAACCAAACCGGAAAGCGTTCCCGCGCGCGGACGATTTCATGAGCGGTGAGCTGGAAGTAAGACTGTCCTATGATGAGCGCGCACCGGTGCCGGCTGTGGGGGGTAGAGGACGCTGACTGAACCGGTTATCTTGGTATATCAAAGTCCTTTTTCAAAGTGTTTCGTGTTTTTAATGTAGATAAATCTTTAAAGAGTTTGACTAAATAAATTAAAATAAAATCCCGAGGATGCTTACAGACATGATTGTGGAGGAAGAATTTGAGATAAAGGAGGAGGAACCGTGGTACGACAAGCAAGACCTTGAACATGGTACAGTTTCCTTTCAGTCTTTGTGTCTCTGTGCTTAGAGATAAAGATTCGCACTTAGTCTTTATTTACCCTGCAGGCAGAGAATTACAGGACTGTTACAGCTGATAATGATGCGCGGTGTTTAATATATGAATGGCATTATAAGTAATTTTAAAAATATGCACGGGCAATATTTGCATTAATTTCTGTGGGTTTTAAGTCGGGGTGGTTTATTTAGTCTGAAGTCTGATTTAGTGGAAATTTTGCGAGTCCTAGAAGTGTGCGAGAAAATCCAGGAGTCAGCAGCACACTCACATATGCGGCAAAAACAGAACCGCTCTGCCTGAATGTGCCTCTGACTTTATTCATCCTTTCTGCCTGCATGGGCTGCTTTTACGCTAGTGGCCGTGGGTTTGTGTTCCTGTGTGTGTGCAAAAATCACCTTCAGATTTTATCATGTTTTTGTCCATGTAGAGTGAAAAAGAGCTTCGCCTGTAAATGTAAAAGTGCATGCCTTTATTCCTTTCCTTAATTGAGTTTCTAAAGAGACACTTTGTGTTACTGGATTGCTGCCAACACCAACAGCACCTCTGAAAGCTGCTTGTCAGGTCTCCTTCACCATTAGTACAGAGCCATGAATGCTGAAGGACTTGCAGTTTCACCTCTCTTCGTGTCTCCTGCAGACCTGCAGCTGGCAGCCGAGCTGGGGAAGACCCTTCTGGAGAGGAACAGGGAGCTGGAGCAGGGGCTCAAGCAGATGTACTCCAACAACCAGGAACAACTGCAGGAGATCGAGGTAAATACCTCCCTTCTCTCACAAAGTATAGTCCTAAACAGAGCTCTCATTAGGCCAGGCTGTGCTGAAAACATCAAGAGATGAACCCGCTTCTCTCACACAGCTCTGATTTCCTCTTTAATGCTTTCAGGGTGTTACTAAATGTTAACACGAAACATTTTGCTGTACACAGCCATTTCTTCTTCTGGGGATGGACAGTCATGTGTCCCTTTACCTTCAAACTCCCGGAAGGCTGTGGTCCAAAACAGTAGAAGCTCAGAGTCAAAACCTTTTCTAAGAGACTTCTGACTTCCTGCTAAATTTAAGTAAATAGGCTCAGCCCGGGGGGGCTCTAAATCCATCCCTGCATTAAACTGCTGACATACACAATTAATCTCTTAAGACCTGCAGCAGACACACGTGACTTCAATGTTGACCAGTGCTAGGATCGATTTGCTGATTTACGCTCGCTCTTTGCTGGATTGAAAGGCGATTAATAAAAAGAAGCACCATGAACACCTCATTTAAAATGTACAGCTTGCCTTGTTGACTTTGGACTGTTTATGTTAGCGTGTCCGGGCAGAGTGAAGTTACTTATCAGCTGGGCTTTTTTCTTTCTTTTGATTTTACGCCAACTGATTACATGATGTAAGTTTCCTGGCTGTGACGCCCTGTTAGATAATACGTCCTCAATTAATCTGGGACTTAAGGGAGGCATTTAGGTGTTACTGGGAAATAAAATTGTCGAGCTGTTAACCTGCCAGAAAAATGCTCAAATAGCAGCATGTGGATAATAATAGTAGGTTTATGTTTACACTGTCTTACTGTTGGTCCTCACATCAAACATGACGTTTAAATATTGAGTATCTGCTCAAAATGCTTATTTAAGAATTTTGGGGGGTTTTTGTAAATCTACTCTCGACTCTGTTCGAGTCAGTGAGAGAAGATTCTTTAAAGGTGCAGAAGCTTCACCTACAAGCTGTTCAAACCTTTTGTTTGTGAGGGGCAGCCAATCAGATGAAAGTGGGCTTACAATGAGGGGAGCTTGGAAAAGAAATTCAAGCTAGGCTTTAAAGGGAGAGGAGCTAAAATATCCGTCAGCTGGATAATGAATTATTTTAAACACTGAATCATGCAAAGCTACTGTAGAAGACGGCGAACATAAAAAGATGAGTTATCAGCGATTTTTGTAATGATTTAATCATTAAAAATAGCTGCTCATTTGACCTGCTAATGACTGATAGTGTATTTGTTAACAATAATAGATGTGTTTCTCCTTTTAAGCTCTTATCACCTTTTTCTCTCGCCTTCAGTACTTGACAAAGCAGGTGGACCTCCTCAGACAGGTTAACGACCAGCACGCAAAAGTGTACGAGCAGCTCGACCTGTCGGCCCGAGAGCTGGAGCAGAGCAACCACAAACTTGTTCTGGACAACCGGGCAGCCGAGCAGAAGATCCAAGGGTGAGACATTTATCACCAGTTTCTTATTAAAAACTTTTTTTTCTTTGTTTTTGTTTTTTTACTAACTTTGTTTTCACTGGTTTTTATTTTTTCTGTGCAGGCTTACAGAAACAGTGGAGCTACTGCAGATGCAGGTGGAGGAGCTGCAGCATCAGGTGGAGGAGCTGAAGCTGAGTCCCTTTCCACCTCAGAAACCTTCACACAGAGAGAGCTGGCCTCGCAGCACTCACAGCGTGTCCTGCCTGCAGGAGCTGCAAAACACACTCAGGTGGGTAACGCGCAAACACAAATTATCACAGACCAGTGGAGCTTAAATAAGGAGTCGAGAGAGCTGACTTCAGACGGGCAGATCTGAAGCTTGCATGTGTTTATATCATCATGAATGGTTCTGGGAGCCATTTATGATGATGTCATTTTCCATCTTCCCTGCCTAATGTTACACGCTCACAGTAAAAGGGGCCCAAACCTCCAATTATGAGGTAAATGTAAGTAAAAGTAAACACTGTGGGACAAAATTGACCACTGATATAACGATATCTCTGCACTGATTTCATTACACAGTCATCTGCTGCAGGCACAACATGCTCCATGATGACTGTATGAACATATTCTCTGAAAAACATCTGCAGGAAGTCGTATTCAGGCACTCAATCTACTCAGGGGTGCAACAGTGCAGGGAGATACTGTAGTCCTCAGTTCAGCTGATATTTTAGTTCATTTTCCACAGATACACCTTGCATAATTATTATCTGAGCCTGAAAAATGTGCTGTCAGTCCTGTTCTTGCAGGTGGACATCCAAAACCTGCTAATAATGGATAAACACCTGTAGTTTCAAACTCTATAACAGGTGAAATTTTATATATTCTGGAGACTGTGGACGGTAATTTGTCAGCTCGTTGCTGTGTTTTTGTATTTTACTCTGGTAAAATCGCCTTAATTGCTCTTTGTAGGTCTCAGGAGGAGATCTAAGCCGATCCTCTCAGCTTTAGCTTTAACCTATCTGCACTGATCCTGCTCTTCCTGGCAGCGGCTCGTTTCTACCTCGCAGAGGCCTGCGTGCTTCGTGCCCCCGTCACTTGTTCTTGATCTGTAGTGTGACGCGTTCATTCACAGCCTCAGTTTAGTCTCTGTGGTGCGTAATCCTGTTAGCAGGGCTTCTTCACAACATGCAGGAAGTCTCAGTGATAAAGTCAGAGAGCGGTGGTTGAGGTTGGAAGAAAGGAGGTCAAAGTCTCGAGCTGAGAGAACAACTGTGTCTCAATATCTGTCTGAAGTTAATGAACTCTCACACAGGCTGCCCGGTGCTACTGATAAGCCCTTGATTCCTTGCTTAGTGTGCTTTCTTTTCACCGGTCGTTACTTATTTATTGTTTTCAGCTCTTCTTTATCTTGGATATATATAAATTTTCACCCACACATCAAGACAAACGGATGAAGCTGCAGATTTGGTTTAAATTGTCAAAACGCTTAAACGGTCACAAAACACATAAGATTTAAATGCCAGATTGAACAGCCTGGCTGCTGACCTTTGACCCTTCTCCCAATTGCATTTATTGCCACCTTTTAAGTTGTTAAGTAACATTTATAAATAAGTGATAATGGATAAGATTAGCTGAGGAAATAATCTCCATTAGAGATTCTTTCGCCGGGTTCCTGTGGAGCTTTTAGCCATATCACATGGTCTCTATCAGCCAACAGGGTGCTCTCCTGGGAGTCACTGCTTTGGTCAGGACTGTAGCCAACCATCTGCTGGCTGTAGCTTCATATTTAGTGTCCAGACATCAGTTCTTTTATTTAAATACTGTATATGGAAATCAGGGTCTAAAATGCACCTGTTTGTGCAGGTACGACTACGATCCCGACAAACCCTCAAAGGATATCGAGCCGTCTACCACATCATGGCAGGAAGAGGAGCAGGACTCGCTGCGACAGTCCCTCCATGCTCTTCAGACACAGTTTGCCACTGAGCGTGCTCGGAGGGAAGAAGCAGAGCGAGAGGCTGAGCTGCTCGCCAGAGAAAATGCAGAGCTGGAGCAGCAGCTGGCCGGGATGGCAGGATGTCAGGTAAGACTGACACCAGTATCTCTCTGTCCTTAAATTTGTTTCCGACTTGCATCCATCCACTTTCTTGATCACTAATCCAATTTAAGGTCACGGGTGGCAGGTAGCACCCTGGACAGGTCGCCAGTCTAACAGTTTGTCCAACTGTCTATCTTCAACAGGCCAGACTGTCTGAGCTGGAGCGCGAGGCGGAGGAGCTTCGTCAGCTCTGGAAATCAGAATCCTCTACAAGATGCAACAGGCCAGACGTCCTCCACGGCCTGCTGCCACACACAGTGTTCCTCAACCCAGAGGAGAATGACGGAGAGGCATCTTTGGCTAAAAGCCCCGCGGTCCTGAAGCGCTGGAGAAGTGAGCGGCTGATGAAGGCGACGCAGATGCCAGACTCTCCTGACAGGGTCTATGACCACGAGTGCTCCTGCGTGCGCCGGGCCGAGGTAGTGAAATATCGCGGGATCTCGCTGCTCAACGAGGTTGACGCCCAGTACAGCGCCTTGCAGGTGAAGTACGACGAGCTGCTTCGGCGCTGCCACTCTGAGGAAGACGAGCAGGACAAACTGAGCCACAAGTCAGTGCAGACTGCATCCTTCATCGCCACCACATTCCCTCCTCTGACAGGCAGGGAGGGCTTTGAGGATGACTTTCACCAGCCGGAGTACAAGAAACTCTTCAGGGAAATTTTCTCCCGCATCCAGAAAACCAAAGAAGACCTGATTGAAAGCCGGGGGAAACACTCAGCTGGGAAAGCTCTGCCTAATTAAACACTTGTAAAAAGTTAAAAGGGGGGGAAACAAGAACAAAATAACCGCCTAATAACCGTCTTCCTGTTTTGGAACAGCTCTTCGAAAGACTTTTATCTACCCAGAAACTGTGATCGCCGCACAAACAGCTTAACAGATAAGGGCAACACAGGAACACAAAGGCTAACACCACCAGCTCACGTCGCAGATGTGGCTCGTTTTGCACAGAAATACCAGTGCCTGACGCCACCGTCTCTACTGTGCAATCGCTTTACCTCAATTTGCGAAAACGTGTTCACAAACAACCTCCTGGGTGAAATTTTCTGGGGGAAATTGTCTTCCTTTAAGCCAACTAGTTTGAGTCACACAGTTTCCTTTTAGAGAAGAAGCATTCTAAAGTAAAATCATCAAGTTCCCAGTAAAGATGCAAAATTCTAGAAAATATAGAAAGTGTACGTCTTCCTTAGAGTAAATACTTCCTGGAAATCAAACCACATCAAAGCTTGAACTTAGGCTCTGTGACATTTGTTCTAGACTAAGGTAACACCCAACAAGTAGTCTGAAACATTAAGTGTTTTAATTTTACTGTCGGAGAAGACAAATATCCCAAAAAAGTACACATTCAAGAAGCTAGAGCTGGGACTTTTAGCTTCTTTATTGAAAAAACAGCCTTGGTCCACTGTTTTCTGATTCTGCTCCGTTTATGGTTACAACCAGCCGTTGATGGAAATCTTCGCCCTTTAGCCTATCGGCGCTCCACCAGCTTCTTGTTAACGGTGCGTCTCAGAGGTGCTGAGCAGGTATTGTGCTGAGACCAGAAAGGGAACAAAAGCAATAAAAGTTGTTGGCCAGGCAGCTAAACAATGACAGCGTCTCGTCTCAACTCTTTGGATCACATGATCACAATCGCTTTTATATATTAACTCCAAATGGCGTTGTTCTTTCTGGGAAATTTCCAACATCATTATTAGGAAATTATGGACCTGTGAAACAGAAGACCATGTCTGTTTTGGGATTTTTTTGTTTGTTTGTTTGTTTTTAACAGAGCTCATGTGAGCTGAAATACTTTATAATTTATGGTTTTCTTCTCCACTGTAGCAAAAAAGTGAATTTCTCGATGGTAGTTTTCCTGCACTTGTTAGAGTCACCATTGCAAGGTTGACTAAGTCTGGGTATACAATGAATGACGTATTTGTGATGGAGTTCAGAGGTGATTTTAGGTGCTCTAATATATTAGGGTTTTTGTAACTGATGCATTATCCTCCTGAATTTATACTTGATTGTCTTATGGTAGTTTAGATGGCTGTAAGCGAATGTTATAATAAAGTTTACCAAAATATTAACTGTGTACTTGATAATATAACCTGTAACGGTGTCTTGAAGCTTTTTCTTAGCAGCACTTCTGTTGCTTCTGCTGCCCGATGTTCACGAGTCCTTGTTCAGCTTAATAACTGTGCACTGCTGTATCTGTAGATGTCTGTAAAATCTCAATGAGATGCACTTTAGAATTGCACAGGCGTTTTCAATGCTCTTCTGACACTTTGCGCGTGTGTTGTAAATGTAGCTAGCTAATGCTACATGTGATGTGCTACTGTCTCCTTCAGAGACCTGAATAATCTGCTGTGTTTTTCGCTGTTTCGTGGTTAATGTTACTTCTCTGAGCCATTAAAACATGAAGCAAGCTGAGATGGAGGCGTGTGTGTGTGTGTTTACCATGTTTACATCTTTGTGGGGTCCAAAAATTTGAAGTTTACTGTACTTGTGGGGACCAACAGTCGTTATGAGGACAAAATCACCATCCAGACATGTCTGAAGGCATTTTTGAGACTCAAAATGAGGTTTTAGTGTCAGAGTTAGGGTTAGGCATTCATTTTTGGTGGTTAGGGTAAGCGGCTAGGCAAAGCATTGTCAATTAGATGTCCCCACAAGGGTATGAAAACACAACTGTGGATGTGTGTTTTTTGCTCTAAAATACAATTAAATCTTATCTATCGAGAAAAACGTCACTGATCCGCTTTAACAATCAGATAAAAGCTTTGAAGTCAGCCACACAGACACAGGGCTAAGGCCCAGCCCAGTCTAAAAATAAAACAAGAGTCATTACAAATTCAAATGAGATAACTGCCCTGAGCCTTGTGGGAAAATAATGGTGCTGTAGCAAGAAAAAATCAAGTTATATAAAAACAAACAGTTTATGGGTTACGTAAACATGTTTAACCAGCAGCACAGTACCAGAGACACAGTGGGATTTTTCTAAATGCTTAATTTTAATAACAGACCATCCAAGAAGTCTGTGCTTAGGTTGAAGGTGCAGGTGTGCATTAGTGGCGGGATCAGGAAGGACATCCTGTCTTTGTTTATTTTGCATAAGCAGAGAAACTATGGAAGTTTTATTATGGTCAAATAGTCTGAACGTTTTGGCATTAATTGCGTAAATGTTTATTAGTTTTTAATTTTTAAAAGGGAATCTTCTTTGCGTCTGTTGACATCTACGTACAAAGTAATTCACATTAACTACTAACTTGTACCCCAGCCTTCATCATGGCTCTGGTAAAATCATGTTACTCTTAACATGAATTTCACCTGACTAGTCTCTACTAGTCAGGTGAAATTCATCCCCCGGGAAGCATGACCATACCAGGCTGAACTCACTTAAGATGGAGCGCCAATCCCTGGATCCCCCTTCACCCCCACACCTTACACTGCAAGGTTAGCCACAAATAGTTCTTGTCCTGGTGCTTGCTTCTTCCTCCCCACTATCACCATAGCCTTATCCACAGGAGATGAGCTGATCTTTTGGGTTATCTGTCCAATAGTGTAGATTATTGCAGAATTCAGATCAAATTAGGGCCCAAACTTGTGACTAACTTTATGCAAAGCCTCCAAGATGTAGCCCAAACACTACAGTAAAGTAACTCCTCCATCACTTCTGGATCTGAAGACTACATTACTATAAACATTCTGATCAGATGGCTAAACTGAAACAATAAAAATGCAGTTTAACAGCTGTCCAACTGCTCCTGTAGCACACACACCACCCTCTCCTCCGGTCCCGGCAACGTCAGGTGTGGTCAGCCTCCCCTGACACCACTACCCTCTCCTGCAGCTCAGCCACAAACCACAGCCACGTTGGAAGAGAAAAAGAATGCAGTTGATGGCTTTGCATTTGATTTTTCACTCTTTTTACAGGAAACAGAGGGCTGCACTCAGGACAGTGAAAATGAGGGACAGGCAGAGGGACAGCAGATGTTTCCATATAATGTGGCAGAATTTAAAGAAATCCTTCATTCCAGACGTTGGTTAGGATATTGTTTTGATGCAGATTTGCAATTTGTATGTTTGTTTTTGTTGAATCACTGGGACTTTAAGATTTACATTTAATCATTATATTTTTTGACAATGATGCAGTGTGAGAAATTGTTCAAGGCTGACATGTTTTCTGATTCCTCACATCTCCATCTTGTCTACTTAGCCCTCTTTTTTCTGGAGGAAGATGAAGCTCTTGAAGAAGCAATTCAGCGTAGCCTCCTAGAAGAGTCTGATAGGCCGAGTGCAGTTCATGATTCAAGGTAAGATTTCAAAGCAACCTTTGATCATTGGATATCTTATTTGCATCTTAACTTAACTCAGAGGGCAACTGGTCTGCAAAGCTGGAACTGGAGTGAGGGAAAGAGGAGTCATCATCCAGATCAGACTGCCATTAGCAGTCCAGACACCAGTGAAGATGAAGAGGACGACACTAATTGGATGTTTTTTCATTTTCTTGTTTACTCAGAAAACTAAACTGTTACTCTAGAATTGCATATAAATGGTTTATGCACCATTTAAACAATTGTCATATATTTATGTTACTACTTATAACCACATATGAAACGTTGTACTTGATTCCATATATTTCCCACGCTGTACATGTTTGTCTTTAAAATAATGCCACATGCTGTTTGTTTGATGTACTAGAAAAATGAAGGACAATAAATTAATATTGAGTACAGTGGTGTCTCTAACTTATATAAGTTAGAGATGTAAGAAATAGAGATATCAGAAATATCTCTAACTTATAAGGGAAATATAAGGGAATTTACAAAATGTCTTACTTGCAGGAACCCAAAGAAGTGTTTTTGTGATAAACAAGTGTTTTAATTTGTACCAAAATAAAATTTAACTGAAGTATAAAAAAGGGCATGTGTTTTACGTCGTGCGTTTGCTTTTTTCTGCCTGCAAAGTCTGTAACATCTGGAGAAATTACTTTCTTTAAAACACTTGTCTTGTGATATCTTGTATAATGTTCACATATGTCCGCTAGGGGGAGCGCGTTGGCCACAGTTGGACAATTTAAATTGCAGTAAGGTATTTTTTTCTTGTGTAATCACGTTTTATTTTTATACCCCAGTGTTAATCCAGTCTTTGCATGTATTCCCTGGAAGATGCATTTGACTTTAATTGATTCAGTATTTATAATTCCTTATATCGTAAATACTGCATTGGTAATATGATGTATATATATTTTTTTCCTTAAATGCGCATGTGCATCTTTTAATTTTTAATTACCCAAAAGCTGTAACCATTAATTTAGAGCACAGCTTGCATAACTTCTGGACAATATGTTTTTCACTGAGTCATGACCAACCTACATTAGCTGAGGAGTGTCACTGTATATGGACATTATTTATCCATCATACATTCATGTATGACTTAACCTGTAATACAAGTGGGAAAAATCCACTAAATATAACCTACCATACTGTCAAAACTTCTGCTTCCAGCTAAAGCAGAGATCTGAATATATCGCCCAGATAAAAAGAAATAAACTAATAATAAACTAATGGGGTGCTTTGGCTGTATGTTTTGGGTCATTGTACAGATGTCACACTGCCCCCGCCAAAAAGGATCTCATGCAGCGGAGACGGAGAGCGCTAAACCTAAGGCCCGTTTCACTACACGGGAGAAAAATCCCAGACAGCTTCAGCTGACAGAGCTGTGACGAGACGCCCATTAAGCCCGGATGAAAAGTGAGGCCGAGCAACAGAAGGCTGACCTTGATCACTCGGCATTAACTCTGTGCAGGGCAGTGATGGAACATTAAAAACTACAATTTTCATGTGTTGAGCTTAGAATGAAACCAATTTTACCTAAATTGCATGATTTAGTACTGTCAATAGCAAGGAATCAAAAAAGGTGGTTATAATGGGTTTCAATTGGTCAAAAACGGCCACGCTAGAGGCAAGAGGAACAATTTGGTGTATAGTGTATATTATCGGCATTATTAAGGAGCTGATGTTGAAAATTAAAAAAAAATCTGAAAAAAATATACGCCTTTGGGAAGTTTCATTCCATTTCCATTAAGAGAAAAAAGAAAAGTTAAGTGGGCACAAATGGCCACCATAGCGCCCAGAGGGTTAAAGATATATAGCACTTTAAAATAGCCAGCACAGGACCAAAGTGCTGCACAGTAAATAAGTTAAAAACAATAGAGTATACAAAACAGCAAAAAGAAAAGAAAAGAAAAGATATTTATATTTATATATATATGCTGGGATTTGTTGACACCATGACATCATTGCATTCAGTTTTTATTCACAATTTGTTTAGTGTCCCAACTTTTTTGGAATCCGGTTTGTATATTTTATTTTATTTTTTTATTATTTATTTATTTATATATATATATATATATATATATATATATATATATATATATATATATATATATAGACGCTGTGTGTCTATCTTTAATGTGTGCCTGCTTCCAGTGTTCACAACTCCTCAGTAAGTAAGTCAGCAAGTATTGGCTGTCCTAAAAGTTGCTACAACTCGCTAAATTACGTCATCGCCTCATTGGCACAATTGCTCATGCTAATGTCATTGGAACCTACCTACGGTGTAGGAGACAAAAATAACATCGTGGAAGGGACAGAAAGTGAGTGAAAAAACATCCCATTTCCAATTTATTTACAGCTACAAATTACATTTCTTTTACCAATTATTGGCTTTTTTTAATGTCACAATCCCAACCCTACTCCTTTATCTGGGCTTGGACCGGCAAAGGTGACCCGAAATAGGAACTCTGGTGGAGTTACTTTGTGTGTGTGTGTTTATAAGTAGTAGTTGTGATCCACAAAACAACATAGCAGTAAAAGAAGAACTGACTGCGTTACAGTCAGTGCGGGAGCAGCGGCTTCGCTCATGCGCGATTCATTTGCAGTTTGGACGCATAGGTGAAGATCATTCCCAAGAGCCCTTTCAACGTGGGCGTGGCACCCACACTGGACCTCAGCAAGGTCAAAGTGACAGGTGTGGGAGACAGTATGTACCTCAGTGATTGTTTTTGGAAACTATAAAAAACACTATTTTAGTATCCTGCTGGTCATAATAAAGAAAAAAAACATGAGCTTCTGCATATTTTGGAAGAGTTTTGAGGGATAGTAAATGGAGCTAGAAATGACCAAAAACTGCCTCCTTTAAAGACTTACTGTTGTAAAAAAGAAAAAGAAAAAATCAAATGCTCTTTGGATTTTCACGACACTGCACCAGGAGTGATTTGGTACCTAGAAGAAATCCATATACAGCAATGCCTGTTCCACATTTCACAAAAAACTACAGCAATAATGACAAAAGGCATCAAACATTTAAAGTGTTTATTGAGCAAAATAACAAACCAATAAAAAAAATATTACTTGGAATATTTGATGATGGAGGAAATCAGATTTGGCCTGAATTTCAGCTCATATGTCCACAAATGCAATGTGTTGGAAATCAAAGCGTTACCTCATATGAAGGGTTGGAGTTTGTCCTGAATGCCTTGTGAGGCAGAGGCACTTTAGACGGAGGCTCAAGATAGCAGCACGTGGCGATAACATGGGCGTATCAGCCGCATCGCCACTTAGGAAGGTCCAGTGTTTGTGTGCTGGACTGGTGTTTGCACAGAGACAGATCTACATTTTATTCCAAATCACATCTTTATTGGTTCTCATCAAGAAATCGGTCACTCAAAGTTCCTCTCAAAGAAAGGAAAATCTGAAACTCTACATTCAGCCAACAAAAACCTCGACATTCATTAAAAAGTTTAGAAATCAGTACTTGTGACTGAATAACAGAAATGTAGGAAACCATATTTGATGAAGCCGCTTTCAGGTCCACGATTGCCAAAGTCATCAGAGATTTCAGTTCATTAATACTTTAGCTTGGTTTGTTTTTTTTCTTACAGTATTCAGCCATATTTTATCTAAGCATTGAACCCTTTAAACCCACCTTCCTCTTTTATGCAATAAATAAAAATATCAAACTCAGCTGATACTCCTTAAAGTCAGATTGGTGAAAGTGTAAAAACTAAGGGAGAATTTTGGTGCCTAAAAGGCCTTAAACAACATTTGCCTTGTTGGTGAAGCAATAAAGTAAAATGTGTTTTTTCTCTGAGGAAATTTCCAAGGAGGGGTGAAGTGAAAGCACTCTGAGCCACAGCTGCTTTCAATTGTAAACAGCAAACTGATGTGGAAAAGGTTTAGCTAAAGAATAATCAGATTTCAGGTCATAAATGCAATAAAACAAACAAACAAACAAAAAAAAAAACTACCAATAAACCGCAAATATTCATCTTTCTAGTTCTTCATTTTTTTCCTCCCTCTCAGGCTTTCGAGCTGTCAGAGTACGTGGGGAGCTTCAGTCCTCCCACTGAGTCAGGGCGCTCACACGAAGATCAGAAATGCTTCAGCTGAAATGAGAAAAGCTTCTTGTTCTGAGCACAGCTTTGTCCTCTAGTCGCCCACTCTCAGAGCGGGGCGAGCTGCTGTGATTGGCTCTCATCTTTCCACTGCCCTCCTGCGGGACACCTGAGAGTGGATATGATTGGCTGGGGGTGACTGCATGGGGGGAGGCTCCCGGGGTCAGGACTGTATTGTTCCCTTTAGGTACCACATCCCTGCGTGGCTGCTGCAGCACTCCTGAAAACCAGACAACAGGTTAGATCAGTGGACAACATCTGGTTGAAAGGCAGACGTTGAGACTCAGAACTGGGCTCACATTAAGCAGCCGGTCGATGTCAGCTTTAGACACGTCTCCAAGCTCCTGAGCCAGTCTGGCCTGGATTATGTTCCTCCTGACCCGGTAGTTCTTGGTGAACACATCATAGAGCAGCCGGCGGTGCTGCAGGGAGAACAAAACCACACAGAAGTATGAATTCAACTCTGCAGACTGCAGCTGAAACACCTGAAGTGAGCAGACTACCAACATATAACAAGGTGGTAAATACATCAGAGGGTTGCTTGGGCGCACTGGTGGTATAAAAGACATACAGAGCTTCTGGGTCTTAAGTGTGAAACTGCACAGAAGTGCCTTAACCCTTCATTCCTTCTAATGGGCACTGACTTCCAGTCCTATACAAATTTCAAGGAAAACGCCCCTCTGCCCCATGTAATCATGTTTTTAGTTTAATAGGCTCAGTCACTCATCTGAGGTCATCTTGCATAAAAGAAAAATATGGTTCACTTTGGGAAATTTTGGTCATATTATGTCTCAGAGAGGAGGCTTATCCTTGGGATTAGCTAATCACTTGTGACTGACAAGACATGAGTACGTGAGCCAAGATGGGGATGGCAGAAAATAAACAAGATACGGTGGCCAAAATGCTAAAACTGATCCCCAAAACAGGATTTTACAAACCAATGGGTGACACAGTGGCTTCACCCATCTTTTATGTACAGTTTGTAGTTAAATCTTAATATCACTAAATCAGCACATTAGGAAATATGGATAAATTGCAAGACTGGGTCAGTAGCAGCTTGTTTTTGTAACTCCTGGCAAAAGAAATGCTTTCACATGTAACAACGCATAAAAGCACAACTTGTTTGATGTAATCGGCTAAATTCAGTGGCTTGTTTTATTTCTCCTTGTTTCCAAATGCTGTGCTGAGCTAACTAAGTAGTGGCTATATGATATTTATTGGTCCCTTTTTAATTCTGCACTAGCGTTTTAAATAAATTAGCAATGCCACACACTGATTGACCAAAGCAAGTCTATGTCAGAAATCGAAGAAAACACTTCACAGAACTGCATCTTACTTTAGTGTTGCAGTCAGACGCAATCGTGGCCCACACTGAAACATCACTGATTCATTAAAAAATAATAATAATAAATTATTTTTTTAAATTCTTGTGAAGTTCAGCGATTGCTGTGAGTGTTTACCTTGTCGAAGTCCTCTCCGGTCTCCCACAAGCCAAACACCTTTTGTTCATCTGGGGCTGCTTTGGTCTGAGCAGGAAACTGAAGTTAGAGGGAAACAGAAATGTTAGGCAGGAGGATTTGATCCTTAAACCTGCTCTTAGCTCAACTGCCTGCTCAGACGGAGTCCTCTGAGATTATCTGGACTGTGTGGAGTGCTACACTCTGTAGCTGAAAAATGAAACAACAGTTCCTCTAATGATCACCTGAGTCTGGCTTCACAAACTAGCAAAACACAAATACAGAAGCTTCAAAGTGCAAACTGCAGAGACCATCGGGTGGCTGTGTCCATCTTTGTGTACAGTCTATGTTTCAGCCATGATCTGAGTATCATGTTATGAAACAGTGTTGTTTTTCCTCATCATTTTGGTTTGAACTTTGAAAATTCTCACATCACTCTTTGACATATTTAAACAAACTAATTTGAATATGATGAATATGTAGCCAAAGGGGCAACACTTCCTGGTTTCTTTGCAGAGTACTAACGAATCATGTTGGATCAGGCTTTGGTTGTATGCAAGTGAGCACTTTGTGTGGAGGGCAAAGGAAGAGCTGCAATTGCCAAATAGCATCATAAAAACATCTGCTACTAACTGCTCTAACTACTCTTTGTTTCTTATTCTTATCTGCATTTTTAAAGAAACAAAGTCTTGGCCCAGATTACTCAAAACTACTCTTGCTGCTCATAAACCCCTGAAAATGTTGTCATCACCCTCAGAGTCTAAGTCTAGATTCTCTGTGGGTCAACAATAGGTGAGACGAGATGAGTTCAACTGTAGCTAGACACTGGTTTACAGATTGTTGCAGCTTTAAACAAAGTCTCTAGTTAATAGCCAAATGTCCCATTAAAAACCATTTTAGCAGCATGGTTCAGTCACATGTTGTTTGCTGAGTTTATATAAACTTCTCTCTGCGGTGCTGATGTTCCTCACAGATTGATCATATGCTGAAAGACTAAATTCAGTGGTCGGGCTCAAGTCAGGCCCGAGGCCCTTTACAGCATGTTCTCCTACTCGCTCGCTCCGCTGTCCTGTCTCCTCTTCACTGCACTAACTACTAAAGACCCAAACACCTAAAAATAATAATAAAGAAAAAAACCTCTTTATAGTAGCTCAAAAACAAAAATGAGGGAGGCGCCATCTAGTGGCACTATTCTGCAATTGCACTTTGCAAGAAAACTGCCTCTCTTATACACTCAACAAAAATATAAACGCAACACCTTTGTTACTGCTCTCATTCCCCATGGGATGGACGTAGAGACCTAAAATTCATTCCAGATACACAATATAACCATCCCTCCCAAACAGTGGTCACAAATCAGTCCAAATGTGTGGTAGTGGGCACATCTGCTATATTGAGATAATCCATCCCACCTCACAGGTGTGCCACATCAGGATGCTGATCTGACATCATGAGTAGTGCACAGGTGTACCTCAGACTGCCCACAACAAAAGGCCACCCTGGAATGTGCAGTTTTTTGCGCTATTGGGGGTCTGGGGACCCAGAACCGGTCAGTATCTGGTGTGACCACCATTTGCCTCATGCAGTGCAACACATCGTCGCATGGAGTCTATCAGATTGTCAATTGTGGCCTGTGGAATGTTGGTCCACTCCACTTCAATGGCTGTGCGAGGTTGTTGGATATTCATGGGAACTGGTACACGCTGTCGTATACGCCGGTCAAGCACATCCCGAACATGCTCAATGGGTGACATGTCCGGTGAGTATGCTGGCCATGCAAGAACTGGGACATTCTCAGCTGCCATCTGCCCTGAACAATGTGAACCATGATTCATCCGTGAAGCGCACACCTCTCCAACATGCCAGACGCCATCGAATGTGAACATTTGCCCACACAAGTCTGTTACGGCGACGAGCTGGAGTCAGGTCAAGACCCCGATGAGGACGACGGGCATGCAGTTGAGCGTCCCTGAGACGGTTTCTGACAGTTTGTGCAGAAATTGTTTGGTTGTGCAAACCAATTGTTCCAGCAGCTGTCTGGGTGGCTGGTCTCAGACGATCTTGGAGGTGAACCTGCTGGATGTGGAGGTCCTGGGCTGGTGTTGTTACACGAGGTCTGCGGTTGTGAGGCCGGTTGGATGTGCTGCCATATTCTCTGAAACGCCTGTGGAGACGGCTTATGGTTGAGAAATGAACATTCAATGCACGGGCGACAGATCTGGTTGACATTCCTGCTGTCAGCATGCCAATTGCACGCTCCCTCATTGCTTGTGGCATCTGTGGCATTTTGCTGTGAGACAAAACTGCACATTCCAGGGTGGCCTTTTGTTGTGGGCAGTCTGAGGTACACCTGTGCACTACTCATGATGTCAGATCAGCATCCTGATGTGGCACACCTGTGAGGTGGGATGGATTATCTCAATATAGCAGATGTGCCCACTACCACACATTTGGACTGATTTGTGACCACTGTTTGGGAGGGATGGTTATATTGCGTATCTGGAATGAATTTTAGGTCTCTACGTCCATCCAATGGGGAATGGGAGCAGTAACAAAGGTGTTGCGTTTATATTTTTGTTGAGTGTATATCATGTGGCCTGAGAATGCCTCGGGATCCTCTAGGAGGAGCTGCGAAGCACTGATGGGGAGAAGGATGTGTGGGATATCCTGCTTAGTCTGCCTCCAGCACAACCAAACTGTGTTTAAGAGGAAGATGATGGATGGTTAGAAGTTATTACGTAGATGTTTAGATAAAAGTCCACTAAACCAGACTCCAGATGTTCGGATTAGCCATTTCTACTCTTGCACAGCAACAGCCAAAACATTTCTGTGATAATTTTGTGCATTTCATTCCAATAAACGACATACAAAAAAGACTCACAGGCACCATTATCTGTTTGCACTGTTGGCTGAGCAGTATGGCGTCCTGTAGCATGTGATCTGAGATGGAGTGGAAGACGCTCCGGCCGACCGGTATGGACGCCACGTGGAGGTTAAACAGCCTCTTCAGCTCATTCAACGTGATCACAAAATGCTTCCGGAAAGTCTTTATCACAAAGTCCTGCAGCTCCGGGGACGCCGTGTTGGCGGGACTCCCTCCGTTGGTGTGATCAAAGTCGGGGGAGGTGGCACTGGGGTAACCATTGAGAGAACCGTTGGGGATTGAGGAGGAGCAGGATGTGTCCATTGGCTCGTCTTCACTGTTGCTGACGGGCTCCTGTTTGATGTGGATGCTGCTTCCTGCGCGTCTGTCCTCCAGGTCCTTCTGCAGAGTCGACTGGTTTTCTTGCACTCGCTCCTGAGCCATCTTCAGACGCTGTTGCCCGCTGATGTGGACAGGATCTAGAAAACACCGCATAGATCACTTGAATAAGCTCCGCAGAGTATACCGATATCATTTCAGGGGTGTTTGACAAAATGTAACTCAGTACAAACCAGGCTGAGCGGACTTCTTTGGCACAAAGTCTTCTTTAGAGAAATTAAACACCTTTTCCAGCCTTCAGGAAAATAAACAAGCCAGATTATTCCACTGCAGCAAAAACATTTAATAGTGCTAAACTACTGATGTGCTGCCCTTTCAACGTGTCGCTTACTTGCTCTGGATGCCAAGCCACAACATGTTCTGCCTGTGGGCAACATCTGGGTGTTTCTTAATAAAGTCTACATCAGTAGGCAACAGGAACTCCCAGCCCCGGTTTGCCCGAGGAGCTGCCACATGTTCCAGGAACTCTTTCACGTCTTCTGGGGGAAGCTGAAGGAAGAAGGAGGAAGGTGTTAGCTCTCTTTACCTGAATGTACCGAACAACTTCAGCTTCCAGGTCACAAATGCAAAAGAAAGCAATACACTGAGGGACATTAAAGACCCAACAACAGCATCCTTCCACATCCTGATTGTCGAGGATGCAACACAACTTAAAGGACTAATTCAAAGTGCAATGAACCTCTAATTAAAAATAAATAAATAAAAAACGCAGCCTAAGCAATTAACTTTGCACAGCTACTTCTCCTGAGCCATTTCGGTTACTAACAAACAGAAACATTGAATCAAGCATCTCATTTTGGTCTCGTCCTTACTTTGATGATTGATGCAATCTCCTTTCTCATCACAGAGCGCTCCAGAGTGAACCTCCACATCTACGAAATGAAAAGATGACTTAAACTGTGCCTGTCAAGCATTATGCTGTAGCTTAATTAAAGGAGGAACAACTGAGAGAAGCTCACCACAAAGTCTCTGCCACGACAGAGCACCTCAGCAGGAACACCACTGTGAGCACTGAAGGTGTTTTTGGGATACAGAACATCACTGTGGAGGAACATTTAAAACCCACATCAGTCATTTCCCACTCAATATAAAAACATGGAATTAGACAAGACCTGCTTGACCTGTGGTTCATTTTAACGTTTCAGTTAGATAGAAGATTCCTGGTCTTACCTCTTGATAACCCAGTTCCCCTGAACCAGCAGCGCCACCTGTTGGATGCAGCGCAGCACTGAGGTCGAGTCTGTGCCAGACGCGAGCAGGCCCATCAAATTAGCAAATGGCATTACCTTCACTGGAGAGGAGAGACAGCGAAATGAATGGTAGGATGATGATGTTGCCGTTTATGCTTTAGTGCCCCCACGTGGTACAAAGAAAAACTGCACAGGAAATGTTGAGTGCCATGGATGTTTGCATGTGTGTTAAAAAATAATAATAACAATACATTGTAAAAAAATAAATTAAAAAAAAGCTGTTCTTTATCATGTTATCCTACCATTCTTCATCAGAGTCTTGACTTGCTCTCCGAGTGGCAGAGTGCGGAGCTGGGCCATAGAGAGCACATTACTGGGACCCACAGGCTTCACCCTGACAGAGAGGAAAGCAAGTTAATGATACGATTCACAGACTGTCACTGAGTTGGCATGCAGATGTACGTGCCAGAAGAGAGGGGCACACTTACACTTTCTCCTCTGCAAGAGGCGGCATCAACATCGCCAGATACTCCCTGAGAAAATGAGAGAGGAGTGAGAGAGGAGAACAGAACAGCAGCAGAACTAAAACTGCATCAACATACAGCTCATCAGTGCCTAAGAAATAAACTACACATCCAATTTAATTCAGATAATAAAAAAAGCACAAGTATCAAGAAGTTATTTATTTGTACTCACTTTGGAGTTTTGACCAGTTCAGAGTTCTCCGAGGCATCCACTGACTGACAGAACAGGTACTGCCTTTCATGCTCCGAGCGCCCGCCCTGAATTCGATATTGCAAACACAAACTGCTTTATGATGATGCATAACCAGCACAAATCTCATAACGTCAGCGCTCATGAAAGGAGACAAATTCATCCCAATGGTGAGTACTCCCTCTACCTTGACTCCGTGATAGGTCAGGTGAACCCAGGGCTCCTCCGCCTGCTTCTTCTGAAGGAACTCGTATGACTGGATCCTCCTCTGTCTGGCCTGCTCCGACTCGGGACGAGCAAACCTCACCTGGAGCACGAGCAGGAGAACTTAAATCAGTGTAATTATGATAATGGATTGCATTTTCACTATTCATTCACTCTCACATTCACACACTGGTGGAGGCAAGCTACAGTTGTAGCCAGACTGGACAGACTGACAGAAGCAAGGCTGCCAACACCAGTAGGCGGTAGGGTAAAGTGTCTTTACCCTGGTCTTTACCAAGGACACAACGACCAGGACAGACAGCCCAGTAACCTTCCGGTTACAGATACGCTTCCCAACCCCCTGAGCCACGGTCGCCTGAGCTTGACCGTAAGTGTTTGTGTTTAAGCATTTACCGTAATAGCCTTGGCTTCCTCCTCAGCTTCATCCTGGGAGGAGTCTCCACCTGTACACACAAGACTCTGGTCAAATAACTGTAATCATACCTGCTCCTACCATGATGTTTGAGGAAACATCTAAAAATAAACATATAACATGCTTTAAAGCAGGGATGGGGAATTAATTTCTCCAAGGGGCAAATATTAAAAAACTGGGACTGTTGTGGAGGTCCACACCAATAAACCCTCCACAACAGTCCCAGTTTCTTATAACTGCCACTTGGAAAAATGTAAAGAAGAGCTACAAACTCATTTTATTCATTCTTAACTTCAGTAAGGATGACATTTGGCTGCCTCCCTTGTACCCTAATAGAAAATTGTAAAACCTCAGTGAAGAGTTTCTGGGGTTTTCCCCAAGGCTGGCTGCACAGGCAGAAACTATCCTCACTAACATCTGATGCACACACACAGTCATTTTGTTCTGTAAGCAGGCATGGAATACGACAAAAATCACTCAGTTCAGGAAAGATCAAGGTTTTCTAGGAGTAAACGATTAAGGTTTTCAAACAAAAGATAAACTGTGTATACTAAATAATCCTTCTCAGAATTTAATCTGGAAAACAAGAAAAGCAGGCACACCTTCATTGGCCGCCTCCCTCTCTCTGGTTTTGTTGTCGGCCTTGTCCAGGTAAGAGAAGCTGGGCCTCATCTGAAGAATTCCAGTCAGAGGTGTGACGTGAAGCTCACCTGTTAACGCCATCAATAAAACAACCAGGTCATAAATCCTACTCTGATTGGAGTGGACTCATCATAATATGTGTGGTTCAATGGCTGATTGTTTTTATCTTTTGGTGCGAGGTCACAAAGCCAAAACACAAACATGGTGCCACAATGTACTATACGGGCTGCTGAACCCGTTAATCAGGTCAGACCTTTGCGAAACACAGCAGCTGCGTATCTGGAGGTGTTGGTGGTGGCCTGGATGGAGGAGAAGGTCTGCTTGTCCATCATTTTACTAGAAAGGGGGAAAAAACTGAACAGTCAGACCAGAAGCAGGACCTGAATCAAAGAAGAATGTATAAATCAAAGAACATACGCAGAGTAGGTGTTGGTTTCGTCATAACCCGTGCCGTCCACATTTAGGGCGATTTGCTCTCCTTTACTGCGACAGTAGTTTGGGCTCACTGTGTCCATGGATATTTCCAGCTCCACCTGTATAAGGAGCCGTACATAAATGATAAACAACTACAAACACCCGATTTAATGACTTTCAACATTTCTGAAAACTTGTAATACAAAAAATCTTATCTTATAATTTAACCTGATGTAACCAATTAACTTGAGAAATTGGTGATATCCAATACTTTAATATTTCCTCCTATTCACACATCTCCCCTGAAACAGAAACACATTTTCAACAAAACACAAAATACATCAACATCAAGTTTCTGATTACCTTTTGCTGCTTGGGTTTGATCTTAGCCGCCAAGTGGGTGACATCATCATAGGTCATGGTGGCTGGTCGCACAGGGTACTGCATCAGGGGAAAGCGGTGAACTCAATTAGTGACTCTTTGAACATTAAACATCAATCACACCCCAGACGGTCCAGGTAAGTTAGAGAAACTGCTCACATGTGGGCTCGTGAGGTCGTGCTCATCAGTGCACGGGTACTACAAAGGGAAAAGCTCACCTGGAAAAGATACAGCTTATCTGCGAGGCTTTTGGCGAGGTACACGTCGATCTAGAAAAAACACAAACATAGATCAAAGTCAAACAGGCTGACGTCAGGAGCCAACAGCCAAACCAGACTTTCCTCCAAAGTTCCCGAACTCAGGGTCATAGCAGGGTGAGAGGTTGGGTACACCCTGGACAGGTCGCCAGTCTGTCGCAGGGCTAACACAGAGAGACAGACAAGTAGGGCTGCAGCATTTGAATATTTAAGTAATTCAGTTTGCCTGTCGACTCAGAAATCGAATGAAACTCACAACACACCTGGCAGAACATCATGTTATTTAGCTCGTCATATTCCAGCCACAGAAATTCTTTTGTCCATGAAACCAAAAAAGCTGCGCTTTCTTTTTGCCTCATAGTCTGATTTGTCATAACTGTTCCGTTTTGTGGTCGGCATTTCTTTGACTGCCCCTTCTTCACCCTGACCTCTCTTATTTGGCTGAGCAGAACTAAAATACCGGCGTAAATCCTGCTGCTTTTACACACGCGCACTCATAACGCTCAGCGATTCTCTGCGCGATCAACCTCTCACATGTTTAAGCTTGCTGCGGGAGATTTCACTTGTCACGTTTGAATAGTAAGCTAATGAGTGATAAGACGATGTCAGAGGAATTGGTGCGCAAATTATCGTTACTCACCAATCAGTGCTGTCGCTCTCTACACACCGTTCACGCGATCGCAAAGTAAAGTGAAAGCATAAAACAAGCGCAAATTCAAACGTGATTTCAATGTCACATATTGACAGTGGCTCATCGATGTCAATGACAGAATTACTCAGCTACATTTTCGAAAGAATGCAAAAGCATTGACATATATTTTTCCTTCCTATGATAGCCCGACGGGCAGGGCTGAGATAGATTTTGGTAGCCCGACTGGAAAAAATCGCTAGCACTGGGACGTCGAGCTAGCAATTTTGCGAGCCCTGTTTTTTTCTTTGATTCTAAACATTTTGTTAGGAGAGCCTTTAAATAAATATGGCTTAGTACACCCCATGCCCTCTTTAGATTCACCTCTGTGTGCTGCAGGTATCACTGCAATACAAAGTATTAAAGTTGTCTTCAGACTTCGTTAGCAGTTAATCCGCATAATTTAATGTAACGCCTGTAGCCTCTTTGTGGTGCGTTTATGTAGACAGAGACAGCGTGTCTTTGGGCTGTGGGTCGAGCACTCTGAGAGAACATGCAAAACCCACAGAAAGATACTAAATTCGAACTCATGACCTTCTTGCTGAGAGGCAGGAGTGCCTCACAACTAACCACCGTGCCACCAAGTAAATAATAGATTATTAAAATCAGCCGTGTCTCCACTTAGTTCAAACAAATCTTTTTCCTGCTGAAAAATCAGCTGCCAGAAGTAGTCAAGCCATGATCACTAAGCAGTTAATGAACTGTGTCCCTGTCAAGTTGAAAGGCACTGTAGAACCTTCAGCACCAATTACTAAAGTACATATTTAAAGTCATTAAATATGTATGCTGTACAATCATTCCACCCTGGAAAATGATCACTTCAAAGAAATAATTAAAAGCCAAAAATTGCCAATGACGACTATATGTAAAATTCACACTACAACTATGAGTATAAACGCTGATATTTGCTGCCAGGTGACTTCATTACCTATGCAGTTTGCATACAGAGCCAACAGGTCTGTAGATGACGCCATCAACATGGCCCTACACTTCATCCTGCAGCATCTGGACTCCCCAGGAACCTACGCCAGGATCCTGTTTGTGGACTTCAGCTCTGCCTTCAACACCATCCTTCCAGACCATCTCCGAGACAAGCTTTCCCAGATGAATGTGCCTGATCCCATCTGCCGGTGGATCACTGACTTCCTGACGGACAGGAAGCAGCATGTGAGGCTGGGAAAGAATGTCTCGGACTCCCGGACCATCAGCACCGGCTCCCCTCAGGGCTGTGTTCTTTCTCCTCTGCTCTTCTCCCTGTACACCAACTGCTGCACCTCCACCCACCAGTCTGTCAAGCTAATCAAGTTTGCAGATGACACCACCGTTATTGGACTCATCTCGGACGGGGATGAGTCTGCCTACAGGAGGGAGGTTGAACGTCTGGTGTCCTGGTGCAGCCACAACAACCTGGTGCTGAATGCCCAGAAGACAGTGGAGATTATTGTGGACTTCAGGAAGCACACAGCTCCACTCCCCCCCATCATCCTGACTGACACCCCCATCACCTCTGTGGACTCGTTCCGCTTCCTGGGTACCACCATCACCCAGGACCTGAAGTGGGAGCCCACCATCACTTCCGTCATTAAGAAAGCCCAGCAGAGGATGTACTTCCTGAGGCAGCTGAAGAAATTCAACCTGCCAACACGGACAATGATGCAATTCTACACTGCAATCATCGAGTCCATCCTCACCTCCTCCATCACCGTGTGGTACGCTGGAGCCACTATCAGGGACAAACAGAGACTGCAGCGTGTTGTGCGCTCTGCTGAGAAGGTGATTGGCTGCAGACTCCCATCTCTGCAGGACCTGTACACCTCCAGGACACTGCGGCGTGCAGCTCGGATCTCAGCTGACCCTTCTCACCCTGGACACAGTCTGTTTGACCTGCTCCCCTCAGGCAGGAGGCTCCGGTCCATTCGCACCAGAACCTCTCGCCATAAGAACAGTTTCTTCCCCTCTGCTGTCGGACACATGAACAATAACCGTATGACTGTTCCCACCACTAACACATGACCCTACGCTGTGTTCACTGCATCATTCCATGTTTGGCACTGATCACCACCTGCACTCATGTATATATCATGTATATATCTATCCACTTAGCACTTTTAATTCTTATTCTTATTTTTATATTTTTATGACAGTATGTTTGCACTGAAGCACCGCAGCAATTTCCTAATGTTGTAAACCTGCTCAACATTTGGCAATAAAACCCTTTCTGATTCTGATTCTGTTAATACACCTAACAGAGACTATGCATGGAAAACACCTGGGAACTGTTTACTTCCCGTGAGGCTGTTCACACTGATAAACGCAGAACAGCAATAAAAGGTGCACAGGGCAGAAAAAATGCTGTATCATACTTTATTAGGTCAGTGAGACATGTAATATCCTTTCACTTAAGGCTGTAAACATACCTCCTCTATAATGGGGTCGTCATCATCACCGCTGGCCATGTTGATGTGATCAGAGCAAGAAGGTGAGATGGGCAAATCTTGGGGGAGAGGGGAAGGGGGTGCAACCTGGAAAAATAAAAAACAAACTGGGTCACAGGAGCTAAATGTCCGGCTGCACACTCCTGTTACTGTTATGGAGTGGCTACACCCAGGCAGGCAACAAAGGCACCAGATGACAGGAACTTAGTGATCCTGCACATCACAGTTACATCACAGTTCAATCAGGAGGTGTCAGTATTGGTAATAGCCGATACTCTTCAATTAACTCAACAAGTAAACCATAAGATGCTAAAGTAGTCAACTTCCTATGGTGATTGTGCCGCCTGTCATGTGATGCTTTCACGGACACACGTAAAATCCACATGATGCAACACAGCAGTAAAAGACTCCTCCTCGTGGAAACATAACCCTATCAAACACTGTGTCAAGCTAATAAAAAAAAAGTATGACGCCAATTTACTGGCTGCCTATATAGAGTGTTTATGGTTAAGTTAGCTCCATTAGCAGCAAACCCTGCGAGCATTTATCACAGGGCCTACACAACACAGCGGGTGCTTTTTTTTTTTTTATTCCTATGTAAAAACAACACCAATATAAAGAAGATAGGATACACAGCACTAAGCTGAAGATGTCTGTTTCCTGTAAACAAACGTACAAGCAACAATATTAGCTACCAAGGCGGTAGCTAGCAAATGTAGCCTAGCGTGAGCTAGCTTAGCATGGCGTGCTTAGTTAAAATAACACAGATTCAATCAGCGGGCCTGATTTTAACTCTTCTTTATGTAAGAATAGCAGATTCCTCCCTCACCTGCACACTTCACCGTTCAGCTTTAGCTATCTCATCCGGGTGTAGCTAGCCCAGGAACGTGGTGCGGAGAGCTGCTGCTGAAGTGGAGTTTAACTCAAGACAGCTGTAGTCTACTGCTGCTGTGATACCATGTTGACTCTGCTCCACACAGACACGTGGGGAGGAGCCCGCGCCCATAATGCACAGCGAGTCCGCTTGTGTCATTATTTTAGTACGCTGTTCATTCATAACCAACTACCCCTAGGTATTACCTAGGTATTACTTGTGGACAATTTAAGTTTTCAGATAAAATTGTTTCGCGAATAGAACGGGAAAAACATATTCTGGCAGCGGTGGGATTCGAACCCACGCCCCCGAAGAGACTGGAGCCTTAATCCAGCGCCTTAGACCGCTCGGCCACGCTACCGTTGTGATACAATACATTGAAACAGAGGCTAATAGCAAATATAAAGCCTCCTGACTATAAAGTTTGGGTTGTACCCGTTTTAAATGGACTTCAGACAAAAATGATGTAATATGAAATCCAAGGACATGCAAAATATACCCTGAAGTCTCCTGGGAAATTAAAAATTGTGTTTTTTATTATTGCACTTCTATTAAGTTCGTTTTTTGAGACTGCAGCAGCAAATACAGGATAAACGTGTCCTCAATAGACAGAGAGGAGCCGTTACAGACTTTAACTTCAAATCACGTCTGCAGCACAGAGTCAGCCTTGCTAATCAGCTTCCTAGTGTGAGTGGAGCTGCTGTTAAGACAGATAGCTACAACAAAAAAAGTGCACGTCGTACGTACGTCATCTGTTTGAAAACCTCATGTTTATTTTGAAAAAATTACTCTTGCCATTGTGGTCAATTAAAATATACTACAGCTTAATCTTTTTCTTAGTTGACCATCAAAATTTTCTTTCAAGGGATTTGCTTTGCCCATGTGGGCCACTGCATATTTCTTGTAAGCGGATTTTGGGGGCTTCTTTCTTTGTTGGACCCTCTCAGTTCATGATGTAAAACCTGCACTACAGCAGTTTACAGTTCATCACAGGCTTGAAACTTAGCGATTCCAGATTATACCGACCAATCTTCCTCTTCTCTGAGGATAATAGTATGGGTCTTCTTCCAGAACTTGGCAAAGTGGTGACATATCTCTGAGCTCTGGGATCAGAGAAAACTGCAAAGAAAAACAAGACTAGTGAGCTGAAGCATTTACTTGTTTTCTTTTGTCCCATAACCAATCTGACTGCAAATTAACTTATTTTAGTTAATGGTGCAAAAAACTAAGGTAAATTGTTTCTGTTATGACACTCACAAAACACCCTCATTTTAGGTTACAAGAGTCCTTCCACTAGTTAGAAAAATCACAACAGGATCATGATTGGTAAAAAGAAAGGCAAACTTTTATTTTACAGTTTCATATTCCAAGCACTTTTCTTTATCACACATATTCTCTTAAACATAAACATGTTAACATCTGCATCAAAATAAGTAAATCTTTTTTTGATAGGTCAGACCTTTTCATTCATAGAATCACATTAACTTAACTCTAAAGGTTAATATAGACATGAAATGAAAGAAATGAGGAGCCAGGAAATCTAGCTTTACAACCATACAGAAAGAATCCTGAAGATAAAAGTCTGATGCTGAATGGCTCAACACACACCAAACGCGCACACAAACAAACCACCAACACCAAAAAAATCTGTCATAAAAACAGTAATGTAAACTGAAGTCATTCAGGTTTTACCCAGAATGTGTAAAAAAAAAAAAAAAAGAAAGAAAAACAGCCACACATCAAGTCTCGTGGCCTTTTTGGAGGTTAAAATAAATCTCTTTTATGTTGTGGAGTTACTCCTCCATTTGTGCCCAGGCTTCTTCAGCTTTCATGTAGTACTGGTTAGCCAGTCGACCCTTCATGGCCGCCATGGCGGCTTCTGCAGCTTCAGTAAAAAGGTCACCTGCAGGAGAGAGACAGAATGAGATGTTACAGGCAGTCGCTCCACCAAACAGAAATGAACCCCAACCCCACGACCATCATGTGAGACTAAAGCTTCTCCGTGCCACAGATCAAAATCACAAGCCCTACTGCTTCACTGGGAAAACGGTCAGACAGAAACTGGTGTACGATTTCTTGAAGTTAAAATTCTGCACTCGGCATCGGGTTGAACCTGCTCTCTGTGGGTCTGCGGCGAGGTTGTGGCCTCCCTCCTGGTACATCTCTGCCTCTCTGGCCAGCAGAAGGTGGCGAGGCTCGTCCTGGGTCCCATCGAACTCTCCTCCTTCGTCGTAGTCCATCATGTTCAGCGCACTGTTGTACCAGTGAACCGCCTCGGCCCAGTCCTGCTTTCTGTGAAGGCGAAAGGATAAAATGCTTTAACTCACAAATCACCACCACTTAAAAAAAGCAACTGTAAAAATCCAACCGGCCACAAGAGGGAAGTACTATCAAGCAAAGGCAGGATTCCTACGTTTTACCTGAAACATCTGCTTTGAATGAACCTTCACTCACCTGTCAGCAGACAGACCGACTCCAGTATCAAAGGCTCTGGCCACTATGATCATAGAAGATCTGTCGCCAGCCTCAGCAGCCTGCAGCAGATACTTGAAACCTCTCATCCTGTTTCCTGCATTATCCTGCCAACAACACACACACACCAGAATATAAAGCTACCCTGTGAAGTTAAGCTCAACAAAAGAAAGGAAAATAGATGGCGCACAGTACCTCCAGCTCCATGTCTGGCAGTATATGATGAGGTAGCTGCAGACAGCACTGTCCCAAAGCTACGATGGCCTCCAGTTCTCCACACATGGCAGCTCTCTCCAGGTGGTACATGGCCGACTCCTGGTCCCATTGTTCGTCCTTCTCGCAGAAACGACCCGCTTCGTGGTACCGGACCATAGCCAAGTGGACCTGGGTGGGAGATAAAGAATATAAGCGCTTGAAGCATGCAGAGCTGCCTCATTGTGTTTGGTTTGCGATAGGAGGAGTTTGGACTGAAATGAATGCTTAGAATCAAAGAAAGATTTCAAAAATTGTAACAATGTAAGTGTTTTTAGTGTTGGTGGGACCAGAGTTAAATAGTGGCACGGAAACATTAAATTAACTAATGTTTCCTCCTCTTACTTTTCCAAGAATCGACTGGCCGATCTTCTTCTGCAGCAGATTGTTGAGTCGTTCCACCTCGGTGGCCACACAGGAAGGTCGGTGGACGTGAGCGCGGGATGAGTGATAGAAGGTCCACTTCTCCTCGGTCAACTGAACAGAAGCAGGCACCAAAGATCCAAGAAAGAAGAAAAGGACAAAAAAAGTTACCATCTGATATTCACTGCAAGAAATATATTATGGTTGAAAAGTCACACTGCAGTCTCAGAGGTGTACCCATCCAGGAAAGTCTGCTTTGAGCTCAGAGATGGATGAGTACATCCCTGTTAATGCAAAAGGAGCGCACATACAGACACACACACAGTTATAGAAGTGAGAATAAGCGGGATGGCAGAGCAGGCGAAGGTAAAGGAGGTAGATGGTGTTTCAGTTCCAAGTATCACTTTTTATCTCCATTTGTATTTTCCAATTGTTTTCGTTCACTAAATAAATAAAGCAGGCGTCAACAGGAAAATAGCGACAGCGAGTTCAATCCACACAAATCGGAACCGTTTGAAAAGCAGAGCCATCATGCTGGAGGCAAACATTATGCTTCACGGCTAAAAAAAAGACTGCAAAGCGCTGCACAGGGAAACACCTGGCTCAGGAGCTTCCATGCAAATAATCACCCATTCGTTGTCAGGAGTGTTTGAGTTTAAGTTCGCAGAGACTCTTGGAGGAGCTACCATCTTCCGCTAGTGAGGGGAAACAAAGTAGGAGGAGTGGAATTAGAGGAGAGGTAAGGAGGGGCTTTCATGGTTAAACAAGTGATGGGAAAACAAAAGTAAAGATGACGTTCAAAGGGAAATTAAAGTAGGGTTATTTGATTAAAGTGGTGATGATGATGATTATGAACGAGGTGAGGAAGGGATTTAGGGATATTTATGTTTCTTTACCCGTCTGACACTTTCCTCGTCCGATTCTGAATATTGTCTGTTGTAGCGATGATGGATCTATGTGACAATATGACACGGACTGTAAAACCAGCTGTCACGAAATCTAACAAGTGTTGAATAAGTGCATCGACGGGGCATGATGAAGCTCATTTCAGGTAATATGCAAGAGGACGTTCACAAACTGGATCCAAAAGCGGGATTTGGATCACAGGAAAAATACATTTAATGATTAACTAAAAGCTTCCTCTGTCCATTTCTGTTGAGCAGTGACAAAAATCTTTACCCCGTCTATGTGGTCATTTGGGTCTCCTTCACTCCTCCTCTCGCTCGGGTAGCCGCTGTCCCCGCCGTTTTCTGATTCCTAAAGACAAAAATTAAGACAAGAATTTCTGATTCCTGGTGGTAAACTTTTGTCAACAAGTCAGCTACACAGATATAGTTTTAAATAATGTAAGTAATGCTGTTAATCAATGTGAAGCTTGGGGTTGGGGGAGTGATGATGCAGCGCTCTTTGTTTTTTTAAATGTGCTTTCTTTCATTGCTTGTGCTGGTTAGAGCCACTCTCACCATCAGTTTTTACTTACCCTGTGTTCGCTTGTGTTGCTTATTCTGTCGTGTTCATACATTCCGATAAAAGACGAGCCTGTAAAATTGAAATAAAATGCAAAACCACTCACCACTTTAGCTCCTCAGTATGTAAGCTATGTCTGAATACTTGTGTATCTCAAGATATCTCTAGATACCTCTGCTAGCAAATTTCCAGTAACATACAATGACATAAATGTCTATACTAATCTGTCTACTAACTCGACATGAGTACTGTCAACGCTGAAATCCTCCTTCTGGCTAAAAATAGATTATTGGTTCCTCTTGTTTTGCACATGTGACCATGTCACTGTCAATACTTTGTCCAAGTACTCTTAGTGCACTTTATTTATACGTAGTCGTCAGTGTGAATGCTTTTATTCATTCAAATTAACGAGAAAATGGGAAAATACCAGATCTGAGAATGAATCACAACATGGACTGTATATGAAAGATGGACATGTTACTGCCATAACCTGCCATACTAGCAAGGGGGATTCCTCTGGTTGTAAAAAAACTTTCCAGTTACATAGAAGTCTCTGCTCACATGATTTGCGATCTCAGTAAACACATTCCTGATGGGTTTAAGAACTCTATCACTACTTTTAAGCTTCATTTAATAAATCAAACAAAACATGTGGTTCTAGTTAGAATCAAATAGAGCGATGAGGCAATTGATTCACGTCTCGCTCGTTACATCCCTTTTTAAAATACCAAGAGCTTCATGACTGGACTTTGCTAACTACTATGTCCATTTTTATATATACAGTAACATTTTCTGTGGGTCTTGCTTGCATTTACTGATTGCTAACTTGCCTATAGAGCCAGCTGCAGTTGGGGGGGAGCAGGGAAGGATGAGAGGGGAGCAGGGGATCGATTCCATGTCGCTCATGCTCTCATCTGCAGACGAGGTCTCAGACAGGCGGGATAGGAGCGGAGGCGCCCGGCTGGCCGACATGGTGCGAACACGAGGAGAACCGCAGTGCTCCTCTGAGCCTCTCAGCACAGTCTGGGCTGACTTCTACAATGAGAAAAAAAAAAGGAAGAAAGATGAAAATAAAAAGAGGAAGAACTCAGAATTTCTCTTTCTTTTTGTTCTCTGCTCTTTTAAGCCACAGACCAACATCTTCTACCAGGATATAAACTTTCAGCAGACATTCATGCCTAAATATGGAAACTGTGAGCAAAGTGAGATACAGCTGCAAGCAGCAATGAGGAAGCCAAACAGCTCAGCAGAACAAGTGGAAGAGGAAGCTTTTGTGAGTTTGGCTTTCCAAAAGAAAGAAAAGCAAAAAACCCAAACTGGTCCACACAGGAAGTGATTCGCTCTCACACCACTTTGCTACTGATGGTTGTTTGTTTCCAGGTAATAAACCAACCAATAAGTATAGGTAATAAATATAACCCCCCCCAAACTATTCCTACTGCTGCTACTTCTACTTTAAAGGCTGCTGATTTCAGCCCCTAATATTTAAAGCATGATTAAAACATAATTACGAGCAGTTTGTTGGTGCCGTCCAGCTGGGACATCTCCGCAGGGGAAATGTCGAAAGGCGTCAGGCCCATGCTTTTGCAGATCTTGTTACACAGATGCGAGTGGAAGAACAGGGCCATGCCTCGCACACCTGAAACACAGGTGTGATCAGGTTGAAGCTTTTTAAACACTTACTGATCTAAGTTTGTAGCAGCAGTTTGCTGAAAGGTAAGCATACCTAGATTTCCGTCTCCAAAGTCGGTCCCCTTCGCTGTGTGGATCTGAGGGTCGGTGTAGAGATCGCCGACTCCCTGGATGTCCACCACGATCAGCTGGTGGCCCGACCGCTCAAAGCTGAAGTGACTGAAGGCCTGACGGAGAAAAGAGGGAAATTATATTTGACTGTGTCTTCAGCTTGTGTCTTTAGCATGTATTCATACCACTCCACAGGCGACCACTCACCTGTGGAGTGAGGCGGATGTTGTCGTCCCTGACAAAGCCAGAATTGGAGTTGTACTTGATGTACTTGCCCTCGATGTAATGCTCCAGGTGGAAGAGAGGTTTACTGGGTCGGTTTGTCATCTCCACCACACACATCTGCATGATGTCCACCTGAGGATTTAAAACGGAACGAGGATTACGAGGCATCATCTGATTCTGATACTGGGGGGTGAGGGTGATAAGAGATGACAGGAGGCAACTTAAGATAAGACCCGGATCTTTTAAAAATATTGGTAAATGTACAAATATATACCTGCAAGCGAAAACTGAAGGCTCCAGAGTTCACTAAATGCTCCGTTACAGACAGTTTTTTCTGGTCTTGGCTCTGTATGGTGTCACTGAGAGCCGATATCCCTAATATGGTCATCTCTGAAGCCCCACCCACCTGCTGTTCAAGTCTTCTGTTTGTGAGGGGCAGCCAATCATAAGAAAGTTAACTCAAAGTGGGAGCAGCTAAAGGGTCAGCATAAGATAATAAAAGGAAAATAATTTTCATTTAATTGGAAATCACATTTGAGTCTTTTCTCAACCGCTTATCCGAATAGTATATAAATATTTGAAAAAAAAGAAAGAAAAAAAAGAAAAGAAGCACCAATCAGAGGCCAGTACGTCTTCCCAAACTCTTTCTGTTGACTTCCCCTGATTTTATCGATACCACCTCATTTCTCCCGTACCTGTTTGGGAGGTCGGTGGCGATTGTACTCCTCGCCCCAAAGTTTGGCCTCCATCTGCAGCCTGACGTCCTCAAAGTAAACATTTCTATCCACCGTCTCCATGTAACGCTTGGCCACATAGTTGGACGCCGACTTCCAGTTGCTGCTGTGTGAGAAATTCGACAACTTCTTCCTGCAGGGTAAACGGATCACAGTAAATCTACATTACTTTAAAGATAAAGAAACTCCCTCGCTGCTTTAAATCTTAATAAAAATACATAAATAAAGCCTTCTTCATAAATAATAGATATCAGATGTGCCCCAAGTGATCTCAGGTCACAGAAGAAAAACTGATTTAAATCCACATGTGTATAAATCCAAGAGGAAAAACATGCTTCTTTTTTAGGACCTTTAATGTTTGCGCTGGTGGATGCTGGGAGATTTATTTTTAAACGGAAAATAACTAAAGTGTGTGTGTGTGTGGGGGGGCGGGGGGGCGGGGGGGGGGGGGGTGTTGATTGATGGCTCTCTTACATTCCCAACATAACAGACGATTGACCTTTAACAATTAGTGTTAGGCTTTTTCTCTGGGATTCTGCAGTGCCATGCAAAAGCCAGTGCAGCCGTGATGGCGCCGCCCACTGCGATTTTAACCAATTAACATCCAGGGAACCAATACTATGAGAAAGAGTTAAAAATGAGCTCCATGTCCCGCCACAAGAGACTTCACAGAGCCCGTTTAGCGTGTTTCTCAGAAAATAATGAACATGTCAGCTGCTGCTATCCTGACAGAGAAATGTGAGGAATGTTGACCTGCGCTGCTTTCTAATTTAAGTCAGTCATTTTCCTCTGTTTTGTTTACAAAGAGACCAGAACGTCATGAGGGCAACAGTCATTAGATAAGAAGCGATGAATATAGACTCACGCTCTGAAGCACTCCCTCATGGCCCCTTTCCCAAAAGGCTGTGAGAAACAAGACAAGGGGACATAAATTAGATGAGAGAGAAAGACACTGTGAGTTCCTAAAGTAAAGTGAGGTGTAGTACCTGTGTACCCATCTTCATGTGGATCTGGTCTTGAACCCATTCCCCTGTAACGGCATTGTACCTGTGAAGATGAACAGCTATATTAATTATCTATTTAATTACATACTATTAAAAATTTAAAAGAGGATTTGACATCTATGTATTTAAAAAAATAAAAATAAAAAATAAAAAATAAAAACCTCGAATACTTCAATCTAACCCAATCAGAATGTCTGCATTTGAAAGAGGCAGCAGGATTTCATGAGTGAGCGACTCCAAAATAGTGTATATAGAACGGGTGTAATTCTGAGAGGTTTTGAGTAGTTTTGAGAATAGGACAGAATAAAAAACAGTATCCAAATTTTTCAGGGAGATTTGAGGGAGATATGACCCATTAAAAAAACCCCAAAAACGAACAAAACAGTAAAGCTACTTATTTCTGCAAATTTTTTTAAACTTTCAGCATTACGATTTTACATTATTTTGACAGTTGTAGATCATTTTGTAAGGTTTTAAGAGAATTTAAGACACAACAGTCCACAGCAGAAATGTTGTATAATGCATAGCAAATGCAGTAATTTAAAAAAACAAAAAAACCAAAAAAAAACCCCGAAGATGCGAGGATCGCCGTTTTGTTTTGCAAAACAAAAATCAACTATAAACTTATGTTTTTTAACATGCGAATAATATGAGTTAACAACATTTAGGCTTTTTAACGTTTAAAGTATTAGCAGCTACTAACACATTGTTCAGCTGACTTAACAACGTGCACAGCACTTCTGTGAAGAAGTGGGTTTGGTGATAATGTAAAACAGGAACACTGACATTTAGCTTCTGTAACCTCTGCTGTAACCCGATGTGCACCTCCCTGTAAATATAACTATTCATCACACTGGCAGACTGGACAGGAAAAAAAAAAAATGGAGGTGGACATTTCTTTTTAATAATTAAACGAACAATGAACTGAGAAAAAACGTGAAAGTAGAATAAATTTTAGGTGTAGCCAAATCTATCAGCGTCTGCTCGTCTCCCACTGGTGTAAATTTCACTGAGCAGCTTTAAAGGATTCCAAAAGCAATGAATACTCGCTCATGTATCTGCAGCTGCCCGTGTATGATCCCCGCCTGAGTGTACTTCAGCTCTGCAATCGTGTCTTCTTGCTGTGACACATCTGTGGCTCATGTTTTTTGTTGTTTTTTTTAGTCACAGAGCAGCACGGCTGTGCCGGGAGAAGATGTCCGTGTTTATTTTCTCAGATTGTTTTCCACCTATTACTTTGTTAATCATTCACAGGCCCATCGCCTCGCTGACCTGCCTTTTTGAAGCCATTCCCCTCCCTCGATCAATAACCCAGCACACCGAGAAAACAGAGATAAAACTATTCATCACAGAAGTTATTTAAGCTTCTTACTTCTGTTCATGTTTGCCCAGTGCAGTCTCTCCATCAGCAGCCCATTAATTATTCTTATCAAGGAAGCACATACAAGCATCGAGTTTCCTTTGCACACAAAAACAACAAGGAGAGAAGAATGTAGCAGGGAGGGAACGACTTTTCATTTAAGGTCATTTTGACCTCTCTTATTCATTTTGTTTAGGACTGACGTTATTTTGGAGTGGAGGGAGTTGACTATAGTGATATAAATGTGGGTGTGAACACTATCAGACAGGATCAGACTGTCTGTTTGGCCCGTCTGGGCGTGTGTCCCGAGTTAATGTATGCTGGATGTACTAAAAGTGCAGCTGCACGTCCTAAAACTCTAAACTCTATTTTTCCGCCCACGGAAAAACGAGCCCTGTTCCCTTTCCAACATCTAATCTCTGCTTTAGGAACGCAACGTACTATGACTTTCATCCCACTGAGTTCCTCCTGCAGGGGGGCAAAGAGGAGTGAGGTTACACGAGGGTAAAATTAGCACATGTAATGGGAGCATGAGGGCAAATCCCACCCCTGACGATCCCTCCTCCCCCGCAGTCAAATACAAGCTCTCCGTCTGGTTACGTAACGGGATTTTTCCTCCTGCTTTTTGTCCGCACCCAGTGAACTCATGTGTGCTTCTGCAGTTTGGACTGTGAGAGCTGTTCATGCAGCAGCCACAGGATTCTGTGGTCATAATATCTGGATGCACATTCAGCATCACACCCAAGTTCATGGGGCCAACAGACGCCAGAGATGTTTGTGTACAGTTAATAATAGCAGAGCATCACTGACCGAGATATGAGCAACAGAGAATAAATGAGGTCTGCTGTCGGTTCAAGACGAGCCCAAACAACTCATTGAAATGATTTAAAACTACTCTTTTTCATACTTTTACAGATATACACAAAGGCCGAGATCACTTTTTCCTCATATCTATAAAAATTGATGCTCTACTGCTTTTCATTTGCATAATAGGCAGTTATTTTCGGTGGAAAAACTAAAAAGAAGAAAACACTGCACACCTCCAGCTCACCACCAAACTTAACGACTAGGAGAAGAACATAAAGCTCTAAAGGGTTGGATATCTTCCTCAGCAGTTACTGCAGACCACAAACTGAGCCAAAGGAGGGCAAATATTACTCACATGACTGTCACATTTTTGCTGTATACGTCGATAAGCAACAGTATGCGAACATTTCAGTCATTTCAACTTCATTTAAAGCTTGTTGCACTGGCTCCTGAGTGGTTAAAACATCAGTAAATGCAGATTTTATTTGAATTTCCTGATTGACAAACAATGTTATGATTACAGACTGGCTGCATTTTAAATTTATTAGGTTAAGATTTAGCTGTTTTTCCTGGCACAGAACTTGCTTTTTGGGTCAAACAGAAGAGGTCAAATCTGCTGTGAAAGAGTTTCATCTTTGCCACAAAGTCAAAGTCAGACCTGTAACGAATGCAGGGTTCAGTCGCTATCTCCTCCAGGTGAAACTGCGCCCAGGGGTCGGGCATCGCTTTTGCCTTTTCGATAGCGTGCAGCCATGTTGCCTGGTAGAAAAACAAGACAGAGAAATATAAAGATCTTATGAGCTCGGGAGCAGAATAAAAGTCAGTTTCTCACATCAGGATTGCTCGAACACAGAAGAAAGAGGGGAAGCCCTTCCATGCAAAGCTGTTTAATCTGCACAATAAAAGCAGTTCTAAGCCAGTCTGTTCTCTTTACTCAACAATGCATGCATTGTTTTTTCTGCAATTATTATCAGCTCTCAAATTGAAATCTATAATGTCACGATTTCTGCATTAAAGGGCTCTCCCTCTCGATTTAGGGAGTCAAAACAACCACGTGGCTCACAACAAAGCACACAAACATGAAGCAGACACTGAAAACAAATACCACAGGAGAATGAAGCCATGGTAAAATTATGAGTGGATTTCTGGGCTGTAAGGTCGCTGTAAATAAAATAATTTACAGCTACCTTAAAGTGAACATGTGCAGTTTTCAAAAAAATAACTTGAATCAGATGTCACGAGTAAGCTAAATCTGTTAGCAAGTAACCCAAGCCTTGGCCCGAACCTACGCTGCTCAGCAGCACGTCCTCCTCGTGCACCACTGCTCACAGTCCAGCAGATGTCTTTCTATTTAGAGTGAGGAAGGAGCAGCACTTATGTTGAAGAGGAACAGGCGACACATGTTTATCCATAAAATAAAAAATAAAAAAAAAAGATCCGGGAGGGATGAAGTGGTTAAAAGTAAAAGCAGGGAGAGGCAAATTGAAGGGCAGAGTGAGGAGCTGGAGGCGTGGATGGTCAGTGGTATAAAAGGGAGAGAAGGAAAAACCAAGATTTAGATCCAAACATACCCGTGCACTCTCAGACAAAACCTTGTACGATCGATGTCCTGCCACTGTATCTGTTTCTTTTTCGTTCTATGCAAAAAAAAAACAAACAAACAAGAAAACGGATCCTTTATCATCAACAGGAAATGTATGCAACATCACTTTAGATAACATTAACAGCCAGGAGGCTCTGAAACAGCAACACCACCGCCACACAAAAATTTAAAGAGCCGCGCGCACTGAATCGAGCTTTTCTTGCAGCTCCCTGCTGATGTGGAGAGAGAGAGAGCCGTGTTTACACACATCATAATCACGAGGTGAAACCGCTCTCTGCTGCTTCCTGTCAGAAAGTACATTTAAATAAAAGGTGGGTTGACCAGCGCTTCACTCGATCAAACACATAAACACACACGTTGAAATACCAGACGAGCTACACAGAACGTGTGTGCAGGCATGCGCGTATCATCACACCTTAAAAGGCAAACAGAAACATTGCAGAACTGAGAGGTGGGGATGATGCATCAGCACAACAAACTGTCATATCCCCACGTCTTATATCTCACCCTGTACATGAAGTTGGATTTAGGGAGCGAGTTTGACAGCTGCCGTGTGTAAACCAGGTTTTTAAGGTGGCTGCACACTTCTTTGGCCGAATCGTCCAGGATGGGGCAGATGAAGTGGTCTTCGTCATCATCCTCGCTGGCGTTGGACTCGCTGAGGGAGGATGCTCTGTGTTTGAGGGCACTCCGCTGGGCAGAGGGTCTCTTGGCGCTGCCATCCTCCTCCATGCTGAACATGAGTTCGTCCTCCATGGTTTCTGTTGCTGTTTTGACAACAGAGTGTGAGAATGGACTGGAAGTAGGGAAAAAACAGTCACATGCAGAGTGCACAGTCAGGGAACCAGGTGACAGCCATGTTAGTGTATGTCCAAAACAAGCATGGATCATGGCTGCACAACTCTTACACCAAATGTGAGGACTTCAAAGGGGGCCAGACCTTCACATTTGAGTTACAGCCATATATTTCATTCAACAACACACATCATGGGAGCTCTAAGTTATCAGTAAGGCTACCAGCAATCAAAAGCATTTCCATTCATTTTATCTGTGTTATCTAGCAAGTCAGTCGGTCCTTCTGTAATCAAAGGTTACTGTGCTCTGAGAGTTTTAAAGTAGGAGCACAGGAATGCACACTCAAGAACATGCTTCTGCAGGTTCAATGTGCCCCCCACGTTGTAAAACATCTAGCAGCAGCCATTCCTGTTGTACAACTACAGCATGCAGCAGTGGAGTTTCCTACAAAGAATCATCTTCTAATTTAATCTATCGCGACCTGCTGTTAGATATGTTATAGTAAAAGTATTAAATGACCAGCCAATGAATAATCGGATGTAAAGACACACCTCTAATCCCTCAATCTTGACAGACTGTGACAGCAAATCCAGTCACCTCGGTCTTCTTCCGTCTCTCGGTATTGGTTTGCACTTAAATAGTCAAGGCTCCAGGAGCAGGAGTTCACCCCTCCTCTGAGACCAAAACAAGAGTGGATGCCTCCTAGTTCTCCGTGGTATCCTCAAGGTCCGGGACGTGCCTGGCGCAGGGCTTTTGTTCTTGTTCCGTCCACCACGGCGAAGGCTTCCCTCCGCACGTATCGCAGTGTTCTCTGTTGGCCACGCCCCTGCGTCCTGCTGCGTTCAGGACGGTCGGAAATAGAATTATAAATCGGAAATGAGTGTTTAGCGGTAAGGAAGAAAAGACTTCTGACAGGTCTCAATTAGATCTGGCAAACAAATAAAAACAGCGTAAGTAGCAGTAGTTAAAATTATTATCGTACAGCCAGGCCGCAAAAGCAAAATTGTGTACTTTCACAGGAGCATTTGACAGTACCACGAGCAGAACCGTTTGTACCGTCCTCCAAAGTGCCACTCCAAGCAATGGTTGCCTAGCTAAACAGGCCACGTATGGCAGCACGGAGGTTCATCGGAAACTTTACGACCGCACTTACATGCCATTTAATAGCTATCGTGCAGGTGACAAGCCAAACATCCTTGCAAATATTTACTTGTTTAACAGGGCCCCAAAATGGCTTTAGCTACCTTAACAGTGGGTTGGGAGTACGTTCTTTACGTAGCTTGCCATCACCAGTGTGTGAATGGGTGGGTGATTGTGTATAGTGTAAAGCGCTTTGGGGTCCTTAGGACCAAGTAAAGCGCTATACAAATACAGACCATTTACCATTCTTTAGCTCTTATTAAAAATATTAGCAGTGCCTTATCCGTCCAGGGCTTCAGTGATAACTACAAATTTATTATGTGCTCGAAGAAAGTTATTAGTATTAGTAGTAGTAGTGAAACTACACCATCAATGGTATAACGTGAATAAGAACATAATGTTTCCCGTCATATAAATAGATATGTGTCTGACGTGTGGTATCACGGTAGCGTGGCCGAGTGGTCTAAGGCGCTGGATTTAGGCTCCAGTCATTTCGATGGCGTGGGTTCGAATCCCACCGCTGCCAGATCTTTTTCTTGCCTTCTTCACCACGACAAGTATTGACATATCGAATATCCTTTTTCTTTTTTGGTTATAAAAACCAGATACCAGAATTGATTTCCACTTTTTTGTTGTTGCTTATAGTCATAAAAACTCGAGGTCTGATATTGTAGTGCCATCTTGTGGCCAAAAACAAGCTTTGAGAATTTTGGAGGACACCTTAAAACAGACAGTCACCCACCACCAGGACATTTGAATGTTTTTTTTATTATTATTTCTTTAATTTCTGATGATTTGGGCCTTTTCTGCACCACTTTATGATGATGGAAACACCTGTGAGTAAATAAGAACATACAAATGAGGTGACAAATGCTTCTTAGAAGCTTCTTTCATGTTTTTATTATTGCTTTTATTTACATTTGAAAAAATAAAGAAAGTCAGCGGTAATAAGTTTCCAAATTTGTTGTCAGATTTCTAAAGTTTGCTGAAGTTTAAGCGAGTACAGAAATATGGGTCATTTTCCAACAGAGTCCTCAATATTATATTCATTAATATAATATAAAGAATAGTAATGATTAATATAAATTCTTACAGAGAGCTGCACAGTTAAAATGGACGAAGGTCTTCATCATCTGTGCCCTTTGTTGTATTTGCACCCATCTCTTTAATAAAAGATAAATCATAAGGGCGCAAAATAAAATTCAAGACACTGTGCTTAATTACATTTAACAGATTCACATGCTTGTAGAAGTGTTTGTCCCATTTTTCACAGTCTACATTACTCTGTAATCATTCTAAGATTAGGTTTCATCCTGACTTGGGTTTCACTGGGCCCTGATATTTTCCATCACATGCTGAGAAACCACAAACTGCATTTTCTGGATGGCCAGCTGAGTGTCTTCAGGAGAAATCCCAAGATGCCACACGGCCCTGACAGAGTTCCCAAAATGAGGGTACATGAGAACCTGTATCCCCTGCCCGAGTGCAGCCTCCTCACTCTCGCTAACCTGAGCCATGTGGTCACAGAACTCGCGGGGACTCAAACTGAGATCCTGCAGGCGGAAACGCAGGATATTTGTCTCCACGGCAGCCAAGTCAACAGCGAACAAGTTAGGATTGCAGTCGAGAAGAGCTGAGCGTGGAGAAGAAACAAGCTAATTACACAAAGGAGTAAAGTGGGAGCCAGTAAAGTATTTAATTTTCATTGAAGGGTATTCATGTAAAATCAGTCAAATTCCAGTAATTTGAGCCTCTAGAACTCAGGAAACATTCACTATATAAAGGTAAGATTTTGCATGGCTTCATTAAACATACTAAAGTTATTGCATAAAAAAACAGCAGATCCTGAGGAAGTCACGTGGATTGAATTTTCATGGAATAACCAGGTAGTTACTCACCTTGAGCAAACATTTTTGCATTGCCGTGATCCTCCTCCAGTCTTCCAATCATATTCTGTAAGGAGAGTTTTCCAGCTGCTGCCAGTATGCCAGCCTGCCGCATTCCCCCACCGAGTGCTTTGCGACACCGTACCGCTCTGGATATGAAGTCCTTGGGTCCAGCCAGCACGGTACCAACTGGGGCGCCCAAACCCTGATACACACCCAGGATTTTGATTGTTACATTAATCCAGTTTCACCTTGGTTAAGAAGAATCTTGACTTTGTGTGTGTGTGTTTATATACTTCAAACCCACCTTGGAGAGGCACACACTAACAGTGTCTGTGTGCTGCAGTATGGCAGATGGAGGCACTCCCTGAGCTACAGCGGCGTTCATTACCCGGGCTCCGTCCATGTGAACGGACAGACCATATCGATCTGCTAAAGCACGCACCTTAAACATGGAAACAAACCATCCAAACATCACATCATTAAATTTTTAATAAGGCACGAATCACTATTGCTTTTGCATCAAAATGTGGCAATCAGCATGACTCTGTAAATAATACATTTCAATGGGAAATCTTCCTGCCGGAGACTACGAGTCTACAACAAAGTCTCCGGGGATACATCCCCATGGCAACCAAGAAAAGGTATCTTTAATAATAATTGAAGAAATTTAATTAACAATGTATTTCAAATGATAACCAAATGTATATGACCCAAACTGTGGTCTCTGCTGCGAGCAGTGAAATGATTCACGCCACCCTACGTCCGTACTACTTTGGCTAACATGCTGTACTGAACAGGGAGCACAAGGAGAGAACATATTTCTCCAATATTAGCTTTTCTGTTCTGTTAAATACAGAATTTCATTCAAAATCTTTACCTTTAAACACAAAGTTCTAAATAATAAGACCCCATCATAGCCTTAAGACCTCATAGTATCTTATCATCCCAGTGGAGCACTTTAGTTTCGACCTACAGGGTTTCTTGAAGTTCTTGGAGGCTGTAAAAGCCTCTCCTGAGGAACCAGCTCCTGCTTTGAGTTCAGGTGACAGACAGACACCCTTTCTATTTTTAAGATTAAACTTAAAACTTTCCTTTTTGAAAAGGCTTATAGTTGGGTCTGGATCAGGTGACCCTGAAGCATCAGTTAAGGAGCTACTTTGCTGGAGATCTCAGGCAGCACTGTGTTAAAATCAGGCATGAGTCACCGAAAGCACTGCATGGGCTCAGGAAAATTTCTAGAAATCACTGCCTATGAACGTTGTGCCGTCCACAAATGCAGGTCAAAACTCTATCAAAGAAGAATCCATATGAACACATAATCCAGAAACACTGACATCTTCTCTGAGACAAAGCTCGCTTAAATTGGACTGATGCAAAGTGGATCTGGGGTCAGACTAATCAAAGTGAAAGTCATGCACACACACCTCCTGCAGAAAAGCCAGAGGTAGCACACGTCCACCTTGAATGTTGTGCGTGTTTTCCACACATACGAGCCGTGATCGTGGGTAATGGGGGTCTGGGTAACCGTGGCGTATCTTTGACTCCAGCTGCTCCAGGTCAAACGTCCCATCGGGGAGCGTGGTCACCGTGGTGGAGTGCACGCCAGCCAGCTGTATCAACACAACAAATACACACACACTCTTGTCTAGTTACAAAAAAACCCCATCATAGATGAAGCTGCTGCGGCACACTCACCTGAGCGCTACCTCCTTGCTCGTAGATGTGTAAATGGGACAAGTCCCCCACGATTACCTCGTCGCCCCGCTCCCTGCAGTGCACCATCACTGTTGGATGAAATGGAGGCATGTTTGCGACCATCCAGGACTAGTTAAGACTAATTCACACACTGCCAGGTGAAAGCAAAACTGACCTGCAATGAGATTACTCATCGTTCCAGAGGGGACGAACAGGGCGGCCTCCATCCCGAACATATCTGCTGCGATTTTCTGTAACTCTGCAGACATCACGCTTTACGTTTGAGCAGCATTTCACATACAAAAATGCAAAGACTTTAGAAGACTGCAGTGCAGTAAACCATTTCTCTAGTCATGGTTCAAAGGACAGAGAGGATTTTGTCATATAGACTGCAAAGTCAGCATAAAGACCTTTGTTTTACTTGGAGAGAGTTTTGTCTGCATGATAGTTGATTTAAGTGACTTTGAACGTGGCACAGCTGTTGGTGGCAGACAGGCTGAAACTGCTGACCTGGTGGGATTTTCTCACACAATGATCTCTAGAGTTTACAGAGAGTTGTCTGAAAAAGAGAAAATGTCCAGTGAGCAGCGGTTCTCTGACTGAAAATGCCTTGTTGGTGTCAGAGGAGGTTTTATTGTTTGGAAATGTTTAGTTTTAGTTGAGTTCTTATCAGTTTCAGTGATACTTTTCTTCTTTTAAGTATTACTGTATGGAAGGCTTAAGTTAAAGGCAGGTTTTAGGAAAATGATCCAAAGTTTCAGGCAGGCACCGAACTGAAAAAGACTAAAATGAAGGATATTTTGTCTATATTTATATTTTATTTTAGTTCATTTTCCAAGTTCACAAACCATTTCCGTTTTATTTTTCAAAAAAAACAAAACAAAATTAAAAAAATTCTTTTAACTAAAGTTTTTTTTTTCACACCACAATCAATTTTTAAGTTGTTAAAAAATGTCGCAAAATAGCAAATACGACAGAAATTAAAAGTCATATATGGAAATTTTTAATGTAATTTATTTATTTATTTATTTACAATTTTTACATGGTTCAATAAACTTTCCATTTTTTAAAAGGAATTTTCTGTCAATAATCTGATCATTTAAAAAATAATTAATGTAAAAGTAAGCCACACAGTACTTTTCTCGGGAATAGCACACGTTTGGGATGTGACCACTTTATAGAAGAGAAGAAAATAACTTTTTTTCTTTGTCTGTTGGTGTCTTGGTTGATCCTCCAACTGTGTGGTTAATTTGGATTACTGGGTAATCCTGTATTGGATAATCCAAGTGACCAGTGCTTGAATATGGAAACTATGGTCTGCTATATATTATTAAGAAGTAACTAAGAGGTACTAAACCAGCCTGGTGCAAATATAAAAATACACACAGACCAGACAAGGGGTCAGTTATAATTTAAAGAGAACAGAAAACCATTTAAAGCAGAATTTAACTCTTTCTTCGACTCTAACCGTTAACTGTCGGGTCTTCTCCCATCACGTCGTCTCCTACCTCGGCCTCCGCCATTGCCTGGCGCATGGCCGGACCCGGCTTGGTCACCGTGTCGCTACGGAGGTCCACCACCCGAACGTGGGCCGCCATTCCGGGTCCAGCGTAGCTGGGCTTTCCAGAGTTGTAGTATCCCCTCGTGGAGCTGCATCCCAGCACGGAGCGGTGGGCGTTTTGGGCAGCGAGCGGTGCCACAACACCTTGATGGATGAATTTAAATAAAAGCCTGCAGGAAGATGTTTTTAACGCCATAATGGTCCCTTCTCAGTCATTTTCACTGTTATTACCGAACTTTGTATCGGTGGAGCTGTAATCGATAATCATTGACTGCAAGGGAAGTTAATGGATGACCTATAGGCGCATCCAAGTGCGCAAAGCGGCCTGGACCTCAAGATGGCGCTAAAATTCCAGCAAAGATTATTATTATTATTATTATTATTATTATTATTATTATTATTACACACGTGTACACTCGTTAGGTTAGTCCTGGTGAGGATGAGGGGCGCGTGAAAGACATATAAACTGCATTTTATCTGAAGCAGCTCTGCTGACACTTTGTGCTTGTTAAGCACAAAAGAAAACTGAAGTTTGTTTGATGGTCTTTTCAAACTCAGCCCTTTTCTTTTCAATGCACTTTTCAAACCGTGAGCGGTCATTTTAACCACTGTTCTGTCAGGTTCTCAACATTATTTCTGCAGGGATGCGTCTGCACATTGCGCTGTCTCACTTCATGTGAAAAACAAGGGTCACATATGCACATCTACTTTATGTAACTGCATTTTTTGTCTTTTTTTCAGTTTTTGAATTATTTTTGATAATGTGTGCAGAGAAAATATATTGACAGGTGCCATGTTAAACTGCACTTGACCTGTGATGATTGCCTTCCTTGCTTAAAACATGTATGACGTTGTCTGAAGAGGATGAGAGACGAAACATCTTCATGAAGCTTAAAGAAGTCCAGTTATTTTCTTTCCAAGCTCATAGGACTATCATGATCTGGAAAACCTACATTCATGGGTCTGACTTGACTTCATTTCCTTGATTTCTGATGCATTACTTTTTTTCACAGTGGTTTAAGATGCAAATGTCGTTTTTAAGTAAAGGAAAACAAAAAAAATCCAACACCAGGTGGCAATTCAACCACACTTGCCTGCTTGTTTTCATAAGTAACATTACTGCTTCTTTCATGTTCTCACTGAGGGGGGAAATGCACGTGTTTCAAATAGTCGGGGTGGTGTGTTTCCTTTATGCTCATAGATCTAGATTTCATGGAACACAGGAAACGTATCGCCTGCAACAAATGCATTTTTTCTCCCAATAAAAACATGAACCAAACAGAGAATGTATTTAGGAAACCATCGGGGCAGTTGATACATTTTTATCATAAATTTATGCCATAAATCTACACAATTCCCCAGAAGTCAAGGAAATTACAAAAATGCCCAGGGAAAGACCTGATCCCTGCTTATGAGTCTTCCCATTACCCAAAAATCTACGCCCACACCTTCTTCTCCTAAGAAATCTGCCTGTATGTTCAAAAGCGTTCACAGGGTGAATCAGCAGCCTAAAAAAAACTTTTTTAAAACAGTGTTTATATTGTTTGTAAAAGACTTATGAGGCTGTAGCTTGTGGTGCATATATTGTCCTAAACTACACAATAAACTGAGCTTTACAGGCTTCAAAAAATGACATTTATTGGGAGGTTATTTTACAAGATTACAGGTCTGTCCCTTGTATGTGTAGTTTAGTTTTGTTCTTTATTTTTCAGGCTCCACACACAAAAACACTGATTTGATAAAAAAAAGTCTTTGAACCACATTTGGCTACTAGATCATTTCAATCTGCAGTTCCTTGGAAGGTAGCACACACAGTCCCACACACAGATGTTAATTCTTTCATCTATAACACACCTCATTTAACAAGCAACCTATCCCATCAGTTTATATTTTGCATGACATGGAAAGATATGAAAATCTACACCTTTTCAACTCGTTCTGGATTTGGGGATTGTGCAAAGGCAACGCTTCTTTTAGGAACAGTCGGCCCCTTTCAGCTGTCGTCATCGTCTCTAAGTAAAGTTGGAGGCATAGCGAATGACTTTAAAGCCAAGAATGTGCATTTGAGTGCAAAATTATGTTCTCAAAATGGAATATTTTGTGTTTAATGCAAATCTCACTGCAATGGTACTGCTGGGATTTCTTATTCAGAACTTTTAAGGCTTGTTTATATCTTCTATTTACTATAATTTACACAGAAAGAACTTTTTAACAGCTCTACACACATAATGCTGCTTTATCTGTGACAGACATCTAAAATGAATGGGTGAAAATTAAAGTTATTTCACCTGGTCTGTGAGTTTCTAATAATAATCTAAAAACAGATCAGTCGTGTCCTGTGTAGCACACATGTTGAATTTGAACACATTTGCCTTGTAACTCTCAGCACGGACCACAGTTTGTCCGGCATGTGTTTCATAAATGTGTCCGTGCACCTGTGCGCGTTTATCTGTCTGCTCCTGTGCCACTTTGCACGATTTGTTTACGTCGTGTTGTAGCCACGAATACTCTGAAATAACTATGACACCTCAAGATTCTTCAAGGGTCACACACCCACTTTGGACCTGACCTTTATCCCCACGCTGAGCTGAAAGGCTGAATCTGACTGGCTGAGTCTGACTGGCGTGACATTTACAGTCCAGTGGTGTGGTGGATTGTAAGGACCCTGAAAGAAATGTATGTTTTTAATATTATAGGCTTTAATTTACAAGTAATTTGTAATTTATTACTAATTATTCCACCATCGGGCATCTTATTTTGAGTGATATTTTCAGATATTTCAGCAATCTAAAAGATTTGGAGTGTTTCTGAATAAAATATTTTAGATATCCCACATTTACAAGTAAGATTGGTGGCGTTTGCGTGTCATTCTGTCTGTAAATGCGATAGCTCGAAAGGTTTTGAGCTAATTCTGACAAAACTTTAAAGGGGGGGTGTAGACTGGGCTTGCATCCACAAGAGAAATATCATGTCATGTGACCTCTGACCTCACTTTTACATTTTACTTCTGCTTTTCTTTCAAGTTGACCCCAAAATGTGTTTTATTTTTAAAAATAAAGTATCATCAAAAGAAAGAGAATGAGCTGCCCGCAGTATAAGATTAAATAATGAGCTCAAGTTATTCATGACCACCTATTTACAAATCAATAGCTATTATCCATTATCTACATACTGTTTGTGTAATCAAAGTAAACCTCTGTCATGCTACCATTAATGGATTTTTACTGCACTACAAACTTCTACAAGTAGGTTTAAAAAGAAAAAAAAAACCCAAAATGAATGTTTACAAAATAAAATACTATTCCTATTAAAGTAAATACTCCCCACAGAGTGGAGGTTTGCACTCTTGGATTACTTCATCGTAATCTGTGGTTACAAAGTCAGCAGATATTCTAAATACACCTGCCTGAAGTTTAAAATTAACACAACGAAAATAGGTTTGTAAGAAGCGACATACAAGGATTGGCTAAATAAATATAATTTTACTCATATAACCTTTTAAAAAATGTTCCTTATTGGATAAAAAAGTATTGAAAACGATCCCGTCTTCGTTTCACTTTCTAAACTAACTCCGTGGCTTGAGTGTTGAAGCTCCGGTACATTTCCACACTGGTGCTATGATGAGGCTCAGGCCCAAACTACACTGGCACCATCCTGTTTTTTATCTGTAACAAAGCCCCAGTTCCGTCACGTCCCTGAGACTAAGTCAATATTTGGAGGTGAAGGTTTGTGGGAATTTCTCCACCGCTGATCAAAACTGGCTGAGAGGGAGGCGCATCTATTGCAAAGCACCTCTCTCCTCCCTGTGACACTGAGTTTTGCTCTGTGTGCTGCAATTGTTAGGGCCACATTTGCATTACAGGCACCAGCGCCCTCCCTACCCCCACCCTCACGCACATTTCCCACTCACACGGATGGGCTTACTGTCTTTTCTGATTTTAATCACCTGATAAGGACCCCAGTGTGTGCCATCAGCTCGGCACTGTGCTGTAGTCAAACTTGATAATGCCAGTAACACAGCCAGGTTTTATGAGCCATAACCAGTCATCATTAAAAGTCATTAGCAAACATCAGCCTTGTAAAAAGGCCGCAGTCGGTCTCGAGAGCCCCACAAGAGCCATGAAGAGAGAGAGATAAAGATGCATCAGTAAGCAAGACAAGCAAGCAGTGATGGATAAGTGTGATAAGACAAAGGAAGTGGGAAATGTCCCGAGTTTTTACGGGATCCTTGTTGGCACCGCGCTCTCGCATTCTTCTCTGCGTGTGCGCAGAGCTGCGTGCCTTTCTCTCGTGTTTTGTTTCCCTGCGAGTGCCTTCCAGCATTCCTTGCCTGTGCATGAGGGGGAGAGAGTGGTGTTTTGGATAAAATATTGAATTAGAGAAAAAGAGGCAGAGAGGGAGAAATGAAAGAGAGGGAGAAATATTGACTCCTTCTGGGAAGGAGCGAGACGGCAACGCCTTTCCAATAACCATAAACCCACTGGGCTGAAAATAGATGGGCCGAATGAATAAACGAATGTGTTCATCCCACATGAGCTCTTCTCTTTCACGGACGGCAGAGGAATGGAGGTGACCCCCCTCCCCGACACCACAACAACCGCCACCACCACCACAACAACCTCCTTCCCTCTCTAACTATCTATCTATATCTCTCCTCTTTCATTTATTCACCATGACGAGAGATATTAACTGGAACAAAACAGGTGTTTATGGGAAGCCGTCACTTGAATGATGTCTTTCAAACACACACAGACACACTCTCACTCAACACATACCTCTTTCTGTAAAGGTGTCGACATCAGTGCCTGTGAAACAAGAGTAACATCTGTTTCACATTTCACACTACTCCCCCCCACTTCATATGTCACGGGCCATGTGGACATGCTTTACTTCACACACACACACACACACACACACACACACACACACACACACACACACACACACACACACACACACCCTCCTGTTTCCTTGACTTTAGAGGACATTACATTGACTTGCATTCATTTCCTGGAGACTTACCGTAACCAGCACTTTCCTAACCCTTATTACCGAAACACTAACCAAGGCTTAACCCTTAAATCTAATGCTTTCCATCGTGGGACTTTCTTTCTGTCCCCACTGGGGGACTGTGTAAACAACCTCTTGTCCCCACTACGCAATTTAAAAAAGAACATGTTGCTCTTAGGAAGCAGGGGGAGCGTGATGGTGTAAATTCTTTCTTTCCTTTTTGTTTTTTTTTCTAAGCATTTCATTGGGGAGTCCTCTTTTCTTGTTTCTTTTCTTAAAGCGTAGCTTCTCCCATTTCTTCTCTTCTACCTCCCCTCTCCCTGGTGATTTATCACCACACAGTTCCACTCCGTGCTCAAAAATACACAGACAGCTGAATATTACAGCCATATGCGACAGCTGAACATCTCATTCCTGAACTGTGGGCATTAATCTGCTCCTATATCTGGTTTACTTAGAAGGGTTGGATTTGCGGGTTCAGGCACTGATTGTTATGTGGTAAGGTCCGACTTGTAGGTGTTAAATGGACTTGAGGTCAGTGCTCTCTGTGCAGGCCTGCTCCGCTAAACTTGGAAAACACTTTCTTTTAGGGGGCCTGCATCCTATGTGGGCAATGATGTGTTGAAACCTTCCCACAAAGCTGGGAGAACAATATAAAATATTACGGCAGTCTGAAGCAATAAGAGCAAGTCACTGGGCCTGAGGGGCCTAACCCAAACACTGTACAGGGGTGTCTGCATGCTTTAGTCCCATACTGTTTACTTTTGGTTGTATTTGCAAAGTTTTGAGATGTCCTGTCTCCACCCTGGTTCTACTGAGAGAAATGGAATTTAGTTTGCGGCTGAAAAATGACATCTTAAAAACTCAAACTGCATCACAGTTTATTTCCAGAGAACTCGCTGTGAACAGTTTTCATTGGGAATGTTGTCGTGACCCAATGAGTACCAAAGAAAACCCTTAAAAGTGAAGCCCATTGATTGGATTGTTTCCACCGTAGCTTAAAATTGACATACCTTATCCAGAAATGATGATGTAAAGAAGAAGATATCTTAGATTTTCTGTGTTTTGTCATGGGTGAACAGTCACTTCATGCATTGTGGTGAGGATAGTTTGACAGTGTGAGACGGGGTTAACCAGACCATCAAGATTACCCACTGTAGTAATCAGCTGCAACCACTATCGCCTGTGTGTTCTCATTCATCTGATCCTTCATTCAGCTGCTCGCCGGCTTCTCGTTTCAGTCAGTCATTTCTCACTTTGTTCATTCAGCTGTAATTACAGACCCCGACCAGCCTGCACAGTCTCACTTCCGAGAACCGTCGCGTCGCTCTCTTTTTTTCCTTCTGCTTTATTCATTTACCAGACCTTCAGCTCACCCCTCGCAGCGATCCTGTCACCCTCCTGACCCTCTTTTCACTCCTCCTTCTCCTCAATCTCCTTTCCCACATTGCCCACTCCTCGCTCTCCACCTCGCTCGCTGGGAAGTCATGTGACTTCTCTGAAGCTGAGCCCTATAAACCAGCAGTACTTGGGGGGCTCAGTGTCTATACTGCTCTGTGATTGGCTCTTGCATTCACACGCTGTTCACACACACATACACACTGCAGACCCCCTGTGTACCTCTTTCAGGAACAAATGTGATCCTTCACATTAAGGAGTGGGGGTGCTGCCGTGCATCTGTGTTTGTGTGTGTGCAACGGTCCCTTTTGATTTTTGGTGTTTAATGAGTGGGAACTTCTCACAAGGTGAAATTAAGTATGCACACACATAAGCCCGAGCAGTGCCATTTGTTTTATGTTGGGGGTGTGCGTGCTGCAGCAGGCCAGTGGCTGAATGGAGTCGATTCAGAGGGCTCGGCATTGGGGCTTTTTTAATCCAATTGGATCCTTGTTGAGACAAAACAGAAGAGCCTGTCAGCTATTGGCAGAAAAGTGCCACTGTTCATATTCAAACTCCTCGGTTTGGATTGAAGGCTCCTGTCGAGTTTAATTTGCAGTGAGAGCCTGTAAAATCTAATGTATACTTTGAAACGAGCCACAGAGAGTTGTTTTGGGCTTTTCAAGATCCCAGGTTTTTATCCTGCTCTGATATTCCATCTGGCACGGCTGGTGTAGTTTCAGGAAGTGACATGAATGGTTAATGATTTGAATCAGTGTTGAAACAACACTAAAGAGAGCTGATAAAGAAACAAAGGAAATGTCGTTGATGATTTAATGCCTTATTATGTAACTGACTGACAGCCAGAGGCTGACACCTTTTTGCACACATTTCCTTAAGCTGTCAGTTCATTCTCTGCAGTGCGTGTGTGTGCTGGCAGGTAAGTGCTGGTTGGTCCACTTCTTTTGGTTCAGACTTAAATCTCAACAGCTTTTGGATGGATTCCTTTGAAATCTTCATCGAGAAATTCACAATCACTGGAGGATCAATAACAACTGCTGTGGTGATCCCCCTGCTTTTCCCTCTGTACCACTGAATGAGTCATTTATCCCGTGAAGCGCAATATCTGCATTTACAAAATGAGTTGGCATGCATTTTTGTACAGATGTTCATATGCCTTAGAGGATCGATCCTAATCACTTTGGTGATCCCGCTTTTCTGAGAGAGCTTTAGCAATGACACATTTTTGGCTCCGGTGCTGCATTTAAAAGTCCCTTGCTATTTTCCCATATTCCATCTACTGCTTGCCGCTTTGAGTGACAGAAGAATGAAAACCATAATGTGCATTACATTTTCATTATTTTCTTTGAAAAGTCCCATAAAGAATTCAATATTTTTGTTTGACTACAGATATCAGAACTACGTCTTTGTTCCACCTTAATTTTGGTCTTTTTAATCTCCCAAGTTTTTCGCCAGGGACAAGTGGTCTGTTTTTGTTTGTTCTTTTGTTTTTAACTTTATCCCCATTTAATATAGAGAGCACACTTCCATGAAAGAGGACAGGCCAAGTCCATGAGGTTGTCTGTAAAACAAAGCCCACTTAAAAACTGCAGTTCCTGGTATGGCCACTTGAGGCTACCCCAAAAGGAATCCCTTCAGACTCCCCATAAAGAAAACTACTGAAGTTTAAAATTTGATCGACAAGTGTCCTGTCGCAAGCAGCTGTAGTGAATGACTGACTGTGCTCCTGTTGCATTTTAATAATGTTAGCTGATAATTGCTTGCAAAAACTTTGTGCTCCGGTTTTGGCAAATTCGAATCTAGAAAGCGATGCATAACTGGGAAACCACACCTATCTCTTCATGCCTTGTTTATTGTTACGTCCCCTGGCTAGTCTAGGGGGTTGAAGGGACGAACATAAATGTGGATAGAGAAGGAGGAGCCAAGATGGTAAATTTAAAAGGTTTATTTAATACTGGTGATGGGACGTGGGTTCAGACCGAGGTGTAACGTCAGGGAGAGCCAAGGCCAACAAACAAAACATCCCTGATGTAGAAATAAAAGAAACTTACCTAACTCCAAAGAAACAAAATACACAACCTATAACCATAACCTACCTAACAACACAAACAGGAGAAAACAGGGTGTCAAAACAAAAGGCAGCTCTCCCCTACAAGCAGTCTGAACATGAAACAATAATGCTCACACAAAATACAAAGGCATGCAAGCCTGCACCAGTATGGCAACCAAAATGGCCGGAGGGCCCAGAAGCACAGCTCCAGGCCTTAAATAGTGCTCTGCTGATTACCAATCAGCCGGACTCTGCACAGCATCCAATCAGGACAGAGGAGGTGGAGCCTGGACAAAACAAAGGGTTAATAGGGAGAAGAGACATCCTCCTGGGGGATGTAACACCCCCACCCAGAAAAACAAACGTATAAGTTTGTTAACCTTACACCATCACATTCTTGAGAGGGCATCGGCCACAATATTTTCACATCCTCTTTTATGCTTTATTTCAATGTTGTAGTTTTGTGAAATTAAAGCCCACCTCATCAGTTGCTGATTGTTGTTATACATACGAGAGAGGAACACGAGAGGCTTGTGATCAGTAAAGACCTCTACAGGTTGGGAAGTAGATCCCACATACACGTCAAAATGCTGAAGAGCCAGAAGCATGGCCAGAGTCTCCTTTTCAATTGTCGAGTACCGCCTTTGATGAGTATCGAACTTCTTGCCAAAGAAGCAGACAGGATGACTCACTCCTTGTCCATCATCCTGAAGAACAGCTCCAGCCCCCACCTCACTGGCATCCACTTCAAGCTTGACAGGTTTAGAAAAGTCTGGAGCGACAAGAACAGGTGAACTCGACAGAAGACCTTTTGCACATTCAAAAGCATGTTGACACTCAGGACTCCAAATGAATGGTACCTTCGGGCTGCACAGGTTTGTCAGTGGTGTTACGACTTCAGAAAAATTCCTACAGAAACACCTGTAGTAACCAACCATCCCCAGAAATCTGCGCAGCTCACGGCGTGTTGTTGGCACAGGAAAGTTAAGAATGGCATTAACCTTTGCACTGATAGGGCGAACCTTGCCCTGCCCAACTTCCTTTCCAAGGTAGGTCACTGTAGCCTTACCAAACTCGCATTTAGCCAAGTTGAGGGTCAAGGAAGCATCAGCTAAACGCTTGAACACAGTGGTTAAGGTGTCAACATGCTCTGACCAGCTGGAAGAATAGATGACCACATCATCAAGATAAACATTACAGTTTGCCACACCAGATAATACAGTTGACATTAACCTCTGAAAGGTAGCAGGAGCATTTCTCATTCCAAATGCCATAACTGTATATTGTAAAAAGTGATCAGGTGTTACGAAAGCTGAGATTTCTGATGCTCTTTCTGTCAGAGGTACTTGCCAATAACCTTTAAGAAGGTCAAGCTTACTCACATAAGCAGCAGATCCGACGCTGTCAATACAGTCCTCAACACGGGGCAGTGGGAAGGAATCAGGTACTGTTACTGCATTTACCTTGCGGAAATCTGTGCAAAAGCGAGGTGTTCCATCTGATTTTGGCGTAACCAGGCACGGAGAACTCCATGGACTATAGCTTGGGATAGCCAATCCATGCTTCAGAAGGTAGTCTACTTCTGTGTTCATCATTTCCCTTTTTGCCATATTCACACGGTAAGCATGCTGCTTAATAGGCACGGCATTCCCAACATCAATGTCATGCTCTATTACAGTAGTACGGGAAGGCATGTCCCCAAAGAGTGTTAAATGAATGGTGACGAGCCTTTCAATGTCCAACTGTTGCTCACGGGTCAAGTGAGACAGATATATAGACAACTGGGACAGTACCTCAGAATTAAGCATTCTGGCAGCTGGCATCACAAAGTTTGAGCCCGTCTTCATCTAAACTTTACCTCAATCCTGAGGAAGAGTTCAACAAGAGAGGTTCTGGAGATGAGATTGGCTCGGACGGAGATGCCACAGACTTATCTGCAGGACCACAGAGAGAGTCAGCTCTAGAATGAAAAGATTTGAGCATATTGAGATGGCACAAGCGTGTTTTACGCTTCCTGTCTGGGGTTTTAATCACATAGTCAGTGTCATTTACTTTCTTATCCACCTGGTATGGTCCATAGAAGCGGGCAGACAATGCAGAGCTAGCAGTTGGTAGAAGAACCAAAACCTTGTCACCTGGATTGAAAGATCGAGGAACGGCTTTCTTATCATACCAACTCTTCATCTTCCCCTGAGCAGAGGAGAGGGCTTCTGCAGCTGCCAACCTGGCCTTATGGAGGCGCTCTCTGAACTGTGAAACATAATCCAGAACATTAGTTTTCACAACATGGTCTGTTGACAAGAACTGTTCTTTCAACAACTTCAAAGGTCCCCGGACAGAATGACCAAACACTAGTTCATTTGGGCTAAACCCAAGGGACTCTTGCTTAGCTTCGCGCATGGCAAACACCATCAGAGGTACTCCCTCATCCCACTCTTTTGCAGTATCCAAGCAGTATTTCTGCAATGTTGCCTTGAGTGTCTGATGCCAGCGCTCCAATGCTCCTTGAGACTCAGGATGGTATGCACTTGACACAACATGCTTAATCCCCAGAGTCTGCATGACCTGCTTGAAAAGTTTAGACAGAAAGTTAGTTCCTTGGTCTGTCTGGACTACTTTTGGTAAACCAAAAGTAGTGAAGAACTTTGTCAAAACTTTAATCACCAAAGGTGCAGTTATTCTTCTGAGTGGGACAGCTTCTGGAAAACGAGTCGAAGTACACATTGCAGTCAGTAAAAACTGATTACCATTCTTTGTCTTGGGCAATGGACCAACAGTCCACAATGACACGTTCAAAAGGTTCACCGAGTACTGGTATAGGATGAAGAGGAGCTATAGGAACTGTCTGGTTTGGCTTTCCTGCAATCTGACATGTTTTACAAGTGCGGCAAAACTCAACTATATCAGCCTTCAATCCTGGCCAAAAGAAATGGTTGAGTATCTTGTTGTACGTTTTTGTAACTCCCAAATGACCAGACAGAGGGTGCTCATGTGCAAGGGAGACTACGTAGTGACGATACTCAAGAGGCACAACAATCTGATAAGTAGTGCTCCAGTCACAGTCATCAGAACAGCTTTCCTCTACGTCTGCTGTTAGACTTGGGTGGGCAGTCCACTTGCGCATCAAGACCCCATCTTCCAAGAAATAAGAAGCCTTTTTATTTCCTGTTTCAGAAAGAGAAGTAAAGCATTTAGTCAATGAGGGATCAGACTTCTGAGCAGCAACAAGGCTTTCACATGTGACTGGCAAGTCTAACTGTGGAAGATGTAGATCCTTCCACTTCTCAGTAGTATCCTTTGAACCACTTTTAAGATCAATCAGGGTTTGCAAATCATCTGTAGCCAGAGCCTGAGCCAACGAAGAGTCTGACAAATCAATTTCTGCAGCTTTACGTCTTGCTTGAGCCCTGGTGAGAACACAAGCAGGAAAAACAGATGGGAAACATGTTGCTAGGTCGTTGCTCTTCAAGTTTGATTCTGGATCATTTATTACTTCGGGAACAGGTTGCACTTTTCCACCAGCAATATCATTTCCCAAAATGAACTGCACCCCTTTTATGGGAAGTGAGGGGCATACTGCCACAGAGAAGATGCCATTAACCAACTTTGACTTGATGTGTACATAATGCAAAGGAGCTTCGACATAGCCCATTTCAACTCCTTGAATCAGAATACTACCATGACAAGAGGAATGGTCACTCAGATAAAAGCACAGATCGTGACCCTCCCGTATCTCTGAGTATTGGAATGGGTTTTTCATCCTCAGGCTTCCCAGTCAATGACACAGTGCCATCTAAGAGGAAGGGTTTGAAGCAGGGATCAACTCCTTCACTTTGGTCCCTTCTCTCAGCACGGATGGTTTTAATTAAGCCTACTCCTTTTGGTGACTGGTTCTTGTGCTTCAAAGCGGGACATTCAACAACAACATGACCAAGTTTATGACAATAGAAACATTCCCTTTCAGTCCTTGGAGCAAAAGTCTGTCGTGGGCTTGAAGGATCCTTTCGTGGGGGAGGTTCTCTGGTGGTAACTTCACATTTCTGCACAAAAACAGTTTTATGAGTCAGCACAAATTCATCAGCTATCACAGCTGCTTCTTTCAAAGTGGAAACCTTCTGTTCATTAAGGTGTACAACAATGCGTTCTGGCAGGCCATTTTTGAACTCTTCCAGCAGTATCAGTTCACGTAAGGAGTTGTAGTCAGGAACTTTACTTGCTGTTATTCATCTATCAAAAAGAGTAGCTTTTTCACGAGCAAACTCTACAAAAGTCTGATTTGCTGTTCTTTTGTGATCGCGAAAGCGTTGCCTATACGCTTCGGGAACAAGTTCATAAGCAGCAAGGATAGCAGACTTCACTACATCATATTTCAAACTTTCTTCCAAAGACAAAGCAGAACAGACTTCTTGTGCTTTGCCTACCAATTTGCACTGAAGAAGCAATGGCCAAACTTCTCTCGGCCAGTGCAATGAGGCAGCCACACGTTCAAACACATTGAAATATGTATCAACTTCTGATTCACGAAATGGAGGTACCAACACAATGTTTTTACTCACATTGAAACCACCTGGGTTTACAGGGGAGGAGGTTGTTTCACCAACAGATGAATTTGCAGAACTAGGTTGAGTAGTAGTACTTCTTGAAGTCTGTGCCTGTAACGCCAACTGACGCAGTCTGACCTCCCTTTCAATCTGCAACTCCAGCTCCAACTTTTTCAGCTTTAACACCTTTTCTGTCTCTGCTTCCAACCTGCGAAGTTCCAACTCTGCCTGACGAGCTTGGGCTTTATCCTGAGCCTCAAATTGTAATTTAGCCAAACGTACCTTGAGTAATACTTCTTGTCTTGAACGAGGAGAAGATGGAGTAGCAAAAGAAGGTGAGCCATTAGTGCTTAAATTTTCCACCATTTGTTGCTCCACAGCAGCAGGGTTTTGCCCTTGGTCCTTTAACACAGCAGGCTTCAGTCCTTCATTAGGGGTCCTGTCAAGAGGAACTGGCAAACGAGGTGATTTAGAAACAGGAAGCAGGCCTTCTTCCACAAGTTTGTTTGAAACAGCAGTTTTCAAGTCCTCTTTCACCATTTGCCTTGATACATTTAACTCAAAGTGTGCTGCTATAGCAAACAAATCACGTTTTCTACACGCATTTAGCTCCTCCCAAGAAGGATTACTCAAAAATTCACTCAAAGCGAAAACACCAGTTGCCATACCAACTACCTCTGCCAAATACACCAGCAGAAACAAACAACTCCAAACCTTCACCATCCACAAATGGATTAACCAGGACTTTTATCCCGGACGAGCCGCCAATTTATGTTACGTCCCCTGGCTAGTCTAGGGGGTTGAAGGGACGAACATAAATGTGGATAGAGAAGGAGGAGCCAAGATGGTAAATTTAAAAGGTTTATTTAATACTGGTGATGGGACGTGGGTTCAGACCGAGGTGTAACGTCAGGGAGAGCCAAGGCCAACATAACAAACAAAACATCCCTGACGTAGAAATAAAACTTACCTAACTCCAAAGAAACAAAATATACAACCTATAACCATAACCTACCTAACAACACATAAACAGGAGAAAACAGGGTGTCAAAACAAAAGGCAGCTCTCCCCTACAAGCAGTCTGAACATGAAACAATAATGCTCACACAAAATACAAAGGCATGCAAGCCTGCACCAGTATGGCAACCAAAATGGCCGGAGGGCCCAGAAGCACAGCTCCACAGGCCTTAAATAGTGCTCTGCTGATTACCAATCAGCCGGACTCTGCACAGCATCCAATCAGGACAGAGGAGGTGGAGCCTGGACAAAACAAAGGGTTAATAGGGAGAAGAGACATCCTCCTGGGGGATGTAACATTTATATTGGTTATGTGTCATGTCTAAAAAGAAGCATAATTCACTATATGCAAATTGTGATACCAAGTTTGAGAGACTGCAGAGGCTACGAAGCACTAGAATGGCTAGGGATGAAATTTTCAGGTATAGTAATGATTTGTTTGCCGTATTATCATTCAAATATTCACACGCTAGCGCACCACCTAGGTAAATAACCATTTGCACAACACCCATCGTTTTCCCGTACCAACTGCACTGATGCATATCTGTGCAAACAGCAGTAACTAGTATCTATGTATATTTATCTGTGGTTCACAAAGTCATTGTGCATGTCAATGCAGGAATGTGGCTCAGTGGTTAGCAGTGTTGCTCGACAGCAACAAGGTCCCGAGTTTGGAGCGAGATGAGTGCAACACCTTCTGTTCCGTTGCACAGGTTTGCTCGGAGACTTTTGATACAGTTTTTGTCCCTTCTAAGGTTTTACATGTCAATAAATTAAAAAAAAAAAAAAAGATCTAGTCCTAACCAAGTCACAACGATGCATGGCATTACTACTCCATGTCATTATGTATTAAGCAAAAACAAAGCCACAATGTAGAAGCAGTGTGTGGAAAAAAAGGATTCACCCCATGATTCATTAGCATGCAAAACTGTTTTTATCAGCAATAACTTGGAAATGTTTTTCTTTACAGCTTTATCAGTCTCTCACATCATTGTGGAGATAAGTTGGCCCACTCTTCTTTACAGCGCTGCTTCAGTTCATTGAGGTTTGCAGGCATTTGTTTATGCACAGCTATCTCAACGTCCCACCAGGACGTTGCAACACCTTTATTCTTTTCTTTTTTTCAGCCATGCTGTTGTATTATTTCTGGTGTTCTTGGGGTCATTCTCCTGTTGCATGACCCATTTTAGCTCAAGCATTAGCTGTTGGATAGATGGCCTCACTCTGACACTAGAATTCGTGTCAGTGACTGCAGGGTGCCCAGATCCTGCAGCTGCAAAACAAACCCAAATTATCCCCACCCCATTATTGTGCTTCACAGCTGGTTGAGCTGTTTGTGCTGATATGCTCTGCTTGCTTTTCACCAAATGTGACTGTGTCTGTGTATGATGGCCAGACATCTATACTTTGGTGTCATCCATCTAAGAGACTTTGTTCTGGAAGTATACTGGTTTGTTCAGATGTGTTTTGCATATCTGGCAACCCTTCTAAATAAGCCATACCTGTTCGGTCATTTTCTAATTGTATTTTCATGAACTTTAACTGAGGCCTGTAGAGTCTGAGATGCAGCTCTTGGGGTTTGTTTTACAGTTCTTTGAGCACTACAGTGAACAAATTTCCCACGTGTGGGACTAATAAAGGTTATCTTATCTTATCTTATCTTAGGGTGAAGATCTTAGGGTGATTCTAGGAAGACTGGAAGACTGGGTGTACTTAGTTTCTCCACACATTCCTTCATTTTGGGTTATTTTTGTTAAATAAATGATGGCACAGTGTCAAACATTGCTGTTCATCTGAGGCGGATTTTACTTGTTTATAAAACCTTGTTTGTAAAAATTACAGATTATAATTATCATGTCTTGATATGTAAAACCTTAAAATTTAAAAAGGGTGTAGTTTTTTCTTCTTCTTCTTCTTTTTTTTTTTTTTACCATGACTGCAAGGCGTCAGTCCTTCTGCATTTCATGATGGCTGCTGCTTTACTTCAAATACCGCTGATAGTTTCTTTATCACATCTAAAGCCGCCAGTCATGCATGCTGTTCACTGTTGGCATTTTGAATGTGTGTCAGTGCCTACTTAAACATTTCCTACAGTTGTCTTTATCACTCACTCCGTTAATGGCTGGTAAAGTATTACTAGTAGTCACAAGTATTCTGGGAGGCAGAGGCCGCAGGTAAATACTCAAGTATTCCTGTCAGCTTTTCCTACCTTTATATGTATCTTTTGGTGTGTGCTTCCTAAATTCCCTGTAGGCGTAAATGGGAGAGTAAATGGTGTTCTGTCTTTATGTAATAATCCTGCGACTGACTGGTGACCTGTCCAGGATGTACCCTGCCTCTCACCCTATGACAACTGGGATAGGCTCCAGCCCCCTGGGCCCCCCAAGTTAGATGAGCAGAAGAAAATGGATGGATGGATGTTTGCCAGAACTAACAACAAAAACTCTCTTCTTGGAGAGCATCTGGGAGTATAATAGATTGGTTTGTATGCCTTAGGTAAGACTGAAGTTCATAAAGGAGATAGACCAAACGCCCTAGACAAAGAATGACCTCTATACACGATACAGATACAAATATACAGCATTATAAATACTGTGCCACTGCGTGGGGAACGCCTCAACCTTTACAAACTAAACATTAGACATTTTAAGAGGCACAATAGCATTGTCAACAGGAAGTTGAGATTGAAAGCAATGGTGCAAAGGTCTCAGGAGTTATTGGACCCAAAGGGTGCATCCAATAAGCAAAAGAGTCTTATTTAACTGACTGTTACTAGCAGACACACTGAGATTAAATATTCAACTTGACATAAACATAAGAAAATATGAGTCATTTGTCCCCCCCCCCCCAAAAAAACCCTGAACTCAAGCCCAGCTAGCTTTTTTTACAGCCTTCAGCTGCATCTCTACTTTAGCACCATAAAAGCAACTATAATCAATATTTTACAGCAACAGTGAATTAAATGGGAATGTGAAAACAACTCATTGTTTAGCCGCCAAGTGTACTCTTTTAGTTTGCTCTTATATTGGTGTTGTTGGCCACAGCAGTGGGCTGTTTTCAGTGGGAAAAAAATCCTGTTCCACACAAAAGAGAGTCAGTCGAAGGAAGTGAAGCATTTAGCTGCTCAAGAGCCGCATCACATTTTGTCTGCAGCAGAGAAGTTTTATCAAAACACATCACCATAGACACTTTTTGAAATAACCAGGACAAAGGACATGACAGAATTTGTAAAACCTGTTCAGTCCTGCTCATTAAAAGGTTTTTGTGCCATAAGCTAAAATCATAGGAAGAAGATTTGAAGATCTAACTCTAGGCAGATGATTGAGAATCAGTATGTGAACACGTGGCTCAGACTGACAGCTGGTGCAAACATGTGAAACTTTAGCCACGTTAAAATCGATGTAATGAATGCACGAAATGTTTGGGAAGAGATCAAAATAGAGCCAAAGACATTTATTTTTTGTTTGCGTCCAGAGGGAAACACTTAAAAAATGAAATTTTAATGAATGTCACTTATTTTTTGAGGGGGGGAATTTCACAACGTGACACAGAGAGGCAAAGTGAATCCAAATCTAATCAGAAAACAACACAAGGTCATTGACAGAGTGATCAGTCAAGTGGAGCAAACAAATCCGGTAAGGGGCAGGCGTAAGGCAAAAATCCAATAATAACACCATGAGAGAACACGAGGAATCCCACAAACTGCAATGCTCACCTTTAATGCTTGAAATGCAAGAAATACAAAACAAACTGGTAACTGAGGAGTGCATGGCAGGACGTATCGGTACAGGCGAAGGTTATTGGGTAATTGTAAACAAGTTTAAGGAACAACACGGGTGAGGGGGAGGTGTACAATCACAAAGAAAGGAAAACTAACCAAGACAGGAGATAAACATATAGATGAAACTTTACTCTCTGTATGACTTGATTCCTGATTCCATTAATTCCAGCCGTACAGACCTGTACTATAACATTGCCTCCACCATGTTTGACTGATGATGTGGTATGCTTCAGATCATAATCTGTTTCCTTTTCATAATTTTCTCTTCCCATCAATATGTAACAAGTTCATCTTGCTTTCAGAGAATTGTTTTCAGAGCAGTTCGGGCTCTTTTAGATGTTTTCTGGAAAAGTCTAATCTGACCTTCTGGTTTTTAAATGTACCCAGTGGTTTGCACCTTGTTGTAAACTCTCTGGGTTTACATTCAGGAAAGCTTCTTCTGATTGTAGACTTCAACGCCTGCTTCCTCAAGAAGAACCAAGAACCTCCAGAGTGTTCTTGACTCGGTGTTGTGAAGGTATTTTTGTTAACCATGGAAATAATTCTGTGATCATCCACTGTAGTTTCTTTGGTCTTTTCAGGCCTTTTGATGTCACTGAGCTGGTCAGTGCATTCACTCGTTTTAAAGATCTACGAAAGTAAATGATTAAATTACAGATTTAACCACTCCTAACGTTTTTTAATACCTTTCTGATATGTTCATTTAGTTTTTTCAGCTTTTTTTGACATGTATTTGGACGTCATATTGAGAGACGTTGTTCAACACTTATTTTATGGAAATAAAGCAAACAGGACTTACCTGACCATGAAACTGGTCGTCAGGCAGATATTCAGTTACTTTTGAGCCTCTGAAAATGGGGGGCTATTTATAAAAAGCTAAAATCTTCAATTACACCTTAGCTATTTGATTTAAAATCCATTGTGACCATGTACAGAGGCTCTACTACATTAATAGGAAAACAAATGCATCATTGTCCTTAAACTTGGACTTTTTAATTAAAGTTTTTTTTTAAATATTTCTTTAAATAAAAATGATCGTTAGGAGGAAAAAGAAAGAGCTGCATCACTTCTTTCTGGATTTTGTAAAGACCAAAAACACAAGCTAAAAGTGGCCTTAACTACAACAAATTATAGATAATGTTGCTCGATAACCGATGTGTAAATAAGGAACTGCTGGCTAACAAGTCTGTCACATGTTCCACTGCAGAAGAAGGCTTTGATAGATTGTTTAGAAAAGCCTCATAGGAGCTTTTTTTGTCAGGAATGCTTCCTTCTCCTTAATCATTTCTTAAAATCTTCCTTCCTTCTTGCATGCTTGCTTTTCTTTGTTTGCATTTCCTTTTGACGTTTGTGTCTTTGGCTTTCTTGTGTCGGCAGATCTTAATGAAAACACGAGGCTTTTAAATGACACACACAAAAAAAGAATTCTGCTCTTCCCTTTAACATTTTACTTCCAGTTAAACTGCAAATGCTGGACTTTTATTTTATTGCAGCACTGCAGCGAGTTTGTAAGTAGTTTACAGGCGTTGCCATTCATTCGTGGCCTAAAAAACCCCTTACTCACCACATATGTATGTGCATATGGTAATGTTTGAACTCATGTGCGTGTCTGCTACAGTCTGAAGTTCAAATACTGTGCAGTCCTGTTTGCTGGCTGAAGGGACACGGTGACACCTGAGAGTGTTAGAGGGTTTGGTCCGAGTCCACGCTGTTACAGTAAGCCATTTGGCATCTGAGCTTCTCTGCCGGTACGCTTGTGCAGCTGTGAATGAAGAGAGAGGGGGGAGAAAGTACAAGTTAAACAATGTGCCTAATACAACGTGCCTTTTACAAACAGTTTAGTTACTTTGGGGTAATCTCAGTTAGCCATATGAGTATTTCCAGTCAGTCAGAGACACACCCAGGATTTCCAGGGTGATAAGTGATGATTTATGCGAAAGTAAAGATCATCACTAGAGGTTTTGAGTGCTGCAGAGAGCGTAACTGTACAGCATGGATGATTGGTAGTAGGCTTGGAGGAATATTGTGTTTGTTTGGATGTGTTTGTGATGCGTCACTGTCAGTGAGTACAAGTGAAGGCGCTTTGTGCACACACAAACAAAACACATACATGCACTTGTGCATTTAACTGCATGTATTCTTTCCCATATGGTTTTTATTGATCCCCATCGCTGTTATACCCCTTCTGCTCCCTCTGCTTCTCTCCGTCTCTGTCTGTGTGCACTGATGGTGAAGGAATGATGGAATGCTGGAGGGTAAATCTCTGGTTTCCTGGAAGCTGGTCTGGCTTTATCAGAAGCGGCTGTGACAATACTCGAACTGATGGGCCAACCCCAACGCCTTTCCTATAAGCACCGATCAGGCAAGAAAAAGCCTTACTGGAAGAAATAATCAGCAGTCCAAGGGGCCTTTCCTGGAAGATGGTTGTGACTTGCTAGTTGTAGAGTACAGTCCTAACCTTTTAATATTCTTTCCTCCTTCTATGCGTGTTGTGGCTGACTTTGGCAAGAGCGCAAAAATGACATAAAACACAAAAGAAGCTGCAGATAGCACACTTCAATTTTGATCAGGCTCCAGGAGTAAAACTGGCTTACATTTTGAAAAGTATTCCTCTTATTGCTCAACTTGCTTCTCACTTCCTTATGCTGCATTAAAACACAGCATTAAAGTTATGAGAGTGGACAGCTTCAAATACCTCGGAGTTCACATCACGCAGGACCTGTCATGGTCCTGTCACATCAACACCGTGGTGAAAAAGGCCCGACAGCGTCTCTACCACCTCAGACGCTTGAGAGACTTCCAACTGCCCTCCAAGGTGCTCAGGAACTTTTACTCGTGCACCATAGAGAGCATCCTGGCGGGAAACATCTTAACCTGGTTCGGGAACAGCACCATGCAGGACAGACGAGCTCTACAGAGGGTTGTGCGGTCAGCTGTGCGCACCATCCGCTCCGAGCTCCCTGACCTGCACTCAATCTACAGCAGGCGGTGCTGGACCAAGGCCAGGAAGATGGTGAAGGACCTCAGCCATCCCAACAACAGACTGTTCTCTCTGTTGAGGTCAGGAAAGCGATTCCGCTCCCTGAAGACCAACACAGAGAGACTGAGGAGGAGCTTCTTCCCGCAGGCGATACGGTCTCTCAATCACACCACCACACAGTACTGACCCACACATACAGTTCTTACACACACACTGGACTTTCTGGACATTGTTTTTGCACAACACTGGTCACTATATTCTTCATTTCCAGTTAATACTTGTACAGCTGCTGTTATTGTGTATATATTTATTTATATTTAGATTTCTTCATACATTCTTATATAGTTCTATATTGTGTATTGTGTATTTTGTTGTACAGTTATTTTATTTTCAACTTTAATTTATATATTTTATCTTATTCTCCCAGTTAAATTTACCCTTCATTCTAATTTGTGTTGTACAGTTATTTCATTTTTAACCTTAATTTATATTTTATTCCTTCCTAGTTAAATTTACCCTTTTTAATTTTTCATATTTATTTCCTATCTTATTCATAGCCTTTTCCTTTTTTGTTTTCTTTAGGTCACGAGCAGTTGTCCAAGCATTTCACTACATATCGTACTGTGTATGACTGTGTACGTGACAAATAAAATTTGAATTTGAATTTGAATTTGAGAGGCAATGCCCGAAACGTTGGTGCGAGTGTTTTGATTGTTGGGTTGGGGGGGGTTCTCCAAATGGAGCTCAGTTGTTTGAGACCCGGGTGTTGTGTTTGGCGGGGACACTGTTGACAACTGTTGAGCTGGACACAGCAAGTCATAACCCGAAAAAAATGAATCACGGTGGAAAGACTTTCTGTGAGTGTGTGAGATTCACGACGCACAGGCAAAATATTCCAGCGCCACTCACTAGGCAACTATGGGGAACATAAGATGAGTCACAGCGAGCTGAGCTGGCTTATTTGAACAATGTGTTGTGTGTAAAACTGGATTGTTCTGGTTGGATTTTGGGAAGAAGGCTCACTCATTTTCTGTTTGTCTCCTAACCTACGTCATCCTTCTCTCCAAGTGCCCACTCAGTTTTCCTCTCATAAACAAATAGTGTCATCTGCACTCGCGCACAGACGCACACCAGCGTCCAAACAGCAACCCTGGATGCGTTTTTTCCTGGAAGTGTCAAGGCAAAAAATGAGGAACCGAGTTTTTGAATCATTGTAATTACCTGTACTGAGGTGAGCTGTAAAAACAGTTATTAAACATTAGCCTGTGATTCCCACAGAGGTCTTAGGTTGGCTCGAGTCCAGAGAGATGTGTGTAGCACTGGCGGCTGGCCCAGTGAGGTAGACGAGGTTACTCCTCTATTTTTTAAGGGATATGAGGGAGATCAAAATATAACTGCTTAATCTCATCTTGAACATAGGAGAGAGGAGATAAGTAGAGAAAAAATAATGTTGGTTTTAACCTTTTGGACTTGACCAGAGTCGCTTTGCATGACTCATAGTTCAAAATAATCCTCGTTTATCTTACACTGGGCTGTGGTGCAGTTCCTTTAAGCCACCTTTCAAACAAAAGGTTTGAACAGGAGAGCAGAAAAGAGCCTGAAGCCTTCAATTTTAGCTCACAAGGCTTAAATGTAGAAACTTTGGCCATATTAAAATGAGGATCCACCATTTTTACAGCACATGTATGACATAAAAAAAAAAAATCAGGAAAATCTCCCAGGTCCTCCTTATCTGATTTTAATATTCTCTCAGCATCTTTTATTTCTTGTTTTAAGCAATTATTTCCTCTTCAGGACTCCCCTACCTCACACACTCCCTCCTTCTGAAACACACATTAACACCAGGCAAGAGCCGTAAAAACTCAACTCAATTAAAGTGCCTCTTTCCTGGAAGCCAGCCTCAGACAGAGCACAAGGTATGCAGGGAATGGGAACCATATCTGTGTGTGTGTGTTCGGGGAAATGAGGGGGGGGGGGGGGGGGGGGGGTGTAGAAATGAAGAAACTCACCTCCTGCTTAATTTTACCAACAGGCGCAATCTAGCTTGACCAACCACTTACGCACACACACACTCTGCTTTGGCTGCGCACTAAAAGACAAAACTAAAACCACAGACGATCATAAATCTCCTCCACGTGGACCCTTTCACCTATTTGACCTCAAACACACACACATATCCATACACACTCCCTGGAGGACACCATCCTCTTTCAGCCCCTCAGGCAGGATGTATAAAACCCCACTGCATTCCTTTCCAGTTAGGTCCAGCCCAAAGTGAGCTCTCCACACAGTGACTGCTGTGTCAAAGTGTGCATGCATGACGTTGACCTAAACCCTCTCCTTCTGGGAAACCCTTTGTTACTGTGCCATGTGCACATCAGCTGTGCCCTCCCTCCATCCTTTCCTTCCATCCTTCCCTATACGTTCTCCAATCCCTGTGGAATTTATCCACAATCCTCTGGCAAAGAAACGGAGAAGCGTGGATCGGAGCAACTTTAACCCGGTGATGAATGTGCGTCCTCCTCGTGTGCTGCTGCTCACTCTTTTTCAAAGTGTGCCGACTGAATAAACACTGCTTTGTTTAACTAGGAAATCCCAATTGTAAGTAAATAGTCTTGCTGTGAGGCCAGGAATTGCTGGAATAAAAACCATTTTACAATTTATTAGAGTAAATTAAAAGTGTGTGCAGTCAATATTGAATTGGTGGAAGTTCAAAAGAAGAAAAACAAAACAAAACAGTAAATTAAGACACAAGGCAAATGCATTGACTTTTGTAAAAATAGTGCTTTTTAATATAAATTATTGAAATATTTTAGAAATATAAATATGTGCAACGTTCCTTTTCATTTATTTCTGTAATGCTTTGTCATTTCAGGTATTACAGCTTGTATTGCCAGACTAGTGGCCAGCCTGTTGCGAGAGAGTCTTTATAAAAGACAATATGATTCACATACACGTGGTCCACCGGTGCAACACATGTTTTAAAAAAAAAAAAAAAAGAAGAAGAAAGAGTTGGTGTTGATGTGACCCAGATTTGACCAAAAAAAAAAAAAGTGTGCCGCCCTCACCTCGAGTGGCCATGTGAGCTCAAACAGACAAAAACATAAAAGGCTGCCACTCCAATATGGATCACAGGTACGGGTCAAACAGCAAAAGCACTTCCTTTTTTTGATCAAATCTAAGTTTTGAATTCTGGTTTACAAAAGGCTGTTTTCTTTTCTTTTTTAAGAATCACTTGAGGGAAAAGTGTAGTGTATCCTTAACATTCAGACAAGTCCAACTGTTCACTTCTCCTCCTCCAGAGGTTATGATGGAAAAGTAGACAAAAAAGTAAAAAATACAAATCCTTTCTGAAGTTACAGGAGAAGGCAGACAGATATTCAAACACACTGGGGCATTTTAACAAATAGAAATGAGCCGGAGATGATAATCCAAGACAGAAATAAGACTCAGCTAAAATCTTTTTCCCCCTCACACAGGGCAGTTATATTTACAGGAGCGGCGTCCTGTTGTGCTCTATCATTTCCTCTTATCGGAGTTTTTGTTTAGCTGTATACCAGTATGTCTCCTCCCACCTTTCTCCCCCAAGTCTACCCCTCCTTTTCAGTTTCCTTCTCCCAATCCCACTCCTCCCTCTGCTTTAAAATCCTCACCCTCTCCGCATCTTTGGGATCATCACCATTATCATCATTCCCCCAAGGAGCTTTACAGTGTCGCTGACATTTTTCCAGCCAGTCGGGATAAAAATAAGGTCTGCTGTTTTGTTTGGTCCCATGCCAGGGCTTTTGTCCCGGTAAAAAAGCTTTTGTCTCGGCAAGAGCGGCCTGTTTTCTGTCACTGTCAAAGCATACATGCATCTCTGAAACAAAAAGGCAGGGGGAGGGGGGGCTGGGCAGTCAAATGGTTATGGATCAGGAACAAGGAACACATAGGAGAAGAAAATGCTTAGTAATTATTTTTTTAACCTCCCCCCATCCCCCCAAAACTCCCATGCTAACAAAACCTTCATGTGGTCTATACCTGTGCGTGTGTTTGAGGGTGTGGGTGTGTGTTTGCATATGTGGAGCTAGAGTGCATGACCGTCCCACTCCCCCTCTATGAGGCAACACTTGCGGGAAGCAGCAATGGAAATGTGTGCACCACCACAACGCAAACACACTCACACACACACTCACGCTCAGACAAACAAATCCTGTGCGTTCTCTGTACAGGGCCCCCCTCGTTTGGACTTTGCCTTTTCTCTGAAACCCCCCACCCCCCACTCTCTCTACCCACTGCCGTTTGTCTGTCCAGTTGTAAATGTCACGCAGACAGCAGCAGCTTTGAAGCACATTAAACCCACCAAAATATCACTGGTGGTGCATTGATCATGCCTTTCGCTGCCATCGTTAATATTGACCAGTCAGGTTAATCTTCTACGAGGCACTGCTCTGCGTCTCAGTCAGTCATAGGAAACGTTGACCTTTGACCTCAGGCTTCATCTGCCACTCACTTGAGTGGTCAGTGTTTTTGTTTTTGTGTGTTTTTGCAAAGCAGGACGGACGAGGTAATCGTCGGTTACCCAAATCACACTCCTCATCCCCAGAAGGTCAGCGGGTGACCCAGAGTAGATCAGTGATCAGCTGATTCTGGAAAACTGACCTCATGTTAGCACTTAAGGCTCAGTCTGGTCAGTTTATGTCCACACAGACAATCTCGCATTCACCGAGAGCTGGTCCGTGCTGTAATCCTGGCACTTGGTCCATGCAGTAGAACCTGTCGCAGTTCCTGTCAGTCATATAGGAGCATCATACTCCTCCAGGTAGTCTCTAAGTGTGTCCGGGAGCTGCTCAGTCCGCTCAGACGCCCCCAAGCCCTGATTGTTCAGCGTCCTCCTGCACATGTGCTGCAGGCTGGAGAGACAAGTCGAGAGGGGTCGACGCAATTCCAGTGGGATTTTCTCCCCACCGGTATGGATCAGATAAACATTGTGTGCCTTTGTTTTTGTCTCTCCTGGATTGTCCCCACTCGCCTGTTCCTTGGTCCCTTCAGTATCTTGCCCCTTCCCCATGTAGTGTGCTACGAGTTTCAGCACACAGTCAAATTGCGGGAGCTCCTGGGTATTTTGGGGGTCTGGCTGTAGGAAGAAGCCTCCTCCCTCACTGTGGATTCGCAGATTCTTGGTTCCCTTAGTTGTCTGGACAGAGAGTGTGAAGAAGTGGTGGTGGTCTGAGGAGTCACGGACCAGGAAAGTGCCAGGGGGTTGAGAGCGTAGCAGGGAGCTGGCTTCCCGGCCTCCGACAGCTCCCCAGTAAAAGCCACTCTGCTGAAGCTTATGCAGTGCACGCATCACCTGAAACAGGTAAAAAAAAAAAAGAAAAAAAAAAGCCATGTTGAATTTCCAAGAATGCCAAAGAAACCACACACACAAAACGTAATAGTTTAGCTAACTCCTCAGATGTGACTGACCTGCTGGTAGTGTTCATGCGAGCTGAAGGGCTTGAAATGATGCGGGGTAAAGTTCGACCCCTGAACCCTGCCCTCTGGAGAGGTGATGCTGCTCATGGCAAGGGGGTTGTGTCCTGCAAAGGTTACCATGGCCATGCCATGGCCCCCTGCCTCTCCCTGCTGATCGAGAGGCAGGGGGCCCAGAAAAGGAGCGCGGGATTGGACAGGTGGAAGAGAGTCGGCAGCAGAGCGAGAGGGGAGACGAGGGGGGGAGCGGGGTGAGGATGGCGGGGTCACACACCGGGTCCAGGGCCCCGGGGAAGAGGAGTCTGATGCATCCAGAGAGGGGCTGGTAGAGAGCACCTATACACAGCTGGAGGGAGACAGTGAGCAAAGATTAAGCACTTCCAGCTATATATAACCTCATCTTGGCTTGCAAATATAGAGCCATAGAGCCTCATTTGAATTTCACTCCTGCATAGGCAGTGAGAAATAAATGGCCACTGTGCCACACTGAAGCTCTCAGTTTACCCCCATAAAAATGCAGTTATGGCGACTGTAACAAATGCATATGGCATGAGCGGGCAGCGAGCAGGCAGGTTATATTTAGTTTAAATGAATGCACTGCTTACTCGTGCTGCTGCACCGTGCAGCCAGACAGCAACTGGATCCTGATTGCTTTCAATTGTCTTCGATCGGGCGCACCGCAACAAGGGATTTCTGAATCGGGGTCACTGTGAAAGAGTCCAGCCAGCGCAATTTTTTTCTTCTATTAACCCCCTCCATTTCTCTTTGCTAAATAGCTGTATCCCTGCTCGGAAGCCCCGTTCTCCGGTTTCACGATGACTGAAAAGGTGTCCCGTCTGGTTCTGGTTTCCCAAGATACCCTGCAGGCTCTACGGGAATTGGAAGTCGGCTTCACCGGACAGTGCAGGCGCCATAGCGACTCAGAACTGCTACGGAGCCACTGGCGTTAAACTCGGTCCACTACTGATGATACTGCGAACCCCCCGAGCATTAACACTTTTAGGACCGTCTTCAGCGAGAGCCCGAGCTGCTAAATAAAACCACAGCGCTTTAAAGTGCCCCATACCCCAGTTTTCTGTCATTTTGCCTACTTTAAGACGATGACCGGCGAACCGCTTTTAAATGTTTTAACTTACCTTGTGGATACACTCAGCCCAGCGCCGCAGCCGCTCGTCGCCAAAAGAAAAGATACGCAAACTACCCGAAAGTAGTGCTTGAAAAAATATTAACTCAGGCATTAAAATCCATAAAAAAGTATCCAAAAGAGCGTGTGGGTTTCCTTACCGAGCAGAGGAATGTGTCGGCAGCGGTATCTGCCGGAGAACTCCCCGTGTGTGTGTGTTGGGGGAGGAGGGGAGGGGAGGAGGTTTACTGGAGGTTGTTTCCAGTGAGTAAAGCCGATGTTCGTAAAGCTCCGCCCCCCTCCGTTCAGAGGTTCTTCCAGTAAACACACGAACGCACGCTCACGCACGCAAAAGAACACACGCGCGGGCTCGCGCCCGCTCTTGGCGGATCGCCAATAAATAATCAGCGTGACCTTTACCGGGCTGTTTCCTGGTACTGCTGCTGGATTCCCTTCTCGACAAGGTGAAAAAGTTAAAAGCTCCACATATGGCACAATATAAAACCGCAGCTATGGCTCATGTTTTAGAGACATACTCCACATATTCTCGCTATAATAACTAACCATAATATGCTTGTACATGCACTGCAGGACCCTTCTTTTTTTCTGCATTCATCTAACACTCAGATCTGCCGTTAAAGCATTAAAAATCCTCAGTTCCATATAAAATAATGCATCCAAGTGTTGATATCTATGTAGAAATCAGCATTTCCCCCGAAAATATGGGTTATATAAACATATTCATACCCGTAGAAGACATTTTGTTCTTTCTCCCTAAAGGAAAATCAGCAGGATTGTAATAAAAATCTTATTTACTTTTTTTTTGTTTTTAGCAGGGTTACTTTTACTGATGCAGAAGATTGCCAGGATTACCAGGAAAATGCACAGACTTCTGTTAAAGACTTAAACAAAAAATATCTTAATGTATGAAAATATTATTCTTAGTTTTAATACATATCAGGTCTCAGTAATCCCAGATAGGTAGGAGAAGTATTATTATTTTTTTATTTTTAAAAAAGCACCCCTAAATTTGTATCTAGGTGAAAAGTTGTCATAATGCTGTGAATTAAAGTACTCGTATCTATTCAATATTTAATCTGCTGAGGTTGAGTAAAGACTCAAGTATTTTAAAACTGTACCGCAGTGAATGTTACTCTACTATTTATTAAATTTGCTGTCGTTTGTTTGGACAAACACAGAATACAAAAGCACATGTGCACAAATTAAGAAAAAAAGCACAGGTAGAATTTTTTTTTAGGTGTTTCACTGAAATAATCAAGTAACCTACTTTCAAGGTTTATGTCTATTTCCTTGTGCTGTTACAAATCTCTCTGCTGAGTTTCCATAAACAAAGCCTTACCTTAAGGTCAGATATTTTCAAGCTATTCAGCATCAACATGGGCTGTCATTGCATTCTCCCTTCTCTTTCTTAACAGCATGAAGGATAAATAGCATCTGACCTACAACAAACTGGCTTATGTTTAAAGATAGGGGTCCCTCAGTCCGCTGTGTCGTGTCCGTGTCAGGAAACATCTGACTTACTGCAAATGCTCTTGAGCAACAGCCTACAGTGTTGCTTGAGCATGCAAATGCCCTATATGTAATGAAAGGTTGAAAGAGTGACTCGTTTTAAATTAAGAGCCAAATCTGTAACTTTAGAGGAGAAAAAGGTTTAAATTTACTCTGAAAAATAGTGAGAATCAATTACAAATGCTATGATTACTGGTCTTTCTTTCTAATATGTTCATTAACAATCCAAGAACAAACATAGGCTGTAAGGCCATAAAAGATATCAACTCATATTTAAAGTGTTTTGAAATCAATAAAGCAGTAAAGTTAGATAGTAGTCCTGATTGTTCTCCATATCATTCTACTGAAACGTACTGCTGCGAGTATTGTTGTTATAAGACAGCAGTAAAGAAGATTCTCATGTGCTATGAGCCTTCCAAATATAAACACATACACACACATTTATCAGTCGGCTGAAACAATGCACGTCATGCATTGCATGACTGAAAATCTTCAAGGCACACCTTTAACAGGTAACTGAACAGGAAGATGTGTTACCAAAAATATATCTTTAAGCTTTTCTGTGGTCACATATGTCTTTTTTAAAGAGTGCCTTGGTGGTTAATTTAAAAATGGAGCATAAATAATTTGCAGGTCATTAAAAGACACTTAAAATCACCCCCAAAATCACAGAAAAACAGATCCCAAACCAGCGATATTTAATTTATTTAATTAAAAGAAAAGCACCTTACCTATTACAGTAGGGTCTTATTATTGTAAGGTCTTTACCTTTCAGTTTAAAGCGCCTTCAGGCAAATGTTGTTGTGCTTTGAAGCAATACAAATAAAACTGAATTGAACTGAATTGAAGTTGCTTGGCACGGTTTGAGCTGTCACTACAATCTTGTGTACTGCACAGTGTAGAAAGCGTCTGTGTATGTGAACTGAGAGGGGTGTCTATAAAGTTTTTTCAAACTCGCAGTGCTGCAGCAATGGCGGCTCCCATGTCCTGGAGGAGGCTGGTGTACTCCGTGTACTCACCGGCCATAGCTGGGGTTTTTACCCGGATATCTGACCGGGTGTTCCGTGCACGGGACCGGCGAGGAGGGTAAGACACACGAGGACAAAAGTGCGCTTTTTCTGCCGCTGTAGTGTTACTTCTCTTAGCGCCTTTCTCACCTCTAGCTTGCCTTGCTAGTGTAGCTCTTGCTAATGCACCCATCATCGGACACGAATATTTTGACCCTCTGTTTTCACGAAGTCTTAAAATCCTTTATACGTGAACATGTCTGGCCACCAACCCCGACTTATTTCGAGTGAAAATAACACGTTTACAGCAAATGATAACCATAGTTAGAGTCACATTTAGCGCATCAATATCCAGTAATGAACTTCACGAGACTCAGCAACCATATGGGGAAGTTTTCATAACTGACACGCAGTGCACCATGGGAATGAATAAGAAACCAGCTATGTTTTATTTGTTTTTTTATTTTGGAAATAGCAGTTGAACTTATGATGTAATAATGATAGTCTTTCGGCCTTAGGGGTTGCCACAGCGGATCATTTCCCTTCATCTCACCCTATCTTTAGCATCGACCTCCAGCCCAGCTTTGTCTCCCTGTCTTCACACTGCTCAATCCGAGCTGTCTGTCGGATATACTAATTTCTAATCTTGTCCATCATGGTCAGTGCCAGCTCGGCGTCTTGTCTTCATCTTTTTTTTGGGTCAGTGCCACAGTCTTCAAACCACACATCACAGCAGGTCTCACTACCACCTTCTAATCCTTCCCTTTCACTCTTACTGCTATCCTCCTCAAAAATCACCCCAGGCAATCGTCTCCACCTGCTGCACCTGTCTCATGCACTGACTGTTGCTTTGGATGGTTGACCAACTCATCCACCTTTACCACCTCTACTCCTTGCATCTTCACCTTTCCATCTGTCTCCAACTCTCGAGACACTCTGTCCCCCAGCTGTTCCCTGCTCTCCCTGCATCTCAACATGTTTTGAAGTTCTCCAGAGGCCTGGTAATGAACTCATGTGATACGGGTGTGTTGACCCAGGGTGAGATTTAAAACCTGCAAGGACACCGGCCCTCGTGGACTGGGATTGGGGACCCCAGCTTTAAAGGCTCTGAGCTTTGTGATGAAGTAGAACTAGCTAGTTAGATTTGGGAGTAACAAGACACAGCAAATTATGTCCTCAAAATCCAGTAAGATAAAGTTATCTCGCTTCAGTTATTTTTGCTGTAAAATAAGCTTGTAAAGCATATGAACATTGTCACTAAAACCTGTCATAAATGTTGGCATGAGAGAGTCTGCTATCAGTGTGCGATTGAATGGGGTCTACTTGGTAATTACATGCAATCTGCTTTTGATAATAGAAAAATAAATGGCAGTTGTTTATAAACCTTCAATAATCTGTCAGAAAAACTGCAGTTAGTTACACTGCACCTGTTTGCAGACAGTTGCATCCGATCGGGCGACCTGTGCAAGTGATCATGAGTGCACAACGTCCTCAAACTCTGGGCAACCATTAGTCACCAAGAGTTGCAATTAGTCTATTGCTGGATAGTTTTTCAGTTCAGTTCATTTAAGTTTCCTTGGCTAACGTTATTGCAGAATGGTTAGCCCTCTAATAAAATAAGTATATCTAGTGTGCCTGTAGTGACACAATATTTCCACACGGAATATTGCAATATTATGTTGTCTTTTTCTTTTTTCTTTTTTGGCACCCACCACTGCTGCTCTTCTCTGTCTTGTTTAGAGCCTCTGTGTTGGGCTTCCAGTTCAGCTTGTTATTGATGTGGAAACCCGGGTGCACAGGTACTCCTCCACCACATCAACAGGATAGACAGGAGTTGTATAGCCGTACTCATCCTTCAGTAGTCTATGTGATTTTATTCACATTCAGAAGCAGATGATTCCTCCCAGAATACTCCACAAAATAATATCCTAGTGTTCTGTGCTCCCACTCTCTCCCATTAGTAATAACATAGTATATTGAGTTTTACTGAAAAGCCTGAGGTGTACAAGGCAATGTGAAAAAGCACAATTCCCTGTGGAGCTCCAGTATGGCACCTCAACAAATCATAAAGTCTCAGATACTGCAGACTGTGTGTCAGGTAGTATGCAATCCATGAGATGGTGGACATGATTACTTACATTTCCTGTAGCTTCTCTCTCAGCCGCAGTGGATGGATCATGTTAAATGGACTTGAGAAATCCGTCTAGATAGTAACCATGCAGCCGTTACTATCTAGATCAGAGGTCGGCAACCCACGGCTCACACGCCCTTCTGCGTCACACGCTAGTACAGAGGGTGAAGCACTGTTTTCACCTGTGGTGTTAGGTTAACTAAGACAAGCCTTGGCTGTGCTGTGGTTGTTTTGTAACGTTGCGTGTGACTAATACTAAACTACTACACCTTTCTGACAACCACCTTCACTCCAGTCTTGTTGTGTGACAGCTAGCACACAGCTGCAACTAAACTCAAGCAGCTGTTGGGGTCTATTCAAATCAACACGTGGAGTGACACGCCTGAGTCGTCTTTAGACTTCAGAAAAAAGAGCTTTTCACTTCAGTCATTTTTCACTTGACAGAACAGGAAAAGCTGAGAAATTAAAAACAACTGTATTCCCTGTAGGGGAGGTAAACAGGTTTTAGGGTGTCCCAGCAGTCATTCATGTTGACTTAGTGGCTTATAAATAGTCTTTGAGGGATGGTTTCAAAAGAAGATAAAAAAGAAAATTGTACCATGTGAAGAATTCAGCCTGATTACTTGGCTGTCATCTTCGTGACGTAAGATATTGACTGAAAAAGTTGGGGACATTCTTCTTTCCATCCTGCTATGATGAGCAGCTTGCCTGTGTACAGTTTTTAGAATAAATCTCTGGATCTGCAGGATTCTCATGGGGAAGACGATTGCGTGGCATATTTGTCACTCTTGTGTACATTATACTGTTCGATTAAATGTGTAAGTGCATTTAAACACCAGATCTATAAGTGCACTTATAGATGCTGCTTCTTGGCATGCTTAAACTCCACAGCTTACAGATACAGGTACCCAGCTAAGTGCTACAGGGCACCTGTCTATCAAAGCCATGCCTTTAACTTTAAGCCTTAAAATGATACAGCTGTACAGTGATATGAAGGAGTAACTACAACCCCCCAAATCATCTTTTGTGCCAGGCTTTAAATTTATTGTTGTGACTGAAGTTAGAAAATTAGAGCAACTTCTCTGCTGGTTTCATTTTTTTTTAACCCTGAAGGTTTACAACTTGGTGTAGACATTCATTACTTTTTTTTTTGGTGTGAACTGTAGTTCCTGGGTCGAGTCTGCTTCCCAGAAGGAAATAGTTTGTGGAATTTAAAAACGAACATTCCATAGTATATTGCTTTCATGCTTTCTTGGCAGCAGTTTGGGAATGGCTCTTTTATGAATGCTAGAACTTTGGACTTTGTGCACACATGCTGTAACAAGTCCCTAGTATTATAACCAAAACATAGATGGGCTCATTTTTTATTCTTCTACTGGAGTGGCTTTACTTGATTTACAGTTTAAAAAAAATAAAAAAATCTCTATTTATCCTATCTGGGTCTGGGTGCTAAATCTCAGTTTATCCTGTTTAATAAAACGAGCCATTTCAGCACGTATACTTTTAGGGTCAGAGCCTTTCTTCTGATTGGCTGCCCTTCACAAACACAAGGTTTGACAAGAGGGGTGGAGCTCTGTATTCACACAGAGTTGTGTACCTGAGAGATGTTTCTCGCTGTGGTGCAATACAGCGTTAAAAGTAGAAAATAACAAGTGCTTAGGGCATTCTGAAGCCTTCTTGAGACTTTTTCATTCACAGGGATACTCTGACTTCATTATTTGAAACGTTTGGCATGTTCAACATTTTTAGGGATTCTTGAGGACCTACAGGTTATGGTTAAATTTGAATTCTTTTCTTTTTTTTCAGGACTTGTCACTTTTCATAATCACAAGCGTTAAAGCTGGCGATGTGACTGACTTTGACAGGTGTGCCAACAGTGGCAGCTGTCTGCTTGCATCTTTAGTAAGAAGCTTTACCCATGCATCAACTGGACCTCTGCCAAGTTTATGGTGTTGGTGCATTTTGCAAATAAATTTGTGCTTCAGTTTCACTTGGATGTGACGAGGATCTGGCTGTGAAACCGCGTGCTCATTGGCTAAGCATTTATCAAAGCATTTCAGTGTTGGCTTCACTGTTGTGATGTGGAATCCGTGTCTGTCTTCTATACTGTCAAAGTTGTTGAATTCATCTTGCTGGTATCTTACAACCTCTCGACCAGTGGTGTCAAACATAAGACCTGGGGGCCAGTAAGGACTTCAATCTGCCCCACTGGACGGCTTTAAAAAATGTCAAGTAGAGCATAGATTTTGAAGTTTTTACTGCATTTTCATACGTTTTACAGCTTTTCCTACCGATAAACATGTCACCCACGGCCGTTAATACTACAACAAAGTAATTAAGTAATAGATAAACATTTAAATGACCGAAAAGTTCCTTTTTTGACTATTGACTATAGAAATGTCTGGGTTTTTTTTTTTTTTTTTTTTTTTTTAAAAAAGGGTCCACATAAACATATCTGTGAATAAATCAGTTTTGTAACTATAGGAGAATCTGGAAAATGATCTACCAGGACCTTTTCTCTAATTTTACAAATCTTTGTTAACCACAGCAGCATTTCTTTATCATGTAGAAAAAAAAAGCTGTGCTATTGACATCGCACTTCTTTTTCTTATATCGAATGTGTGTAGTTAAATGTCTTTACACTTACAGAAAGGGGATTTTCACTGGTCCGACCCACTTAAGAAGTGGGCTGTATGTGGCCCATGATGTGAAATGAGTTTGACACCCCTGCTCTAGACCAGGTTTAAGATATGGAGCCCAAAACCCATGAGTGACATCATAGTGGCTATGTCCATCTTATACTGTCAACTGTGGTTGGTCATCCCACCACGTCCCATTTACACTAAGTTGGATTAGTATCTGTGGCATCAGTGCTCGGAGCTCTTCGTCTTACTCATCTCTTCACCTTTCAGTACGTTTAGTGTTTTGGCTTCTGCAAGTTCTGGATTTACATCTTACGAGGTCTAAAATATAACAAGTAGCATTTCCTGTTTGCTAAATGAATAGGCTGTGGATCAGTTGACAAGAATGAGGATGTAAGTCCTTTAAAATTACAAGGACTTTTAAGTCACATGCTTTAAATCAAATCAGATGCGGTGCATACACATGACGAACTGAACAGCTCCTCTGTTCATTGAAGTCAACAGCTAAAGCCTTGCATTGCTAGCATAGCCTCTAATTCTGTTAAATCAAAGGGAGTTAACTCCATCGTTTGTTTGCTTGTTTTAATCAATTTTAAATCATGCTTTTTATTTGCTTTTGTTTCTAATGTCTCTGTAAAGCACTTTGAATCACCTTGTTGTTGAATTGTGCTATACAAATAAACTTGCCTTGCCTATAGTCATCAGATGGCTTATGTAATTCTTTTATTTAGAAGACATGCGGTGATTATATGCCCCTCCTATGTCTGCCCTTTAAAATAAATCGACTTTGACTTTGTTTTATTTTATTTTTGTAGACTTTTATGTCCCCCTAACATGAGTTGAAAGCTGATATTTTTATATGACGCTGTTGGAACATTAATTGTAAAGTGTGATCTTTATTTCCTCTGTCACACCATTCTGTCTTTTTACAACTTACAGAAAACTGTCAAGGCTTCCTGTCAGCTGAGTCACACAACAGAGCTGAATCACTGAGCTTGATGTGCTCTGTTTGATAACGTTCGTAATTTGCACCGCTGTAAAAGGAGGGAGATAATTTGGAGTAAGATGAGTAGAAATGAGGAAGTTATGTTTCTTGATGTTTTTTATCACTCTTGTGTGTTTATGATTAGACTCTGTGTGACTGTGATGTGACTCTGTAGCTTTTATTGATTATTATTTATTTACATAAAGTCAAATGCCAAAAGCAAGACCGTGTATTTGTATTCTGGTTAATATAAGCTTGTAAACAATGTAAAGGAATGCCAGGACTTCTGACTAGCCGATAAGAGTTGCAAGCATGCCTGAGGTTAACACTCCACCCTGTAATTATTTTAATGTGGTTGCATTGTCAGACTGCATGCTTGTGTGAGAAGCACAAAAGAGCTGCATCTTTGGGATGAATGTAGGATGCAGACAAAAGAAAAAAGCACATGAAGGGTTACATCTTCCCACAGATCCGTGCTCCTGAATACAACTCTTATTTGAGCAGCCATGAATTATTTTCCGTCATACTCAATATTTTCATCAGATAAGCATCTGACATTTTTCACATGTTTTACGGGTTTTCTCAGATTTTTATCAACAGTCAGTGATTCATTAGGAAAAAAACAATCTTGTTTTTCATTTACAAAAAATCAGACTACTAAGGGTTGTAAAGGGCTTTACAGTCAATCCTGAAATTTAGCTTTGATTAGTCATGTTTGACTGATTTGTTCCTAAATTGAGCTATTCTTAGACACAGTCGTTCACAGAGTGGCCTTTGAGTACCTCTCAAAGACTCTGCCTCCTTTAAAAAAAAATTTTTTTATACACAGTCGTGTTACTAATTTACCAGATTAGATGGTTGATATTGCATGTACTTTCAGTTATGCCAAACATCATAACAATAACATTTTTTAACTTACTTTTATTCATCCATAAAATATATTACCAAATGTAAATAAGTGCAAAGTGTACAGTCAGAAAACTTATTTGAACCCCTGCTGATTTTGTAAGTTTGCCCACTAACAAAAGAAAGTTCAGTCTATAATTTCAATGGTAGGTTTATTGAACAGTGAGACAAAGAACAAAAACCAAAAAATCCATAAAGATGCATTTCAAAAAAGTTATAAATGAATTTTTTATTTCCATGAAGGAAATAAGCATTTGCTCCCCTATCAATGAGGAAGATTTCTGGCTCCCAGGTGTATTTTATACAGGTAACGAGCTGGCAGCCTTCTTAACTTGTTACCTGTGTAAAAGACAACGGTGCGTAGAAGAAACAAATTTCTCCAGATTTAAAACTGTACCATGGCCAAGACCAAAGAGCTTTCCAAGGATGTCCGGGACAAGATTGTGCACAAGGCTGGAATGGGCTAGAAGACCATCGCCAAGCAGCTGGGTGAGATAGTGACAATAGTTGGTGTGATTAATGGCAAATGGAAGAACCATAGAATAACTGCCAAGCTTCCTAGGTCTGGAGCTCCACGCAAAATCTCACCTCATGGAGTTTCAATGATAATGAGAACAGTGTGAAACCAGAAGGAGAACAACTCTGGAGGAACTTGTGAGTGATCTAAAGGCAGCTGAGACTGTAGTCACCTAGAAAAGAGTTGGTAAAGCAGTTGGTAACTGCAGTGCCTGCAAGGTCCCTCTGCTCAACAACTGCTTTTTTTTTTTTTTTTTTTTTTTTTTTTTTTTGACCCTATGCGACCTATATCCGATCATGGTATGACAGTGTGAACGGCACAAATCCAATATTTTCAAGTCCGAAGTCTTTATATTAAGGGCCATCAGTCAAACAATGTTGTGTGTTCTGGGTCTAAACAGAGCGCGTTGTGTGTGACGTCTTCTTTTGTGCATGCGGGCCGCTTTGAGCGTTCACAATAGAGCGCGTTTGCTGTCGCATTTTATTTGTAGTGTGAACAAGCAGACAAAAAAATCGGATTTGATCAAAAAAATCTGAATTGAGCATTAAGACCTGCAGTGTGAACGTAGCCTAAGACTTCAGAGGGTGAAGCAGATTTCCTTGAACTGGAATTTGCACTCAGCTGATTAAATGGAATAAACAAATGTGAAATGAACTCGTCATTCCCCAGCCTGGCTGGAAGCAAATCTGGACTCTAATGAAGTAGCAAAAGTATAGAAAAGGGATTTTGCTGAGATGAAATGCAAACCAGTATGTATGGCACAATCGTTGTAAGTCCTGGATCCACCAGGTGTGTTTTGACATTACACAAATTTTCCTGTGTGTTGTTCCAACCTTCTTGAAACAAGCTGCTGGCTTCAACTTCAAAATGAGCTCTAGTTTCCAAAAAACACCGACACTGATACGTTTCCTTTTGTGCCGGTTTCAAATGATTCTGCAACTGAAGTGAATTTGAGCCAAAACGTTTATTTTGGCAAGCTGCAAGTTATACTTAAGTATATTCTCTGTTCATATATTCCACATTTTGATGCCATCACTACAAAAAAAATATTTTCTTGGCCCTGAGAATGTTTTAAAAACATTAAATTGTTTAAAAAAAATAATAATTTTGGCCTTAGAATTGTGGGAGGTGTCCACTGGAAAATAAAATGCTGATTGGTGACCCAGTTTAAATAATAAAGTAGCAGTCCTTCTTACTGACAGGTGTTTCTATGATCTCCTCTCCATATTTTATGGCCGTGAAAAAGGCTAACAGAAATAACTGTCTGTATAATGTGACAGAACCCAAAGACCATTTCACAAAAGTGATGAAATCAGTGAAAAGTGATTTCAGCACTTCTCTGAAACGGATTAAAAATGTAACTTCTTGTGCTCTTTAATTAGACTTGACCTGGTGTACCTAATAAATGGGGACTTGGGCGTGCTCTGAGTACTTGTAGAAGTGAGTCTTACTACTCAGCAGCCACCTTCATAACAACTTTATGCACTTAATGAGCAATTATTTTGAAGCATTATGTAAATTATCTTTATTTCAAAGGCCACTGGGACATAATAACTCCATGTATAATATCATGAGTTAAACCTGATTTAAAAAAAAAAGAAGAAGAAATTTGCTGATTTTGGCTTAAAATAAGATTCTTTGTTAAACTTTTGCTCCCCTGGATCTTATACTTGTACCGCCATCTGTGCTGCTGCAGAATTCTCTGCTAGATTTCAATTAATCATTTATCGAGTGCCATGTCCTCTCTTGTCTCTGGTGTAACATCCTGGTTATTCCTAATTTATAGGAAGTTTTACTGTAGTGTGTTTGTGTGCTTGTAAAAAGCTCTGACGTCATTGACACTTGAGATGCTGAAAGACGGCACAAAAAGACAATACCTCCAAAATGATTCTCTTCCTGTGATCGTCTCCACAAGTAATCTGGGCCACAACAAGTAGATTTTCCTTGAAATCCACATGTAAAGCTCGATTTTCTTACACACTTTTAAAGGGAAGAATGCAAATGGATTGACAAAACTTTTCTAGTGTTGCTGACTAGTCACTTGCTTTAGACTACAAAACATTACACTGAGATTAGCAATTTTAAAGCTTTTAATACAGATTGGGTTAAATAATTTTATAACCTCGATGTTGACACCGTTCTGTAGCTTGATGGAAAATACATGCTGTGTAACTTTCATGATGATTTCAAAGTTCACCGTCATTCCTGGAAGCAGCAGCTTGCATAACAAAGTCACCATAAGGTCCACCTTCAGAGGAAGAGTTTGATAAATGATTGAACGTTTCAGCTGCTGGATGAGATTGTTGCGTCAGCCACTTAACAGAAGAACAATTCATCTTTAACTCATTTTGAAATATAACTTCCTCTGTAATTTTGGCAAGCAGAATTTATATTCACAGTGGTGAAGGTGTTTCTAAAATTTTGTACAACCCAAGTGAATAGTATTCAATTTAAGTACTTATTAAAACACAGATATATTAAGAGTAAATTAATTAATTTCGCTTTACTGGTTGATCCTTTCCCAACCTCAGTTAAGGTTACAAGCTCTGGGTAGTGAACTTAAGAGGTGAGGAGCTCACCTACTCCATCTCCAAGCATGAGCAGCTGATTAGCCTCAGCATCTGACTAGGATGCCTAGGTGTCTCTCACCCCACCTGATGGCCCCCGCGGAGGTTTCTTCCTGTTAAAAGGGATTTTTTTCCTTCTCTCTGTCACCAAAGTGCTTGGTCATAGGGGGTCATGTGATTGTTGGGTTTTTCCTCTGTATGTATTATTGTAGGGTCTACCTTACAATATAAAGCCCCTTGAGGCGACTGTTGTGATTTGGTGCTGTACAAATAAAATTGAATTGAATTGAACTAGGTGGTGAGCTGTTTCAGTTATGTCCTACCAGGAGGAGGCCTTGGAGCAGACATGTTGAGGGATTACATCTCTTGGCTGGTTCGGGAACTTTGGTGTCCCTGCCCAAGAGCTGGAGAGGAAAGACTTGGCGTCTCTTCTTGGATGGATTATATTAATTATAAATCTGTATGTTATTTAATAATCAAATAATTGCTGTCTATCTGTAAAATGGCCGTCAGGTCATTAACATAATCCTTTGAAAGCGATGGGAAATTGTGCAGATTTAATGTTATGTTTAATATACTTTTATGGAAAACAAAATGGTGTCATGAGTTGCCAGCCAAATAATATTCAGTAGGTTTGTTACAGGTTATCATCAAAAGGAAATGATAAATCCTTGGATGTGGGAAACTGTTCTTTTTAAAACTTCTTTACAAACTTTGTGTGTGATTTAGGTTCCCTACGTCATTACAGCTCTCATTATGACGTCATCTATTTAGTTATGGTAAAAACATTACTGCAAATGCAGCCGCCTAATTACAAATCTTTGCTCGAGGGATTCTGCTATTGATGATCACCTGTAATACATAAATGTAATGGAATGTGGTGGAGTGTAAATGGGAGATGAGTTATTAATTATTGATAAGTTATTATTCGAGTCATATGGATTGCCTTGAACTGCCAGCTGATCGAGGCACCAATTGAAATCATACAAGAGCTCTAAGCTGTTATGGAGCGTCTGTTCTTTAATAACTTGATTTTTATGCCTTTTTTATTTTTCAGTTTTAACCCGCCCCTGTGGGGTTGAAAGAAAATTGATCAGACTATTTTCTAGTTGCTTTGATTAGATCATTATCAACATGAAATGAGTTTCCTGCTCTACTTTCCGTGTTTCCTGCAGGTCCTCCGTGCTCCTTCTTGCCCCTCTTCTGGCTGAAACCGACCCAGCCCCTCATCGCGTCTCCAGGCCCACCAGCTCAGCCGGAGCCCAGCAAACAGAAGGTCTTTGCAGCCACTTCCGATGGATGGCAGAGCATGTACCAGCCTTCCGGGTGCCAGGTTCCCACATCCACATTCTGACGTCACCTGACCAATTCTACCAGGCAATGAAGGTCTGTCTCAGAGCATGTTAGCTGGTTTGACTACACAGGATTTATTTTAAAAATGAGAACAAAGCTCTAGTCTGTTCAATATGAAACTTGATAGATGTGTGTTGACTTTTAATACACGTATCACTATGAAATTCCACAAGGTAACCAAGGAAGCGTTATTATCACAGTAGACTCTTCTCTGTGTACTCTGCTGCAGTGTCCACATTGCAGGTGACAATGATTAATTGTTCAAACATGTTTTAGTTGATGCTGACGAGAACTTGAGGAGGAAACTGGCATCCAGACATAATTTTTCTGGTATAAACAATCTGGAAAAACAAGGTACTTTTTAAACACTAAAATAAAAACTTGAGGTCACATGTTAATTCCCGTCTTAAGAAGATGATATCAGATTCACGTGTTCCCATAATGTGGTTTAAGTTTCAGTTCTAAATACCTCACATCCAATGTTCCCTCTAATATTTCACGTGTCTGAGCAAACACACAAACTCCCTGAGCGGTCCCTTGGACCACTGTGAGCAACAGCAGACGTGTACACTGTGGTCACGCCAGCATCAAATCCATCCAAGTTACATGGTTTATTAAAATAATCAAATTACAGCATTTATGTTAGACTACTTTTAAGTGCTTTAGCCCACTTACAATGAAAATTTAAAAAAAATCTTGTTCATGACCTGTGTAGTATGTTAACACTATTGGAAGTAAAAATAACTCCAATTTTGAAAACAAAACTTTTTTAAATTAATTAATTAATTTTTTTTTTATAAAGCGTCTGTAGTCTGGGAGAGAGTCCTGTAACTCTGTCTGCAAAATACAGTAAATAATGACCAATGTTGGGCAATTAATTATATAGTTACTTCTTCAAAAAAAGTAACTGAGTTATGCAAACAACAAAGTTTTTTGCAGCTGTTTACCTAAATATTCAGCCAAAGCATTTTCTAAATAAACATTTCAAACTATTTACAGAACAATCAGAATCAGAATCAGAAAGGGTTTTATTGCCAAATGTTGAGCAGGTTTACAACATTAGGAAATTGCTGCGGTGCTTCAGTGCAAACATACTGTCATAAATTGCGCTTAAATAGACATGAAAAAATAAAAGTAAGAATAAGAATTAAAAGTGCTACGTAGAAAGATATATGCATGAGATATACATGAGATATATACATGAGAATAAGAATTAAAAGTGCTACGTAGAAAGATATATACATGAGTGCAGGTGGTGATCAGTGCCAAAACATGGAATGATGCAGTGAACACAGCGTAGGGTCATGTGTTAGTGGTGGGAACAGTCGTACGTTTATTGTTCATGTGTCCAACAGCAGAGGGGAAGAAACTGTTCTTATGGCGAGAGGTTCTGGTGCGAATGGACCGGAGCCTCCTGCCTGAGGGGAGCAGGTCAGCTGTTCTGCATCAAATTTGATGCCACACAAATTATTTGTGCCACTCCAAAAAATTATTTCTGTCCACTATGAGATAAAGGAGAACAACAGCCTGATACCTGCAGGCCTGACAACAGGAGATATATCACTCCTGTAACACCTGTAACATTCAGCAGTCGCCTCATTGTTCTGACACACACAACAAAACTATTGACTACACTACACACTAACTACACAAGATTTGCGCTAAACATCGCAAATCTCTCACATCTCAAAACACCGCCGTCACTCCTAAAACTTCCCTCCTTCCTAAACAACTGGTCATGGCCATATTGTCATATCATTTTTTTGATTGGTCGACATGGTACATTTTTCCACCAATAGGAAAGGCTGCGGAGTTTTTTTTTGGTTTTGTTTTTGCTCACAGGTGGAGAGTGCTTTCCAGCGTTTTCCTTATGAAACGCCATTTTTACCGTTTCTTCCCGCAGTAAATATAAACAACGATAGTATTCAGGAAGAAAACCAAGCATTTCATATATTTTTATCATAACTCTGATTTTACGTGGCCTATCAACACAATTTAAAAACTGGTATAAAGTCCACACTTTTCCCGTCAATTGTTCCGTCTGTCCTGCTCACATCTCCAATGGTTGTACACGTTGTCATTAACGTGGCTTCACTCCACATCAGCCACGCCGCTTTGCTAGCCAAAACACCGGTGTCGGCACATAAGGACGCTGTCATAGCCTGTCAACGACGTTGATTAGCTGCGTATATACGAATGTGAATCACATTGGCTGGACTATGGGATAAGGTGGCATCGTTCTAATCCCATACGGGAGCAGCCTGTCACTTACTAACACTGCAAAACAGAATTGTTAAAGTATTAATTTTAATTTCAATTCAGGTTGGATTTTTTTTTTGTGCGCAACGCAGATGTGCCAGCAGTGCGCAATTGCGCATGCGCGCAGATTAGAGGGAACATTGCTCACATTGTTCATTTTTTATTCTGGTTTTAACACTCTACAAATGGGTTCTTTTAGTTTCAGTAGTTTTAAATGTAGATGTTGACATCTTTCCTTCTGCTGCCGTGTGTAACTTTTTAGAAGTAACTATTTATTACACAGCGTGCTGCGGGGAAAAGCCTGTTCTAACGTTTGAGTCTAAGGTTTATTTTTTAGCACCTGGGCCCTATTTCAGGAAGCCGGTTTAGAAAACTCAGAGTGAAAAACGATACTCAGGGTTGAGTAACCCCGAACTGTCCAACTCGGAATATTCGGTTTCAGAAAGGCTGATAACAATTAGTTCAATCAACGCGGAGTTGCTTTAACCCCAAGTTAAGCGCGCGCACGAGGATACATAAAGCCCTGATTAGTGGAGCACAGATTAAGCGAGTCACCATGGAGACGGAGGGAAAGAAGGCGCGGTCAATGTATTTCACAGCGCTTGAGGCCGAAATTCTGATGGCAGCATATGCCGATAACATGCAAATTTTGCGGAAAAAAAGTAACACAGCCTCAGCTGCAAAAGAAAGGGTGCATGCATGGCAAAACATAGCCGACAGAGTCAATGCGTGAGTGTTAATTTAAACATTGATCTAGGGATTTCCACCCATTTAACACGTTATTTTATTATATTTTATTTTATATTTTATTTTATACATTTTATTTTGTGATGTGATTTGAGCGCAGGTGCAACCCAACAGGCCCCAAACGTGCCTGGCAGCAAGTAAAAATGAAATATAAAAATATAGTCCAAACAGGTAAGGTGTAATTGTATTATGAGCCATAGTGCTTGGTCTGTTTGTCCGATGTAAATCAATTGCAGTTAGAGGCTACATTAATTTCCCCTCTGTAAGCACTTATTGAAATTATCTGAGCACATTACAAGTACATATTTGCTTACTCTGTATGCTCAAATGTGACCCGTTATAGCCAACAGAAAAAAAAGCGGAGGCCCGAAAAACAGGTGGAGGTCGTCCACCACCACCACTCACAGAGGCTGAGCAGTTGGCTTCCATATTTGTGATAATGTTGGCAGCATCACATATGATCTTCACAGTGCAGAGAACACAAATTAGCATCCATTACTATAATGAAATAATTTGTTAGTTTGAAATGCTACAGGGAGCTATGTATCTGTACATTAATGCTGTGGAAAGACTTCCTGTTCACATAGTCTCCTTCATTTACTGAAGGAGCAATGATTGGAATGTGAGTGCCATCTATACAGCCAATCACGCCTGGGAACCGTGAAAATAAATGTAAAATTTAAGTAGTAGTTCAAGTATCACCACATCATGAATTAAGTTTCGTTCATCCTGATACCTGCAATTTTGTGGCATCCCTCTTTGATAAATCTTGTGGGTCTATGACCGGGGAACACCACAAACGAGTACAGGAGACGTTTCAGTGCAACTGTAACATTCCTGACTGCCCGACAGATGGTAGCCTTGGAAACGTGCTCAGCGTCACCAATATTATACAGAAAGCTCCCGTTTGCAAAAAACCAAAGTGCAATACAAATAATATGTACAGAACTGAGAGAATGTCCGCGATGTGTCACATGAGCAATATTAGGCCTGAGGATGTTATTCAAATGAATTATAGATTGTGCTGAAAAACGGTAACGTTCACACAGGAAATCATCAGGAAATGATAAAATGTCCAAACGCGCTCTAATCACTCTCTCCCGGCGGAGAGCTCTGCGGAGAATTTGGTCTTCATCATCTACTGGCTCTTCAAGGAAGGGGCACGCCATGTCTGACACTTCCTACAGTCAGGTTTCTGACAAAGAGGCGGAGAAGGTCAGGGTTAGTTGAAGTAAACCTGCTAGGGGGCAGGTTAGCTTCACGGAGTGTGTCGTCATAGTAACTCACTCAGAATTAATCTAAACTCGCTTTGTGAAACCGAAAACCCAGAGTTTTCGTTAACTCAGGGTATACTTACTCAGAGTTTGCACTAAACCCGCTTCCGGCTCTTTTTTTACTTCTCATCCGTAAACAATCTGCTCTTTCACGTGATTCAGTTTATTTTGAAAAGTCTCAACAGGATCTTGAGCTTTATTGTGAAAGGTTTATGTGGAACATAAACAAGCGGACACTCGATGGTGTTACCGTCGTTGTTGCTAACCACAACGCATAAAAACAGGCGCTTGTCCGTCAGTAGTGTGGTTATATAAAATATAAGAGAAAGAGAAAACTTTAAGAAATGAATATAGCCACTACAGTGACCATCAAAACGATGAAAAAATATTTTGCCGTAACCAGTTTATTTTGTGACACCACGAAACAAACGATAGCATAAAATGAAACATAGACGTTTTTATATCGTCATCCGATATATATCGTTATATTGAACAGCCCTAGTTGGCTACTTCGCGGGTTTCACCTGTCGTGGGTTATTTTTAGAATGTAACTCCTGCGACAAACCAATCAGCACTGTATGTTTTTTCAGTCTTAAACGAAGGATTACATGCTGGAGTAAATGGTGCCATTCAGTTATAGTGTGAGAAAGACGAGATGTGTGAGTTGAGTTTTTTTTATTTACGGCTATAAGTAGGCTCTGTGCCCAAACTTTATTTACTTCTGAGAAGCTGAGACTCGTCCAGGAAGTATATTTCACACATAAAATCCACAGTTGCAGGCTTTGCAGCTGAAAAATGAAGCTAACATAGAATTGCCAAAAAGCGGTTTCTGGAATTGGTTTCCAAAAGCAAACCGATCCCCACCGATTCTCATCTTAGAATATCCCGACTACAGCTGTAACTAAAACAAACAGTTTACAATCTGGTACAAAAATGTTCTATCTTTTATAACAAATTTACCCGTCCATAAACATTTGATTACTTTATTTTAAATAACTTGTCACTTTACATTTTGTTAAAATTAAAGTTGGTATTGCGAGTGAATTGTCAGCTTAATTAGGAACTCTCCACTGTGTTTGTGGCGTTGGTGCCTTTTTGAAGCATTTTAACATAATTGAAGATAGAAATATTAGGGGTGCAACGATACACAAAATTCAGGGTTCGGTTCGGTTCGATACTTTGGTGTCACGGTTAGATATTTTTTCGAAAAAATGTTCATGCTTTTTTAATTTATTTATTAAAATGATAAATATATATTTTAACTCAAACATAACAGTTTTTTTTTTAAATGTAATGTTGCTGAAACAACAAAAGGATAAAATAATAAATCTATCTGATTGAGAAATCACTCATCTTTGGAAAAGAGAGTTTATTACAGAGAAATGGCTCTTTCCAAAATAAAAGCTATACTATACGCTTCTTCTGGGCTATATTCTCAGCAGCATATTAAACATCTCAGGTCCCCATAAGGAGAATCATGTGCTAACGGCTGTCTAAATGACTCTGGTGAAGTTTGTAGCATGCATGCTTGTTGTTTTTGTCTGCTTCCACTTGTCCTTTGCACTAGGATGATGTCGGCGTAAATGTGCAGTCATATTCGTTGTGTTCCCACTAGTGCTGTCAGCGTTAATCTGAAATGACGTTAACACCACAACACGGCAAATCTCCGTTAACGAGCTACCGCGGAGCGCCCCGTGCGTGGGGCGTCAACACGTTAACAAGCAAACTGCGCTAACACACTAGTTCCCACCCATGTAATTGAGCATTGCGTGGCACATCCGACATACTGTTTTACTTTTGTCCATGACGCGCTTACCTTCAGGGTCATACGTCACATGAAGACTAAAATAGTTCCAAAGACTAGATCTGAATGAGGGTGGGGGAGGTTCAATTTGCCATGTTGCAACAAGCTTAGCTTCTGTCTTGCTAGCTTGCGCTGCGCTCGACAGTGCAGCTTAGGCGGAGTAGTCGAACGCAGATCCACTGAGCTGTCAACACAGACAGCATCGTCAGAAGAAAAGTTGATAAAATAAATTAAAAATTTTGTATTGTTTGATACATATGCGTACTGAACCGAAAGCACTGTATCAAATGGTTCAATATCGATATCGTTGCACCCCTAAGAAATATAGATTACTGTGCAGAGAAGTTTACTAACAGCACTTTCAAAGTCTGTACTTCAGTTTTAGTGAGTTAGATTGTGCTTGTTACTTAGCACTGATTATCCGGTTTATGTATTTGTTATGTGCAACTATTCAATTTATGGATCCCGTTTGCTTAAGCAAACAGCATTGGTGGCGGTTCTTGCACGTTAACTGATAACTTGGTACTCGTGTTCCAGATGCCCAGTTCCATCTTGTAAAATCAAACTCGGCGACAACCACAATGGCAAAGTTGTAGTTTCAAAACAGGATTTTACAAATCGATGGGTGACATCACAGTGGCTACAGTCTGTACTATATAGTATTTGGTAACATCCCAGTAAGTATAGTTTACTTTGCTCTTAGTTGAGACAGTTTAGAGGGGGAACTGCTTTGAAGAAAATGTGCAGAGATTTCGATGATAGTTGCAGACTATTATTTACCCGATGGTGGATGAGGAATGATAAATTTAAATGCCCCAGTCTCTTAAATAATGAAATAAAATAACTGAAACACCTTTTAAAATGCTGAAATTTCTGTATTTCTGATAGGATAATCCTGAAAGAAAGTCTGACTTTTACAGTGTAGTAAATAGATAAACCAAAACTGAAACACTGTGTGCAGAGTCACAGTGAGTAAACGCATCAAAATAAAGCTCAACTATTAAAAAGATGTTGTTTTTTTTTAATGAAATAACTACGCCACCACATTGAAGTCCTTTCATATTTCTTAGAACAAGGGGGCATTTAAAGCTTCAAAGAACAAAAACACATGATTTTCTTCCAAGTTACACATCACCCATGTGACTTTCAGGCAGGATCCTCCTTCATGCAAATCCACAGTTAGACTTGAACAATAAGAGATTTGTTATATGCAAGAAATTGGCTCTTAATTCTACTTAGGAAGAATTTCTGTTTCATTTTATTATCACTTGGAGCTCAGATGCAATCACAGTGCTTCTATAAATATAAATGTATATTAGAAGGTTTGAAAACGGTGCATGAAATATAAAGCATTTTAATGGTCAAACGTGTCATATTTGCATAAGAAAAACTATTGATGTTAAAAGGATGTTACCGGAATGTGTTGAATGGGTGTGATTATATTGACTTTTCCTCATTGCTGGGAAGGTTTCACCTGAAAGTATTTTTAGATCACCTCTGGCACAAAATCTACTCTTTCCGGTTTCGTCACTTACGGTCAGAAGACTGTTTTTATCACTTGTAGTTGAATGATCAAGTCGCAACCTTTGTGGCATGAGAAGCCAAAAGAAAGAGGAACTTTTGTGGTTGTCTAACTGGTATTTAAACAAGCAAGAAGATCTTGCTGCATTAAGGTGCAGAAATATTTAAGGATTTTTTTTGTTATTCACTAAGATGTGCGTGCTTTAAAGGGACACTTCCCACAAATTGTAAAACATCGTGGTATTTCTTCTGCCCTGAGTGTTAATAATAATAATCTCCACAGACGGTAAAAGGAATTTTGTTTTTAATTACGGTTTAGTCTACCTTTTAAAGAAATCATACCTGTTTTAAAATCTGACATTTAAAAAAATATTTTTTTAAGCAAAACCAAATAAATGTTAGTTTTACAATTTTTGTGTCTTACAAAAATGTAAATGATTCTTTTGAATTTTAGGGTATCATTCTGGGTTTGAGAAAATCAAACTTAACATTTATCATTGTTTTTTTGTTTTTTTTAAATCTTCTCATAACCCTTTTATATGGGAATCTAACTAGATGATAACTTGAAGGAGGATTTTTTTATTTTAAGTTCTTTGAATGCCCTGAAAACGTTATTCCCACTCAGGGAAAGGATAAATGATTTGTGACTCCTTAACTTATGTGATATTATTTGTTTACTTAACCAGGAGTTATAGATCAGCATAATTACTCATTTCAGGCAGCGTGTTGGTGCAGCCCAGTTAGCCCTGTCGCCTCATGGCAGGTAGGAGTCTGTGTGAAGTTTGTATGTTCTGCCTTTATGGGTTCTCACAGGTTTTCTGGCTTCCTCCTTCAGTGCAGAGAGATGCATATTAGGTTATTTGGTGCTTGGAGCTAGAAAAATGGTGTTAAAGAATAAGGGGTATAGCACTGTATGGATGTATGGTTAAGTGCTCTGAGTGGTCAGTAAGACTAGAAGACTGCTGTATAAATGCTACTCCATTTCCATTTTGGGTTGTTTTTCTGGACAGCTGATGTTTAGATTCCCGATATTCTCACTGGTTTTGGTCTCTTAATGGCCTCTGAGGGGGAAAAAGTTGATCCTGTAGCTGTCTAGTGGCTCACTGTGTTCAGCAGGTAGTCACTAAGTGTGTGAGTCTGCCATTTAGTGATGAACAGGTAGTTTATACACAGATGGCTCCTTTGGTTTTTGAACAATGATACAGTTTTTGAAGTTTTTGCCTCCGTACACCACCACAGCTGATTTTAAGAAACAGTCAAGATGAGATTCAAGCGCAGGCTTTCAGCTTTACTTCAAGGGTTGTTTTTATTGTTTAGAAATTAAAGTATTTTTTTTCCTCACAACATCTTCTCAAGTCAGTCGAGTTGTGGAGGTGGCCAGAGTCAAGAGATGTTTTGTGAATGTAAATACAAAGGGCTTACAAAAAAGATGCGCACCACTGATTGCATTCAAGAACAGGAAGCCCAGATTAGGCTTTACCAGAAATCATCAGAAGGAGCCTGCCCTGTTCTGGGAAAGACATCCTTTGGACAGATGAGGCCCAGATAAACTTATAGTAGAAAGATGAGAAGAGTAAAGTACGAAAGGAAAAGGTATTCATACTTTGCCATAGTCATGTTTCCAGTGACTTCCAGTAGAACCAGGCCACTTACCAGGATGAATGAGGTGTATTGGACTAAATTCTGTGCTCAAAAAAGCAAAGAAATTAGATATTCTTCCATGGCCCCATCAGTCACCTGATCTCAGCCCAATACAGCATCCTTCAGTCTTTAGGATAACCCTGCAAAGTGTGTGTGTGTGTGTGTGTGTGTGTGTGTGTGTGTGTGTGTGTATAAATACCAGTCCATCAGCACTATAAATGATTTCATAATGTCACTAAAATGTAAAACATGAAATTCCTTATGTTTTGTTTTTTTTCTTTTCTTTTTTTAAAATTACTGACAGTTGGGAGATTTTTTTTTTTTTCCACCATAAACACTGTTTCCTTTTCTTATTTGTCAGTCTCATGATTGCACTACAACTGCTTTCTTTCCTTGTGCCCCAGGCCAGGTGCCTGCATGTGGCTACAGGAAATGTAACTCCCGTGAATACGTTATCATTTCCTAGTATCAGCTCCTGCCCACATAGACTTACACTCACATTCACTGTTGGGATTCCTTATTTGTATTTTTTTTTTCTCTCCTTTTACCGTAGGCTCGCATCAAGACTGCACAGAGGCGGGTGGTGATGGCCTCCCTCTATCTGGGAACCGGTCAGCTGGAGCAGGAGCTGGTGAGAAAAGTGGCATTTACGCAAGCATGTGCGTGTGTGTCTCTATGTTTTCACAACACTAGAGAATTTAGTTCTGGGCAGGTGAGAACAATACCATTACTGGCCAGAGATGCCAGAAAGTATGAGTCAGACTTCTCTTCCAGGACACCCACTGTGTGGTTTGTTCAGAATGACAATGTACTCCAGACCAACTACAAGGAATGACCCCAAAATGCAAGGGTTTATGGGTTTAAGGAGACCAGCATTGGCATGTGACAGCCTGCTGTGCTTCATGCTTGAAAAGCCTAGCATAACAACATTAACCCAAAGCAAACCACAGTCTGGAATGATGCTCGTATTTGGCGTTTTTTCATGTTTTTTCAATCTGGTACAAGCAGCAGTGGAGAGGGTGAAATACAGCAAAAAGGCACAGACAAGCCAGCATGCTTAATTACAGTTAAAAGCATTGGGATCAGCTGTGAGTGCTGCCAAACTCTGTAACCTCACAGGATGATGGATTACTAGAAATGTGAGTCAATACGATTTTATTTTCAAGCCTGGGTTTGCTTGAAATTGGACTCGATGAACTGAAGTGCATGCAGTGCAAAAATGTGAGTCTGTTCTTTGGTTTAGACAAAGGAATGCAAATATCAGGTGCAGTTTCAACGTAAAGCCTAGATACACCAACGCAGCCCTGATCCCAGGCTCGGCACAGACTAGATGGTATTCGGTCACGCCTGGAGAGCATATTTACTTAAGTTGTGGTGCAGCCAGTGGGAACAATCTGATATTTGAGGGCAAGGCATGTTTATCTTGAACGTGCTATATGCAAAAGTTATGCAGCGTGCTTATAGTTGTAGATTTTAGGCTAGAGTATTTTGCTTCATGCATTTGCACTTGCAGATAAGCTTTCCCGTTATTCTTTTTGTTTATAGGAGGCATTAAAGAGTCAAGCATTGGACAAGAGGATGGCAAACTAGTAAACAGATATAAATAATACAGGGTCCCCTGTCATAGGGGAAAAAACGGGGCACAACTTAGGCAGACGACAACCACACACACACACAAGCAAAGAACATAGTGCCACACAGGCAGGTTTGAATCCAGAACCCTCTTACAGTCAATGCTAACAGCCAGACCAGTGCTGGTCTTCAGTATGATCCCCGCTCCACCAAACGTTACATTGTGCACAAAGCAGTCAGACAAGTACCGTTGGCCAAGCTGCCAGAACTCCCACATGGGGAAGCATGATTCATCACTACAGAGAACTTGTTTCCCAGTGGTTTGGTTGTGCTCAAGTAGCTTTAACCTACTAGTAAAATTAGCCCAGTATCCCCCAGATCCCATAGAATATGAATTAGTACAGTTTTAATGCAGAAAATCACATCTAGTGGTTTGGAAACCGACAGCAAACAAATCGATAAAGACGAATCTTGGTTATTTGTCCGAATATAGAGCTACGGTAGCCTACAGATAGATTACTCCATCAAAAATCAATGCGTGCCCCACCTGACACCCATCAGAATCTGCAGATTTATGTAATATGCAGTAATTTTATTATGTTTAATGAAGCAATGCGAGTTATAGGCCCCTCAAAGGACAGCAAATCCAGGTGTCGCAACCTAAAGCTAGAAGTTTCTGTTCAACACAGGTTTTTACGTTTTTTGCAGCCAACTTTGAGCATCAGTTTCATGGCATATATCAAAGTTTAAACAGCAGAAATAGAGCAATTTAATGTCTATGAAGTAGAGTAACAGAAGCAATCTTTAGTATCCTGAATATTTTATCTGTTTTCACAAGAGAAAACTTGAAAAAGTGCATTTTGGGTCACTGAATAACACTATGAGGGATAGCTGGTTGGTCAACACAACTGTTAACATATAAAAACTCTTTTTTATTTTATTTCCTGGCCATGGTTTCCTCTGTGACAGAAGTCGATGTTAAAAATGCACATTTTGGATTAAGCTTAAGGAACCTTTAGCTCTTAAAAGTCTTCAAATCATAAAGATAAAATTTTTCCAGGTGTCATCAAATGCAGTAAAGCTTCTAGGTTTTTAATTTCCTCATGAGACCCCCCCCCAATCTCTCTGCTGCCCCTCCTTTATCTGTCAGGTTGAATTGTTTCCTGTGCGAAACATGCACAAAACTTAAGGTTAACTTAAAAAACATAAAAGGAGCAACATCTCCTCCATGGTGTGTGTCTGCAGGCCTGGGCTAAGTGTGCCTGCTTAAGATTGACCGCAATAGAGGACTCTTTGTTTTTGTTTTTAAATCTACATTTAATAGTATTAGGCGTTTGAGGCAGTCTTGCAGAGAATGATAACAAAATGCTGGTTCTCAGCTTCACAGAAATAAACAGTTTTTTCCTTAGAGCTCCCACTCATTGTCAGATTTATGCCTCAAGGAACTTCCAGAGCTGGAAGTGTTGGTGGTCCCTAAAGAGCTCTCTACTGGAAAGGCGAAATGTTTTACTGGCATGTAAACAGACACTGCGGGGTGACGCATTGTGAATGTATTTGGGCACCAGATGCACAATTTAGCAGAAGTAAAACAGCGTTTGTTTCATATCAGTAGGGATCCAAATACCAAGCAGGCCACAAAAAAGACTTCGCTCGCCACCAGTGGCGTCCTCTGTCGAGCAGCCGTTTCCTCTTTGTGTGCCGGGGTGAGTCATTTTTTCCCACGCTCAGTAAGCGGACAATAAAACGGAGCTGATGTTTGATAAATACTGAGAATTAATCAATTGTCATTCACCCGTTTCCTTGTACTGTGTCTCCATCTTGGAACTTTCACTGGAAATGACATTAAAAAAAGGATGAGAACACGGGGAGGAGAAAAAAATAAGAGCTTTAAATGCCCTTCAAGATGACTAGAAAACTATTCCAGAAGAACACTTAAAGAAATTAAAGGAAAGCTTAACTAATAAAGTTCACATTGTTTTGAAGAATAAAGGTGGTCATACCAAATATTGTACAAACCTTTATTTATTTATTTTTGGCTTATATGCTTCCATGTATGTTTGGACGTTTCATTTTCATTTTGCACATTTCCCGTTATCCTAGAAAAAAAATAGAGAAATAAACTTTAATCTTTACTAATGATTAAACTCTTTTCTGTGCAGTTTTCTTACACTCACTCTAACCTATCATGCCAGATGTCCGCCCCTCTCAGAGCCTGGTTGTGCTGGAGGTTACTTCCTGTTAACAGGGAGTTTTTCCTTCCCACTCTCACTAAGTGCTTGCTCATAGTGGTTTTTGTTGTTGTTGTTTTTTTTTCTTTTTTGCACAGCAAAGGTGTTTAGAATCACCTTCCAATGTCTTCACTCTGTAAGTAATCTGTCGTTATTGTGGCTGTATTTCCCTTTCTTTGTGGTAGCTGGTTTTTCCCATATCAAATACTCTCAGCATGAGAGAGATGATGAGAGGTTACGCTGTTTTGAGCCACATTAAAGCTTCCCTCATTTCTTAACATTGTTAAATAAAAGTTAAACTTTCGATTAGTGCCTGTCCTGTAGTGTTAACTTGAACCAGGGAAAAAATAATGTTGTAAATGGCACATAATGAATACCTTTTTCTTTTTCTTTTTTTCTGTGACTTTACAGTAGGTTAAAATATTTTCTGATGTTTCGAGAACTGCATAAAATGGCTGTTTTATATATTTAACCAGAAAATTTCCTTAACCTCCTGAGACCCAAACGCTTTCATGGCATGCATTTTTAATTTCTCTTCGCTATTTGGGCTGATTGGGACCTGATAAATGTAAAAACAAAGGATTATCTTTTTACCTTTATGTAGTTTCTGAGAAGAGGATATCAGGCCCTTGTAGAGCAAAATTTTGTATTGTGGTCAAGACAACCCAAAATGTGATGTCCACATATGTAGATGCCAGGTCCTAAGAGGTTAAATTTAAATCTTTTTCATGGGAGATCTGGGTAAGAAGGCACACCTTAAACATCTTATTTCATCTGTCAAACAGCTGCAAATCCAAAGATAATCCATTTACAATCAAAATGTGATTCAGTTTTATTTATATTGTACGGTAAAGACACTACAATAATACAGAGTAAACCCCAAGAATCAGACAGCCCCCTATGAGCAAGCACTTGGCAACAGTGGGAAGGAAAAACTTCCTTTTAACAGGAAGAAGTCTGCAGCAGGACCAGGCTCGGGGAGGAACAACCATCTGCTGTGATGGTTGGGGGTGAGGGGAGGGAAACGGGACAAAAGACACACTGTGGTGAACCTGTTTATTATCATCACATCTTCTCAGGGAGGACTTTCCCACTATTCCCGTAATTTGTGTGAATACAGCGGCAGATGGGAAGCTTGCAAAATTCTGTAGGTGTTGAGTTAGATGGAAATGGGCTTATCGCTCTTAATCCCACACTTTAAGGGTAGTAGCTCGAGGCTTCGTCAGCGAATTACTGAAACGCACATTACTCAAGTCTCTGACTGAAGTGTCTGCCACAATAACCAAGTCACCCTGGAGAACAATTTTCTGTGCCTTACAGCATCTGTTCTAAAAGTGTGGGTCACAGCACAACGCTTCTGTTGTAGTCAAAACTTTCCTGACACAGACAAATGTAGCAAGTGTGGAGAAATGCACACTCACTAAAGATTAGAAACCGTAAACCACCACTAAAAATAACAGTAATCAGAATCAACTACCGCATGCAACTGACACATGGCAGTCCCTAGGGAAGTCTGGGTTTTTCTGTGCAGCCCTCGATCACATGTTAAACTCTTTCTTAAAGGAATTACATGCTAAGTTGATGCAGAATTCTTTTAACTGGGGTTTGTGTGTGTGTGTGTGTGTGTTTGTTTTTGTTTTTTTTAAAGGTGGACTGTATGGAGGAAGCCCTCCAATGTTCCCAGGACAACAGCCAGTCTCCAGACCTGAAAGTCTCCATATTGCTTGACTACACACGCGGATCACGAGGTTGTTAGCGGTTTCCTGCACTTGGTTAGCACAGAACTCCCCGCTCATCATCCTGATTGTATTTGTGTGACTTGTGTTTCACGTGCAGGAAAGATTAACTCAAGGACCATGCTGCTACCTCTGCTGCAGCGCTTCACATCTCAGATGAGGGTATCTCTGTACCACACTCCAGATTTGAGGGGGCTGCTGCGCTTGCTAGTCCCCCAGCGCTTCAACGAGACCATCGGAGTCCAGCACATCAAAGTCTACCTGTTTGATGACAGCATCATCATCAGTGGGTATGTTGGTGCCAGTATGACCTTTTTCCACACTCCCTGTGTGTTTGTTTGAATTCAGAGTGAAGTTTAAAATAAAGTTGTCCCACCTCCAGGCAACTGTTTTCACAAGCTGCAGGTGCTTACTGGATTAGCTTAAAAATGTTTTCAGTGCTTGTTTTGACGTGCAGTATTCGGGGAAAACGGAGCTCAGTGGGAGCTGCTCCACAGCCAGTGGGCACAGTGCTGCTGTGGTTTCCAGTCCATTTCTCTTCAGAACATAAAATGGCATGCTGACCTTATTCTGCCAAATTGGTGAAAATATTACAGTTACTTTGATGATACCCTCAAAACGGTAATGCATTAGTGTGCAGGAGGAGCAGGGAGAGCAAGGGGTCCTGATGCCCTTTGTTCTAAAAAATCCAATGTTGTCCTCCTTTGTGCATCATTGTAAACACAGCCGTATAATGTTAACTAATGTATTAATATGCAGGGTTGCAATACTTTGGAATTTTTTTACTATTATTTTCCTTTCCTTTAGTTTAGTTTTTCTTAGTAAGTAAAAACTAGATTAAAAAACTAAAGTAGGGGTTTTAATACGCATTTGGTGAGGTCAATAATAATATCAGAATCAGTGCTAGAGAACATACTTGCTGGGAGTTGACTCACAGTCATGACCTCCCAGTGTCTGCGCCAAAGCCTCCTCACACTAAATGTGTAACTACGGGCATATGTTAAAAGCAGACAATTTAATAAAAAAACATGTTTTTGTTTCAACTGAGTCATTTTTTTTAACCCCGGTTTAATTTTTAGTTTCCTTTTAGTTACCAACAGCAACTGTGACTGTTTGCCAATTATGACTGGAAAGCAAGACGTGTTGGTTTGGCGCACTGCCTGTCAGTGCCTTACTACCTTCACTTAAGTCATTCCAAGAAAATTAAGTCAGTTACATACTTTAGACAGATAGAATAACAATAACTGAACTTTGTTTTTGTTTGTTAAGACATTTCACACCGATCCTGTTAGTCTTTCAAGGATAAACAAGGCCCTTGCTCAACAGAGCGGAACCAGTTTTGTCTAAACATAACCACAGCAAAGAACAAATTTTAAATTGTATATTTAAGCACTTGGTTACTAGCAGCCTGTTTGCAAAAAAACTCAAACCCATAATTGCTCCAATATTTTTTTTTTTTTTAAGCTGAATCAAGGAAAAAGCCAAAGATGAACAGAGGGTGACAGGTACTGACTTTTAAGCTCGTTACAATGGTACAAACTGAATTGTTGCCTTATATATTATACCTCCATGTATATTTTACTAAATCACTCTGCTGTTTTCCTATTAAAATATAAAGAAATGGGTGGTGGCCTAAAGCCTTTGCACAGTGCTGTATGTACAGTGCACTCATTTTTTGTTGTTGTTAAGTACAAAAATGAATCGTGTGTGTGGGTTAACACAGATGTCTTAGCTTTATAATCTGCTGCACCAGTTTAACGTTGGCTAAACAAGACAAGTAGCTGCATATGACAGGGCTCCTTTATAGCTACGTTTTGTTACCAAGGCTCATCTTTTGTCTGGGATGCACTCTGTCAGGATAAGTTTGTAATGTAGTCATGTTTCAGTACATGCAGATGCAACTTACGGCTGTGAAATGGAGAATCAACATCGCTGGGACTTTGGAAACATAACATTAAAACAAATAAAGGATACGCAAAGTGCCGTTCTTTACTTCCACCATGTAAACCGACTAAAACATATTTACAGCTGCGACTGTTGCGTTTTGTTACCACGCAGGTGAATCTTGATGCAGGTCTTTTTTTTTTTTTCTTCTTTTTTTTTTTTTTTTTTTTAATAATTTAAGTCGTTATAACCTGTTGATTTCAGACGCATTTCGAGGTGTTTGGCATTTATTTCTGATAGAAGTTTCTCACTTCTTTAAAACAAGAATCCTTGCCCCTTTGAAGATATTTCATGATGATGACCTTTGAAGATATTTCCACTTAAATCCTGAGGAATGTTTCCAAGTATTAGTCTCTGACGAGTCTTGACCCCGAGGGCCTGTCTCTTTCTAGGCACCTCATATTGATGGGATATAAGACGTTTTGGCAGTTTCATATATTTGAACCTGCCCTTCTCCTATCTCCTGTCTGTCGTGTGTGATCTTGTTCAGAGTCCCTAAAGTTTTACTGGAAATAGGAAGATGTGTTTCCCATTTCACAATAACTATGCAGAAAATTTCCAATAAATTTATGGAGGACGTTGGCACTGCGCCAGTGTTGGTGCATTAAAGAAGTCGTGACATGCTTTGTGTTCATTCTAACACGCGGTCTGTTCATTTCCTCCTTGGCAGCAAAGCATGTTCTACAAGATGCTCCTGCAGGTTAAGTTGGGCCCACGAAAAACTTTTACTGAAGATTAACGACATGTTGGGCTGTCACAGTTAATCCTGTGTTAATAACTCATAAAGCCGCACCGGTAATGTTGCATCCTTTAATCAGAACCGGGAGATGTTGTGAATAAGCAGCTGTGTGACTCAGCTCAACTTACAAACCGTTGGCTAAAGGCATGGGTGGAGAGGGCTAAAATGGCTTTGTGATTGGCTGCTCCAAAGCCTGGTACAGAATAATCGAGGATTATTTTGAATTGGGTATCATATGAAATGAATTGGATCCCCCGTTAAGGCTGTGTCTGCCACCTCGTTTTAAAAAAAGTTAAAGCTAAGAAGAATACGCAGCTTTAGAGGCTTTTGTCTCAGTTTCCTTTCGTGAGTACATGATAATTGATATGTTGATTTCACTTGAATGGCACCACCCTTCCTCTTGAATAAACACAGTTTCAGAAAAATATTCATATGACGACATTTCAATAAGATCCCCCACCCCTGCACTAGCTTCCTTATTCCTCCTCCTCTACTCTTACTTTTCCCGGATCTTGTGTTTCAGGGCCAACCTGAGCGACTCGTACTTCACCAACAGACAGGACCGGTACGTGCTGCTGGAGAACTGCAGGGAGGTTGCCGACTTCTTCTCCGACCTGGTGGAGGCCGTGGGAGACGTCTCCCTGCAGCTCCAGCCCGACGACTCGGTGACCATGCTCGAGGACATGGTGCACCCGTACAAAGGTAGAAACCGAACACTCCTGTATCCCTGGCCTGTGCACAGAGACAGATGTTTACCCTCAGCATGTTTTGACAGCATGTGACACTCCATGCTCACTTGCAGCCTGTTTTCAACTCCAGGAGTTTGCTAATGGAGCTTGAAAGCTTAGACAAGCCAGATGCAGGCCAGGGAGGAGAGCTCTGTGAGAGTACAGTGAGGAAGATGTAGAGCGAGCTCTTGCGGTTGGCTAGCCATGGAGCCGGATGTGAAACTGTCAGGGTTTTGTCCACACGCACACGCACACATATTTGTACAGTGTGTCCGTAACTGGAGTGCAGGCTGCCAGGATGTTCGTTTGAGGGATGAATGACATCATGTCTGCAGGACTGGACCGCCATGGAAACGAACACCAGGAATAGAGTTGTGATGTCACAGTGTTGCTGGAAGAAGATATGAAATGGGAACTGATACACACACATAATTAATTCACAAACATGCACGTGCGCGCGCACACACACAGACACTGGAGAAATTCTAGTGAAAGACATTTGTGAAGATGACTGATGAGATTTGTTATTGATCGTAAGAATGGCGTTAAAAGAAAAAGTGCGTTTGTCTGCAGGCAGAAGGTGATAACTGATGATTTAAAGACTGTTTAAAGGCTCACGTCATGCAGGTTGCTCACCTGTAGGGTCATCTGTCCTAACACAAGGATGAGCAACATGCATTTGGTGTTATCAGAGGAATGGCACAAACAGACTGCAGGAGCTTTCCAGCTAATGTGTTCACACGAGTGTGGTTGTTGATATAAGGAACTCCAAAAAGGGGGCCTATTACATTAATTTCCTGCTCCATAATTTTATCCTTGTACTAGAGTAACTTTGCATGATTCACAGTTCAAAATACTCACACTGAGTGCTGCCCCTCAGTTCATCCTCTATCTGAAACAAGCTCTCTTCTGATTGGCTGCCCATAAATGGTTTTAAATAGCAGGTTCTTCTTCAGTGACAGCTGTGTGCCTGTGACTTTTAGCAACTTTTTCTGCGAGGTGCAGCCATACATCCATCCTTTTTCTATCTGCCTCAGGGGAGTAGCAGCCTAAGCAAAGACCTCGAGACCTCCTCCAGCTCATCCAGGGGAACTCAGAGGAGTTCCCAGGCCAGCCGACAGGCATAACCTCTCCAATATGTCCCAGGTCTACCCTGGGGCCTTCCGGGGACATGCTTAGGACACCTTGTCCAAGAGGCATCTCAGTCAGATCCTCAAGCCTCCTTAAATGGCTCCTTTACTCTGAGTACCTCCCAAATATATACATAAATAAATAAATAAATGTATAAACTAAATTAAATATGCAAATTCTCTGATATAAACAATCTCCCTGTAAAATAATAAAAATGATCATACAAATAGTACAATTAAAAAAAAATAGTATAAAACCGTAAGAACAATGTGAACATGGTCAAAATGGATCATTAAAAAAGCTCAGGTTTTGCAGTGTTATGGTTGCAGTGCAAGCTTTTAGAGAGGAAGTGCAAAGCTTCAATGTTTGGACACGTTGTGTCATTTTGCTCTGTGAACTGGCCACGATCTCAGTCCTCCCCTGATGTCCTAAAATGGAATGCAGCCCTCAAAATTAAAAAAGTGTCAGCGTTAAGCTAACGACTCTGTAGGCAAGAGACTGAAATGAGTGCTGTGATTTAACTCAGTTTTAATGAAATCCATTTCAGTGTCTCATATCAGAGAGCTGGAAAGATGTAGGCGAGTTTAAATGTTCTTTTAGGTGGATGTCGGTTTGGAGCTCCATGCCTGTGCTGTAAATTTAATGCAGGAAACCTAAATGGTATAAAAGATGGACTTTCGAGTGCGAAAAGTGAAGTGACTTAAATTTGAATTTTTTTTAAATGATCACTGGGTGGCGATCATTTTGGTTGCAGAAAGGTTTTACAGGAAAACAACGCTCGGCCCCAATCTTGGCAAACAGAGATCGTCACAAACCGATGGGTGATGTCTCCAATGTTTTGTGCCGTTCATGACTGTGAATCCATTTTAAAAGGTTGGGATTGCTGATAATGTGGCGTAGCTGGAAGCTCTGCCCACTCGATTTTGAATACTTAGCATGAATATAGCCATCATTTTTAACTCCTTCCGCACTGTTTATTTAAACCAGGGGCCAGAATTGGCCTGGCAAAAACAACAGATGTGTTTTTTAGATTGTGTCCACTAGGGTTGTTCAATATAACGATATATATCGTTATATTGTACTTGTTATATCGTTATATACTATATATTAGAACAGGCTTTTCCCCGAAGCACGCCGTGTAATAATTACTCACAAAGAAAACTGTGGCCTTTACAACTTATGTCTAAAAGTGTATCGTTTCATGCATCGGTTAAAACACTCGACTCCAGCTACCCGTCATGTAGCTGGAGTCACTTCCCGCAAGACGAGCTGCCCGAGATTCACAGAATTGACAGAAAATGTTAAATTTTTGTGATTTATATCGTTATCGGACGATAGAATTCTTATATCGGGATATGAGATTTTGGTCATATCACACAGCCCTAGTGTCCACAGTAAAATATATAAATAAATAAAATAGCAGCTTTTCTCTGAGTTAACAAAAAGTTTCTAAATTTATAATTCAGTCTGGGCAATGAGCTGACAGAACCTTTTCTCTAATTTTAAATATTTATTATTTACAATTTAAGCCTAAAGAGTCGTGCTGACAGATTTCTTTCATTAATTACAGCAGCACTTCTTTATCGTGCAGAAAAACTGAGATGCACTCCTGAAATTTAAGGAGCTTAGAAAGAAAGTGACTGGACATTTCACCTATCCTTTGAGAAGCTTCTTCAGTTCTAAAACCAAATGCGGGAGAATCCCAGGTATTTAATCCCTAGTGGGAGTTGTCCCTTAAGGGAGTTTTTATGACCCTCTATTAATCATGTGCCTCACGACATGAGCCAAGGTGTGACAAAAAGCGTGGGCTGTTATTAGCAGAGGTTTCAGCTGAAACCATTGTGAGGCCTTGCTTCACCCTATCAAGTGACCTATTGAGATCACCTGACGTGAGTGGGGGTTGAGGCGCCTGGGAAGGGATCTTAAAAGTATGTGGCAGAGAGTTGTTGTCGTAAGCCACCTCATCTGTTCAAAGATGGTCGTTCACAGTGGACATAGATGGCTTTTACTCCTTTCTTTAATCCATCTGTGGGACAACTCCCACTCGGGCTTAAATACAAAGAAGCTTCTCGGATATGAGGTGAAACATCTTGATGAAACGTTTAAAAAGTCCACTTTTTCTTTCTAAGCTTCTTAGACTGTCATGACCTGGATAACTGAGAACCTACACAGACATACTCATGATATCGCACTTCTTTTTCTTGCATTGAGGATTCGCAGGGATTAAATGTGCAGTTAAACTACTTTACATTGACAGAAAAGGGATTTTCACCTTTCTGGCCCACTTAAAGACAAAGCTGTATGTGACCCATGATGTAAAGTGAGTTTGATATCCCTGATCCAACCTTAAGCATTTTTTAAATGTTATTCGTGAAAAATTGTCATTCAGAAAGGTTGTTGCTGTATCACAGTGTCACTGTATAACTGACTCTATTCCCCTACAACATGAGTACCACGACCACATGACCGAGAACACTGTGACCCAGAGATCAGGCTGACCCGTCTCCCACTTGCAGTCCTCTAGCTCCACACTCACTCCTACTGTATCTCTATGGCAACTAGGCAACCGGCAAGACTTCTCGGCAGTGGCGAGGAAGCGGATTATGGAGGTTGTAAACTCGGCCCATATTAGGCAGCGGCTTCTGAACCAGTCGGAGGACTCTGAGGATGAGGGGATGAGCGAGGTGGAGGAGGACACCTGGGTGTTCCCGCTGGTGCAGATGAAACCTCTTGGCATCAGAGTGGACGAGCAGGTCACACAGGTGAGCCTCAACACCGCATCTGATCTGTACATCTGTAGTTAAAATGAACTTTTTGCCTTTTACGGTTTCAATTCTTCAGGAATTGAAGCCATTTTTGGTTATCGCGTGGTCTGAAATAAAATAAATAAATGCAGATTTCTGTCATTGTAATTACCTGACTCATTGCTTGTTTCTGTAAACGGTGATTATATTTAGACACCACCCAAAGGGCCATTGTGAGCGTGGATGAACCCTTCACTCATTACATGTTTTGTGCAGATGACTAATAAAATGATACATGACTACTAAACCATAAATCAAGGATAATTATTTGTTTCATAGTCACATATTCTGGGAATAAATATAATAAAATGATTGCTAGCGCAATATACTGTAATTTAGCCATCAATAAATTTAAGTAATAATTAAGTCAGAGCTGAACAATAAGGAAACTCTTATCAGGTTCCTGACATTATGAATCCATTACCAGCAATAAAAATGAATTTCATTCTACGAATAATTAGAGAAATCATTGTCTGTCAGCCCGATACACTTCAGGCGTAATGGGTGTATTGATGGAAAGCTGAGAAAGTGCAGTGTTGAATTTGAGGTTGTTTGGATGAGCGGTTTGCATATTTTCAGTACAAAGTTTTTATGGTAGGTTATAAAATAAAATATGCACTACTGTGCAAAAGTCTCGAGCCACTCCTCATGTCGTGATATCTTTATTGCCAGAAGTATTCACTCATCCATCCAAATCATTGAATTCAGCTGTTCCAGTCACTTTCATGGCCACAGGTGTATGAAGTCAAGCACGTAGGCATGAAGGCTGCTTCTACAAACGTTCATGAAGAGTTGGTCTCTCTCAGGAGCTCAGTGAATTCCAACGTGGCGCTGTGATTTTGTGGGAACAGTTGGATGGCGCCTTCCTGTTCCAACATGACTGCGCACCAGTGCACCAACCAAAGGTCATTAAAGAAATGGATCAGTGAGTTTGTGCAGGCCAGTCAACTTCTTCCACACCAGAGTCCTGAACTCACCCTGGCAGAACACCTTTCAGGGACTGCGAGGCAACGTCAGTGTCAGACCTCTTAAACTCCTAAACTTTGTGGAAAGCCTTCCCTGAAGAATTGACTCTGTTAGTTAACTATTGTATTATTATTGTTTGTAGAGTAAACAAGAAAGGAAATGACAAGATAACCAGGTTTTCGTCTCATTAACAGACTGTCTATGTAGTCAGCTGAATAAAATAAAGGAAAATTGGGGTTTTCTTCACTTCCTTTCTCTCGTCATCCCTCCAGCGTCTGCTGACCGATGCCGGACCCGAGTCTACTGTGTTTCTCACATCGGGTTACTTCAATCTGACCCGGGCGTACATGCGGCTGGTGCTCAAGGCTGGAGCCAGTTACCGTATCCTCACCGCCTCCCCCGAGGTCAATGGGTTCTTTGGGGCCAAGGGCATCGCTGGAGCAATCCCTGCAGCGTACACTCACATCGCCAGGCAGTTTTACAAACAGGTGTGCCAGGGGGGCCAGCAGGAGAGGGTACACCTGCATGAGTACCACCGACCAGAGTGGACCTTCCACGCTAAAGGTGAGCGACACTAAACTACATATACTTTATACAGTAATGTGCGAACGTCTTAAGCCAAAGAACCTAATTGGTTCTTTGCCAAATTGTTTGTTCTTGGTTGCCTTTTTATGTTTGAATGATTCATAAGTCAGTATTAAGTGACTTAACTTAATTCCTGGGATAACAAAAGGCTTTCAGGAGCCTGGAGAACTGTTGCTCAAGAGCACTTTAAAAATCCCAAGAAAGTCTGGCTCCTTGGAAGAAACATTTCAAGAAATGAGGGTGGATCGAGATTTGTGGACAGTAATGTAGCTTCCCCCAAACTCAGCTGTTCCCAGGAATCTGTAACTAGATGATCCAGCCATTCACACACACACATCTGCTAATTAGTGCTTGAGTGACGCAATATTAGAATTTCAAATCATTATTATTATTTGTTTTTAGATGGGCTGTACATCAATGCAGGCCCTATTTATCTGTTAAATCCATGAAACCTGATTCATTCCGGTGCTGAAATTGGACAGGAACTGCAGTTGAAGGGTTAGCCTCACTTTTATTAGTCCCGAAAAAGGAGCAAACTTAACATCCTGAAGAGATCCTTCCACTTTTTTTTCATTGTTATAAAAGGACAGATCAAGTGCATCTCAAATGTTTGATTGCATTATGAGAACATGCCAGAGTTTGGACTTCATTCAGCCTGTTTTTCTCCTTTTATTTTCCACTAATATGTCCAAAATAAATTTAAATATCCCTTGACAAATGGAAACAACTGTTCAGTATGATTGCAATTTTTTTTCTTTTCCCCCCTCACATGCAAAAAAATACTCGCGGATCAACATCTGATGAGATTTTGCGAGTTGAGCCAGGACTGGACGTCTAGATGAGCTGTATTTGTCTCAATGAAAATAATAAAACACATTACTCTCGCTGTTCTGCCTCCTCTGCTGTTCTTCTTGTGGTCGCAGCGGTATGTAGCGTGAGAGACGAGGACTTGTACAGTCACTGTGTTGTAGCCTCGGGACGAGGATGCACACTCACTCTCTCTCATATTTTAGGGTTTTGGATCTGCTCTGGGGATTTCTGCATGTGCTTCCTTTTAGTTGTGGTTTAGGCCGGCAGAAATCTCTGCTGGAAACGGCTCTCTGAAGCATTACCTCCTCGCTGGCTCACTCCTTTTCTCCTCTCTCACAGGTCTGTGGTATTACCTCCAGGGGCAGGATCGGCCTTGCCTCACTCTAATTGGCTCCCCTAATTTCGGTTACCGCTCGGTTCACCGTGACCTGGAGGCCCAGATTGCCATAGTAACGGAGAATGAGGAGCTGCAGAGCCAGCTGCAGGAGGTCGGCTCTTTATTTTCCACAAACCACAGCCAGACATGATGATGAATGAATGTGTAAGTCTGCGTAACTGAACGAACACCTGCGTTTTAAACTCCCAGGAGCAGGAGATGTTGTACCGGCGCTCCGCTGAAGTGTCCACCTCTACGTTCGAGCGGCCCGACCGCCACGTTAAACTGTGGGTGAAACTGGTCACGCCACTCATCAAGAACTTTTTCTGAGGTGCAGCCACACACGTGCACAACTCACTACACATGAAAACTCATTAAAATTTAGTTTTGAGTTCATTATAAGGATGATTTCACTTTATTGCAGCTTATTTTCATTTTTGTGGGAGACAAAAAAAAAGAGTCCAATTTGGCTGTGAGAGAACAGGGTAGAGCAAAATATAAATAATAAAAATTTATTGTGGGTGTTAGTCAATATCAAGGAGAGTACTCATGAAAACACATGTTGCTGTCCTTGAAGCCCTTTGTGGGCCAAAAGAAAGTAAGAAAAGGGGCTATTGTGCTCCACAACACTCTTTTAGGATTGACTATTTTTAGGCCTCTCCAAAAGGTTTTTGTAATATGTCACAAAAATCTGCTGTATTAGAGTCATACGGCTAATTACTTTGGGGTTTCTCACTACTCTCTATAAACTTGTTTGCTGTTTTTTGCTGGTGGAGGCCAAAAATGGAGCTAAAAGAGAGAGAATACTGGACTTAAATTCAGCATTTATAGAGGAAGTTGGCTCCGAAGGAAGGAAGGAAGATGATGTTGAAGACTTGGAAATAAACCTCTGTAAATGTTAGAGCTTCAAGCAGATCACTTGATGCGTGATGCTCCACTTCTGGCCTGCGTGACAAATTAACCCTGTCACAGGTTAATGTCACAGGTTGCTTCCTGATCCCTGACCACAGACCTGTAATGTCAGGCCTGAGACCTCTCACTGAGCCTGCAGAGGAAAGCTGCAGCAGCTGAGATGGGCTCTAATGTAACTTCCTGTTCCTGAACGACTTCAAACGCATTCTTCTTGAAGACTCGCTGGAAAAAAAACCTCCGTATTGCAAACTTTCATTTTGAAAAAAAGAAAGTCCTCAGGCAAAACGAGTTGAGTGTTATGTAAACGGTCATGCTTACACCCTGTCTGGTTGGCTAACTGCTTTTTTTGTTGTTGTTTTGATGAGTTAACAGAGGTTATTAGATCTGTGTGCCTCGTTAACTAGCAGCGCACCTCGGGTTTGACTTCATGCTGTCATCTGCAATAACAACGATTACCAAAGCTCATTTTGAGCCTCATATATTTTTCTGCGCGCAGACTAAAGTCTTACATAATCCATATGGCGTCAGTTATAATACATTTGCACACTGGCAAATGCAAGCATTAAATATGATGATTTTTTTTGGGCGATGCATCTAGTTTCCTAAAACGTTTTTACTTTTTTTGCCCACAGTAATTGTTTGTTTTATGTGACAAACTCAAAGATATTTAGCTCACCGTCTTTTCTAACAGAACAGAGGAGGTGTTTGCATTTGAGGAATGGGGAAGCGGAAAGGATGACTTTGTTTGCCTGGAAAAATGACGGTTAAGTACTAAAATATACCAACTTTTGGAACATATGCAAAAATTCAACATCAGTATCATCAGGTTATTAAAGACAACAGAATATTTCCTCGTAGCTGATTTACTTTCTACACCATCTCCAGTATTTTTATTTAGTTTGTCTGCAAATAAAGAGTAGACAAAATATAGGCCCAAACATTATTTACAGACACACACACACAGAGTAAAACAGGCTGCGGCTTCTTCGAAATGCCTGCAGTCATTGCGGTGAGTCCCAAATCGCAGGTCCCGTCCTCTCCTTCCCAGCAGCCCAAATCACCAAAGTGAGAGCAGGGACAGCGTGTCGGCTGATTCACCGCTGAGTGAGTCATCGTGGTGTTATGGTGATGATTTGATACTGAGGTCTGGGTAACTGTGAATCCTGTCAGGACTTGGCGAGAGGTGAACTCTCTTAAGGTTCAGCAGCTCAAAAAAGCCCTGAGTGAACAGGCTGCTTCTGCTTAGCAGAAACATTCAGGGGGACGGTTAAAGTTGTGGTCGCATCATAAACTGAAGATCAGCCAGGAGGGAAGCCTGTCAAGATTGCAGCTAAAGATTGATGGAAAGACGGTCAGCATTTTTTTCTTTTCTCTTTTGGTGGTGGTTTCTGAGAACAGGAAGTGTTGCAGACTGGATACTGACGGTAAATGGGTGGTGTCTTATCACTACCTGAATAGAGTTGTGAAAAAAAAAAATGCTGATTGATGTGCTGCCAGAGGGAAATGGACTAGAATAGGTCATCTTTCATTCTCAAACAATGATGTGTGTAAGAGTGTATTCAGGCCTATTGTTGGAGAAACAGTGGAGAGGGAAAAAATAGGAAAAAAAGTTGTATGTCCTCGAGTTACCGACTCTGTGACGCACGCTCAGGTCTGCGAGACTCATCAATGACTCCAGGCTCAAAGTTGGCCTCAACTCTTACATCATATTTAGATAAGAGAAAAGACTCACTGGTGTCTGTGAGCTAAAAATGCAAACAGCTGTGCGATTTGATCCTAATCTCTGTGAATAAGTCTGAGCCACTTCAAGAAAGTAAAAGCTCTCACACGCACATTAAAACTCACACTTTTTGCAGATTTGACATCTGCTATATGTCAGCTGTTTCAAACATCAGCCTCGAGCTATTCAGGCCTCTTTTCCTGTGAAGGCCCAACACTGTGAATGCCGCCTTGAAGAAACTTCCTTTAAAACAAAATAAACATCTTAAGAATGAGTTCTGATTGAGCGTCAGCAAAAATCTGACATACCTTTTTTTTTTTTTTTTTTTTTTTTTAAGAAGTATTCAAACTGTGAGGCTGGCCGTGCTCTTTACTTTTATTTATCAGTAAAAGTAAGCAATGAATGGATCCTGATATTAGTAGTTTCGTGTTTAGCCTGTGTCCCGTGAATCTCATTCTTCTGTAGTTGCAAAAAAAAGAGAAAAAGTAAAGCACTTAAACCACAAAATTACAGGATTCCTGATTAAAATATACACAGCAGACCCTGAAAGTGAAATAATGGAGTCAAATTTAACGTAGTTGCTTTTTTTTAGGTGTTTAAATTTGAGATTAATCATTTAATCTATACATTTATGCAAGCTGGTACGGGTCAGTGCCATTGCAGTGGTTTCGAAAGGTAGTTGCCAGGCAACGCCATCATTTATATCACAGTTTTCTTTTTCTGGATCTAAATCAGGTTTTATTGTTGTGAAATTGCAACGATTTAATGGTTTTGTAGGGTCATATAGGTTCATAAATGCTAAAAATGGCTCATATAGTATTAGCCATTCGACAGGTGTTGCCTGGCAACGTGATTACACAATATATTTGATATAGATAAGAACCTTCAGGAGCCTAAGATAGGTAACTGTGTGCTAAGGCTGTCATCAGAGATTCATGCTTTCTAGTAAGATATTAGTAATAATTATTATTTAAGTGCAGTAATGCTGCATTTAGACCTCAAACAACCAGTATTAAAAACATTTAAGTATTAAAAACAATAGATGGCATTGCAGAGTGACCATTATGTAAAAATATTAAAATAGAAATGAATAAATGAAAAATCTGTTAAACATAAGAGCCATGAAAATACACCGCCTTGCATGTTTTTAATCCTGTAAATTTTTAAATTAATTTCTCATTTTTAAAAACTGGGATGTTAAATTAATAGTAAGTAAACAAAATAAAAAAGCTTAAATATCAGTTTGTGTATTGTTTTACATACATCAGATTTTTCTGGAAAAAAACAAAACAAAAACAAATCCCACCGATGATGTTGAGGAAAAAAGTGTGTAACAGGGTTAATAGGTTAACTAACCCTACGTGAAGGGAATAAATATGTGAAATATTCCAGCAGGCCCACCTTCTGTCAAACCTTTGTTTCACAGTTTGAAAGCATAGCTGGGGGGAGCTGGATCTGGAAGTCTGGTAATGTTTGACCTTGTGATCGTGTATCTGTAATTATTACAGAATTAACATGTGACTGAAATAAAAGCAGAAAGCCAGGCGTTTGGAAGACACTCTACACAACCCCACTGCAGTCTTCGTGATAACAAGTGTACAACTTCTTTGTTAGAAATCATCACAGCTACAAATGTTTATTAAACTGCTGCTGAAAATAGTCTCCAACATGTTCACTATTTACTCCTCCAGATTCAGGAGAATCAGGCAAGCTGTTTTCCACACTCTTCCTTTTCTCAACAAGTTGCACGAAGAAGGATCAGATCTGTTCACACAGCTGAAAACACTTAGTTTTCACAGATTAGGCCGCCGACGGGTTAAAGACCGCGTCCTGTCCTTGCGTGCACCTACGACGTGTAGGTCCCTGAGCTCAGGAAGCTCAGGGCGACTCTGCATGTGATGAAAGCTGTGTGCTGTCAGGCATTTGTTGAAAGCTGTTTCACTACCTCATCAGGCCATGATATGCGACTTCAGGCATTTGAGAAATACATTTACGCACGAGTGCTCTATATCATTATTATTAAAGGTGAAGCACGTGCTGAGCATACGGGCTGCTGGCATACGTGAAGCTCCTCTGTCAGAGCCTTTGTTCCTTAATGGGATCACACGGCTCTGTTCCTGAAGCAAAGCAGCCTCAGTGACCCCAGCTACACATTCACCTTCAGGTCCAGGAAACCAGATTCATCATATTTACTTATTTGAAATATAAAAGTGCTGTTTTTTTTTTTAAAATGTTTTCTTTAAAAATACATTCTGGGTTTTTTATTTAATTTTTTTAAACTTTTTTCTTTGAATTTCAGGCAGACAATAAATAACCTGTTTAGATCAGTTTGTTCGCGCTCGCTCCTGTTTTGTATCTATCTGGCATTGTGATCTGTGTACTTGTACTGCTTATCGCCTCCTTTTTTTCCTGACAGAGGAAAAAACAAAACGCAGCCCTCCAACAATGGCTGTGCCGGTTAAAAAGTTCTTATCAGCAGCGCAGGCTGTCTATTGTTGGAAATTGGTGACAACAAGCTGGAGCCTCTCCAAACCACATGGGGTTAAAACGCAGCTGATGTCCACACAGCATCACCCACTCTAACCCAGCGTGGCGGATTGAGAAGGTCTCCTCTGCCCTCTAGTGGTGAAACTGAGATTTCCCCAATGCAGTGAACTTGCCCCACCGTGACCTTTTTATATAAAGTAGTCCCAGACCTTTTTACAGCCAAGACACTACAAGACATTTTCCAAGTTAATTTTATTTAGTTAGAGAAATATGACACAAAAACAACCAGAAATATGAACTTTAAAGCTAAGGAAATGTAAACCATCAAAATCAGTTTGAACCTGAACTTCTGCCAGGTAATCGTCTTAAATTCATGTAATCACACCAACTTGTTAAGATAAAAAAAAAAACCCAACAACATATAAATGTATAGTGATCAGATTCTATTAAATTTAACATTTGAAATTGCACTGACAAAATTATATGGAAAAGTCTATGGAAGAGTCCAGGAAAGGACACAGCAAAGCTTCCACCCTGAACATATAAAATGTAACGCTGCACAAGGGCTCCAAAGTTTGTGCTTTGTGATGGTAATTAACCAACTCATGTAAGCACTGAGAAGATGCATATGTGAATTAATTTCACCGTAATTATCAGACATAAAAGTAGAAGCAACAGGTCTCTTTGTGCCTTAAAGGAAAAGCAAAAAACATGTTGTTTTTTTTTAAGCAGCTGATGAATGCAAATCAAATATATTAATCTAATTTATTATAACAGTTTATAAATGTGAGGTTATGTAACCAAACCTCATATTCCTGTTACTAAAATGCTGAAAATGCCAACGGTCTTGTTGTTTTGTTGGAAATGATGTAAATATTAAAACAAAGGTGAGTTTAAGATGGATAAAAGTGGAGGCTCTGCTCTTTCTGCAGATCAGGTTTTTATTTTCATGGAATTAAAACAATGTCATTTTTTTAAAGGTAATATAGGTTCTGAAATGCTAAAAATGGGTCATTTTAGCCCTTTGATAGTTGGTTGCCATGCAGCGTGATCACATAATACCATATGATATAGATAAGTAATGTACCTGTGAGCCATTTGGTTGCTCAGTGCTCATGCAGTCAAACAGATATATTAATAATAATAATTATCATTTTAGTACAGTAATGCTGCTGTTGTAGGTCAAAGTGCTTAAACATATAAAACAGTCAATATAAAAAAATGTCTAACAGTAGATCACTGCTAAAGACCAGTCAGCAGTCCCCTGGAAACATGCACTTTGTTTGCATGTGAGTAGTTGCTGGGTGAAATCAAGTGCAGAGGATGCTGCACCAAAAACCTGCTTGTGGTTGCTTTGCATGCTGGCAGGTTGCCCCTAGTTTGCTTTCAAGATGCCAACTTGTTTACAAATCCTCACTACCTGCATGAAAGACAGAAACTGAAAAAAGTGTGTTTCAAACCAGAAACGGAGCATTCAGAGTAAAAGTTTGATGTCCCTGTGATAAAGCATTTCATCGCGGGGATGTCAAACTAATTTTACATCACAGGCCACAAACAGCCCACTCTGAGCTTATGTGGGCTGGACTCCAGTTTCTGTCACTGTGAACAAGTTTAACTACACATTTAATCTCTGAGATATCTTAATATAAGATAAAGAAGCGCAATTTAACCAGTGTGTCTCGGGTTTTCTACACGATAAAGAAATGCTGGTGTAGAAAACTGTCAGCGTGAGTTTGGGCTTAAACCGTAAGGAATAAATTAACACAGGCTCATTTAGCCTGTGTTAATACTGCTGTTAACATGTATTGATACCAGCTAGCAGGTGTTATTAATGCTCCATATTTTCTAATGTTTTATTCCAGCCTAATAAGAGTCTTTTAGATTTTAGAAAAACCTTCAGGTTGTCTTCAAGGACAGAAATCATTTAGAAAACAAACAAAAATGGTGATAATGAGGAAGACCTCGGCAGTGCTGCCAGACTCTCAGCCTTCACATCATGTCCTTTATGATAACCACAAACCACAACTAAAAATCACTCGGGAATCAGCAGATTGAGCTTTTTTTTTTTTTCCGCAGGTGGCAGACAGTCCATTCTGGACATGAATTGAAGGTGGAGGTCGGCCAGCTCCTGTGGAAGAAGCACACTCTGGATGACCTTCAGCACGCTGGGAGCCGGCGTCCTCTGTGTGTCATAGGAAGTGACTGAAACACATGCACACACACAGCAGCACATGTATGTGGCGGACTCGGGAGGTAAATCCTGTTTGTTAAAGCTCTGGATCCACCTTCACACCGTTACACTCTTTATGTATTAACACGTGACGTCATAGCACTGTGGGACTCTGGTTTTGTAGTGTTATTAGCTACAAGCATAAAAAAAAAACAAAAAAAAAACGTACTTCTGTTAACATACGTACACGTCCACAGGTATGTGTTGCATGCATGGAGGAAAAAAGCAGGCACTTCATGTGTGAACGTCTCTGATCAGATGAAGGTTGTTTGGTGACGACACCTCGATGAGCGTTTGACGCTGTGTTTACAGCTCTGCCTGCAGTAAAGTTGACTGTACAGTCTGTGTTATTGTTGTAAATTAAAGAGTGAATGTGTGGGGAGTTTTTAAAGTGTCCTCAAGCGTTTGATTTTTCTGATTGAGCTCGAGTTCAGCGATTCGTGTGGAAAAGCTTTAAACGAGAGATGAAACAAAGCTGATGTGAAAGGTTTCCTGAGGTTTGGTGTCTATTAGCTCTTTGTTTTGGTTTTTCTGCTCGACGACCACTCCTGCTGGTTTTTTACATGTTAAATATAAAAGAAAATGTTTTCTGAAGCTGCTCTGTTTGCTTTTGTTGTGTTCCTTAGTCTTTGTGTGTTTTCAGTCTTTTTTTTAATCTTTTGTTTTATTTGTTGAATCCTATTCATCACTTCATTATTAAATTAACAATTCAGCCTCGTTTCATTAGTTGTTTCTTTTTAAATGTAAAGATTTTAAAATTTTAGTCTAAATAACAAAAAACAAAACCAAAGCATCCTTTGTGATTCTAAAAGAAAAACTGAATAGAAAATAGAAATCTATTTGACTTTAAAGTCAAATTATTTTGGGAATGACTGACCTTGACAGACAGCTTCAGTGAGGCCAATGCGGAAATGCATTCTTTCTAATGGCCACCAGGGGCAGACTTCTCTGGTTGCAAAAACAAATATGCTTGTATAAAAGTTTACAAGAAAACCTCAAATTCTCACTTGAATACTTTCCTGATGTGTTTTTGATCTTAGTTTCAAGTCATTATACAACATGAAGCTATTTTTGTAAAATAATCCCAATAAAGTTAAAAAGGTTTAAGCAATAAGCCTCCATCTTTCCTGGTGCCTCCACTAAGATCTGGCTTCAGTTTGGAACCATTTCAGCCTCTTGCAGCTTCAGGTACCTGAACCCTGTGGTGTGTTTTCCACTGCATTCAGATCAATCACTTTCGAGTTTCCTTCCTTTTTATGATGTCCCTTTGTTTTGCTTTGTGATGACAGCTCACACAGTGGACTGTAAAGCTCTGACAGCTGTCATAAAAATTTGTTTGTAACCACTTGGAGCCCTGAAAAAAACCTATCATGAATTTTGGAATTATGTGGGTGTTTGACCACAAATCGGCCATCAAGTATGATTCAAATGTTGACTAATCGTCACTAGTGAACACTGCGTGAGCCACTCTTGCCAGTTGAGAAGAACACAGCGAGATCGACTCGTACTAATATTTTGCGGAGTGCGACACATAAGCCGATGTCTGATTAGTCTGCCTTCTGTCACAGCTCTAACACGTACTACTTCAGCCGTACCTTTCGCTGGAAGGGGAATTTCCCAGGTCTGCTTCAGTGCTCGTGCTTTCATCTCCTTGATATGCGCTGTGGTTTTCCAGAGTAATCAGGTCACATCAACATTAGCAGGATGTGGGGAAACTTTACAGAAGATAACGTAGTTTACTGACAGCTCTGCTAGAATGACTGGCTGCTTCATGAGTTACATTAGATAAAGGTGAGACAAGTGCTTAAATGAATGAGAACAGAGTATTGAAACCTGTGTTCGGTAGCTGGCGGCATGCTTTAGATTGAGGTCAAGTGGGACAGGGAGCACTGGAATTAAACCCATACAAAAGTTCATTAACCCTCTGATGCATAGTGGTCACTGGAGTGGACAGCTACTAAAACGTACATATCTCTTTAATGCATTGGTTTCTATGGTGGAACTGCATATTAGCCTTTAGAGTGCTCTCTGCTGCCATGCTCCATTGAGGTCAATTCAGTGTTCAGTTAGTGCAACTGCAAGTAAATTTCCTCTGAATCAAAGATGGCAGACAAACTGTCACCCCTGCCGACCACTGCTGGCATATCCTGTCAATCCTTCTATGCTAAAAGAGCCCAACAGGTAAAAAAAATATGATGATATGCAGTAACATCTAGGGAAGGATATTATCTGTTTGGAATAAGAAATTGTTATGTCTAATATGTAGAAAACTACGATTAACCATGTGTCCACTGTAGTGGACATCATGCATTACCCACTATATTTTTTTAACATAAGTCATAAATTGTCTCACTGTTTTTTGGGACTGTTTTGGTTATAAGTAAGCATATAATTGTTACATTTATAAGCTACTCATTTAAAATGTATATTTCTGTGCAGATCAGCTGTAGTTTGAGTTACTATAATAATTATTTTATCATATTTTGTAGACTTCAAATGCAGCAAAGAATAAGGCAGCGTACAGAATAGTCCAGGAAATTCCATCCAGCTCCAGTGATGATGATTTCATTGATGAGTGCAGTGATGATGAGTTCAGTGATAAGTCCAGTGATGATGAGACTGGCTGCCAGAGCAGAACAGAGACATAGGAACTACGGACAGCCTAGGTGTGATGAACACAGAAGTGTTTGGAGATGCAGAGACTAAGATGTCAGTTTGTGTTTTCTTCCAGCATGCTACTAAGGGCTTGGTAATACTGTCCTGCATCGTTATAGAACTGTGTAGACTCAAAAATGTTTCTCTTGTTGGAGATAGTTTGCCATATTCAGGTGTAGGATTCACAGCTAGGACTGTTGATTGGTTTTGTTATTTACGTCTAAACATTGGGGCCTTATGAGTTGAAAGTTCCAAAAAAATTGCTGAGATGTTTTTCAAAGGATACAAGCAAACAAGTGTTTGTATATTTACAATAGAACACAAGGTAATTAATTTTTATAGTAAATTCACAGTATTTCATGCTAAGTGCTCAGGCGCATGTAGTCCACTGGAGTGGACAAGTTTATAACTTTATAAAAAAACATATTTTTGGGGAAAAAAGAGTTGAACATTTTTTTTCATGTCCTGAGAAGAATAAAAGCACTTAAGAAAAAAATCTTGACCAAGGCTTTCATAATTCATGCATCAGAGGGTTAAAAAAAAAAAAAAGGTTATACAAGATAAAAGGCCGGCTGTGTTTAGTTTATTGCAGCTGTTTGGCAGGATGAGGTTACAGGTGACTGCAGAGGCCACCATGTCCTGCATTAATGACTGTCTAGGTTGCATCAGGACACGTTAGTGTTTACACTACAGAAGAAATGCGGTCGAACAACCTCAGAAGGTGCTTAGAGAAAACTAATCGGAACCATTCTCACTTCATTTTAAATCAAACTTATTCATTACAAATGAACAATAAAACAACTTCAGTAAAATAATGAACTCAAACAGGAGCAGAAGATTCTTTGCAAACTTTTATTGAGACAAAAACAATAAATTACAAGAAATGTGGATAAATAAATATTTGACTATTTCTGTTTTACCTTCCTTTTCATGGACAGAAGATCAACAGTAGTAACAAAACGGGGCAGGGGGGAAATGTATGGCAACAAACTAAACGCTGCTCAGTCTCGACTGAGTCCTGAGCTGAATCTTCGTCAGCTTCAGAAAAGTCAGAATCTCAGATTCTGCTGCTGTGCAGCTTTCACGAGGAGTCGTTTATTTTATCTCAAACTTTTCCGTCCAGAGGAGTGCACTGTGAAGCAGACACATTTCAACAACTCCAGTCTGCTACAGCTGTGATTAACTTTACTTATTTCTATTAATAGTATTACTGTTTATTTCCTTTGCCACTTCATCATATGAATTCTTATTTTATGAGGGTCAGGACTGCTGTCCTGCAGCGTGAATGTCTTGGGTTTTCTCCAGGTGTGCACGTTAGGTTAACAGGTGCCTGTAGATGTGACTGTGAGTGTAATTAGAATGGCGATGTGTATTTTTTATATGATGGTGAAGAACAATCACGTTTTCTATTTCTGTTATTCTTATTGGCATAATTTTAATATACTTACCAAGGGTCAATAGGTACTGTATTAACAATACTAAATACTAAAAAATATACTAATACTAAAAAAAACAAAAACTCCTTACAATGATTTAGGAGCGATCTGGTGACAGTCCATTTCCAGCTTGATGGTGGACCACACCACAGGACAGAAGTGATAACTTCTTGCTGGTTTCCAGATCAGATTTACGTTTTGGATTTGCAGCTAGGAAAACTGCAGACCAATTAAGATCTGCAGAGACAAGCAGGAGCAATGAAACGTATTGTTGGCATCGTTGATTTGAGCGCCTTGAAGCGACTGTTGTGATTTGCCGCTATGTAAATAAAATTGAATTGAATTTGATTGAAGTCACTGTAAACACACAGCTGTTTTTGAGCAGGTTTTCCTGTACTGCCTTATGTGTTGTTAGTTTGTCACTGGGCTGCTTTTTGCTGTTGATTTTAAACCAAAACTCTGAACAACAACAACAACAAAACAACTTCAGGCTTGCTACCTCGCTAACTCATTAACCTCGCTTCGTAGTTCACTCCTCTGGAGACGTGAACTGACAACATTTCCCGCGCTCTCTCTGTTTTCAGCAGCTGTAGGGACTTGCTGTACTCAAGCAGACCAAACACTGATTGTGCGAAAAGGCTCAGAGGTCATTCAAATGCTTGTCAACAGTCCTTACAGCAGGTTTCAAGATGAGCGGGAGAGCTAACCGGAGGGCACCGCAGCATCGTTACAGTACTGCAGCAGCAGGACTCTAAAAAGGTGACGTTTCAGCAAACAAAAGAGCGGTCTCTGTCTGAATAACATTAGCTGCAGATGGGAAATAAAGTGTCGGCAGGAGGTCAGACCTGTAAAGAAGGGAGCGCTGGTTCTGAAGGTGTGTCTGTTGAAAAGGGGACAAAAGACAAGCCGCTTTAAGAGGTGAATCCTCCGCCAGGTTCAGGTCTGCAGCGGGAATGTCAGGTCCACCTGAAACAGGCCTGCGGTTGTTTTATCCTCAGCAGCTCTACAGCCCCTTCAGGGAGGAGACTTTCTTCTTCCGAGCAGCTAACATCTCATAGAACGGGTCTTTGCTGATGGCAGCCCTGCAGAGAGAAGGACAGCAGTTCCACTTTTTCTTCATCGTCATCATTAGTTTGACCCTCTGCAGGGAGAGAAAACAAAACTGAAACTCACTTGATGCTTTTGATCCATTCGTCCTTCTCCTCCACAGTTGGGGCGGAGATTCTGTAGAAAGTGTGGTTTCCCTCGACGACGCGGCCGTCTGCCTCCGTCTTGCAGGCCTTGATCACCTGATCTTTGTGGTTGGGGATGAACAGCTCGAAGCAGTTCTGAGAGAGATCATGGTTGAGGCAGGAAGGCGAGTAAACAAGTTACATGTGTGATCGGTTGTTTTCGCTGTACTGAACGTGTTCAACGCTGTAATAAAAACTTTATATAAACTTTATATAAACTGTTGATCCATCAGCAGGTTGAGGGTGGACGGTCACGTGTTCATTGTTCATTTGCTGGAGTTATCGTTGGGTACGTTGTGGGTTTTTTTTAAATGCTTTTTCAGGCTTGCACCTGTGTAGTATATGTACTTTTTTTTAAAACCCTATTTTTGGATAAAGTCATCAAATATTTGAAGCCAATGGAAAAAGTGGCTAAATCTCTGGCTCCTCCAGGTATGACTTTAGGCTTCCTCCAAAATTAAAAACTTGACGACCACAAGAGCGACCCCACAGCTTGTGAGCAGATGCACGTATGTTACCATTTTGAAACTCCTACGTGACATCGGTCTTGATTTACTGTGTTCACAAGATTTTTATAGAACTTGGCCTCTGACCTTGAGGTCGAGGTCACTCAGATTGAAGCTCGTCCTAACTTTTTATTAGATGCACGGTATGAATTTCAAAATCCCATGTTGCCTCGTTCTCAAGTTGTCACATTCACAAACTTGGTTGTCCATGCTGAAGATTATAACCTTTAGTTTTTAATTATGCGTCCATAATAATCATGGGAGTAACTAAGGAAAACATGCAAAATAAGGACTAGTATCACAAGAAAATCAAAGTCATCATTACTTTGGAGACATGGTTACACGGTTTATTTTTGCTTTGCTTTTTGAAATCCTTTGTAAGCTGCTTTCAGCAGCTCCCTTATTAACAGAGGGTCGCCACAGCGGTTAGCTCTGCATGTTTGATTTGGCAGATTTATGTGGGATGCTGTTCCTGACGCAAACCCAAAGAGATTTGTGTCCCCTCCTGTTTTTGCCATCTTTTTCTGATCTCTGAGACTTTGATCTCTTCAATCACAGGACAAAAACAAAGAGAGCAGCGGTTTACCGGCTTCTTTGAGTCCTCGACTTCTCTGATGCTTAGATTTTCCAGTGGAATAATCCCTCTGGGTTCTTTGTCCTTTTAAACAGCAGAAAGAAAAAAAAATAGTTCAGGCTGTCCACAGTTACATCCAGTAATCATTTATTTTCACAGTGAAACAAGAAGTACTCACAGTGGTGTATTCAAAGTAGTAGAGACAGTTATCAGTGAGAATAAACCAGCGCCGCTTCCAGGTCTTCACTCTTCCACCTGAGGATGGATTAAAGGTGAGTTATGACATCGGTAAACTGAATGCTGATGTTGACGGCGACACTCTGAAGCACACTGATGACACAATTCAGCAGGTTAAGTAAAGCCTACTGACTGCAACAGCTGAGGTTAAAACGTGAGTCAGTGGGCAGTTCAAGGAGTCCAGCAGTTAGAGGCAGATGTGAAGCGCTAATACCTTCACATCAGGACATGATAGCGAAAAGCAGCAGGTGAACCGGATGTAAAAACTAATTATCACAGTAAAACTGTGATGGGTAGGTGAATGCACACAGCCAGTGGCAGGACAGAAATGACGGGGTGGTGGGCAGGGGCAGCTCAGAAAGCAAAGCGGTGCATTAAAGCTGGCGAGTGTGAGGATACATACCTCCTGAAGTCAAAACCATGAAACACAAACAGACAAGAAGAGCGTCAACAGGAGAGTAAAACATTTCACTCAACTTTGATTAATGTTTCAATAAAAAGATCTCTCATCGTCTCGTTAAAGCCGCTGTTACATATCTGGTCCACTAGAGGGACGACCTGTTTGTAGAAACTGAACATACCGAGTTTGAGCAACCACCCTTCTCTGTCGGGGTTGAAGAAGGTGTGTGTGAGGTCATTCCCATCATCCTCTGGGATCTTAAAAGGTTCGTTCTTGATGCTGTCGTACAGGTTCTGCATAGATGGTGACATCATTTAGATCATGCGGGTAGCTACTATTTATCCTTACCTTTATCTTAACTTCTACTTATTTACAACACAAACATTTATCAGCAAATTTCAACTCTGGGGTTATGATTTATCAAAATAAACTTAAGTAAAAACAACAAATACACTCAGAGAATACAACAGAATAATGTGTTGGCTACTTCAGCTATGAAATAAATAGAAATGGTGTTTACACGGGTGAAACTGTTGCATAATAACTTATTTAAAAAAACTCAAACACAGGAACATTTTCAAAGTGTATCATTTATACATTTTAGACATGTTCACTTGAGCCTTTGCCAGGAATTTCAAAAAGCTGAAACCACAAGCTGAACCCCCACTTTACTCCTTTAAAAAAGCAGTTTCTTGGTAAATAATTTTTAGTCATTGAGACACCCATTTATGATTAACAGCCTGAGATGTTTTAAAAATAATTGGAATTGAGCTTTTCTGCATTATTTGTTGGAATGTGTTGTAATGAGGGACTTTTACGTGCTGTCTGGACCGTTCAGTTTGAATACACTGACATTTTTGAGAAACCTTCTTCTCGTCTCTACCACAGAACAGAAAAATGAAGCATCTCTAGCTCATTCTTCGTTTGTGGTTTCTGCTCAGACTTTTGGCTCCATTTGTGGTTGAACGTAAGGTGCTAATGTTACACTAATCAGGAATGTAACTTCAATATGACGCTTGGCTTGCAAAACCACAAGGTCACAAACAACAGCTGCAAGTACCTATTATCATATCATGTGTCACGGTTATAATCATAACAATCACAGCTACAGTCATCGGACAGCCGGTGCTTTCCAAGTTGTTTAAATGTCCACCAGAAACTCCACAGCGCATTCATATTTCCACACACATGGACCATCAGATGTGCTGTTCTGTCTGAATTCACAGGGCCTGAACACATAGTGAGTATATCACACAGGGTGCTGTGGACTTCCTGAACTTCACTCACCCTGAGCAGGTCCTCCGGTAGGTCTCCTCCATCATTGATTCCTCTGTTCATTGCTGTGAATTTCTGAACAGAGGGTTTGTCCTTCACGTTGGGGTTGTGTAGACTGGTGTTCAACATGATCACGGCGAACGACAACACGTAACAGGTATCTGCAAACAGACACAGTGTGTGTTTGTATGTTTTCCGAGTCAGGCTGTTAGAAAGACCACAGTGAGTTTAAACGATTAACTGAAAACCACTGAGGTGCTGCTATACCTTTGTGTAGAGTGTTAGTTAAAAGAAATTACATTCCCAGACAACTACAGTCATAGTTGGTTGTATGTATTTGTTCACTATCAGGTCCATCCAGTGCAGACATAGAACACAGTGTGCTAATTATCAAATAACACCTTACGTACAAACCGCATGCTATACTTTTCCAAAAACCTGTGTGCTCTGTCCAGTAAGCAGCACAACCTTCACCTATTTGCACATTCCTCATATTACCCATGTCAGGAAGCAGAAGGGAAGATCCTCGTGTCTGCAAGTCAAAATATCTTTGAACAAGATGGTGAGCTACAAATTTCCCCCAGTGCATCAGTATGAGACTTTGTGTGTGATGTGTAAAAACTGTGTGGTGAGTAGGTGAATGTGGCTGAGTGCTCACTAAGAGTAAGAAAGCAAGAACTCTAGAAGTTCCTGAGCTAAAGAGAAGCGAAGATAAGTTAACAACAAACAAAAAACAAACAAACAGGTAAATCTTTATATTAAAGTTAGTTTAATATGCAGGTCCTGGCCTAAAACGATGACATTAAAATTATTGTAACTTTTGCTTTGCTTCGTATTCTAGTTATGTTTCTGTGAGTATTAGATAATACATTTAGATCAACTCGGTCGTTTAAAATGTGTTGAATAAATAAAGGTGACTTTATTTAAACGAAAAACGGAAATGCGCATTAAACTAAATATAAATCATTACTGGTGTGTTTTCCTGCTCAGTGGAAAATTGTAGAGCCCTACATACAGTGTGTGAATGGAATAAATGCTGTAAAAATGAAAAAAAGATGGAAGAAAAATGGTTTTATTATTGAACAACTTCTTTATTTTCACTCTGTAATATGTAAAAACTGTGACCATAAACCGTTTTTTCCTCACGTACCGATGCTCTGAAACACTCCGGGGTTGCAGTGACAGTATCGCCGAGCAAACGCCTCCATCATGCGGTCGATTTTCTGGGCCTCGCCGGGCAGCCTAAAGCTCCACAGAAACTGCCTGAGAGCCTGAACCAGGTTCAAGTCTGTGAACTCGTGAAGCTCCAGGAAGGCGTGCAGGACCTTGATGTTGAATTCATCTCTGCACGACACACGAAATCCCACACACAAACACACACCCACGTGTGCACGCACACAGGAGTAAACAGAAGAGAAACTGTGTCAGCTCTGTTCAACTCAAGAGAATCAAATTAAAGGATGCTCTTGTTGAACTGCTTATGCACCAAAATCTATATCCAGTATACAGCACAATTTCTCCTGTAACACACAGAAGATGTGGTAGTAATAATAATAATAATAATAATAATAATAATCTGTTTTTTTTTTTTAAACTGGCCTTTTATTACTTATAAGGAATAAACTTTTTAAAGAGGAGTGAAGAATAAAATGTGAGATGGTCTGAACTCCTGCTATTGTCCATGTAGGCTCAAGACTGTCCTTTTTTGATAGCACATGTCAAAACTGTCTACTGGAAAGGACATCATTAATACTGCTTACCTCTCGCCCAGATAGTCCCCGATGGCGGTTTTGTTAAGCCCCTCCCCCTTATACAGAAACTGGGCAATGTCTTCACTGGTGTTTTTCAGCAGCGAACAGTCGATCAAGAAGCGAATGCCCTGAGGAAGAAAATCAAAACACACACCCCAGAACGAACATCACACACTGAATGAAAACAAGCAGTTCAGAGAAGTTTGTAGTTCATTTTAGTAATTTTGTATGGAGGAGTTTTGGTTGTTTTTTTTCTTCTTTCTACCCATTCAAGACCAATAATCCATAAAATATCTCCTTTTAGAAAAACACCTGTTACAGTATCACCTGGTTGTTCAGGGGTAGCGTCAAACTGTGGGTGCGAACAACCAGGAGTAAAAAAAGTACACAGAGTACATGGCTTTAATAAAAACAAACAAACAAACAAACAACCAAAACAGAGTCAGGGTGTCAAATTTAAAGACCAATCACACTAATGGTGTTTCAGGAAAAGGCTGGAGTTACATTTTAATACATGATGCAAATGCAAAAAACAAGGTTTGTGTATTTTATATCCTTGTCAGCTGAAAGAGGACACTTTTCCTAAACTAAACTAAAACAGACTGATAATCAGTAGCTGAACTCACATGAAAGAAGAAAGCACTGCTGCATAAATGTATTTACCTTCGCAGGATCCATGTTGAACTTTTTTCGGCCCATGGCCATCTGTCTATTCCTTTGCATGTTTTTCCTAAAATAACATTTTAAAAAACATAAACCATTAGTGTGTAAATCATATTTATTCATCACCAGTGAATTTAAATTTTCAATGCCAGCCCAGCTCTCTGTTACAACAGCCTGGCTTTTATCACCTAGAATGGAAAATATTGGATGGATTTTTTTTTTTGTTTTCTTAGTCAAAGGAAATGTCTGTTAGACCTGCCTGCGTAGCACCGATGTTCTAAAAACAACCTCAGTAACAGTCATGCTGCCCATGTTGTGCAGAAAGTTATTTCAGCATATATGCAAGTTCACTTCCCGCCTGGGGGCGTCTGTATTCAGTAACGGTCGTAGGCTAGACTCCCCATGCTAGGGACCTATGGGATCTTCGATATCGAATATCTTCGATATTGATGCCGAAACATCTAGTAGTTCAGAGTTCCAACATTCGGAAGAAGGGACTGCTCTCATAGCTAGAGACTGACGAGGTACAACATACATGCTACAGCAAGGGGGAGCCAGGACGACAGGTCAGGGGGGAGATATCATCATCTCCATATGAGATTGGCCCCAAGTGTGATAGAAATTGAGTGTGACAGGAACTGACCTGAAAGACAGGATCATGGTGAAGCTTAAAACCCAGATCCTCCATGAGAGTACATGAAGTACTCTCAGATACAAGATCAAGGGAGGTGCCTAAGCCTTGCTCTTGGAAACTGCCAAGCAAAAACTCACAGCCTTGTGGTCTGCGTCTGGCAGTAGAAAAGAACAAAATGAACATTGCAGACATCGAGGACAGCTACAAGTACCTGGGGATCCCAGGCAAATGGGAACTACTAAGAGGCTGCTAGGAAAGCTGCAACTACTTGCAGAAGGTCCTGAGGAGTCAGCTCAACGGTAAGATCAGGTGATGCCCTGCCCATGACCCTGCGGCACTAATCATGGCAGTACAGGAACAAGCTCTGAGCACAAGATCCATAAAGGCTGGGGTCTATCACACCAGGCAAGACCCCAGGTACAGGCTGTGTAAAGACGCCCCTGAGACAATGCAGCACATAACAGTAGGGTGGAAGATGCTAGCAGGCAGGGCATACATGGAACACCATAACCAAGTAGCTGGCATAGATCCTGTGGGACTTCCAGATACAGACAGACAAAATGGTGGTGGCTAACCAACTAGGCATAGTGGTGGTAGACAAACAGAAGAAGACGGCCATAGTGATAGATGTTGCTGTCATTCAGTATCGCTACATCAGGAAGAAGGAACACGAGAAGCTGGAGAAGTATCCAGGGCTCAAAGAAGAGCTGGTAAAGATGTATAGGGTGAAGGTAACAGTGGTCCCAGTAGTACTCGGAGCACTAGGTGCAGTGGCTCCCAAGCTAGGCGAGTGGCTCCGGCAGATCCCAGGAACAATATCCAAGATCTCTGTCCAGAAGAGTGCAGTCCTAGGAACAGCTAAGATACTACGCAGGAGCCTCAAGCTCCCAGACCTCTGGTAGAGGACCTGACAAGCTTGAAGGATAAAGGATGAGAGGGGAATTATATGATAAATATAGAAAAGAAAGACATTTTCCAAACATAACTGCCAGTGTTGTCATGTTTCTTTGTGAAATAAAGCCAAACTTCAGGATGTTCTTCCACCATGATTTCTTTATCTTCTAAGTTTCTAGTGGTCCAGACAAATCCTCTTTATGTTATTGTTATGCAATATGCAGCTCTCAATAAACATGTCAAACTATTTTGACAACAGTTGACTGAAACCAGTTTGTGATTCATATCCTTAGTGAATATCTGCCTTGAATGTCAAAATAAGCAGTCTGAAGACTTTTCATGTCCCACTGGCAACCTTAATTGGGCTTATATTCTGCTAATTATCTGATGGATTAATCAATAATCCCATAAGGCAGTGCTCTAATGGTTGGACAGATTTTTTTGGTCTTTTCTCTGACTAGAAATCCTCCAAAACAAAGGCTGAGGAGAGTGCTGCTGCCTACGCACAAGCACAGAAATGGTAGTTGAGAGATAGTTTACCTCTCTTCAGTCAGGCCCAGGTTTTCAATCTCGCTGGTCACCTCTGCTATCTCATCCTTCAGCCTCTGAGTGCAGACAGAAAGAGAAGGGAAAGAAGTGATGAAACAGAAGGGGGAAGGAGAAGGGATCATTATTTTGATTGTTTTTTTTTGAGTACAGAAGCTGAAGGGAAACAGCAGCAGACATCTACATGTGCCATTTGTGTGATATCTAACCCTTCAGAGGAGCCCTCTGGAGATGCTTTGATCTTGCTGTCACAATGAATTACACATGGTGGTCTGTTCCACCTACATCTCACTGACCAACATCCATACAAGCACTTCCCACTAAAGAGATGACCCACTAAAACCCCTAAAAATGCAGATATGACTCACACACTCGCAGACAGACTCATCATTTTTCTCTGCTGGGTTACATGCAACAGCCACCCTTTAAAAGAAACCTCTCTGGGATCTGTAACACCTGTTCCGGGGTCAGAGCCTACAACCCCTCCTGTCCCCTCTTTCCCCCTTCATACCACTCCCCTCCCCGCTGCTGACCCAAATTTACCAGACTATACCCCCACACCCAATGTCAACATTGGTGGGGAGACAGGAATACGCAGGACCAAAGACTTTTGATTGCCAATGGTCCTGAGAAGAGAAAGAAATAAAGACACAATAATAACAACAAAAGGCTAAGATAATTACAGAAAATGGACAGAAGCAGATGAATCGGTTCTTAGACATATGAGGTTGTGAAAACAAGGCTACATCACCATCAGCTAAGGTAAATAAGAACTGTGTCCTCTGTCTCCACTACTGGAATATTTCATGGCTCATTACCCATCAGGCCCTGAGGGAAAGACAGGGCGGGGCTTAGTGAAGAGAGACGCTAAACGAGTCGACCTTGATAATAAACTCCATCCATCAGTTTACACAGTGCTGTTGCCTGGAGGCTGTGTGTTTGAGTGTTTCTTTGTGTGTGTTGTGGATTCCCACCACACTGACAGCTCTCTGCTATAGATCAGGCTCAAAATATTTTTTTGGCTTACCTTATTAAATCTCAGTTTAAAAGAAAATGGGCCTAATGTCACTTTTGTTTGAGTCATCTCTTGCTGCTGATATCATTCAGCAACTACCAGCAGATACATTTCTCATTCTTCTGTGTGCTTGAGCAGGCCTCATCAAAAACCTTAAAGTATCAAATTCTTCCAGCGGATCACTTCCCTCTCAAAAGTAGAATGGGAGGGCTGAGCCCTCAGCAACCAGGTCCCAGATTGGGTTAAGAACAGAGACACACTTGCTTGGGTTCATTTTCAGATTTGGCTTTTTGATAAAGACATGAGATATGCAAAGTGGTTAGGGTTGGTTCAGCTGACCCTGAACCATCTTTTGGTTAGGCTGCTGGAGGCGCAGGCTCTAGGGGGACATCCCATGATGTACTGGGAATTTCTTGACTTCTTTTCACATCCCACGTGTTTATATATTTCAGAACTGTGTATACAGTTTGCATTAATGTCCTTGTCTCTCATCCCTCAAAGTCTTCGTTAAAAAATATGTTGCTAATTTTTATAAATGAGTAAACAGACAATAAAGCAGGGCATGGTTTCTCAGTCCAATCAAAACTCTATATGTCTGGTTTGAAAAGATGGTGATCGTCAAAATGCTCAGACTTCCAAATGGAACTACACAAACCAATAAAGTACATTACATTGCACTGGCTATGTCCATCTTTTATATACAGTCCATTAGGGTTATGGTGATGGATTCTGATGTCGGTGGTCGACGATAGTGACAACTTGCCAATAAAGCTGATCTTTATGTCATTTTCCCAACAAGGCACGATAATCTAAATAATCTTACAAGAGACACAAACTGAAACCAACAAGTTACTCCTGAGTCAAATTCATTGGAGATTAATTTGTTTCAGTTCTAAATGAGTTGCAATGACACTTGCATGTCCAACTTTATGCAAACAAGCATATAAAACTAAAACACTGTTTTAACAAACAATCTGACATATGGAAATGGACGGTGAGTCCTTGTTGTGTGTTGTGTAATTTTCTGATTGACTTTTATCCTTCAAGTAGGTTGAATTTACATTAAAGTCACAAGGCCAGCTTTATCCTCTATCTCACGTAACAAATTTCTCCACATCAAGAACTGACACAGGCAGTCCTGCTAATTTATTTAAGCTTGTAGAGGGAACTAAAGCAGGGGGTTAATGTGTCTCTCCAGGCTGAGAGAGCCAGAGGACACATGCATATTAGAGGTACATCCCCCTCAGACAAAGACGATCATCTGTCTTCAGTGTATACAGTAACGCTCTGGTGGTCATAGCCGTATACACCCTACCCTCCAAACACACACACACCTCCCCAGACACAGTGGTCTAGACTTGGAGGTGAAAAATCTTCTCAAGGACACACAGAGAGAAAAGAATTAAAGACAAAGACAAAACAACACAAAGCAGGGTTTGTAACTCCTGTGTGTCTCTGCTCTGGGGAAAAAAAAAGTTTTGAAAAATAAAATGTTCCAGACAACCACAGGGTGCAGAGCAAGGACAAAAACAAAATCCTGTTTCATTGCTGCTCAGTTAAGAAAGCATTTTATCCAGGCAGTAATTAAGACAGAAAACAGAGACAGGATAAAAGAGTAAACATCCACTAGTACTTTCACAGAAGAATGGGAATGTGATTCCCCTATAATTATGAAATGACGTACAGGGACTAGTGGGGCAGGAACTCAAACACTTTACCAAACTAAGTTTCATCATGATTTTTAAAAGACTGTTAATTAATTCAGTGATAGCTGCCAGAGCAATGAATAGAGAGCTAAAAGAAATACTCTTAATGCAGTGTAACATCACTGATAACTGGTTCACATTACTATTAAAACTTAACAACCAGTTTTCCAAAATACTGTGTTGGGAAAAACACATATATATCCATAATTAAGGAAATTATCATTACATTAAATCTAGATTTCCCAACAGGTAAATGTGGGACACAGCTTTTACTCTAGTAAACCAGCTCCCAGTTTGGGTTCAGGGGACAAAGCCTCTCTACCTTTCTGATAAAGCTAATATAAGGGCTGGATAAATGATACCTACTTTATGCTGCTACAGACCCCATGTTAATGTGGACCTGGATTATTTACAACTCAGTATTTTTATTCTTTGGATTCTAGTGCGGTAACTTGACAGGGTTTACAGTTCAAAATAATCCTCATTCATTTTATAAATAAATGGTACAGGTCCTTGGTTCATCCTCTGTCCAAAACAAGCAGTTTTAGCTCTTCTCCATTTAAACCATTTTTCTGCCGATTGGCTGTCACTTGCAAACAGATGGTTTGAACAACACACTTAAGATCACTAACATCATATAGAATCAAGAGCAAACTCTCCTTGTAGACCAGGTCTACAAGGAGAAACTGTGCCAAACAAAAACAAATGTTTGACTTTAGACCATGACATTTAAAGTGGTGCAAAATAGATTTGCTTTTTAGCAGACCTCAAGGATCAGATCTTTAAGGGATGCTGAAATGCTGAAAGAAATAAGAGAACTTAATTTCAAACCAACCCTATGTACTTCAAGGGTCAGTAATTCAGTCGGTTTTCATTATGTGAAGGTAGAATTTTGCACAACTTTTTAAAGTTATTAGAGAAAGAAAGCAGCTGATTCGGAGGAGGTCAGGCAGGGACTTTTATCAGGTTTGACTGAATTTTAAAGTCACACCAGCACCACCTGCCCTACTCATCATGAGAGTTAAGAGTTTCTCGACTCTGATTAAATACAAAGCAAGCTGAAAGATAACTATCTAGCTATCAGAACACAAGGAGATGACTTTAAAGGTCAGTCAAATTTAAATCTGGTTTAAGTGTTTTTCAGGGGCGGAGGGGGTTCCATGGACCAATTCCTGAAACCTTTTGATCACATCTTTTTGGCACCAGAATTGGCCCAACCAGTGGAGGTAAACAGGTGCCAACAAAGGATCTGGTTCTGCTGGAAGATTACTCTTCCAACTTTAATAATAATGATTGAAATATTATGGATGGATGCTTAGTAAATGAAATTATATTGGGACAAAGAGTGGTTGAGTTTCTGATGCACATACAAGTGACTTTATTTACATCCATCTGGTCAAGTGGACATACCTATGTGCATCCAGTTCCACAATAAATTAGATTAGATAATTATAAAACAAGACATATTTCAGACTTTCATGCTTTAAACCCCAGATGAGCTCAGCTTGGAAAGGACATCAACTGGCTCGGACAAAGAATGTGAGTGTACTCTTACCTGTATGTCCTGCAGCAGCTCTTGTTTTCTGCGCCGGATGCTCTCCAGCTCCTGACGCTCCTCTGGACTCAGGTCATCAGGCACTGAGGACAGAAGTATACGCAACACTAAATAAGAGACCAAATACTCTCCCTCAGATAGAGAAGAAATACAAATGTGAAAATCCCCTCTGGAATCAAACTGAAATTAAACAAAAACTACAAGAAAACCATACACACAAATGAAGAACAGAGATCTGAAATTCCCACTGCTCAGGGTCACTATGGCAACACAATCTTTGATCCGTCATATACCCACCACACCACCCCACCACCACCCAAAATTCAGTCCTGAACTAGAGGAAGAAAGAAAACCTCTCTGTCTTATATAAACACACAAACACACACAATCATTTTCATATCTTAGTGACGACATCTCAGTGACATAATGCTTTCCCTAGCTGCTGACCCTAACCATCAAAAATGAATGCCTAACTCTAACCCAAAACTTAACCATAACCTAACTTTAACTTTGACACTAAAACCACATTTTGAGCCTCAAAAATGCCTTCAGACTCATGGGACAGGCAATTTGTCCCCATAAGTATAGTAGCATGCCAATCTTCTGTCCTCACATGTATACACACACGCACTCACTCACGCACACACACACTCTTGGTGAGGTTATATTACTGCAGTGGTTGAGAAACTTTTTCTGGCATGTCCCTTTCAGAGGTCAAAAAAGCCCAAGCACCATAGTTGTTACCAGCAAAAGGGAATAAAAAGTGAAATTAAGATCAACATGATAACATCGGTAGTAACTTTGTCCCAAACCATATTCTTCCTCTGGTCATCCACACAAGTAAAAACAAAAAAATAAAAAAACAATAATACTATTTGCTATTTACTACAAGATAATAAGAGACTATAGTGTGAATGATTTATTCACATGAGCTCAGTACTTAAATCTCAGCATGTATTTAAATTACAAAAACTGCACCAACACTCACAGCTCCTGGATAATTAATCTTAATAACTGATGATTCTTGCTTTTAAGGAAGGCCTTGGTGAACTTTAGAGAAAACTCTGCACTGACAGGTATAACAGCAAATTAAAACAGAAAAAAAAACGTAAAACAAAACAAAAACCAAGTGTGTATTAATAATGTAATTATGAAAGCACAACTATACACAACTAGAGGAAAGAATTTTAATGTTGGTCTGGTTTGATTAATTCTGTGATCACACCTTTCCCAAGGAGCCTTTATGACACTGTGATGAGTCTGTATGATGTATGTGTACTTCCTAAATTTTATAATCTGACACATACAATCCATATCATAATAATAAAAACTGAAACTAATAGAAGACAAAATAAAGTAAAACAATAGATCTATCAGATCAGATTTCATGTACTATCATGAACTTTATAACATGAGCTGAAGGTTTTGTTACTGAAACAGGATGTTTGTTTTTGGTCTATAAAGAAAAGAAAAAAAAACAGTCAGACCTCACATACAAACCTCAAAGAAAACATCTGATGACTAACAGTTGGCACATTAGACTTGATATATTAGTGTACCTATCAAAGTTGAATGGTGTTCCTCCTTATGAGAAACACCCCAACCGTACATGAACGAATGTGTACGCTGATAGAAGGGAGGTTCATGTACCCACAGACACCCAATATATCTGCAGAACAACGATAACACAGGAACAGACAAGAGCTGCTGATACACGTACTTGTGGTTTTTCTTAAGAAAGCTTGAGTGGAAAGAAAAGGAAAGAAAAAAAAAAGTGTAAAAACAACACATCGGGTTGGCTCAGGACAGGATTTTGTAGGTTCGCTATGATTATAATGTTATCTTTTTTTGACAGAAATCTCAATTTCCTGTTAATTTTGAGCATTGTTTAAACAAAAACTTCCATTTTGATTGAACAAACGAATCCCCAGATAAGAAACCTGGTTGAAAATATATGAACATTTTCATGATTTTCCTCTGGGACTCAGGCTCAGGGACCACAGCACCATTGTGCTGATGTGGAATATTTCTTGTTTCACACATACATATTTGCACACAGCTCACCTCTACATTGTCAACAGTGAATCTTCCTCTTGTCTGTGCTTCACAATAAAACTACTGTATGAAATGCTCTAACCTAAGAAAAAGTGGAAGAAAGGTCACAATTGACGTTGAAAAACAAGCAGCCAGAGAGGACAAATCACGCTGTGCTGCTGCTGTCTGTCGGCCTCATTAGAGAAGTCCTGCTGAGAGATTCAAGTCAACTGTTCACTTCACTTTGCCATTGTGACCATGTTACTGAGTGTCAACCTCTGCAGAAACATTTATCAAATGTTTAACACATAAGGTACTCTAGGCTCGTGTTAGTATGTTGTACAATATAACTAAAATACAAATTGTTAATCAGGGAGTTTTTACAACTTCTTGGAGTCTAAACGTTTTCACAGCCTTTTGGGATGCCCACCACTTTAAAGACTGGCGTGTGAAGGTTAGCTTTGAAAACCAAACTTGCTTTTTTTCTTATTTTCTGATCGGTGGTAAGGTTGGCTTGAACAGGAAAGGAAGCTAGCTCCCTGCAAAGGTGTACAAGAAACTGATCAAAGAACAAAAAATAGAAACAGACAGTGGCTGCACTTAACAGCTTCCCTTGTTTTTAATTGCTTGGGCTCCCCTAACTCTGAGGGCTTCTCTATTACAACTTCTGTCCTTTAAACGACAGGACCGAAACAGGCAACAAAATCCAGAAGTAGCCCAGAGACTACTTGTTCCACATATTTTTCACACTGCCCCCTGGTGACAGCACACAGGTACAACATGTAGCTGTTTTATATACGGTAGGCTGTGCGTAGGGCATCATGACATAACATCAGACACATAGTTTTGACTGTATTTGTGAGGGGCAGCCAATCTGCAGAGAGATGGCTTAAAGAGTGGGGGGGGGGGGGGGGGGGGGTTACGTGGCTTTGTGATGGCTGTACTGGAGTAATGTTTACTTTGGGTTTCTTCGCTTCTTTTACAGTATCGTTCAACTTCACAGTGGCACACATAGTTTACTGGTCTCAAACCTGCTAGTCAGTAGCACACTGTATTATTTTTTTAGCGGTTGATAAACAGCTTGTAGGTGCACTGCCTCTTTCAGGTGGTAGATGCACATTACTAACAGACACTGGTAAATTAAGAGAAAATATTTTTTTCGCTTAACATCTTAATGAGTAAAGCTTAACAACTTTATACAAGATGTAATCTAGCTGAGGACAAATCTTACAGATCATTTCTATATTATCAGTTAATACCAGACTGGACTATGAAATGTAAGTAAATTCTCACCAAAAGTTCTCATAGAAAACAAAAGTATGACAATCTAAGCAAACTTGTAATTACAGTACGTTTTTGTCAAACCATTTAAAAGACTTGGGACCTCCAGACATCTGTGATTCTGTCAAAATCCAAAAATGGCACCGAAGGATTTAATATAATTTGTATTTGTCAGACTTATAAACAGTGATGAACTGGCTAGTCACGCACACCCCTGACCCACAAAAGGAGGTTTAAGTAGGCTGCAGCAGCTCTTATTATAAACCTGAGGGCATAAACAACAAACTATGTGAGTATCGAGTCAGTGAAACTGGCATTCACACTGACTTCCCCTCTATGCTAAGAGAGGAAATAAAACAAACGATTTATGACAGCTTGTGAAAGAAAATATCGTCCTTTTCTCAAACTGACACACACACGCACACACAGACACACACACACACACACACACACACACACACACACACACACACACACACACACACACACACACACACACAGGCATAAATACCAAGACACCTCATCTCACTCTGCAAACCAGCTGCTCTGCATAGTCTCAAGGGCACTGAGTGTGTATTAGTGTCTCTGCTAGGACCAGCTGCTTGGCACATCCAACCATCAAACCTAGGCCTAAAGTTTGCTCTATAACCTGCTTCCACCGTCTGCACCACATCACATCCTCCTGAAGCAGAGAGACAAAAAAACCGCATCAGTCAAGCTACAGTTAGCATCTGTTCTGGTTTCCGTTCTCAAAAAGTTTCACAAGAGGACATGCACTCATTCAGGATAACTGAACACCTACACATTTGCGTCATAATTCTAATACTCATACCCAAGAAAGCTTCTGTCTGCCGAGAGACGCCACCGGCAGCAAGAATGGTCCCAGTACAACCAGCTCAGGCCAGTTTATAGCTCTGAAGTCCACACAGCTTTAGGTTTATCATCACTTCCAGTAAAAGAAAAAGCGTGTTTCTTTCAAATAAACCAGCTTTGACCAAACTTTCCAATCCCTAACCCAAATCCTGTGGTCCTCCAGTCTAACCTCTGTAGTCCTTATAACCTCATTCCAGCAAAGGAGGGAGGGCAGCAAATGAGGATAAGGACAAATGTGTGTTTAAGAGGGGGGGAAACCCTTGAACTCTCATCTCTCTCCCCCTCCTCTTCCTTCTGTCCATCTTGACTCCTCCCTTGCTCATTTACTCCATCAATGAACGGACTCCCCCACGTGGAGACTGGGGACCAGGAGGAAATTTTTAAAAAAGGATGGGGGGGTACAGCTTCACATGAGCAAGGACATTGTTTGCCTTCCAGCCCAATGAAGCAGTTTTAGCCAGTAAAAAACAAACAAGCAAGCATTTCAAACTCTCTTTCAAAGACTGTATTAAGCTTATTTGCTGTTTATTTAGTGTCTTTGACCTCCAGAAAGCAGTTTTCCTTTCATCCACAGCCACTGAATCAGCTGACTGTGTTTTAATGGTTAACACGGAAATGTATAGATCTTTGTTAAGTGATGCAACTCAGGCTCCATGCAGTTAATACCACGTGTAGCCATGAACCGAAGGCCTGTTCAGAGCTGGAAATAACCCTTGTGCGTCTCCAAAACAAAGCCATACCAAAATATATGGTAAAGCAATGAGAAGGCTGACTCACTTCTCCTGGGGATGGAAAATGCAGCCAATATCAAAAACAACAGTTTATTCTTCTTTCTCTGCTCATCACATGTGTTTGCCACCAGAAAGTACCATGACCCAGGACCTAAGGCAAAGCAGTTTGGTTACGACAAGAAAAATATCTGTACTTTGAGCTCTCAGCGTCTCGTAATGCTCACAAGGCAGTAATTGTCTGTTTCAGTGTTCACAAGCCCATAATTGTCCATTTCAAGGATAACTGGCTCAACAGTAAGGATATAATCCTCCCTGGTTGCATTTGTACAGCCTTAAGACTAAGTCCAATAAGCAATGAGGCTAAAACCGATAAAATGAGAAAAGAACATGAGGGGGAACACGATGTGCCCCGGAGAAGAAATACTTAAATTACAGAGAAATAAAGTGCGGGCATTATAAAATGTCAGCTGCAGTGCACAGAAAGTGGAAGAAACACACTACTAAAATGATGCTCCAAAGTAAGGTGAAATAAAGCTTTTAATGCAGTTCATATTACAGGAAGTTCATTTTGATAGCTTTCCCTTGCTCTTATGAACATTAAGCCATCTATTTTTCAGAATAAGGTGGGGCACCATCCTGTATGAGATTCTGTATGTATCCTGTCTGTCATTTTCACAGGAAACAGCAGCGGTGCTGCGAAGACGCTGATTTATAATCCAAATTCATAACTATACGTGTGCGTGTGTTTACAGCCTCCTGTGTTGTTGACAACTCTTTGCAGTTTTGAGTGCAGTTCATTCACTTCCGAACCAATAAATGGTTGCATTGATTGTATTTATAGACTCATCTGGTGCTGCACAATAAGTATAGCCCCCCAGGAGGTCTGGCACCGACCCAGATTAATAATAATAGATCTCTTGTGCCAGTTAATAAAGACTGCCAAAGAGCATTAATAAGTCAGACACATGAGGACTTGTTGCTTTCGCTCTGAGTACAGGATATTAAATGCCAAAACACATACTAAAAAAGTACCTGCTACTGGAGCGAGCTCGCCTCGCTTACCTATCCATAACTATGCACAAAGTTATGCTAGTGCGCTAGCTATCCGTGTTAGCCTCTAGGTTAACGCTGTTTAACTAAACCGCGTCAGGTAACTTACCAACTTCGTCTTCCATTTCCAGAACCATGTTCCACTGTTGGTCAGCGCTGTCCCCAGGAAACCACGCTAAAGGTGACACTTTTTAAGTAACTTTAAAGCCCAAATGAGTGGCTATAGTGTGTCTAGTTTTTCAGTCAGTTACCGTTAGACTGGCAGTTGATGACAACTGACTACGAAGAGACAGCCGGTGTCTGGCAGGATGATGGGGGGCGTGGCTTAAGCGGCAACAGCCAATCAAAGACCTATCTATGTGTCTATCTGTCTGTCTGTCTTCAGAAATTAAAAATAAAAATAGGTATGGGTTATTGTATTCATATCCTTTATACTTCATATCCTTTACTTTCTGGTGCTCACTTACGCAGAAGGGGTCGCCAAGGGAGTTTTTACACCGGATGTCTTTTCTTACGCAAACTCAAAGGATCTGTGTCTCCTCCCGGGATCACTTCGTGGAGCTGCTGGTTATCAGGTAAATCTACACTGTGAAAATATAAATTCACAAGCAGACAATTTCTTTATTTCATTTAGGTATACAACTATAGAGGCCTCAACTATAGTATACAGTGTATAGAATAGGATATATGTTTGTGTATGTACTGCATAGTATATATGCATATGCATATACTATATGCATAGTATACACACACTTATGAACTTCATTAGGTACACCTTGCTAGTACTGGGAATGTTGGCCAGAGACTTTGGTCCATAGTGACATGATAGCATCAGATTTGTTGGTTCTATGTCCTTCATGTGACTCCAGTTCCATAACATCCTAAATGTGCTCTATTCGACTGAGATCTGGTGAATGTGGAGGTCATTTGAGTACAGTGACCACATTGTCACGTTCAAAAAACCTAACTAAGCTTTTTTGATGAGTTACGTTATCCCGTTGCAAGCAGCCATCAGAAGATTGGTCATTGTGGTCATAAAGGTACTCGGGTAGATTGTTGTGTTTCATTGATGGTGAGTTGGTACTAAGGGGCCCAAAGTGTGCAAAGAAAATATCTCTCACATCATTATATTTTGCTTAAGGGACATTCTGACCCTGCCATCCAAATGTCCGAGCAGAAATCATTACTCATCAGACCAGGCAACATTTTTGCAATCTTCTGCTGTCAAAATGTGGTGATTCTGTGTGAATTGTAGCCTCAATTTCCTGTTATTAGCTGACAGCAGTGGCAAATGGTGGTATCTTCTACTGACGTAGCCCATCTGCTTCAAGGTTTCCGGTGCTGTGTGTTCAGAGATGGTCTTGTCTATACCTTGGTTGTAACAACTTGTTAAGTAAGTTATACCGTTGCCCTCCTATCAGAGCAATGGTTTAAGGTTTCCCCCCCAAACCTCAGACCTCAGCAAGAAATTTGCCCATTTTTTCTCCAGAGAACTGTGGCTCACAGGATAATTTCTCTTTTTCTCTGCAAATCCTAGAGATTATTATGCTAGAAAATCCTAGCAGATGAGATCTTTCTGAATTATGCAGACCAGCATATCTGACTCCAACTATGTACAGAGAGATAGATAGATAATTTTGTGTAGTAAAAAACTGAAAATTACAGCAACATTATATGTTTGCAACTTCAGATTTGTATGTTTTTATGTCTATACTGATTAATGTGTGAGCTAAAATCACCTTTAATGGCTTTTGGGCTGGGGATTTTGACAAAGTGACATACTTGTCTCTACATTTAATGTTATAATAATAGTACCCACCCGCTGGAAAAGAGAAATATATTTAACAACGAGGGTGTGAAGCCAGAGGAAGCTGGGTTTGATATCAGAGATAGCCTGCCTGTGTGAAAAAGGAAGGGAGAGGAGAGGGTGTAGTGAAGGACGGAGGAAAGGAGGGAAAAGGATTGCAGCTGTGCGCCTGAATTGGTGCTTTATTCAGAGTTCGGACACGTCAAAACAGGATATGTTGGGGTGGGGTAAGGAAGAGCTGCTGCTGTTTAACAGCTTAAAGGGTCAGCTCGGAAAACATTAAAAACAGTTTGCTTTAAGGGGGACTTTTTCTGGTTATGATACAAACAGCTCACAGTGAGGTCAGTCCGTTATCAAGAGTGAAAAAAGGACTTTTAGAGAAGCGGCTGCTAATTTTCACACTGAGATAGAGGGCTAGCATATTTAAAAGCTTGGATGCACTGAACTAAACTGTCTGCACAAGTTGAGGTAACTGAACCAGTAAGTCTTCAATCAGGGCTGACAAAGCAGGCCTTAAAAAAAGTCCACTTCTCATTTGAACTTCATAAATCATAAATATCAACAAGTTTGTGAAGTTTGTCAGCAAAATCACATCAATTTCTGTTAATATTATAGAATTGTGCTGTTACAATGTTTGTCTTTATCAGCCTCATTCCTCTTTTTCTGCACACCAAGTAACTTTAAACGAAGAACAGCTCTCTTAATTTAACAGCAAACTAGAAAACATGAAAACATTTCAAGAGGAGGGTGCTAAAATCGTAATGTCAAAGCAGGCTACAGTTTACCTGATCGACTAAAGGGTTTAGGAACAAAATAAAGAAAGAGAAGCTATAAGAAGCTGCTGGAAAGTCATAAAAGCTCAAGGTAAATGGATGTAACCTGTGTGCTGCTTTCATGGCGTTATAACGGCTTCTGAATGAGCACCCTGACACAACATGAAAGCACCTGCACAGAGGGAGAGCAGTGGGCAGCGATGGAGATTATGTCACTCTGTGCAGCACCCACTGGAGAGGAGGATCCTGGACAAGACCGTGATGGGTGTGCGTCATGTTCTCGAATCGAGCCCACCATCTCACACAAACACATACACACTGACTCATGTATGTACACAGAAATGTCACACACACACACACACACGCACACTACAGAGTGCTCTGTGTCTTGATAGCCTAACTGAAAATCACCAAGGCAACTGAACACTGATAGCACTTTGTGCCAGTCTTGCACTCCACGTCGCTCTGAGCAACATAAAACCAACAAAAAGCTGTGATAACAACAATAATGTTTCATTTTTAAGCACTTTTTTCAAACTCATGAACACCTTGTAATCCTTGAAATCTGCTCACAAATACCCGACAACACATTTTCTATCCAAACCAAGAAGACGGGGTTCCTAAAAAGCTCTCACCTGCAGCAGGTGGCCCCGGGCGGACTGTAGGGCAGAGAAATGCCTGGAAACTGGACGCACAAAGCTCACTTACAGTCCCCATCACACCAGTCAGGAGTTTCAGTGTTTCAGTATCCTCTTTGCAGCATCTTCTTTTTAGTCGTCCTTAAGCCTGCGTCATGTTTTACTAAAAGCAACTCTGGACTCCTTGGAAAAAAAAAAAGGCGGTTTTCGCTCCTGACGGCTACCAGACTCTGACGAACTCTCTGAAAAATACTCTCCACTCGCTCTCCCCCTCTCTCTCTCCCTCTCTCACGCTCTCTCCTCGCTTTTGATCACACACTTGACCTCACTCGCGTATGAAAACCCATCCACCTTTACCACCACACACACACACAAAGGAATCTCGCACTTTAGGGTTTTGAAGAAGTACAAAAGGATACCTATACTGATTATGAAAACTGAAGCAGGCGGTGTCCCTAAAACAGTTGTTGAAGTATTCTTGGAGCTGATGACAAATGTACACACACATGCAAACAGCCTCATATCATCCTGCGTTACTCCCCCACACACACATCAGAGCCCAGTTTAGTTTAGTCAGAGCTGAGTGAACGTACACATATAAAGATAGAGCTGGAAGAAAGATTGCAATAGTGTATGAAGTCCTATGTGTTAAGCAGTTGGGGGGGGGGGGGGGGGGGGGGTATGTGAGCATCCGAAAAGTATTTGAGTCTCATTTAGATAACCTTGACTAACCCATTTGGAGGTCTCGTGACATAGTTCTCATTGACTTATGGTGGAAAAAATGATCACAAAGTCATTTGTGCAGAATAATGCTTATTACTATGTACTAATCATTTTTGCCCTTGGGCCCCTTATCAGATTCATTCAGCCATAGCTTTAGTGTATGAGTTTTTTTTAGCAGCAAATTATTCAGCTCTAAGAGTGGTGTCTGAAGCTGGTAACTGTCAAATGACAGTCAAATGAGTAAGCTTTTGGTTATGGGATATTGTGGAGTGTTTATTACACCATTAATCCTCTGGATTAAGGGTCAGAGATGTTTTATTTGGTATCACATAATAGAGCCCTTTAGAAAAGAATGACTAATGGACAAAAAAGAATGTTTTGTTTTTGTCAATGAAGGTCTGAAGGATAAGTTTTAATAAGTGTAGTATCAGTAGAAAGGTGACGACACTGAAGTTCACAGAATTAACGTCAGCAGCGTTTAAATAGCAGTGTCGGCAGTAATAGAAGCACCAGGCTGAATCAAAACCACTTCCTAGCAGATTGAAAAAGCCAGACAAAACAACATTGTGCAAAGAGGTGTGAAAAATGTCAGCAGTTGTTGTAGCACTCCTTGCATGAGGTTCCTGTATAGACCAAATACTTAAAGCTAAATATAAACTGCATCTGCCATAGAGGCCCAGTGCCACCACTTAGACAAACAATGGCTGAGCTGGCGAGTCTTTTAATTCATAGCATCTCTCCTCTTTCTTTGATTTTCTCTCACACCATTTCCTAGACCTCTATTTCTCTCTTTCACCCCCTTCACTCATTAAATTTGTTCGATCCTGTTCTCTCCCGTTTGTCTCCCTGTAGAGCCGACCTTTTGTGTTGCACTTGACCTCATCCACTCTTGAACTTTTTGTGCCACTTATCGCTCCACGATGTGTCCCTCTTTTTCTCTCCCAGAGCTTCTGTCCTCTCTCTCTGTGCAGATGAACAACCAGAATTAGTTTCTCTGTTTGACTTTGTTAACCATACTTATAAATGCATGTATATGCATATACATACATACATACATACATATATACATATCTATCTATCTATATATATATATATATATATATATATATATATATATATACGCAACTAACTCTTAGAAACCAGGCACCAGAGGTGGCACTTAAAGCAGAAAAAGAGTGGGCGGTGTAATGTAAGCAGCTGCAGTGAACCTTTAGGTGATTTGCATATCAAATTAAAAAAATACAACACAGCATCAGGCTTTGTTGGTCAGTGAACCACAGTCTGCATATTAATCAGCATTTCAGATGATGAATCCTATTCTGTTAAAACTTCTTCTGTTTATCATTCAAACTATTTCAAATATAAAAACAATAAACAGAGTCTGATAGGTGGGTGATGCATCGGGGCTCACTGCACGTCTTTCCCCCGTTTTTTTGGTTTGCACACACGAGTTTATGCAAAAATATTAAAACAACATTGTTCACGTGACAGACATGACATTAAAGTTCATTAAAGCAAAATCAAAGAAGTAGTGAGAAGTAAAAGTTATATTTAAGTAAAAGTAACAATGGATACTATGTGCAAATTATCCACCATATCCTTCAGGCCATTAGGTCGGACTCTTACTGGCTTTTTTTATGTCTCAAATGGAGACATGCAAAGTTCACATTGCATCTTTCTGATGGCTTTGTTACTGTGAATGCATCTCTCATCTTCACCTTTTCAGGGCATCTCAAACACAACAACTTCGTCAGTGAGCCGGGGGAGTCGTACCCTTGATTGGGTGTCTGAGTCGAGTTTGGCCACAGCCTTCATCCTCAGCTCAGTAGATGCATCTATCACTGCAGGGGACTGGGCATCATCTGGTTGACTTAAACTGCTCTTTCCTACAAGGGTCGGCTTAGTATGTCTGTACTGGTCTCTACTGCTCCCATGGCGTTGTAGCCTCAGGATCTCCAGCTTTGATAGAAGAATAGAATAGAATAGAATAATTTGTCCCACAAGGGGAAATTTGGGTGTAACAGCAGCAGGAAAGACACATATACAAACAAACAGTACACAAGACACAGAACAGAAACATACACAATTTTTACATATTTACATCAAGGAAAGTAACATAGTGATACAAGCACCATCCTTCTCACGGAAAGTAGGAAAGACTGGACTCGTTATCGTTGATCTATTTATTGAGTTTTTGGTTCCTGTTGTATTTTTTTGCTTTCTAGTTTCTTTCTGCCTTGTTTATGTTGTAGTGCTTTCTATGTTCCCTCCATTTCAACTATTATTAAAATCTGACTTCTGTTTTTTGTTTTTCCCCAACTTCTATCACTGTCGTCATGTTGCTTCTGAATGGAGCAGGCAGTTGTATTCAGAAAGGTTAAAAAGGCTGTACGCCACCTCATCACTAAGAAGGTGACACATCAGGCTAGCTTCTAGACCTTTTAAGACACTCTCGGGTTGATTGTTGTTGTAGTGCAGAGACGGAGATGAATTTATTTCATTTGCGAGTTGTTATCATGGAAACGCTGGTTTGCTGTTGAAGCATAGACGATGCTCTGAGCAAAAGTGCACTGATGCAACACCGAACGACAGTTGCACAGAGACAAGTTTCAGTGAGCTCAACAGTTATCTGGAAATGATGAATTATGTGAAACCTTTTTTTTCCCTCCTCCTTTGTCAGCTGCTGTCATCATTCACATTTGTACTGTCACACAGCTCAATTAAAGTATGTCAACAGCTGTTAGACAGTTACTGTGAAATTAGCACAGACAGTCATGGTTCTGATTACAATTTATCTTGTAATGACTTTAGTCTGCCTCACTTTTCCCCAAGAGCCTCCAGCGATTTCTCAAATTTGTCAACACGCAGAGTAAAACTCGCAGTTTCTGTTGCAACGAGAGAATTTCCTTTGGGATGAATAAAGCTTTCTCTTTCCTGCTTGGTGTAACACTTTGATAGTCCTCTCACTTTTTTATTTGTTTTGTTTTGTTTTTTAACTGGAATATCTCACTGAACTCTATACATTACTGTGATATTTGGCTCGCTGTCTCCAGAGGATGACTTGTAAAAACTTTTTTCCCAGACTTTTGTTTATGATGAAATCTCAAGAAAACGTATAGCGTAGCATTATTCACATAAGCCTTGGGGAAACGAAAATGAGAAATGCTGAAAGAAAATGCCGGCTTGTACATTTTAAAAATGAACCTGATCAAATTGGGAATGTGTTATATCCTCAAAAGTGTGGTTACCTTCAGATTTAAAATAAGAACAGGGAACAGTTAAAGATAACAGATAACTGCTGGCAGTCTGATGTATGTATGTAGGGACCTGGTGCCAAAGAAAGGAGGTAAGAACTTGGCGTTTTTCCTCTTGTTCCATGTTCTGTTGTCTTCCTCTGAATGACCTACACTCTACTGTGTACATCTTAGTATAAAATCCTGTTATTAAATCTCATAGATATTCTCAGTCCTATGTGTTTTGAAGAGGCAGCTGTGCTTGAACTGAAGGCACCTGGATTTATTTTTAAGGTTTGTTTCATCTTCTTGCCTTCAGCTCGAGCACTTAAACACCATCATGACCTGGATGGATGAGAACCTACACAGATGCTATGTCTCCTGATGGCCACTGGGTGGCATTATAACTACACAATTACAGCAGCCTGTGTGGAAACACGAGCGTGCAGTGCAACTATATGATCAAAAATTTAATGATGATGGACAAAACTGATACGACTTTTGTTTCACTGGGCAAAAAGAAGCTGTAAGAGTTTACTATGAGAGTGTGACACCACGTGACTGCAGAGGTTGTGGCTCAGAAGGTAGAGCAGGTTGTCTACCTCCTAAGAAGTGAAAGGCCAGACAGTTGATCCCCGGCTCCAGTCTGCACGTTCATGTATCCTCGAGGAAGATGCTAAACCCTGAGATGCATCTGGGCTACAACTGGGATCATCACGATGATCAGCCCTTACGCGGTTAAAGGCGGGATCTTCTATCATCATCTTTATTGTCACTGAGTATATTAGCAAAATCACACAATAACACATCTCCATTTTTCATCAAACACGCTGCTTTTGCAACACTGATTTGAAATCACCACAAAGTTGCACTTATGAAACTTTACTTGTGAGCTGTTGTTGCTCTAAAAATGTTACACAGTAACACTTCTTGTTTTCCTGTAAGCTCTGGATTTGCTTCATGAAAGGATGTCAACACTCGGTGACGCAACTTCATTGTCACCTTGTCTCCTCATTTGATCCATCAGGGGAAAAAAAAGATTATAATATGTAAAATAATAATTTTATTTTGCATTTGAGGATGAAAATGTATTTTACCTCTGAAGAAAGCAACATGCAACAGAAGGTTTAATCTTTGATTTGATATTTCATGTGTACACTTCTAATGGTTTAGTTCTTCCTTGTGTCTTCACCGAGTTTACCGACCACAATTGCAAAGCAGAGGGTGCCGCAATAACGCGCCAACCTCACACACTCCAGACTTACTCAACAGGTTCCGACACAAAGAGGAACAGCAAATGTATTGAAGAGAAATGACATGAACGTTCATATACATAAACATTCCCTTAAATATATACCAAGTTGACCTTAGAGAGAAAGCTCAGAGTAGGAAGAAGTGAAATCCTCTCTGGCACGGGATGATTTATACAATCCTGTTGAAATTACCAAGAAGAGAATGAACAGAGATGACAAAACCGCCCAATCTGGGCTCTGCCTGCACATTTCTCAAATAGTTTCCTAGCTGAGTCGACCACCGCATCTACTCGCCCTTCTCTGTCCAGCCTCGCTACTCACTCCACTCTCACATTTGGAGGACGTCCCTCACACACAGAGTACCTCGGTGGGAAATTAGCAGAAGCCAAATGAAGGCAGAGACTGACTGCTTAACACCAGTTTTAAAAATCTTTGGATATCACCAGTACTAGAATTAAAATATACATGAGTGCGGCAACAAAGCAACCATTTTAATTTATATCTGAAGGAATTTTCCAAGAATGTGAGAAGTGCATTGTTTACCTTTGTTTTGACCCCCAAACGTCCCCAGGCATCCTGAGGACCTTCTGGAGGTTTCAGGTGGCACCAAATATGATTGAGAGGAGGCTGAAATATGTACATCAACCTTTATTTTAGATTATAGTTTGCATGTCAGGAGGTTATTTTAAATAAAGTTATTCATTTTTATAGTATTAATCTTATGTCAATAAAGTCTATTGTGTCTTTTTGCTTAAGTCCAAGTTTAGTTGACAAGGTTAGCCCATTCTGAGGTACAAGCTTGTAGCTTCTAGTTAATTTCAGAGGCAGCTGCTGAAACCAAGTGCCAGCTGTGGTCTTTTCTTTTTTGGTTATGTTTTGAGTATCTTTAGATTTGGTGAAGAAACCTCTGGCTCATTGGTAATCCAGCCACTTTGGGGCATTCTAACACTGCCATTTACACTCACTGACCCTCTGTTAGCTACACCTGCTCATTCATACAAATATCATGCGGCAGCAACTTAATGCATTCAGGCATTTGGGTCTATCCAAGAAAAAAGGTAATCTAAGTGACTTTAAACGTCGTGTAGTTGTTGTGCCAGACTCATTTGAGTATTTCAGAAACTGCTAATCTACTAGGTTTTTTGCACACAACCAGTTTCCCAAGCTGGGACAAGTTTGGGAGTTTACAGAGAATATTCTGATAAAGAGAAAATATCCAGTAAGCAGCAGGTCAGTCCATTCATCCGTCTTCAGTGTTTCTGGGGATGGAAGTCTGTTTCAGCTGTCAAAGGTTGAGAGTTGAGGCAAATCCCGGACAGGATGTCTGTAGCAGGCCTTCAGTGAAAATCCCCATTTGATGCCAGCAGGCAGACGGTAGAGGACAGACTGATGTGAGCTGATAGGAAGGCAACAACAAGGGTCAGAAACTAACTCCATCATCAAAGATGGAACTGTATCAGTGGTTCAAGCTTCTGCTGGTGGTGTAATGGTGTAGACGTAATTTCCTTGACACACTTAGGACCCCTTAGTATCAACTGAGCATGATTTAAACACCAAAGCCTAGCTGAGTATGGTCACTGACCATGTCCATCCTCCTATGACCACAGCATACCTATCTTCCAATGGCTGCTTCCAGCAAGATAACACAACATGTCACAAAAACAGAAATCATATCAAACTGGCTTCTTGAACATAAGAATGAGTTAACTGTACTCAAACAGCCACCAGCTCTCCATCCAATAGAGCACCTTTGGGATGTACAAATCTGCAGCCGCTGTGCAAAATTCTGAGAAATGTTTCCAGCATCTTGTTGAATCTATGGCATGAAGAATTATAGCAATTCTGAAAGCAAAAGGGCCGACCCAGCACTAGCAAAGTGTAAATAATAAAGTGGCCGTGAGTGTATATATAAAAGCCTTTAAAGTTTATCGGCCGCACATCCACGGCCATTTATAATCACCAGCTGAGTTAACATGTATGTCATTGGACTGTGGGAAGAGGGCGAAAGAAACCCACACAGACACAAGCAGGATGTGGTTAGGGTGACACTTACTTGATCTCCCACTTGAGGAGAAATGACAACACACAGGCAGCGTGTACTCTTTGAAACTTGTGGGTTTTTTTATTTGATAATACTGAATACTTTGTCCTTCGCCCGGACTTACACAAAGCATCAAACACATGCACAGTCCTCTATTCACACAAGGAACCCATTTCCCATTTCTCTATACCTTTCTCCGGTTAATCGCTCTCACTCTCACGTTACTCCAGCGCAAGAGGACCTTCGACACTACAGCTAAAGACATCGTAGACAAAGACAGCGAAAACACACGCACGCACACACACTCACAAAAAAAAAACAAAAAAAAAAAACAACAACAACCAAACAAAAAAAAGACAGGTATAATAATAACACTGAAAAAAATACAAAGTAATGGAAACTGGAAAGAGTTTACTTTTAAATTATGCCTCTAATACTCCATCATATATATATTTTTTGTTAATGTAGCTTGAGGTTTATAAAACAGCACTGTAAACATTAAGTAACTGCTTTCTAGGACAGCGATAAAGCTTTCATTAATAACTGGAAGGAGCAAGAAAGTCAAAGCTAATATTAAGCGTATAAAGACCTTATTTTTTTATTACTCGTGAAATGAACCGTCTGCAAGAATATATCATGAAAACTGCTGTTTGCATTTACAATCAACAGATAATACAAAGACACTGAAATAACATCCCCGGAGCGCTGTTTTTGTTTCCCTTTCACACATAAAATCTGCAAAAAGATCCCTTTTATCCAAACCTTTCACACATCCACTTTTTTGTTCACTGCAAGTACTACTTTATATGTTATGACAGAGATAGCAAGGGATATGCTCGCGCTTTTTTCTGAATATGAATCACCAAAGCACTCAAAAATGGGCGAAAAATTCTGCACCTGAGGTGGATCTGTCGGTCGGGGCGAACGATAATATCTGTCACATCAGAGTGTTCAGGCTCTTGTCTTTACTGGAACTCATCCTCAAAAAGTGCAAATCTAGTTCTAAAGCAGTAAATAATAATTATTATTATTATCAAGTAACAACAAAAGTATATGCATAGGTTCCTTACAGCTACATAACAAAGAAGAGGGGAGGACGTGAAGAGGAAGAAATGAGGAGGAAGTGTGAGAAATTTGAGATATTTCTGATTGGCCTCTGGGGCAGTGGAGAGGTGGTGTTTAAATTTAGAGCGCTCATCTTCACGCAGCATAGACTGGTCCAGTGAGGCCAGTGACGGTCGCGAAAATCCCCACCCAAAGAAACCAGAGAAGATCATCGGCCGTGCAAGATGATTCACGATCTTTTTAAAGAAAGCGTGTCGTCGTGTGGGCGTGAAAAAAAGTTCCCGGCGGAGACGATGAGAAAACTGTGAATTAAGAGTGCTCGGAGAGAGAGGGAGACAATCGTTTTAAACAAAATGAAATGAAAAAAAATAATAATAAAGGCAACTTGGAATTTGGCTTTGGAATAAAGAAAACTGGAGGATGAGGTAATAAAAGCAGGAAGATGATGGATAACCAATGGCTGTCTGAATACTGGGAATTGATTGGTGGAGATCAGAGCTGTTAAAAATTGCTTTGAAGGGGCAGGAAGTGCTCTGTCTCACTGAGAATTTTTATCCTCCTGACGCCAGCCTCAGGAGGAAGTTACATCACTTGACCAGTCTATGTCTCATGATGCTGTTTTGTTGTTTTTACAGAGCTGCTGTGTCTGAGAACAACCCCTGAGCCTCTCCAAACATAAAGAGTGGCAAAGGGTTGTTTTCAGACCAGCAGGTCATTTCTGTCACATTAGCTTTGCCTTTTTTTTTTTTTTTAATTATAAAAAAAAAAAAAATCACTTTATTTCATTGGAATTGTGTACATTTATCTCCGTCAGGCTCTGCGGCGTGCAGTCGCATGTGCTTAGGGGTCCTCGGCATCCAGGAACTCCTTTTTGGGTGGTGCGACGCCGCGGTACCAGGAGCAGGAGCCGTCTGCCCTCTTGACGCAGGCGTAATGGTTGGCTTGGCGACCGTGCACCTGCTTCTCGATCATCAGGTCTGTCCACAGGCACTCCTCAGGAGCCGAGATTTCACAGGGCAGAGAGGGACAGCGCACAATCTGCAGAAACACAGCACAATCCGCTCTTTATGACATCAAACTATCAGAGATGGGTGTCACCTGAAATACCACTGCTGTTAGAAGACCATATCAAATATGCCTTAAGGTCTAATCCTCCAGATTTTCATTAAATCAAGCCTCAGTTTTGCTTCTGAACTTTCAGTGCCAGCATGCTCATATTACCCAACATCTACCAGGAATTTACTGGAAATGTTACAGCATGTAATCTGGAGTCATTTTATCAGCCTGAGTAGCTGTGGTTACACGCACACATTTTTTCCTCCTGACTGAACTCACGTAGATTTAAGATATCAGGGCAACTGTTTACATAAGATTTGACTGTCACGCGGTTTGGTGTTTAGGCAGCCATGTATCAGTAGACATGCTTTCTTTTTGGCATCTCCCTGAAGATGGATAGCCATCACCTGCTCAGTGTCTTCATTATGATGGTTTTAACTCTTTAGAGTTTTAATACAAACAAACTCTCTGCCCAGGGGCAGCTGAGCTTGGAAGCTGCTATTTTTGGAAAAAGCAGAAGTGTATGTTTCCAAAGTTACTTCAACATGGTACAGCCACTCCTGGGAAGTATGTGGCATTGTGTTAAAACACACCTGAATGCTCCAGACCAACAAACTGCCAAAATTCCTATGACCGAAGTAAGAGTGTACTTAGATTGTACCTATATGACCATAGCCAGAGTTTACTGATTTATCTCTCCATTTAAAGAACTTAAGGAAACAGAACAAGCCACTATTTGTGCTTCAAATTCAAAGTCTTCAACTTGTGAAACACTAAGGGGCTTTTATTGTGAAACACCCAAAAACATTTATAACAGATTATTGCCATTTTTAACTTTTAATGAAATAGATCTAATAGATAATTGCCTAAATCATTATTACATCAATAATGAATCATTTGAGACCCTCAAAGTTTTCCATCAGCTGTGTCCTGTAACATTTTGTAGTTCACAAAAAAAAGTTTGCCTGTCTTAAAAGTAGAGCGCCCTCTGTAGGAATTTAGTAAAATGAAAATGCACACCTATAACAATCATTTGCTATGAGATTTGTTAGCATAAGATTGCCTTCTGTTGGTTTTTGAGGTACTGGTTAAGCTAGGTTTTGCCCATGTGCACCATAAATCTGCCCAAAAGCACCTTTAAGGGTCGCTAATCAATATATTACTTTGTTCCTATTAAACATCCAAAAAGAGATCAGAGTGAGTACAAGCAATCCCTGTGAGGTGAAAGCTCAAGCTTCAGTTCTTTATACTCTTGCCGGTGTATGACTTCATAGAGAAGAGATAATCATAATATGGTCATCTCAGCGCAGAAGCACAGAAATCCTGCCCACCTGAGCTTCAAACCTTATGTTTGCGAGGCAGCAAAAATGAAGGAAGAGGGCTTACAATGGCTTGTGGATGAGCTACAAGATCACAGATTATTTTGAAAGAATACAATCAGTATAAAAAAATATGGAAGTTGAAAACGTGTAAAACGTTCCTTTTAATCTCTAGAACAATTAATAAAGAAAACAAGTATTCAAGTTACATTTACTGCTCTTGTGTTTATTCCCCTGAATCATGCCTCGTCTTGTTTGCTCTGCTATGTCTGGATGTGTAGTGGAAGAAGTGAATAGCTGTCTTTTTTTTCTCCACGCCACGAGATAAACTGCACATGCGAAGGCGGCCCTCTGCTGCCTTACCTTGCAGTCACAGCCCATCTGGTAGCGCTGGCTGAGGCTCTTCTTCTGGGTGGTGCTCAAGGAGTCCCAGGGCATGATGTAATCACACAAAGTCACATGCATGCTGCCGCTGGCCTCGGCCTTGCCTGTATATAAAAAAAAAGAAAAAGAAAAAGTACACGTGTGACAGACAAACTTCAGACATAACAATATGCATGGTAAACACCACCATCACCAAGGCCAGGGTGCATCAGTATAAATGTTCTGGAAAAAAATCTGAACTTGTAAACATCAGATGACAGATTCGTGGAAAACCACTGATGAAATCTGTTACTTTCCAGACTGGTGCCTGCAGGCGTCAACACGGGCCACCTGTCCTTGTCAAGAGCTTGTGTTTATGTTTCGTGCATAAAGGGGCACCAGTCAAAACAAGCGGATATTTCGAGATGAGATTACAAATCTATGGAGGCTGCACCCTCTCCACTTTGCCACTATCTGTCTGCATAGCAGCTCCCAACACGCATGTCCTCGCAGACGGGACTGACTCACATTTCAATGCAACTCCTCTACTCGTTAACCCTTCGCACTAAAGAAACGATGAATCATTCTGAAAGATGCCCCGGTCAGCAGAAATCTAACTTTCTTTCCCACTGCACAAAGTCCCTACATCTTGAGAAAAGAGAGTCGGGGAGAAAATGCTGGCTTCAGCAGTTCCTCCTCTTACAACTCTCTGTAATTACGGGCCAGTGTTTGCGGGCGCATCTCTGACTGTGATGGAGAAACCAGAGCACGAATGACATCACGATCCTCTGTGTCTCCGCTACTCTGCAAACTGAGTCTCATTCTGACGCTGCGACTGCCTATCTTGCTTTAAAAATCGAAATAACCACCACAGGAAGAAAGCTGTGTCCAGGTATAATTATATTTGATGGGCAACACATTGGTGTGCCTCACAGAAGCTGGCTGGGCCTTTTCTGTTGAGGGTTGCATGTTCTCCTCATTTCCTTCCACAGTCCAGAGACATGAACATCAGGGTACTGGTGATATTAAAGCGGCTGTAGATGTGAATAATTGGCTGTCACTGCCTTATGACAGACTGGTGACCTGTCCAGAGCGTACCAAAGAGGTGAGGAGCTGAGGAAAGGCTGTCGGTGGAGCTGTGGGTGGCCGCATGATATATAACCCACAGAGGGCACCAACCATAAAAACATAAAACCCATCTACTAAGATTTTTTTTGCTTCTGTGATCTGAGTACTGCAACAGACTAAAGATCTACTAGTAACCAACAGACAACTTTGTAGATAACGCGGGTAATGAGCTAATCTAATCAAAACTGGAAATCAGCAGCTCATATTCCCATTAGAGGTGGGAATCACCATACATCCCACGATACGATATTATCACAATACTTAATGCACGATACGATATTATTGCAATTTTTTTTTTATATTTTGCGATATTCAGATTCTGTACATAAAATAAATATTGATAAAGTTTACCTTTATCTAATATCAAAGTCTCACACTCAGTCTTTCTCTCATTTCAGTCAGTTTTATTGTTGACAAACTGAACAGTTTGTATTACAGTCTAGTCCAACTTAACTGAATGCAACCATCTGGTACAATCATAGCTATTCTGAACTATGAAATTTATGAAAACTATGCAGCCCATTCAGCAACTGAAGAATTTGAAAGTAAATTAAAACAAAATATAATTTTACATTAAATAAAAAAAGTTTTAAACTTAATTAAAATAAAACATGTCTTAAATTAACATAAGTTAACTGTCATGTTTATTGCTGCCATAAAAAAAGTTAAACACATTTGGACAGTGAAGGAATGTCAGGATTCTTGCTCAGAAAAAGGATCAACATGCTCTGAAGTCAGAGCATGTTCCAGTCCACAAAAACCTTTTTTGCAACAAAATATCGATTTCTGCTGTCCCTGTATCGATACATTATTAGCAAACAAAATATCACGATACTACACAGTATCGATTTTTTCCCCCACCCCTAATTCCCATATGCGTCTGCTCTGTTTAGCAATGACTGGAAACACAGAATCAAAGCCATCCATGCTGTCTTTTATCTGCCTGCTTATTTAAAGAGCATTAAAGTACAACACATTATTTAACAGTAAAATATTGTTTCGTTCAAACAAAACTTAAAATTATGTTCTAGAGTCCTTTTTTGTCCAGTATCATTAACTATTTAAATATTAACTGTTAAATATTTCCAATTTTATTCTGCTTATCCAGGGCTGGGGTCTAACCTGGGCTTTTCCTTTGTTGGGACGTCCCCGGTACACTTCACCCAGGAGGGATCCTTGTCATCCTGACCCACCTCAGCTGACTCCTTTCGATGTGGAGGAGTAGCGGTTCAACTCTGAGCCCCTCCCGAATGACTGAACTTCTCGCTCTATATCTAAGCAAGGGGTTGGCCAGTCCCAAAGTGAGAATCATACTAAGCTAAACCAACTAAGGCCTCTGTCAGACAGGCCTAGAGACTCGTCATTGATCCATCAGGGAAAAGTATGCATTTCCTAACCAGTTTCTGAGTGGTTACAAACCAGAAACTGTGACTCTTTAAAGTAAAAGTTGCACCTTTTGAAATGTGTTGGGTAAAATATTTAGGCAGATTTTATTCCATGCAAACTGGGAACAACTGTACTAATCTCCCAGCAACAAAAGCAATTACAAGGGCCTTTGTGGTGGCGCACCCTCTTGCTGGAGCAGGAGGAGACTAGGTATGGAAACCAATTTTTATCTAGAACTGGGAGTACACTGGCTTGTGGCCCCACTGTGGATGGGTTAACTCTAAATATTGTCAGCTAATGCCCAGCTGTGTTTTGGATTTCTACTATCTCTACAGAAGTTAGAGGTCAGAAGCCTCTAACTTCTGACCCTTTAGCAGCAGAATAAGCAGTTTATCAACTTGTCGCTAACACTGTTTGTCTGTTGTTTGGGCAGTGGGTTTCACAGCTTTTCCTCTAAAGACAAGCAGCTGCCTGCTGTGGCTGACAGCGGTGCTATTGAGACACTGACGCCAAAGCCAAACTGTAACGCTGTGGTCAGAAAGGTAAACAATTGGCTGAAATTTGTTGCTCTGAGTTTAGAAGGTTTGTTCACCACTTCAAGTTACTCTGTTGACTTTAAGGCAGTCACGTGATGTGCTGTTAGTGTTAAATAATGAATACAGCTGGTTTCAGTTTACAAATTTTGAAAAAATGACGCAGATGTTATGCAGATGTAAACAGTCACTAAGGCATAAAATACCTCAGGAGCTTAAGCTGTACCACAACAGACAAGGTCCCTCCCAGTCTCCACAGGATTTAGCCAGCAGAGTATCATTACCTATAATAACATAAACAGCTGCTCCACCAACATGCAAAATTGCCCACTACTCTTTATCCGATCTCAGGTTTGTCTGCCCGGCTGTTTGCACCTGCAGGACCATATCTGATTATCTGTTTGCATGTTCTGTGCTGTGCTTCTCTCTGTCTGTGCATTCTTTCACTTTTTGTTTTATATAATGATGTATACAAACTATACATCATTATACCTATCCCTCCGACAACAGCAGCTTCTTTTCCACAAGCTAGCTGAGATTATCAAATTTCATTTGCAGTATTATTTCCGGGAGACAGGGGATATTCACACAAACCTGAGATCAGATACTCCTTCTTGCCGGTGGCATCAAGGGTGACGCCGCAAACGGCGGACACGGGAGCAGTGAAGACAGATTCGATGTCCTGGGTAGGTCCCTTGAACATCTGAAAATTAAACACAGTGCACAGGGTATTAATAGCGGACTCAATGTCAAACCTTTTTGGCTAAAACAGTGAGGATATTCTTACCTTGATCTGTTTGACCTCATACTGGATCCTCTTGATGGGGTTCCCATAGATGTCGTTCCCAGAATCCACTTCTCTCTCTCCCACCACCTTTGCTCGAATCACTGGTTGGGAAACACAGAAACACGGCGTTAGAGGCTGCAGGAATTCATTGCATTTACTCACTGAAGCTTTCATTGTCTTTCATACCAATGAACAAAAGAGTAGAAACAAAAAAAGTCAAAATGATTCCCACTAAAAACGATAAAAAGGGAAACCTGCTAATGTTTGTTGGGTAATGGCTAAAACTTTGGATGCAGGCCCCATAAGCCCCATACTGTAATTGGTGTTCGTCTGCATGTCCACCAATTAGGTCAAAAAGTAAATGAACGAAACTAACTCCCCCCTAATTAAGTTAAAGTAACTCACAAATGAAGCAAAAGGTTAAACAAAAGGTTAACAACTATGTTACAAAATATCAGTTTCCTTTAATCAAAGCTGAAATTTACGAGTTTGTAAACAAACAAATGCATTTCGACAGGAATCACCCCATCACTGATTTAGCAACTGTAAACCATCTGTAACTTAAAGGGACCTACTATGCTTCTACTTGTTTTCAGTTTTACATACACTGTTACATGGCGTTAAACATGGCCAAAGTTTCGAATAACGAGAACAGTTCGTGTACAAATAATGTCTGTGATCAATGTTCACACGTCAGCCTGCTCTAAACACACAGTTTAGCATAGTTTTTTCTACTTGTAGTTCTGTGTGATGTCACTGAGAGCAGACATCCCTAATATGCTGATGTGCTGAGGTGTGTTGATCAAATCTTCTACTTGTGAGGAATAGCCGCCTGGACAAAGAGGCTTAAAAGGAGGCGTAAAGGGGTGTCCCTAAAGGACATGATTAAATTCAGTTGTAGTATATACAGCATCAAATCACAACAACGGTTTCCTCGAGGTACTTTATGCTGTAAGGTAAAGACTACAATAATACAGAGAAAACGCCAACAATCCCAACACCTTATCAGTGAGCAGCTGGTGAGAGTGAGAGTGCACCCAGTACACAGGAAATAATGACATACCCTATAAATAAATACATTAGTTTCCAGAGTTATAAATGTGAGGCTTATGAATACTGATATCTCAACCTTAATAGTACAGTATACATTATAAATTGGCTAATCCATCATAAATTTATTATGTCTTTTGTAGGGCTGTGTGATATGACCAAAATCTCATATCCCGATATAAGAATTCTATCGTCCCGATAACGATATAAATCACAAAAATGTAACATTTTCTGTAAATTCTGTGAATCTCGTGCAGCTCGTCTTGCGGGAAGCGTTTCCTGATGCACGTCATGTAGCTGGAGTAGAGTGTTTTAACAGACAAAAGTTGTAACAGCCGCCGTTTTCTTTGTGAGTATTTATTACACGGCGTGCTGCGGGGACAAGCCTGTTCTAACGTTTGAGTCTAAGGTTTATTTTTTAGCACCTGACGGCTCTTTTTTACTTCTCATCCGTAAATAATCTGCTCTTTCACGTGATTCAGTTTATTTTGAAAAGTCTCAACAGGATCTTGAGCTTTATTGTGAAAGGTTTATGTGGAACATAAACAAGCGGACACACGATGCTGTTACCGTCGTTGTTGCTAACCACAACGCATAAAAACAGGCGCTTGTCCGTCCGTAGTGTGGTTATATTAAATATAAGAGAGAACTTTAAGAAATTAATATAGCCACTACACTGACCATCCAAACAAAAAAAATATTGCCGTAAACAGTTTATTTTGTGACACCACGAAACAAACGATAGCGTAAAATGAAACGATAGACGTTTTTATATCGTCATCCGATATATATCGTTATATCGAACAGCCCTAGTCTTTTGTTTTTTTCCGCAGCATTTCATCCAATTTTTCTGCTTGTTATTACAAATGAACAAAAGTGAAACCCATAATTACGTTGACTCCCATACAATGTAACACTGCATAATGGCTATGTTCAAAATCTGGCCCTATTTATTATAAAATGCACTACATTTATAATAAGTCCAGATACATGACAGTCATTTTACTTGACTCATAAAAATTTGTCACTGGTCTCAAAAAAACAAAACAAAACAAAGCAGCTGAAAATGTTCACCGCCTACAGAATTAGAGGCCAAAATCAGCATTGCACAGCTCTGATATTCTGAATATTCTGGATACAGAAAGTAAAGGGCAGGTACTTTGTTTGTACCTGCCAAGGACTTTGACTAATAAATAACTGAGCAACACAATCAGCTGCCTCTCCAGAGAGTGTCTCATCCCGTGGATGAACTTCACTGTTTTTTCTCTGCAGCAGGGAATCTTACTTTTCCATCTACTGCAGTGACAAATGATGCAGTTGAAGAAAAAAGCATTCAGAGTGAAGACGTCGATGACCTTGTCAGCTTGCTGGTGATAAAATACTGTTAGGTAGGTTAGGAGCGACTAGACTTTCAAAATAACAGTTGCTAGCAAATCATTTTTGGATGGTGTTCTCTCAGACAGACAAAAAAATAGAATTGAAATAACTCTGGTACATTGGTGGTCATTATTATACCTCTGTTACCCGCCTAAGTAGGGTCTATGTGTGGAAAACACTGCTTATGACTCCACATCACAGGCTAAAAAAAAGCCCAAACCACCCATCGAGCTGCCTTAAAGTCTCATCCAAACACCACAACAAAATGAATTTTAGCATCTAAAGTGGTCCAGTCAATGAAAACCCAACCAGAAGTCGCCATCAGCCAACATTAGAGGAGGGACAGACACATGACTTGGCGTGCAGCACAAACCTTCCTGCTTCAAAACATGACCAGGGAAACCATCACAGGACAAGAGTTGAGGATTAAGAATACAACTTGAAAGCTGATATACTGAGAAGGACTTGGCCAGAGGTTTGTTTCTCACCATGCGTGTGTGTTTGTGCGCGCGTGTGTGTATTTTAACGGCCTGACTGACTTCAAGCTTCAACTATGCTTAGGGCATTTATTCAGAATGGAAAATATGAGCAATACAGGGGGGAAAAAAAACATAAAGTAAGCAGGAACAGAGGACACACACACACACACATCTATAAACACACATACAGTCGACTGCTGCTGCTCTTACACCCTCGGGTTCAGTTTATGGCTTAGAGCAGATACAAATATGGAGGTTCACAGCTCCCAGAGTTAATAGTGTCTCTTTCTTTCTCCTTCTTTTTTAGTCTTACTAAACATGGTACTAAACTCTGTACAGAACAATCATTTAGTCTAAAAAATGTCCAGAAAGTGAAAATGATACAATGATAACATGTGATGTAAATTATTGTTAAATCCATCTCATTATTAATTCAGCTAGTAATTCAGCGGCCAGCCAAAATAATACCTGCCCTCTTTAAATAAACATGTACACAAGTCCAAAATAACACTGCGTTTCCTATAAACACTTCTCCCCATAGCAACCGGTGGTTGTCAACCAATCTTTAGCCTTTTGTGACTGGTGTTGAAATAATTCATACTGAAAAAAAAACAACTACATATATAAAAGGTTCACTGGTAAAGACAGAGACTAAAAGCAGAGTTAAGGAGCCTTTACAATGGTTTTTTGTATGAAAAAAAGTCGTGGCAACAACACATGTGGGCTGTTTTTTGGGTGTCTGTGAATCATTATAAAATTTTTAAATATTTTATCTATACCTCTACTAATAAAAAAGTATTACATTGTTTTAAAATTGGATTGGATTTAAATACATTTAGTCCTCACATCATGAGAACTGCCTGCACGTAATGCAGCTTTTTTCCCTCACCTAATATCATTCAGATCATGCAGTGTGTCTGTATCGTTAAGGCTGCACTTTACCGTTTGACTAACTATTTCAGGCTGTTTGTTAATGTGTAAATATAACACTAGGCTGACGAAATACATCTGCCAATTTAACCATCATAGTTAAGATGTAGCTAAGATCTCAAATGTTCAACATTCATCCATATTTAGTCCTCAGAGCGAGTCGATTTAGGCTCAGATGGCCGTTGGGCTTGCAGTACATTGGTAAAAATCCTGAAGAAGATGATGAAGAAATCGTTGCAAAACAGCCTCCTCAGCTTACAGATGCGCATTTGGACCGTTTTCTTAATCTCAACAACACTTTAATTGGACCTGACTGCTAATTTTGAACTGACACCATGTTTACATGAAAGCAGTGTATTACTTTGTAATGTGAGGCTGTTCTTAAAGCACACTTAGATTGATAGTATGATCACCTTGCTTGATATATAGCCTGAAAACGTAGGCTGTTATCTTCATATTACGCCTCTTAATGAGGACCAGATTTGATCTGAATATTAGATTTAAAGGGTGATATAAACTAATTGCTGTTATTATTACGGCTATTGTTGTGTTTACATGTTTTTATAATGTCTCTATGTGGCAATAAAGTAGGGCTGGGCGATATGACCCAAAATTCATATCTCGATATTTTTTAGCTGGATGGCGATATAAGATATATATCTCGATATTTTTTTTAAAGCCATAAGTTAAGAACAAAAAGAGAGTTCTTAGTCACACTGTGTGCCAGATGTCACACGGGCACTTTTATTTACATACAGCGTAGATGTACATGAAGAAATTACTCAAAAATAAATTATCAGCATTTATTAAATAATCATGGTCCATAAATAAAAGAAAACAATGTTGTTTTTGTGCATAACAAAAAGCTCACAATTGTGCAGTCAAAATGTAAACTAATAGACGCTGAGCATAATAACAAAGAGACAGATTTCACAGCTGCACCACGTCTCTGAACAGGTGCCATTTGTGGTCCTTATACACACACAGTACGTATCACTCCGCGAGGCTCCTCCTCGGTAGCCGTAATCCTCCGACAATCCATCAAGCGGTGCAGCTCCGTAGCTTAGCAAAGTCATATTAAAACATTTTTTGACAGATTGCTGAGCGCTGTGTACCACATAAAATCGGTTCGCGGTCAGTAAGCACAACCAGAATTCATACATAAGGCGCACTGTCGATTTTTTGAGAAAATGAAAGGATTTTAGGCCGTGCACCCCTTCCGGGCTGCATGTCGTTAGAGCGGTTAGCTCGCTAACACGTTGACGCCGTCCAGCCCCACGCACGGGGCGATCCGCAGTAACTCGCTAATGCTGGGCTTACACTGTGCGATTTTTGGCCCATTTTGAGCCGATTTTTGAGTCGTGCGACCGTTTTGGCGATCGGCCCGATTTTGGCCTTCATCGTGCGTCGTGCATCGTGTAGTATACGTGGGGTAACGAGAAGCGATTAACACCTCACGAGCAGCTCCCGATCATCAATCGCTTGGTCGTGAGGGCGTCACCGTAGTTTCTCACACTGCGCACGCGCAAACACAAATGTCAGCGAAAAAGGCGGCGCAGCACAGCAGTGTAGCGTGTGATGTGGACACAAGCGATGGAGGCACAACTTGTAGAACTTTGGAAAGCTCATCCGAGCCTTTTCGATGTGGCATCACAAAATTATCACGACCACAACAACCGTGGAAATAGTTGGATCTACACTACTGCTCAATCACAGCTGCCTGATCAATGTTTTTCATTAGCAATTTAGCAAAGTTGATGGTGGTGGTGGTGTGTCTGTGTGAGTGAAAGACAGAGAGGGAGAGCGAGCGACAGAATTTCTGTTATAACCTTCATTTTATGGACGCACAGTGTGAGCACTCGGGTCGCATCAGAGCATCGGGCGGTATAGTGTGAGACCCTGCATCGTGACCTATGAACTTCTAACCCCTGCGAGTCAATCGTACAGTTTGAGCAGGAGCTGAATCGCGCGACTGAAAAAAATCGCACAGTGTAAACCCAGCATAACGGAGATTTTCCGCTTTCATCTTGTTATTGCCTGCAGGTGAAGCTATGGGGGAGGGGGAGTTGTGTTCAGTGAAGGAGAGGCGAGGCCGAGTAACGTTACGTAGAGACAAAAGTGGACGAAAGAGAGGCAAACCTGCGCCCAGCCCTACAATAAAGGTTTTAGTAACAAAGTAACAAGAAAAACCTAAAGGCTAAATTACAGAACAGGTTTTAATTTACCAGGATTAACAAAGAAGAAGATGAAAGGTTTAAGAACAAATCTTCTTCAGAAGAATGAATCTGTTTTTTTTAATCAGCACCATGAGCACAAACATACTACTTTTTAAGGTTTCTTTTTTTTTTTTTTTTTTAGAGAAACCAAGTTCCCCAGAATCAAACCCCCACATTTTAGTTGCACTTTGATGGTTATGCAAATGTTCAGCTGCAGCAGCCAGAGCACGCACACACACGCACGCACACACACGCGCACACACACGCACACACACGCACACGCACACACACACACACGGCAGTATACCTGTTTGGCACTCGCTCCTGCATTCCTCCCAGTTTTTCCGCTCTCATTTCCTGACCTCATTCTGAGCCACAAACTAATGAGCAAAGAATCAGCAGCAGGACACAATACTGAGAGGAAATTACCCTGTTATTCACAACAGATTGCTGTTATGGGAGCTTATCTGTCTCCCTCAGTGTTGCAGACATGTTTACTTCTCAGTTAGTTTCTCCCCTTCAATAAAGCCAGAGCGGATCATCCTGTGCAGTCTAAACAGTGTGTTGCAGAGGCGGCAGACTACTCAGCACGATGCTAAAACAGCATGACTACCACGAGCCTGCAGGCAGCAGTTTCACCGCAGGTTGATCCAAAAGTCATCCGATCAGCAGCACTCAATCAGCAGCCATAAACCACCAACTGACCCACATTTCAAACGGTCCCCTACCGTCAGACCGGGACGACACATAATGACTTCTACATACATATTAGTTGCACTACGAAATGTTTTCCATGCAAACCCCCATATGAACGCACACACCACATCCTAAGTGCCCCCCGATTCGTTCCACTGCATGACTGTCCATTTCTTTTTTCATACGCCAGTGACCACCAAATCATCCCTGACTCTCTTGGTATGGTTTGTTCAGCTCCAGGCGTATGTGAGCCTTCTGTTTAACCTGTCATTTGAACAGAAACAAACCGCCCTCAAACACAATTCAGCCGGCACCTCTGGTTACACCTGCATGAAGACCTGAAGGCTCTGGTTTACCCTGACACAGTTACCGGAGCTGACATGACGGTGATCGAGTCAGCATGAAAAGGATGAGCTGGGGTGGAGGTGGGTTGCAAAGCAGCTTGCAGGGAAAGAAGTAATTGTTTGTCCAAACACCCCACCTTATATTGGATTTGCCAATAAAATGCATAGAAGTGGATCAGCTGAAGATGAAATCAGAGAGCCAAGCTTGACTTGACCTGCCTGAAGTAACAATTTGCAAACACATTGAAACGTGGTGAACTCCTCAGCGCTTTTGCCATTAAATCCTAATTGTTTCAGCATGCAACGTATGATGTATGTGCTGAACCAACACTGTACACCTCTCCAGGTGAGCCTGAAGCTATTTATTAGCGTTTCCTCCCCCACAGGCTGCAGAAGCCTTTGTAAAATCCTCCTCTTGATTTTCTTCCTAGCTCTATAGTTTTGTGATGATGAAACCTCTGCTTAACATCACAGACTGTTGACACAGGGTTTTAAAGATAATCCAAACATGCTTTTAGAAGAAAAAGTAAATAACAGAAATACTACTGTTGTCCCTCAGAACACTTTTTGTTCATGAAAGGGACAAAGAAGAATGGAAAGCTTATGGGAAAAAAACGGTATAAACCATCCAAATCCAGGTACTTAAGGTTGGTTTGGAAAACTCATAAAAGGCCTTTACTTTTCCGAACTGATCTCCAGTACCTGGATTTGGATGTTTTATTCAGTTTTTGGGTCATGAGCTTTCCATTTTTCTTTGGCAATTGATGTGTTTGGTAAAAGCATCTTGCACAGCTCAGACAGCTCCGTTGCTATCGTGAAAAAATGAAGAAATACAGTTAGAACAATTACACCTTTTTGTCCAGCAAAAGCACCTAAGACAGAAACAGTTCAATCAGGTACTGTGAACACTCCAAAAATGAGACACTTGACTTTATTTTTATTTTTATTAGGTTTGCAATCATAGCAGCAAAATGTGGTTCAGGCTGACATCTGCCTTGTTAGCGCTTATCAGCTAATCAGTAAATCAGAAGATATTTATGAAAGGCTCTGGCTGGAGTTCATCTTTCGTGCACATCGATGTCACATTAGCTACATATTTAGAATAGGTGTGGTGAAGATAAACCAACTTAGTCACTTTACAGCAAATATTTCTTTGTTTCCCTGTCGCTACAGGCAAACGACGTCAGGAAAAACAAACCATCTGTACCAGCTTTATTTTACACGTCACTGTTTTCTACAATCGGTGCTCATTTTTACTTCATTTGAAATTTTTGACATTATTACGTCTGTATTGATAGTTTAACTGTAAAGTTTTTATGCTATACTTTATGCATTTTTTTGTCTTTGAATCTTTTACATTTTTGGAGTGATAATAATTGTTATCAAGGCTGTATAAACAACCATATTATAGGACTTTTGTCATTTAATTTTTTTAGCCCAAGTTTCTTATTAACTATCCTCCAAAGGAGTGCCATTATATTTCTTTTTTAGTGACATGTGTTGGGGATGTTTCTGTATTTCCATGAAAGGACGTGTACACGTGCTGTCATCCACGCCATGTCCACTGCTGAGATCGGTGACTCTGATCTCTCAGACCGCTGACCAGAGTGAGCTAAACTGGGAAAGGGTGAGGGAAGTTCCCCTTTATGGGCAACGGATTTATATGAAAAGAGGATGTTTGTCGCGTTTGTGTGTGTGCGATTGTACCGTGGGTGCATGACACTGCACGATTTTTATGGCTTGTGGTCTGACCTAGAGTATCACTTTGACTGGAAAACAGAAGATGACACACACAAACACACAGCTGGTTCCCGCCTATGTGGTATGTGTATCAACAAGCAAGGAGTGGGATCACATTCCACCAAAACAAATCCCAATTGTCAGAGTGCGCAACTTTTGACAACGTCACTTTGTTGCTGCCTACATGCACATTTCAGCCAACTCTCATCCGACACAGCCCGCCCTTCACAAGCCCTCAAAACCCATTCCACCCCTTCTTCACCTCTTCCTCTGCAGTGTTTCATCTAGATGTTTCTGGGCTGGACAGTGACATCGACCATTGTTGCCGTTTGCGTGCATCCTCCCCCAGCTGTGACAAAAGCTTTCCTGACTCACAGATGCTTTAAAAAAAGACAAACAATTGGAACACCTTGCCTCTGAGACATCCTGTCTGCAAGACCTGCCAACTCAGCAAGAGATTGAGTCACACCTCAAAATAGAGCTGTCAATTTGCAATAAGGAATTACAAGGATGCACATCTTACCAGCACAGACTCAAAAGTAAAATGCAGGATGAAAAAAAACAAAACATCTTCAGCTTTCTTCTTCTCATTCATCCCATGCATATTTTAACTTGCACTGTGACTTTTATTGTTTTTCCCCTCTAAACACACTCTGAACTGACAGCCAGATGTCATCCGAGCCAGTGTGTCTGTGTGTGTCAGTCTACCGTGCATGGCGGCAGGCCTTTAGTTGTCTATCTGGGGTGTGAAAGAGTGTGTACAAGTGTGTGTCCGTACACTGCATCGGAGCAAAGTTGGGAAAACCCCAGAAACATTCCTGTAATTCCTCTCAGCACCACCCCATGCAGGAAGAAACTGGACAGGAATGGAAATTTAAAAAGGAAAAAAAAGGAGTGAGGGAGGAAAGCTCGTGGTGTGACATATTCTGCGGTTGAGATTCAATCCACCCCCCCCACACACACACACACACACACACACACACACAAACCCGTTAAATTTCTCCCTCACTTTCCCCATCCCTTGTCCTCTCTTCAGCTCGCTCCCTCCTTGTCTCTTTTCCCTCTCTGGTGCCACGTTGCCCTGCAAAATGCAGGCGACGCCGCTTCGTCCCGAGGCTGCTGAGGGTGAAGCTCGGTAAGCAAACACTCCCAGAGCAGAGGCTTTGGGTTCACACAGATGATCTCAAACTGCTTCCAGTCTCTTAGCTCTCACGCTAACAGAGTGGAGGTACACCCTTTGAGTTTGTATAAAGTGGATTTTGGGGGAGATTTAAACCACAAAGTTCATTAAGGTCATCATTAACTTATCAATAAGTGTCACAAATGCACTCCTAACTCCTCACAGTGTTGCAGAGCAGAACATTATGGGGATCTGACCTGAGTGTGTTTCTATTTTTAAAAATAATACATCTGAAAGAAGACATTTTGGAGGTCTAACATTATCAACATGACATGGCAAAAAATATGACAATGTGATCTGTAAGTGTAGAGCCGAATGTAGTGCAAACTGTCTGGGCCATGGCCTTGAGGAGCAACACCCCTACCACCACCAGCAGCACCTTCAGGCTTTCCAGGGTTTCCAGCAGCTTAGTTGAGTCCATTCAACCGTGGCCAGAGGATGGGCTAGTTAGCTGTGCAGGAGCCTGGCTCACTGCACGAGAGGCCAGGTAAACATAAACAACAACAACATAAACAACAACAGGAGTAGACCCCGCGGCTGGACTCACCTACGTCGGCGTTGCAGAACGCCTGTTGCGGATGTACCGGAGCGCAGCTGCACGCTTCCACGAGCTCCTCCGCCCGCCACAGGACCAGCAGCGCGAGCGTGCAAAGGATGCCGTTAACGGAAAACGGCATCGTGGTAAACACTGATGGCGATGTTTTTCAGCTCCTGCGTGGATGTTGTGCTCTGCGCAGATGCGTTGCAGTGTGGCTCCAGCGGCAGCGTCCCCTCTCCGTCGTTTTTCTAACGACACACACGTCAACGACAACACACGGGCGCGCGCTCAGCTCCAGGTAAAAAGGTGAAGTTACACGGTGCGTTTGGTGCCCTCCGGATTTCCCCCGACTTTCCGTTTTCTGCAGCTGTCTGTCTGTCTGGACTGTTTTTGTTTCAAGGCGTTTTATAAAGCTGGCCGTGCGACTCCTCCCCCCAGCGCAGGGTGGTCCTGCAGAGGGCGCTGAGTGCTCAGTCGGACCCACCGGACATTTGGATAGGGTCCCAAAGGAAATTTGAAAAATATTGCCCCTGCGCCCTCATAATATCATAATACACGGTATTGGTTGAAAAGTGGGCCTGCACTCGAGTGTAAAGCTGAAAAATTGTTGCAACAAGTATTTAGACAGAAAGAAAATAATATAAAATCATTAAACTTGTATTACTGGATACAAGGTTGTGATAGTTCACACAAACTAATCTAAAAATCTAAAAGTGACATGGAAAAAAAGGTTTTACTTAAGTAGAGCTTATCAATTCCAAAAAGATTAAAAAAAAGTTTGGGTGCTGTGGAAAATATGTATAATCTCACAAACTCATATTTTATGCACATAGGATTACAGAAAACATATCAAATGTCTCATGGAAAGTAGTAGCTCATTTTGATTCCGTTGGCAGTTGCCAATAAAAGGCTTAAAAACTAAGTGGGATTAAGAGGAAACTGTTGGAGGAATGCTTTGCAACTAATTAGGGTTGTTGGCAACAGGTCTCTAACATGACTGGGTATTTAAAAAAAAAAAAAGCTTTACAGAGAGTTTCTCAGAATTAGAGGTGGACAGATGTTCACTGTTCTTCAAAAAACAAAATGTGGAGCACGTTCAGAATAATGCTCCTCAGTGCAAAATTGTGAAGACTTTAAATATCTCCTGATCTGAAGTGCAAAATATCATTCAGATTCAGAAAATCTGGAGAAATCTCTGTGCGCATCAGACGAGGCTAAAAATCAGTATTGGATGTCTGTACTGTTCAAGTCTATATGCAACAATAAATTAAAAACAGGGATGATTCTGTCATGCAAATCACTGCATGGGCTCAGGAACAGATGCAGGTTGGAGTCCTCACAAAGCTCATTTTAAATGGACTAAAGTGAAGTAGAAAACTGTTAATATTATTTCTGGTTTGTTAATAATGCTCAGTTCAAAAACCTGCATCTGTGATGGTATGGGGGTGCGTTAGTGCCCATGGAACTGGCATCTTACACATCTAGAAAGGCATCATCAGTGCTGAAAGGCTTATACAGATTTAAGAGTAACATATCCAGATGTCTGTTCCAGGGAAAGCTTTCCATCTTTCAGTATGACAATGCTAAAATGCATACTGCAGCCATAACAACAGCACAACTTCATAGTAGAAGAGTCAGAGAGCGGAACTTTACTGTCTCATTTTAAACGTGTGATGTTTTCTTTGTTCTGTTGTGAATAAAATATGGACTTATGAGTTTTTACAAACGGTATTTTGTTTTTATTTACATTTTACTGAGCGTCCCAAATGTTTGTAATAATACTTTTTGTAATAATTTTACTCTTTAGTCACAAAGATCATTTTAGGCTTTGTGATTTTCAAACACAAACTAAACTGAAACAAATACACTGATTCTGTAAACTAAGGAGCTATGGAGGAGTCAGGCAGGAGAAAAGGGGAAAACCACAGAGAAGATTCATGGATGTAGTGAAGAAGGACGTGCACAGTGTTACAGACGAGTGACAGGGTGAGATGGAGGCTTACGATCCACTGCAGCGACACCTAAAGGCAGCAGCCGCAAGAAGAAGAAGTCTGTTTGTGTATCTTTGCACTCCTTGATCCTCTCTTTGCTTTCCCACCAACTCAATCGGCTCCCTTCCCTGAGGCCCAAATCTACACCCTCTTCCTCCCCACTTTCAATCTGCCTGCCACATTAAGTGCTTTAAACCAGCTGTTTTAAACCAGCTAGTCTTAAGTGAAAGTGGATTATTAAGCCTTCCTTAAATAAAACACGTAAAGGTGCAGAATCTGTTTTTCGTCTGATATGGAGGAAAAGCCGCAGGCTCACAGAAAGAAGTCCCAAGTGATTATTTCAGGACTGTCACAATGGAGCTGTTAATGTTTGATTTCTAATGTTACAGAGCAAGACAGTCAAAAGAGAGCAAAAAACGATTTTGAGATGTGGGAGCATTTAGGAAGTTTTACTATAAGTGCCTGAATGAAAATGAAGTGAAACAGGTAGATATTCAAAAAAGGGATGGACATGGCCTTAGTTCTATGTGACAGCAGTCACTGCAGATGCTGAAGGGTGAGGATTGGTGCTTTTCTATTCAGCCGCCCAACTCTTTATTTATCAGCGCCCCATTGCCATTTGTGTTCAAGAGAAAATGCAAATGATTCCTGAAAGATGAGATTATTTTGTAATTTTAGAGCCAAAATTATATATAAAAAGGGGTCCTTTAGAGCTGTAGAAACCTGGGTGATAAATGGTTAATTAAGAGAGCTTGTAGACTCCATCAGAGGGGGAATGTGTAAAGGCCTGACTGGGATTGGCTCTGTCAGAGGTCTCGCACTTTTTCCATGTTAAATTCAGAATTACATTATATTACTCTCACATATAAAATCTTAAATTTGGGACAGTCATATGTCAAAGACCCCAAAGTACCTTATTATTCTAACAAAGCACTTCACTGTCAGACTGCAGGGTAAAAGCAGAATGGGTGGCAGAGCCTTCAGCTATGAGGCTTTTCTACTATGGCACAAACTCCCAGGTTGGATTTGGGAAAGACTTTTAGTTCTGTGGGTTTCAGCCCACTGCAGGACTTCTTTTCTTTCATGTAGCTGCAGAAGAACATTGTTTATTAAAGCAGCACTGATACTGCTGAGACATGCAGTGAGTTCTGGCATTCACATGACTCACATAAATGTGTCACAGAAGCCACTGAGTTTACCGTTTTTCCTCACATGCTCCGGGTGCAGCTGAAGTCATGAATAACTTTCTCCATAAAGTTTGAGCATCTTCCACACGATGAACGATCACTGGATTAAATAAACACCACTGTGAGGAGATGTGCTTCAATTGTGTGTAGTTTTATTCCAGCTTACAGAGGTCAGAGTTGACACGGTGAAGGGATCCAGCTGTCAAACATCTCAGATAAATCACAGAGACAGATCACACATTTACCTCTTTTCTGGCAGAAGAGGGCAGCAGCCTCCACTGAACAACCTCACTAGACTTTACTCATGCATAGAGGAACCTTTTCTCTTTTTTTAAGGTTTCACAGTTAAGCCATTAATGCCTTCAGTGTTGCTTCTCTCCTACCACTTTGTAAAAAGGCACAGACTGTAAGAAGGTTTGGGAGACCCCATTTTCCAACATTGAGACAGAAACAATGGAAGCAGCTACAGGAGAGCCACACTCCGACAAAAAAGCGAACAGATTTATTCTGACGTGCTGTTCCTGAGAGTAGATCATTTGGTTTCTCAGCAGGAATCCAGACTGTTGTGATTAGAGTAAGAATTAAGTGACAGCATTGATCAAAAGTCCCACAGCAAACATCCAAAGACAAGCACCAGTTTGAAAATGTAATGAAAAAAAAAAAAGGAACAAAGAAGCATTTCATTGTGATTAATAATCACAGACTTAGGTCACGATATCGAAACACATGAATTGAGTCTTGTGCGTCGAATAGAAAACTCTCAGAGGCCTTTGTTGAAGTAGACGTGTCGTATGCTGTCCCCATATTGAGACCTGATGGAGTCTCTCAGCTCAGGCTCCAGCTTCGAAACAGCCATAGAGCTGCAGGAGGAGGAAGAGAGGACAGAAAGGAAAAGAGGAGCACAGTCAAAGGTTTGTTTGCATATCAAGGCAAAACAAAGTGTTGTAGTCAATGCTAATGAAAGTGTAGAGGACAACACACATTTTTGTCAGTAAAAAAAAAAAAAATCTACTCGGGTAATTAGGAAAGCAAATTATTATTTGACATGTACTTAATATTCATTGTTATAACGTTGTTATTACAGCTCTTCAAGGCCTCAGTAAAGAGTTATAAATGAGTTTTACAATACAGGATGCAAAATACATTTTAAAATGAGCAACATATTAAAGTAAAAAAGTTGCACTATTCTACTGTAAGTTTATAAAATCTCAGCAGGTTTTATTAAAGATAACTAGACATGTGCCGGTCTTTAGCACCGTGTGTGAACACTTTACTTCCTGAACCTTAAGGACGAAAGAACAGGCGATTTTAGGTTTATTCTCTCGCTGAATCGTTCGAGTTCTGGCTTAATCTCAACATAAAGAAAAGTGAGTCTTATGCCCCCCAAATTTTTAAAATAAGAACTGCATTTTACTTTTTTTCTCTTTAGTGTAAACTTACATTAAACATGGACAACATTTCATATAGACAGCAGTGTGCATGCTTTTACTCGTGCAAAAGCTTAAAAAGAGAGTGAACGTAAAGGTGGAAGCCAGTTTATGAGCTAAGGCCCAGTTTAACATGACTGTGAACCGTGCACAGCTGCTCCAGTAGAAAATATAGAATTGGTCAAGTAGAGAATAGATACTCTTTAAAGTTGAAATACTTCCAATGGGGGGAAAAACATGCTCTCCAAACTTAAAATCCATGAGAAAGTTTTGTGTTTTTACCCTAAACACCAGCTAAACCATAAGTCACAGTGAACATCTGGAAAGCAGTTGTTAAGCGTCTTCATTCCACGCTCGCTGGTGCTGCGTTTTAATTCCACTCACCTCACTGACATTTCATTTTTTAGCTTTGCCTTCAGAGAACAATGAGTTATGGACTACTGATCTGATTGTAGACCATTAGAAGCACCTGTTAACCGCACACTCATCAATAATATTTTTCTTTTATAAGCATTTTATATTTTTATGAAACAAGAGCAGCGGAGAGAGATGAGAATTAAACAAAGGGAACGGCATGTGGTACGCATCCTCACCATTTTACTATCGGGTCACTCCCAAACCTAAAATTTAAGGCGGTAAGTCCAGACCTGGGCTGCACAATCAGACTAAACCAACATTTAAATCAATGATCATAAGTTCCCAAGCGGGCTTACATTATAATTTATATTTATAATTTGCTGGTAAGATGGAAATAAACTTGTAAAAATATGATTTGCCACATTTTATATGAGTCTTTCAAAACAAACTAACATACAGATAAGCTGCATCCTTATTTGAAAATCTAACTTCAGTTGAAATTGTTTCCCAAAAGTTAATTTTCTCTGTGAGTTTTAAACTGGATCTGAAGACTGAGATGATGAAATATGTCTGAGCGAGCTTGAGTGAACAACACGTTTGAAAGCTGATTAGAGGCCAAGACACTGCAGCAGGATTTATTGTAACTCCAGGAATTCCAGCATCGCAAATTAATCCACCAGCTGCACTAACACGGACATCTTTTATCGGACCAAAGCCACAAGACTTGAAAACCTGAGCTTTCTGCTTTGGATTTTTAAAATCTAGTCGATTAGTGTGGACTAGTTTCTGTAGCAGAAGCTGATTGTGTGAAACAGCTACAACTTAACTTAGACACAGGTCTTGATAACCTGCTTCCTCCTATAGAGAAGGTTCTACAAAAACTCTTATATTTATTATTTATTCCTAAGTTTTGTCACACAGCACACTGTTTTACTTTGATTTTTGTCAATTCAAACATATGTGAGAGAGAGCATACCATCTGAAGCTGAAGACAACGTGTCTTAAAGTGTTTTAAGGGCTATTCTGAGGCAACTCTAATGAACTCTTTTGATTACAAATACTATATTTCTACAGTACGGAAACCAACTCCACTCCTCCCTTCATCTAGAACTTCTCTGAACACTTTTCAGATGAGTTGAAGATCAAAAATTTGAGTTGCGCTTCAAAAACAGAACCAACCAATGAGCAACTGCGCTGTAATCCTCCATCTTTTATATACAGTCAATGTTTATTTAAACAAAGGACTTTCTTTTTCCCTATTAATGTAATTGTGTGCAGTCCTATGAAAACTAAATACACCCTTACTGTTTCCACAGAAATTAAGAGAGTACGTAACAGCCAGGAGCTGCTAATCGTCAGCAGGTGTGGGAACCTCTATAAAAACAGAGGTTTTGGCAGTTTGCTGTTCTGGAACATTTGCCACAGTCCCAGCAAATTCATCCCAAAGTCAGTTTGTGCTCAAACAATCTGCAAAAACCCAAAAGCTACATCACTGACTCTGCAGGCCTCAGTACAAAGAAAAAGACTGAACATGAAGGGCTTGTTTCTAAAGGTTGCCAGGAGAAAGCCCTTTCTCTCCAAAAGGAACGTGACAGCACAGCTTACTGTGAGCACGGCGGTGGAAGGCTGATGATGTGGGTTTATTTTGGAGCCACATGATCTCTACATCTTGTAGTCATTAAGTTAACCGTGAATTCCTGAAGTATCCTCAAGTCAAATGTGAGGTCTGAGGCTAAAGCTTGGCTGAAACTCTGTCACGTCACAGGAAAACGATCTTAAGCGTAACAGGCGGATAAAGAAAACAATTGAGGTGTTGCAATGGCCCAAAGTCCAGACCTCAACCTCATTTAAGAGAATAAATGAATGCTCGCAAACTTCAACAAACTGTAAAGAAGAGTGGGTCACAATTCCTCCACAATGACCACCAAAGCACAGAGAAAATGTACATAAATACACATGTCAAGAAACCAGGCTGACTAAAGCTAATTATTTCTTGATGCTCCTTAAAGTCCACAAACTTGTGTGAAAGTAAAGAAACAGTTTCATTACCATCTCTGAGGGAACAGGGAGCAGGCAGCCGGCACCATGAAGATCAAACTTTGGGGAAAAAGGACAAAAGTTACCACTGAAATACTCCAGAGGACATTATAGTACACCTGACCCTGTAAACTCTCTGTACTTACAACCCTCCCACCAGCATCACTTGAATTGGTCCATGGAGAAATGTGATTCTCTGTAAAAAGCGAGAAAAGCACAATGAGGACAAATGCACACATTTAGCAGGAGAACGGTAATGAAGACGAACATCATACCTGCATGAACTTGTATTTTTCCAGCCTTTGCATGATGATGGGGAGGACAACTGACAAAAGGAGAAGAACAAGAACATTAAGTGAAGAAGAGAGAGAGGATTTACCACATCTTCATGACATAACTTTCTCCTAAACACTTCTTTGCGTACTCATTCCTGGTGCGGCCATGGTAACCCGAGAAATGACCACCTGAGCGATGCCTTTTACTGCTGCTTTCTGCAAACAGAAAAAATGGAGACAATTTAAGAAAAAATAAACACATTACAAAGTGCCTTGAAGTGCCTTAAAGTGTGTCCGGACCGTAGAGTGGCCCAGTTTGTTGCCATTTTCATCTGTGACGGCGATGCCATTCAGAATTTCCCTAAAAAACAGAGAAAATGAAGATGAAAAGACTAAAAACAAAGAAAAAGGAAACTGAACATGAATAAGTGTTTCTCTTAGAGATAAGAGGGGAATGTGTTTATTGTGTTGTTTTACTCATTTATTTTGGATTTATTTTATAGCTTTATTGTTTTGTCTTGCTCTGTACTTTAACAATATACAGTATCAAGTACTGCACAGTTCACAGTAAACACTCTTTTATTGGGTCGCTATTCTGACTTCACTTCATCTTAAACCTTCAATACTGAAAAAAACAAACAAAAAGAAGTGTAATAATCTGTAACGAGAGAGGATCTGTACTAAAGGCCCCAGACCCTTCCCTGTGTCTCATTCACCTTCAGTCTCTCCCCACTTTCTTAATAAATGCCCCAAAGCACCAAAATTAAGCTTTAAAAGGATGAAAAGTGCTCTCTCCAAATCACGAATGTCACAAGCATCAAACTGGAGAACAAAATTGTGAAAATGAGCCAGCTCCTGTTTTTCTACCCGTGGAATGCAACGATCTCTGCTGAGATTTCCAGAAAAAAAACTAAACAAAAAACATTAAGAGTGTGTAGAGTAACATTAAAAGTATAGATTTCTTGTTTTTGCAAACACAGAAACTTATAAGCAGCTCAGAGATTACACAGATGCACACAGAAATCAAGGTAAGCTAGTTAAAGATGTTAACTTTATGATATTTCAGCAAAATGCTAATATCTTGAACTACGACTGCTGCGTCTGTTGTGCCAACTCTACACAAACACATACAGAAGTCCTAACCATCCCAGTTTAGCAAGTAAATATGCCAACTTTAAATAATTTGTGCAACTGGTTTGGCAGGTAGTTAATTATTGCATAATGGCCATTCAAAGTAAAAGTTAAAAATAAGCTTTAAGGCGACGTGATGTTCCGAGAAACAAACACATTTACTGAAGTTAAAGCTGGAATTTTCTTTGCGTTTACGAGCCTTAATTAATCCTAAAAACTCAAAATCTCTGAAATTTAAACCACAAATTTAAGGAGAAAAAGCCAAATCTGCTTTGAATTTAATTTAACAAATGATATGACTTCACTTTGTGAGGGTGGATCATCAAACTGCAGGCAGATGGTAAACAATGACAGCACACATTAGTAAGAAGGTGCGACAGTAAATGACACCATCGGTACGCTGGAAAATCTTTCTTCTGATAATCTGGTGATTCAAAGTTAAAATAACAAGTATTTCCTTATTGCTTTAATTCCGGCACAAATAATTATTTAATTACACAATGGCTATAACATCTGCTAGTTGTTACTTTAAACCCTATTTTTCTTCTACTTTTTTTTTTTAAATCTGTGTCATTAGTGCCAAGGCTTTCTACTAAATCTGTTCTTTCCTTCTTATTTTAACTTCAATGGCCCAAATATGCCGTGATATAAAACAAAAGGGTGGAGACAGCTAAATTTCTGACTTCCCAGGGACCCTTGGTAGATAAAAAAGGTCTACCAAACTGAATAAATATAGTCGTGCTGCAAGCATGGACATGTGAACCAAATTTAATGAGATTCAGTGAAATAGTTGTTGAGATCACTGAGATAATTAGGATTCTGGTTGAGTATTGGTGCACTTAACCTTCCATCAAGAAGATGTTGAAATATAAAGTAGAAGTTTGTTTGAAAACGATGCTGGTGGAGCTAAAGGAAAACACGCAAAGACCGAAGGCTTCATCATCTGGAAACCATGAACATCTGTGCAAAATTTCACGGCAAATCATCAAATAGCTGTTGAAATATTTCAGCATGTACCAACTGACCTACATTACCATCCCCTGAGCCATAGCTAAAAGAGATTTACACATCACGCCACTATTTTAAGATCAGTAATTCTCCAGAACACCTTCTCTCAGGATCTAACACAGCAAACACTGCTCTGTGGTTGAGTATCCTCAGGAAGCCTGCCCTTACAGAGTCACTGTGTTTCAGCAGACATGGCCAAAAAAAACCCTTCAGTTCAAAGAAAAACGCAGGAGGACTCACTGCTGCCTCATCATGGGAATGTTAACACAGTTGGCAGCTGCCACAGCTACAAAAGGGACCCAGCGAGCCACGAGAGGAGGAGCTTTCTGTGGGAAAAAGCAGAGAAAAGTCATCATGAATATCACTGTAATACCTGTAAAGATCTGTGCAGCTGTGACTGGGTTAAAGGGACATTTTCAGCTTTTGTTCCTGTTGGTTTTTGTTCACCAACAGCAACAGGATATATATGACAGAAACCAAGAAAAAGCATAACAGGTCTGACCCAAACTATTATTTATAAGTTGGTTTGGCCACGATTTTAAACATAGGGCATAAAAGTGATCGCATCCAGATAAGTTTGACAACAAAACACTTCTTAAAAACAGTCAGCACTGTATGAGTTCCTGCGTGCAGCATTTGTACCTTTGTGTAGAGGTTCAGTCCGACCGCTGTTGCTAAAGCTGTGCTGGTCGCTGTAACGTAGGCTACTCCAATCTGTCTGAGAGACACAACAAAGGCATCGAACAGCAGCTGCTATTAGAAAACTGTTTTTTTTTTTTAATGTTTACATAAATAGGCATATAAAATAGCCAGCATTCAGTATGTGGAGCTCTCACACGTTTTGTTTTGCATCCAGATAAAATTAAGGTGTGTTTAAATGCACCCATGTTTATATTTATCCAAATACTGCAAGTGTGCATTTGGTTAAGCTTCCACTACATGCCATTTTTATGATACACTGTGAAAGGGGTCATTTCCTGCTTTGTGCTACAGGTTGGAAAGGATAACTCTAGAAAATATCTCCCATAATTGTCCAAAGTTTATGTGTGAAAACTGCTTTACAGGTGCATGGCATGATATCCACCAGCACACACCATGCACCTGATGGCTGGATATGAAGAAAGCTACCTGTAAATCAATCCAAGAAGACAGGATCAAATCAGTTTGTTGTGCAGACCACTTTGGAAGGAAGTTTGAAACAATTATTACCGATAAGGTAAAAGTATCTGACGAGAAGTCTTTCCCCGTGGTAACCTAGTTACCATGGGGGAATGGAAAGTGGCAGTGAAACTTGCTACTGCTCTTTTTACCTCTACTGATGCCCTCAAAAATTTCTAGTTGCTCGCTGATGCTGTGAGAGTTCACTGCATTCTTATCTGGAGGATGTGAAATGACAAATTTAAAGTCTTAAGAGCGCTTACTTGGGAGTGATGGGGGAGGCAGCGTTGCGGTTGGTGTAGTTGACTAAAGCGTTGAAGGACTGATTTACCCACTGCCAGAACACCACAGCAGGAACTGTCCTAGAAACAGACATGAATTATGAAACCTGTAGAACTTCCTCTGCAAGAAAGTAGGATGTGGTAAAATGCAGCTCTGCCTGTTCGCTCTTCTCTACCTGTAGAACTGCAGCATGAAGCCGGTGATAGCCATGCCTCCGGGTACCTGGAATGACATGCGGCCGATGAGGTTCATGCGGTCTCCTGTGTCTGGGTGAAAAGCTGAGTCGTAGAGCTTCTTAGCGTAGTAGAGCTGCTCTGCTGTGGTGCCGGGAGGGATGGATCCCGCTCTGCAAAGCAGCAAAAAAACACACTCAATGACGCTGGCGGAGCCTTTCGTAACTACAACACAGATTTATAATAAAATCTGCAGAAGCACGGTTACATCACAGAGAACAGGGTATGAAGCAAAACGTTGAAGGTAAAATGGGAATTTCTACGATTTTGCCACAGACGTGACAGGTGGTTTCCTTCTTTACTTAAACTACTCTTCTGCCGTTAGTTTTGTGTTCTGCATGTGAATTGCAATTATTTGATTGCAGAATGCTCTTTTTTTTCAGGGTGAGTATTAGGACTGTCCTACTGTGGCTGTCTGCGGAGGGGGAAACCAGAGCTCCTAAAACGAAACCCACTGGGAGAACATGCAAACTGCAAACAATCTTTCCATTTCCAGGTTTGAACCCAGGATAGAGCAAGCCAATGAGCCACTGTGCCCTGAATGTCTTTTATCAAAGGAAACTTGAGGATGGTCACATGACACGAGACATTTTAGAGCTTGTGCATTCATTATCTCACCTGCAGCTTTCTACTAAAGCTTTGGCCTCATCTAATCGCGAGTCAGGCAGGAGTGCTGTTCGGCAGTCGGTGATGTTGAAGAAATGTTTTAGTCTCCCCATGAACGTAGACTGATCCCATCGTGGTGCGTCAATGTCAAACGAGCTCAGAGCCATTGCGTCTGTTAAAATCCAGGTGCAGATTAATGCATCAAAAAGCCTCGCAGCTTGTGTTAGTGCGGGACGTCACTCAGCAGCTGCAGTCAGATCCTGAGGAAAAGAGGAAGAAAGACATTATTACAGGACAATCAAAGAGTTGGTGAATAGTTAATGCATGCTCTTGTCCTCCTTTGAGCTGATGTAACATTAACAGATTTTTGTTTTTTTAGCTCAGCGGCTCAGAGACACTAGTTTTCTTTACCTTTGAACCCAACGTCCCACATGCAAAGGTGTATGTTTATAAAGCTGAGACACAACACAAAACTTATTTGGATAATTAACATCCAAACAGTCTCTTCGGTTTCCCTAATCTAAGAATTTCATAACACTCCCTTGGGTTTGAAAATACATGTATCCATGACAAATCTGAAAAGCTGTGAGCTTTACTTTAGTTTCTAGTACCAGTCCAACGCTTCATTCCATTGTGGTTCTGGATGTAAGGAGTCCATGCGAACACGTAATCACCCTTTTAGCCGTTCTGCTTCCATAATGAAGGATTGACTGGACTCATGGGGTCACTTAATTAAATTTGCGAGAGCTTTGACAGTGATGTCAGTGTCTAGAGCACCAAACCTACAACAGCAGAGTGAACCCAGACAGCTGTTTGTTATATCAGCGTACATGCTGAATTTGATGCTCATGACGGTGATGTTTAAGAGAAGAAAACTGAGCAAATGTGCAAGATACAAAAACAGCTATTTTAATATTATTGATTGATTCATTGATAAGTTTTACAAGCCATCATTTCTTACAACAAATGAAGCAGATCACACATCCGGAGTTAATTCAAAGCCTTGAGTTTGTATTTGATAGCTTTTAACTGTAATTTTAAATATAAGGTCCAAAGGAATGCAAGTGCAAGTGAGAGAGACTTTCATTAGACTAAAAGAAATAAATAAATAAACCCATCCGAGAGACAGCAAAAACTTCAGGAGTGGCCAAATCAAGAATCTGGTATATTTATAAGAAGGAATGAGACGGCCAGCTCAGCAACACCAAAAGGCAAGTCAAAGTCTACCTAGATCACCTTGAAGGTGCAAGCTACTGGTTACACTGGTCTAGAAGTCCAGAATAGACTGTGCCAGAAAGCATCTAAAAGAGCCTGCATAGTTATGAAAAAAAAATTAAAAAACTGAAAATACTAATCAAGGTAGACGAGAATGATGGGAAGAGAAAAGTATGAAGAAGAAGAGAAACGGCTCATGATCTGAAGTGTAAATGGTGGAAGCGATGTTATGGCATGGACATGTATGGCTACCAGTGCAACCGGGTCACTGGTGTTTATTGATGACGTGACTGCTGATAAAAGTAGCAGGATGAACTCTGAAGCATGCATTACTCTCTGCTCAGATTCAGCCAAACTATTGGAACGGGCTTGCAAATAGATAATCACCCAAAGAACTGCAACAACATTCCTTTGCCTTGAGTTTCTCAAAGCAAAGAAATGAGATATCCTTTAACAGCTTTACCAGAGCAGCCTTTTCATTTATTAAACCAGAAAGGTACAAAGACCCAGAAAAGATCCTTGACTTCAAGCTGAAAGTCTGCACTTCAGTCACAGCTAAACTACTAAAATTGTATCTTTATCCAACAAATTACTGACCTGACAGTATAAAATGCTTTAAGTGCAAAGAATAAAACCTGTGATATAAATGTGGTTTGTATTGTACAAAGGGATTTCAGAGCTCAGCAACTTGCCTTCCTCATAAAATTATGGTGGTTATAGCCACAAAAGTAACATATTTAAATACTTTGCTCCACATCTCCTAGAGGAAACGGTGCCCATGTTGGCATTAAACACTGGTAAACATACTAACTTTCGTCTGTTCAGCATCATTCCTGCAACCCCTGCTGCGATATCGTTGCTCTGACTATCCTGTAGCTTTGTAGCTCAGGCTCTCTAAAGTTAGGCTGTTGGAAACATCTGCTCTTGGGTTTAAACCAAACACAAACTGCCTAAAAACCCTCAAAGCCCAAACGTCTACTAGAAATCATCAACCACCTCCTGTTAATGGGTCCTCGGGTAGTGATTTTGAGTTTTTTGCAACTGCACCATTGTGCTTGCTTTGAAGCAACCGGGGGATCCAAAACGTGCTGACTACAGCTCAGCCTATCCAAATGTCCCACAGTTCATCTCCATTAGGCACTTACTGTAAGTTTTAGGTAAGTTTTGAAACAGGTGAAATGTAAGGGCGAGGAGAAGAGGATATCAGCGGTCTCTGAAGGTTCAGCCTGGTTGGAACTGGATTATTTCTGAAGCTGTTTGTTTACAAAATAGGTCAAAGGTCTGTGGAACATGGTCGAGAATAAGTCAACGTAGATCCTATTACCAGGACATATAAATAATAATATTAAAGAACATATGTAGGACTGCATCTGAAAAAAATTATTACACCTTCATAACTCTTTATTTTGTTTGATTAAAGATTCAGTTTACAGTTAATTTAAAACAGAGAGAACAACAAATCTTCACATTTAAAAGCTAAAACTAGAAAAGACTGAACTTTTTTTCATGACAAATTATTAAACACTTAAAAAAAAGTGATGAGGACAAAAAGCCTTAGCTGCAGAGCACGTATCCCGAAACTCTTGATGTAGTGCTTTAACTACATTTTTAAACAACTTATCAAGCCTTTATCAAATATTTCCACCTGGACCAAACCAAATAATGAAACTGTCACCTGTAGTGAAGGTCAGCAGGGTGCTAATCAATTTGGCCACGGTCACGAAGAACATGATTGATTTGTTCATTGATAAATCAATAGGGAGGCTGACTGATTATATTGTGAATAATAATAATAATGGATTGCATTTATATAGTGCTTTTCAGGGCCCTTAAAGCGCTGTACAATTCCACTATTCATTCACTCTCACATTCACACACTGGTGGAGGCAAGCTACAGTTGTAGCCACAGACTGACAGAGGCGAGGCTGCCATATCGCGCCATCGGCCCCTCTGGCCATCACCAGTAGGCGGTAGGTAAAGTGTCTTGCCCAAGGACACAACGACCGAGACTGTCCGAGCCGGGGCTCGAACCGGCAACCTTCCAACCTGCCAACTCTTTGAGCCACGAATAAGACACAACATTGCAAGAAGACCTAAATGTTTGCTGCAGGGCAACAGCACAGATCCCATAAATTATTGATAAGAGGAGCAGTTACTTGGGTAAAACTGCAAGTATTGCACTTTAGTAATGCTCAATTACAAGTTCAACTCCCATAGATAAATCACTAAAAGTACTAAACCAAGCTAAATAATCCCTGACAGATATGATTATGTAATAAAATGATAATAAGCAATGTTTTGCTGTAAAGCAACATTTCACTGCTGTAGCTGGCTAAGACGAGGCTTGGTTAAAGTGAACCAACTATTGAAACAAATGAAATATTCACATATAAGGGGCTGGAACTGTGTGGGGTTTTTTGTTGTTGTTGTTTTGTTTGTATATTTTGAATGAAAAATCAGTGATTATTAGTGAAGTAGTAGAGTCAACTGATCGATCAACCAATGATTACTATTTCTTCATCCATATGGTGGAGTAAACGAAATAAGAGATGTAACGTGCAGAGTACTGCAGTACAGGTAGTTACTACTGCTGACTAGCAGAAGGTTGCCAAACTGGATCTGTAGGCCAGAGCCCTAGTAACATCTGGATAAGTAGTAGCACGTGGCTGCTAATGGTTGAAATGTTAAATTACTTACATGCAGTTTGCGGAGAAGAGAAATGTGTGGAGACCTGTGTGAAGACAACCGACCAGAGTGCTGTGAAAAGAGTGAAAACATGTCAGTTGGGGCTCACTGACTGATGCAACTCAGTCCTCGCGTTACCAGCTGGGTCTGACGGGGGGGGACCCCCAGCAAAGCACGAGCCAAAACACCGACACACCGGCTGCTAACACCGCCCTTTGAAACCGAAAATATACCTGTGTATACACCTCCAACGGACCAGCAGAGCACGAACCTGCCAGGTGGTCAGCTCAACTCCCGTGCAGGCACAGTAAAAGAAAAAAAATGCGCACGTGGCAGGTTGTCCTCCAATCAAAGGCTGGAGCAGATGGGGCAGATCCTTGCGTTTAAACCGGTGGAAACCGAACCTGATATTTGGCTGAAGACTAAAATTAAATTAGAAACTGGGGGGCGGGGGTGGTTCCAGATGTTGAATCAACCCCCTCCAGTTTACAGCTACTGTTAGTAGCTAGCTAATTACTTCGGTGACATTATATCCGGTTTGTTATGGTAAAAAGTAGTAAAAATGTATGTCCGTTGACTTATTTTAACATTATGGACAAGAAGAGTGCACAAAATGAGATTTCAAAGTGTACTGTCTAAAGACAATTAAACGTTTAGCAGGTAGCTAACTAAACTCGTCCACCTTAGTTTTGGGTTTAGCGATGCCTTCATGGTACTTTGTTTAAAACAAAATGTAAATAAGGAACACCCGTTTACACTGGTCTGCTGCGATAATGACCACTTAGTAACGAGCCGCTACAAGAACGAATAACACAGGGAAATAAATGTTAATGAACAGAATCCATACACTTCGATTACAAAAGAAAAGCGTATCCCCTCAAAACAGTATCAGAGTCGGCATTTTGTATTTTACCCATTTAAAAAAAATGTTTCATGAATGCAACACGACGCGGAATCTGTGCGTATCTCTGCGTCTGACGTCACTCCCCTTAGTAACCCTCGGCGGCGTCTCCAGGAGAGAAGGCAACAAGATGGTGAGTTTTAATTTATCGCAAACATTAGCGCATAACCTAACACAAACTTCCTCGAGTGCTCATACTTCTACACCTTATCGTCCATTTTTAGTTATATCAATTGTAATAAATTCCGTCACCACCAGGTTGACAAAGAAAAAAAATCGACTGCCTTGTTGCTTCGTTCAGTTATCAGGGGAGATTAGCTTAGCACGTTAGCTGTGTTTAGCTCCCATTTGCGTGCCGTTATCTAGCCCTGCCTGGGAAACAAATTAGCCGTAAGGATCAAGAAAGTCAAAGCACAAGATCTGACTTGCTGCTCAGAGGATCTGTTACCGTTAGACGAGTGCTTGTACATCACCAAAATCCATAGAGGGTGCTAGAAATGGCCTGTTGGTGGATGGAAAGAAGAGATGTGTTTTTGCAATGGTGGTTAGCTGCAGCAGTGCTCCCCCTGTCCCCCCGGAACAGTAACACCACGCTGCTGTTTTTAACTGCTTGTTGTAGGGATTGCTGTCCATCCTGCGCAAGCTAAAGAGCACACCAGACCAGGAGGTGAGGATACTGCTGCTGGGTCTGGACAACGGTGGGAAGACCACACTCCTTAAACAGTTGGCATCTGAGGACATCAGTCACATCACGCCCACGCAGGTAAGACACAAAGGATGTTTGTAGACAAAGCGTAGTCGTGGAACTTTCATGTGTTTCACCTCCTCTTACTTATTTTATCTTCTTCCTGCAGGGATTCAACATTAAGAGCGTGCAGTCTCAGGGGTTTAAACTAAATGTCTGGGACATTGGAGGCCAGAGGAAGATCAGGCCGTACTGGAGGAACTACTTTGAAAACACAGATGTTCTGGTGAGGAGATGATGCACCAAATGAAGCAATATGACCTTAATTTCAGTAACATGCAACTCTTTCACAAACTAACAAAGAAAACTTTTTGTTTCAGATTTATGTCATTGACAGCGCTGACAGAAAGAGGTTTGAGGAAACGGGTCAGGTATGTAACTGTGTATAAGGGTTTTGGCTCCTCACCAAAGAAGTTTCAGTTTCCTACCAAATGAACGGTGATAAAAAAAAAAGAATTGGACTATATGTAGTTATAAGTGAATTATAAGTAATTAGGGTTATTCCATTTCAGGTCTTTGTAGGTCTTCTGCTCAACCTTGTACCATTCTTCGTAACAGAAATGAAAAATAAAACCAAGTTTTGGAGTTTCCAGATGGTTCTCTAATTATGACTGAAAAAAATAGTTAAATATATGCATATTTAAAAATTTTGAACCTTCCTTTACCTACCGTTTTGAGAAGTACTGCCCTGGAGGAGTCTTATAATTCAACTTTAATTTTTAATGTACTAAGAAGTGTTAAAAATGTCAAAAAGGATTCTACATGCTTTATTTTACAGTATTGTGAAACTCAACTCTATACCAGTAAATGTCACTAGTTGTCTTTCACATGTTCTTACTGGTGTGTGTTCAAATATGGGACTTTACACAACTGTTTGAATTTTGTTTTTAATATTTTAATTACCCAGTGCTCAGACATTTTTTTAATGTATCTGTCCCAGATTATACATACTGGTTCATTTTATGGCAAGAAAGCCAATTATTTTATTTATTTTTTATTAAACAGCTGATTATTTCCCCCAAATCATTTGTAAATGATACCAATCCTATCCTAAAACTTTTAAATTAATAAGCAAGAAATACATTTTATTTATAGTTTTTTAATAATTACAGAAGCTGAGGATATAGTGTTTAAGGTGTTAGGCTATATAATATATATTTTATGTTAGAAATAGAGAAAACATGGATAATTCCATGTTTTGCTTCTGACTTTAAATGTGGCTAATGCGTTCACCTTACACATGAAAAATACCTGGTTTGATTCCGGGAGGAGACCCAAACCAGCCTCAGGATGTACAAGCTAGTGCAAGCCCCAAGCCCGGATAAATTGAAAGGTTGTGTCAGGAAGGCCATAAAACATAAAATCATAAAATCTGACCCAAATCAAATATCCAATATATCCATGTGGCAAACTCCTGGGAAATAAAGTAGCAGCTTAAAGGTCTTCTTCTTCTTAAGGATCTGAACCCTAGAGCTGTTTTACATTACAGTACAGTTGAAGTCCCTTCTGGTTGTGTAAGTGTGTGTCTGTCATGTTGTGTAGCTGACAGATGTGTGTGTCTGTGTGTGCGCTGCAGGAGCTGGCTGAGCTGCTGGATGAGGAGAAGCTGAGCGGTGTTCCTGTGCTGATCTTTGCAAACAAACAGGACCTCCTGACCGCCGCCCCAGCCTCCGAGATCGCAGAGGGTCTCAATCTGCACACCATCCGGGATCGCATGTGGCAGATCCAGTCCTGCTCCGCCCTCACTGGCGAGGGGATTCAGGTGAGCAGATGAACTGTGCTTCACCTTTGTTGCATTTAAAAATTATACATATATCTATATTTTCCTTCTCACCCCACTGCTTCCCCTAAATTTAATACAGGAGGGCATGAACTGGGTCTGCAAGAGCGTCAACTCTAAGAAAAAATAGCTTTGCTTGTAGTCTTCTACTAATCAGGAGGACCAGCAGCAGCAACAGCAGCAGCACACACGCATACACTGACACACATTGCACCCTCCTGAGCCTTAGTACAAGGGATATACCTGTGAATGTACACACACTACTAATCCAACATGGACTTGGAGTTTTTAACCCCTCTGCATTCCCGCATCGCTGATGTTTACTAATCTCAGCACATCTTTCTGTGCTGGCCTCTACAACGAGGAGGGGCGTTTGCCTTCAAAAGGGAACCCAAACCAGCATATCGACCCCTTCCACCCCTCCGCCGTCCACCCACGTCACCATCTCTGTCCAACCGCAGCCACCCATGCGCAGCCTGTCACAGCCTCAAACATTCCCATTAAACTGCTGTCTTTCACTGGAATTCCAACATGTTCTTTAAGCTCTTTCACACGCTGTCCTGGAAACCACCCCCCTCCCTCCATCTCACCCCTATGTCGTGACAGTTTTTGTTGTTTTTGGTTCTTCTTCATTCCACAAAAGGCTGTAACGCGCTTTTCCTGCTATGGCTCTGTTCAAAGTGACGTATATTTTTGTAATTGTCTTATTTATGGTGAAGTAGAGTGTAGAGCGCTTTTGAACAACAGCTCATGCAGCGTGTGTGTGTGTGTGTGTGCGTGTGTGTGATTTCAAGGATGTTTGAGAAACAGTCCAACTCCCCCCACTACAGATAAAATAATACTCTACATGTTAATATGTAAAAAGGAGGCTGAAATTAAATGGTTAAAGACATTTTTCGATCAACTGTAAATAGCTCAGCTCTGTGTTCATATGTTACGTTATGCACATGTTATAGAGTATTTGTTACCCTGCTGTAGTCTATAATGTTTGCATATCTAATGTATGCCTGCAGATCTGTAACAGAGGAATAGGTACTGTATGTCCCAGTGCATTTCTATGTGCAGGTAATTCGCTCCTTTTGATATTCTTGAATGTAATCTGTCCAGAGCTGAAGATACTGTATGTGAATAAAAACACGAGAAAAATGTTTCACAAGTCTTACATTTATTTAGTTTCTGGATGCAGTAACATACTTGGATACTGAAGACTTGGTCACATAAGCAGGTGGAGTCGTGTGCTTAATGACAACAACCACCCTCTGTGGAGAGGCCTCTGTGGGAGCTGATGGGTGGGGCGCAGAGCATTGTTTTCACTATCAAAATGTGGATTTGATCTAGCAGTACGATACCCTACTTGTATGGAACTGCAGCACACATTTGTCCCTCTTGTGTGCTGGTATAAGCCTGCGTCACACAAGATTATTATACAGTGAGATAATAGGTGTGGAAAAAGCAAAGATTTTAGTTAACCAAAACAGAAATAACTAGACTTTTGTGGGGGGGAGTGTTCACTGGGACAGTGTGCATGCGTGTGAGTCAACTGCCTTCATTTAGTGTTTGTGTTGAGAGTCATGACAATATAAAATCAAACAAATCTGTAAAAAGGCCTCCAGAACCTTTCAGAATGAGCTGATTGTTTTATATTAAGTAAGTTTAGTACATTTAATGACCCATGCAAAATTTTACCTTTCTTCTGGGATTTCCTTCTGAACTACCAGCCCTTGAATTATATAGGCATTGCTATAAGTGTTCTGCTTTTCAAGTTACCTTATGTCTTCTAGCATATTTGAGCTGTCCTAATTTTTCAAATAAAAAAGATATCCACATGAAATTTCCAGGGCTGAAAGACACATTTACTGAAAAACAGCAACCAAACCAGTTTTACACATTCCCCATGTGTCACGATCTCATTTTTGTTCTATGGGGAAACTTGAGCATCAGTATCATGGGATATATGACAGCTTCAATAGCAAAACTGCCACTTTAATGTCTAGGATGTAGAGTAATAGAAACAAGCTCTGGCACCCAGGATGTTTTCTCTGTTTTCTGTTAATTCACTGGAAAAGTTCAAAAAGTATATATTGGGTAAACTTGCAGGGGTTATATCACCATGTGTGGTCGATGACGGTTAAAACAAGGTTTAGCATATTATAAAGGTCTGATTTCTATCTATATTTTAATACTGGGATCGTCTTCTAGCCACGATTTGTTTCTAATATAGTCCAATTTTGCATGAATTAAATCCAAAACCTGAAATTCTATTTATTCAGACAATTAAAACCATGTTAATGTTGAATAAGTGAGCTTTAAACATATATTCAGCCATCAATCATCTCTTTAGCTTCTCTAGAATAAAAAATAAATGAATAAATAAATAAATGCTGATGTTTAATAAAATATTCGTTCTAGATTTTCTTGAAATTCCATATTATTAACTAAAAACTCAGAGGTCTCCTGAAGGTATTTTCAAACTCTTTGCATAATATATAACATAAAATCATAAATGTTGCACTTGCATAGGTGTACAAGGTCAAACTGTGAAGGATAATATAACATTAAAAATTTGACACATCCACCAACCTGTTTGAAAATCAGTGAACTTGTCTGTAATTATGATTACAGCTAAAAAAAAATGTATAAAGGTAAATTTAACTTCTTGTTTCTTGAAATAAAATCTTAACCTGTTTAAAATTAGGGGTAAGGTTTAGGTTTATTTTTAACTCCTTTATGTGCACGTTTCACCTAGTGCACACAGCACATACACAAACTGATGTACTCAAGAGCTAAGATGCATGTGTAAAGGAACTGATCTGAAAGCTAACACCTTCTAGTTTTAGAAACCATGCTTGTTTAGCATGCAGCTAAAATGTACCCTCACCCACATAGAGCTCTGCCTGTGACCTAATGAATGATAAAGCTACAGTAGTTCAACCTATGACATGGAAAAAACATGTGCTTATGTTTCCAAAATATCTACAGTTGTGGTAAGACATTTTTATGCACGCATGAATGTCATGGTAATTTTAAGCGTTGAGTGATTTCTTTGAACTGCTCTTTTTACAGAATGGAATGACTGTACGCCATACACCTTTAATGATTCTAAAAGCAGAAATTGGGTTCATAAGTTTGAATCGACTCTCCTCCGCTTATCCAGTTCAGGGTCAACAACCTTCAGGCATAATTCCAGCTGTATATTTGACCGCTCTTCTTTGCAGAGTTGGTGGAATTGGTTGGCTTCCTGGTACACCCCCGGCTTAAGCATAAATTTTCAATAGGGTTGAGGATCAGGGCTTTGCAAAATCCCTACCAGAAGCATACTATTAGCTTGCTTCATCCAATTCCAAACCACTTTTGATATGTGTTTGGGATCATTGTCCTGTTGGAACACAATTGTGTTTGACATTTGAAACATCTAAGCTGCTGATTTGACCTGAAGTTAAAAAAATGTAATCTTCCAAACACTGTGGCCAAATAGCTCAATCTTTGTGTCTGACCATAAAACTTTTGTCCAGAAGCCATTTGGCTTGTCCAAGTAGGCAGCTGAAATTTCACTCACGCATGTCAATTTTGGAACAGGAGCTTTTTTATTGGTCAGCACCCTCTCAGTGCATGGTAGTATATGGTCGTTTCACTGTGGACACTGACACTGGTGTTCCAGTGAGTGTTGAAAAATAAATAACTTTTATGCTACCAAAGAGGAAACTGACTGTTATAGTCAGTCGTGATCACTAGTAGGAAGTGAATAGAAGCTTCAGCACCTTATTAAAATATTTAAATCAGTATATGTATATATTTGAGCTTGTATTTGATGCTGTGTAGATTAGAGAAAATCCAAAATAAATTCAACCTTGTTATCTAAATTGGGGTTTTTAAAGGCATTAAATATGCATGCTGTATAATCATTCTAACCTGGAAAAAGAACAGTTCAAAGAAATAATTAAAACCTCAAAATTACCATGACATCATGCTCATGATGAGCGTATGCAAATACTGACCACAACTGAATGTTCTTTTCCGAGATGCTACAGGCTCAGCCTGTCCTAAAATGCAGAATGACAGCTGTAAGATACCATCGTGATACATCTGGAAAATTACTTCCACTGGTGACTTGTACAAATGACTTATAAATGTCTAATCACTTATAAGTCATCACTGATGATGCATGCCTGTGCTACTCCAGGTACTACTGGTGAAAACCAGACAGTACTGCCTGGAGAGGATCAATGGCTTCCTGTGTTACAAAATATTGTGTCACAAAATCATGTCGTTCTTGTGAATATGTATTACAATATAACAGTTGCAGTGTCAAATCAAATCCTGACAGGTTGTCAGGTTTCAGGTAGGTGGTGCTGCATCCACCGGTCTGGGTAAGTGCCTGATGTCCTGGGGCTGTGCTTGAGGAACCGTTGAATCTTCTCCCCCGAGCTGAAGTGACAAATATCAGGAAACAAATACACCTCATCCACCCACAAAGGCCCCTGTTTAACTTGAGAGCACTTAACTGTTACAGACGTGAGCGATAAACAGTTGTATGACACTGCAGTCTTTCACCTCCACCCAGTAGTTTTAATATAACTACGCAAAACTATTTAACCTTCAAATGACTAAGTTGTATAATTGGAAAAAAATGTTTCATGTCATGAATTCTACTTCTACTTTTACATAACTTTTATAAGAACTGTTTTTTTTTTAAACATTTGTTGTCATAAGTTTTGGTAGTGACAACTTTTTGATTGCTACAACTTTCAGATATTTCAGTGATCTCAATATTTGAAGAGTTTCAGGAGTTTTTCTGCCAAAGTAAATCACACGCCCACAAACATGATGTGTGCTTAGGTGTTGTTTGAAACAAACCTTGTATCAGGTCGATGGCTGAGTTTTAAATAATGAACAGGAAATAAACTGAGGCCCAGAGCTATGGAAGCTTGTTTCCACAAGTTAAAATATCTTAAATTTTTTTTGAAAGCCAGACCTAAGTTGAAATTTTGAGCTATTACCTCAAGATTTTGACTTACTGACTGAAACTTCTATGCAAGTCAAAAATGTTAAGATAACTAAACTAGAATTTTGACTTATGGATATATTTATCCATAAGTCAAAATTCTAAGATATTTATCTTTTTTCTTTTGTAAGCAGCAGAAACAACAACAAAATGCAATCTATTTGACTATTACCAAGTTATGCTACATTTCAGAGATAGTTTTCTTGCTTTTGTTTAGTTTCCACTGGTTTTTGCTGTTATAATAAGATATCTTTTTATCAGAAAAGGGATTTAGAACAGGTATTACCACACAACCACAATACTTTGTTTGGCAGCTCACTGACAGTCATGCAGACATCTCAAGTCTCAGTAGACAAAGCCTCATCAGACTGAAACTACAGCAGACATTTCCTGTTTACTTTTATTTTATTTTAGTTATTGTTTCAGTTTTTTTATGCCTTGCAGCAAAAGTTTTGTTTTGTTTTGTTTTTTAATTTTTTTTTTTATTTCTGTTAACTAAAAATGTTCCACTCATAATTTTATTTTAGTTTTTCTAGTTTGGTTTTAGTTAACCATGGCAATGTTGCTCGGTTACCCTGACCCTCTTTGATTTTACATAGAAAACCCATGAATGGCTCATATTTTCTGCTTAAGTGAAGGCAATCACTGACTGCAGGAACCTTAACTACAGCACTGAGTCCACTTACTATATAACTGATTACTCCCAACCCTGAGTCATTTCATTTTAAAGCTTAGAGAAGCAGCATGTGTTTGTTATTACTCAACCCTGAAGTACACTCAGATCCTTAATACTGACCCAGAAGAAGATATTTGGAGGTATTACATGTCTAATAGTGTGTTCCGGGTGCAGAAACAGTGTGCTATGTGTTTTTACTTTATGCATAGCTTTGTATGTAACTGATTCAGAGGGCCTTGGAGGCCTGAAAACAGCCTCTTCTTGTCTTACAAAGATTCTCATTGTTCAGTCTTCCTCTCTGCTCACACAGACAGAATGTGCAAGTGTTGTTCCTCATTTCTGGCGCTTAAACGCCCAGTTGCATTTAAATCTAACAAAGCACTGCGGAAAATGTGATACGCCGCGGGAGTCACATTTAGAAATATGAAGGCGTTGGGGGAAACAGTCTGGGAAAATATCTTTTTGCTCTTTGGTGGAGAGTTGGAGATAAGTTGGTCGCACTAAGACTGAAAACGCTGAAACAGCTAGCATGGCCTGACTAATTCACCTGCTCAGGCTTGTTAATTTGCACAAAGTGCTGCTTTAAGGGGGTTGGGGTGCTGGAGATTTTTTGCTGGGACCAGTTGTCAGGCAGCTGTGAACACAGACTTGTCCCGGCAAACTGAATTACTGGTATCGAATAAATAAACCTGATGAAATGTAATTTAGTGAGCATGCCAGGTGTTACCAGTGTTTATGAAACCTTTCTGTGGCACCGTTAAACTAATATACATAGTGCTATCAGTATTTTAATCTACTACTTCTTTAGCTGGCACAAAAATGGTTTTGGTCTCTACGGTGAGTGTCTTTGAGTCTTTGAATGTTGTGAATTACAGATGCACCTGATTAAGCAAGCCAGTTAGCAACTACACATTATCATATCCAGTATACAAGATGGCAGTGTGCTTCCTGATATGAAAACCAAAGTTAAGAGTCTATGTGTCTAAGTCTGTTGGTTCAATTGCTGATTTTTGAGCACGACTAATAAATGATGGTACTTTTAGAGGCAGAAAGGCTAATGTAAGTCAACCACAAGTTATTAGCTAATGAGGATCCTGGATATTGTTAGTCAGATCTTGGCCAGTTACAAAACACTAAGATGTTGACAGCAAAAATGCTCAAGTCAAGGCTTCCTAACAGGAGTTTAAATTAAAGTAGGTATGCCCATCCTTTATACTTTCTAGCATCCAACCAAAGACAAGATTTTTAAAGTTTAGCACCTTTACAGCCGCTGGTTTTTGTGAAGCCAGAAGTTGCCTTAACATCCATTTGGGATGTTTTTGCATTTTAGGGCGACCAAGTAAATAAGGCCCAGTCATGCAGGCCTAATGACCAATCAACCACCTGTCAAGTAGGAATAATGAGTATTCCCCAACAAACTGTGGGGAATACTCACTGTTGCTGGAGGTTGGTGGGAAAATGATTATTAACAACTGGAACTATGGATGAGACCTGGCAGACTCCAAGTCAGTTATCCAGGTGGGTAAGTTATTAAATAATTGTTATGTAAGGAAAAGAATCCACAGGAGCCAAAACCACTTTTAAAGTTAACCATTTTTTATGGGGAAGATCGACTCCACTTAACAGCCAACCTCAAGCATCACCTAGGGGAAGTGCAGTTTTTGCCACTTAAGCTGCATATGTCTATGGACCACCTTCCCACCTAAAAATGGTGTCAGGGACCAAGCAGTAAAGCACAGAGGACACGTCGCATTCAAAAAGGTAGGTTTTTATTGATCTAAAAATATGAAAATGACAAACAAATCCAAAACTTATACAGGCAGACCAATAAAAGAGGGCAATTCAATAAACTCAACTCCAAACAACAACTAAGAAAACGAGACATTAGGGAACTTAAATACTGGCTTAGCTAAACAAACACCAGGGGAAGACAAAATGGCTGCTATATAGCAAACTAACACAAAACAATGAAACAAACTCCAAACACCCCCCGGGCAATGAAACATGTGGTTCAGTCCAATGAGGCTCTAATCACTACTTTAGATCCCTCAGCCCTTAGCCACACCTTTTGCAACCAGGAAGGAGAAGCCATGTGCCCCGGGTAACTCAAGCAAAGGAAGATGTGTTAATACAACATTAAAACATGTTTTGTAACGTGTGATGGAAAAATAAACCAATTTAATTTAATAATGAAAAAATATATTGGACAATGAGTAAAATATATTTTAAGGACTGACTGCAAAGTGAAGTAAACTAGTGGTGAGGTGTGGCTTGCCATCACATGTGGTCACGCCTAATTAAAAAATATCAAATTTAAGGCTCAAAAACATCCAAAAACAAATTTAATTCTACTTTTTCTATGGTTTGTATGACAAGTTTTGTTGCCTTTGCCCTGTTAAACATTGATTCATAAGCGCTGGGGATTTACTGCACATCCACTGTAGGCAGCATTTTTTAACACCCACAAACAAAGTCAAATAACTGACAAATGAGAGAAATTTCCTTTTAATCACTATAAAAATAGAACACACAGACAGAAAAAAATAAACAGAGGATTTTCAACATCAGCAAGCTAAGAGCTTAAATAGTAGGTTTTGGTAGCTGGTTGTTTTGCATTATTTTAAACTCAACAAATCTGTGTGTATAAATGATAAGTTTTATCAAGATTCCTTTTATAATAATTACATTTTTTAAGCTCTAAAGTGACCATAGAAACATGAAATCAATAATACTTAAATGAGAAATATATCAAAGAGTCTTCTTTCTTTTAATGCCATATTTTTAGAGTTCTATCTGTCTTTTATGTGTCTGTTGAAGCTTCAAATGAGAGTACAAAAAGTTCTGTGGCTGTTTTATTGGTGAATAAAAAACCCTGCTGTGTGTGGTGGTAATTCTAAAGTGGCTCACAGTGTATGCATGTGTGTGTGTGTGTGTGTGTCATAGATGCATATCTGAGAGGTAGGCGACCGGATTCTTCTTGTTTCTCCTTGTGGATCAAGCAGCTGTTCGGCAGCTGTGTGCGCAAGTGTGAGAAAATGTGTGTCAGGAGAGAAAGAGGGGAGTGTTTGCTAATGTGTGTGTGTGTGTCAGCAAGAGAGAAAGACTGAAAAGCAGCGCTGTAATTTATGCTGCACCTCCGACCCCACAGCTCTTGGCTGCCTGTCTCTGCTGAGGTTTGCTGACGTGAGAAAAAGAAGCAGCACATCAGACCTCTGCTTAAGCTTGAAAGGGAGAAGAAGTGGGAGGAAGACGAGGGTGGAGCAAGAAGCAATGTGATTTAAAATGTTTGTTTTTACGTGTATGTTAACCGCTGACTGCTGCTGGAGGGAAAGAAATGGCATTCAGACATTGAAACTGACATATAATGAGTAAATATCTCATAAAACTGTGAAGAGAGTTCAAAATGTAGGTTTATTCTTTACCTTGGAAGCTGTAGTTGACAAAACAACCTCAACGTGATGTTGATTTTGTAGCTTTAGTTGTTTTATGAATAAGACTGGTGCCACTCATACACAGTAGCATGGCATGGGGTAAACTTTTGAGGAAGCCAACAGGACCTGCAGGCACCTTGTTGCAACTGATGCAAGACTTTACAGCTCACAGCTCTCTCATAATGAATAAAAAGAAACCTTCATTTCTAACGTAGCCAGGGCATGTTTAAATTTTCACTTTCACATCATTAAGTATCTGTAGGCTACATATTTAAATTGCTTGATAAACAAAAATGCTGTCAGTAGTTCCTTGGTGTTTCAAACTTGGTCACATATTCAGTTCTCATCACAACGGACTGAAAGCAGAACCAAGTGGTTAACGACCACAATCTTACCAGGTAACTTGCACCTTATGTCCACTGTTCTCATTTTCTGTTTGGAAACATTGCAGTAAAACTACTCCTTCTGTGAACTGACACATGCAGTTACAGTCAGTCATGTAAAGTTCAAATATGCAATTCAGTCACATTAAAAATGAATGTGCAGTCGTGGTCATGATGTTTCCATGACACTCATAATGTTCGGGATTTCTTTGAGCTGTTCTTTGTCTTGTACCGGATACATAATGACTTTTTAAAATAAGAATTGTGTGCACATTTGAATTTATTTTGGATTTTCTCTAATCCACAAAGAGTCAAAAGTGTGCATACAGGTTCAAATATAGACACCTCCACTAACATTTAATTTCCTTTAGCAGGCTGCACCTGGGCCAGACACTTTTGGTAGCTACTGACAGCCTTCAGGCATACTCGTGATTGGACGTCTCACAGTTCTTGGCAGATATAAGTTGGTTTCCTGGCCGGACTTTAAGTGTAATTAACAAATTTGTAATAGAGTTGAGGTGAGGGCTGTATTTGAGACAAATGTCCTGCTGTTGACACCCAATTGTGTCCAAGTTTCAAGTGTCTAGCTGTTCATTTCAGGTGGAGCTGAAGACTTTGGTAGTTCTCCTTCATTACTCCATCCACCTTGAGCAATTTACGAGTATCCCTGGCAGTAAAACAGCCCCAGAGCACGAGGCTACCACCACCATGCTTGACAGTTTGAAAAACCTCATCTTAAATCCTCAAAACATTGTGGACAAATAGCTCAAAGAGAACTTCCCAACTGTAAATCTGAATTTCTCTTTCTTAAATCTACCTCGGCTTTTTGGACTGTCCCATTGTTCTAACAATCCAACAAGTTCTGTCAAATAAATTCTTTTTTGTGCTTTTAAACTGCCCATGACACTGTCAAGTTAAAAGAAATTAGAGAACTTTTAGCTCCTCTTATTAGATTTAAATGTATGTATATATTTGAACCTATATGTATGTGGATTAGAGAAATTCTGAATAAATCCAAACTTGTGCACCCAATTTTTGTTTCTTTAATGTAGTTAAAGATGTATGCATTTTAATCATTCTACCCTGGAAAATAGAAGAGTTCAAAGAAATCATTAAAAGACCAAAATTACCATGGCATTCATGCTCCTGATTGAGTGTATGTAAACTTCTGACCACTACTGCAGCTTAGCACAGAGCCTAGAAGAAAGAAGCATTTAGTCCAGAACAACAAAATCAGCCAAAACCAGCACCTCTGCAGATGTCTCATTCGTAAACTCTACATAAAAGATCATTGTAGCTGCCACAACAACACCCAGAGGTTTAAACTAGCCTGTAGCTTTTTATTTTATACGTTACAGTCCTGTGGAGTTATCAGTTAATGCTGTTGCGAGTTCGCTAGCAGCAACGTAGATCTGTAACTGCCTGTGATATAATTTGATGCCAGAATTAATATAAAGTGTGGCCAGTTGCTGGATTAACATTGAAAACATGTAAAGTAGTGAAACTAAACTACCCTTTGTTTACAGTCTATATGCTAAACAAAGATAACTTTATTGATGGAAGTGTCCTCATCTAGGAAATTATTAGCGTCAGTCTACTCCTTTGAGTAACTTTCAATCGAATCATGTGATCTTCATAACTGAAATATTCAAAATTTTCTTTCCTTCTTTCCGCTCTGCACTCACTGTTTTTCTAAGACACAGGTGGATCATCTCTGCTGTGTGAATGGGATTGAGGCTCAAAGTGCTGGGTAGTGGAAAGCAGTAATGCAACAGCTTAATCGGGCTGAGGGGAACGCACACATGCACTCACTCAAAGACACACACACTCTCTCTGCATCTCTGTCTCGCGCGTCTAGTCATCTCAAGACTTGTTTTCTCCATCCTGTTTTCTCTCTGCAGGCCTCCACCCACACATACTCATGAGCCGTTTTGTACTCAGTGGACACAGAGATAGTTGTTAAGTTCTGTTTAAATGGGTTTTTCCTTTACTGGCACGTCCATTAAGACAGATAAGTACACTAATAGATTATATATAAAACCGATACAAGGCGGACTGATTAGGTTTTTTTGGGGGGAGGTCTGTTGGAGCAGAGATTGTGTAATGTTAAGGGTATAGGTGGGAGGATGTCAGTTTGTTTTAAGGTTGAATGGTTGAGTATGCAGATGACTGTTTAGGGGTAGCTGTGTTTGCAAAACTGCACAAAATGCCAGTGGAAAATTTTATGAGAAATACAATCCACAAAATAGCAAAACCATCAAAGAATTCGTGCTTCCAATAAGCATTGTCTTTATGAGGTCATCTATTTTGCTGCTCTTTTAGGCTATACAGTCAATTTGAACTTCTTTGTACTTGACAACAGACTTTGGTTGACGAAAGATTTTCATATTTGTTTAGGTCACATGTAACATGGCTTGAAATATTCTTTAACTCAAGGCCCAAAACCCAGAGTTGGCTCTCTGAAAGAAATATTTGGCACCATGAGTCAATGTGGTATTTCACATCTAATGGTGTCGAAGAACTGTTACGCAACGCTGATGACACGGACACCTTTTCTCACACACAACAGTGGAAACCCAGATCTATGACTCAGCTTAATTTTTAAATAATTAAAATAAATAAATCAAAGCAAAGTGTAAATAAAATAAGTATCCACCACATCTGGAAAACTTTGGGTCCTCTTCTGAACTACGCTGTAAACTGGACCCTTAATTAAAGTAGTACAAACTTAAATATGGCAGCCCTTTAGTGCTATGAAATTGCCCCCCACGATTTTTAAAAGGATGAAGGCGTTAGTCTCGGGAAAGCTCAGCTAAAGCTAGTGTGTGATTTTACTGTGTACCAGAGAGGAAGATGAAAAACTCTATGCAAAGAGCCAGACCTCGTGCAAATTTTGAAAGTGGTCTTGAGGAAAGGCTCCCTGAGCTTTCAGAATTTTTCTTTGTACCTTACCATTTTCAGAAAAAATGCTTTTTGTTTGTTAAGCTACCTAACACTTAGCAAAGTTGACACAGAAACTAAGAAATGCATTTGCACCTTCATCAACTGCTCAATGAAGCCTCGTCAGAAATGGTGTCAGTGGAAGGGTGGCTGTCAAGAAGCCATTCTTAAGGAAGGGAAACAGACTGAAGTGTGTCAAATTACACAAGAACTGAAAATCAAAAGGTCTTCAATGTGTATGGAAGAGTTCAGGAGAGAGGTCCTACAGTAAAATACAGTGAAGGCACTGTCATGGTTTGGAGCTGCATGTCAACCAGTGGTGTTCGAGATCTTGTAAAAATTAATGGCAGTATGAAGTCAGATTTTTATCCAACATGCAATACCAACTGGAAAGCATCTGATTAGCAACAGCTTCATTTTTCAGCATCACAATGATCCCAAATACAATGCTAGGCTAGGATAGAAGGCCATACAACGGAACAAAATCAGTCATGGATTGACCTCCCCGGACGTCAACATTACTGAAACAGTGCGGGATCATTTTGACAGAGAACGTAACACAAGCGGCCAACATCCAAGGAAGAGCTTTGAATGCCCTTCAAGAAGCCTAGAGAACGATTCCTGATGGATATTTAAATGACAAGAAAGCTGCCTAAGAGAGTTCAAACTATGTTGAAGAATAAAGGCGGTCAGACCAAATATTGTCTGGATATTAAAACAGACTGTTTTTGTTTTATATACTGTATTTCTATGTATCTATGTATGAACTTTAAATAAATAGATCCAAACATTTTCCCAGCCAAAATAAATATTATATATATTTAATTGCAGGTGCTAACAATTTCTTGCAAGTTTAGTAAACCCTGGGCAGGTGAATCATTTGCTATATTAATCTCGCTTTAGCTAGCTGTTAGTATAAAAAAAAACATCCTAACTGCCTCTACAAGTGTACAAAAGCACTTTCACGACAGTTTTGTTGAATTTTTATAACGGCCAGATTGAAAATAAGAGTTTTTAAATAAACTAATGCATAAATTTGTTACCTGTTTACATCTCTAGTTGGAGTAAACAAGCTGCTGCTATGTATGGACATGACGGGGAAGTGGAAACGTATTTGAATACTAACACACAGCTGTTTTTTGTCTTTTTATGGGATTTATTTACAGTAACAAAAATATAGAATATCACCAACCTTATCCTTTAAACATGAGATGTTTCGCACATACACAGTTGACAGCAGAGACTGGTTTAAACTTGTTTATTTGGATCCTTTCTCCAAATCACGTCTGTAATTTTTCCATTTCACAAAATATTTACAAAAAAAGATACTTTTAGGTTTTTTTTTTTTCCTCTCTCTTTATCGTGGCTGTTGTAACAGCTACTTTTAAGGATGATGAACCATTGCTTACATCTTGCAGTCCAGTCTTTTAGAAAAAGTTCATGAAAAAAAAAAGAAGCTCCTCCCACCCTTCGTTTCTTTCGTACACTCATTTTAAAACAGCATACAGTTTCTTCTCCCCCATTGTTCTTCATCTGAGTGCTTTTAGAAAAACAAACAACAAACTAAACCTCTTCCTTGCATGCTTTCAGCTGCAAACAGGAAGCCAAGAGCTTGTGTGCTTATTGAGAGGAAGTGACATCTTTGCCCTGCAGGAAGTACAATTACAGCATCATCAGATCGTCCAGATGCCTGATTAGTTTGGTCTCCCCAGTCTTGCCCTTTTCTCTAAAATAGTAGAGTCTCTGTAGGCAAGCGTTAAACGTACAAGTGTACCAAATAACACAAAGTCATTCATCACTAAATGGAAACAGTCTGTAATATTTTCTGTCCTGTGGCAGCAGGAAGGGAGTGCTAAGGATGCGGGCCGAATTCTCAAAAATGCAGAGGGCTGGGGTCAGCCGGCCCTTTAGACGCTGCTCTATTGTCCCTCTGTGGGTCAGCATCTGTAGTCCAGGCATAGCAAGGCGTCCACAAGTGCATTGTGGGTGTTCCATGGAAGAGCTTTTTGTGTTCAAGCTGTACGATCCATCCCTGAACTCAGCAAAGAAAGGAAGAAGTGCCATGACAATAAAAATAAAACGGACACGCAGGGACCGCAGTCCCTTTTTAAAGGATCTGTCAAACAAAGTCAGCTATGCGGAGAAAAATATGTTTGCTAATAACATAAGGCAATTGACCTCAGTACAACTGGAGGGGTGATTATATCAGAGAAACATGAGCTGAACGTGGAAAGCTCAACACTGCACGGTATAATCTCTTTTCCCTTTAGCCTCAGTGAGAAGCCTTGAAGAAGCATGAGAAGATTCTCTACTAAAAGTTAATTTCCTACCAATCCATCTCCTACTCTATAAATAAAAAAAGATGCATCTCCTCGTCTCCTCTTCAGGCTTCTCTTCCTTGTTTCTGTGTAAAATGCTGAGCTGAGTTTCACCAGCCTGTTTATGCATTTTACGTATAATACACTACATGAAAACACGGACCAAAATTAAAGAAAGGAAGAAAATAAAAACAAAGAGATCAACCCTGCCCCCGAATGTGTGTGCGCGTATGTGTGTAGATATAAACAATTATTTTAATATGTGTATAGTATAATCGTATTGTGTCTATTCCCGTTAGTAAGTCTGTAAAGGTGTGCTATTTTGGTGCCTGTCTCTATATCTGTGTGTGTGTGTGTGTGTGTTTGCTCTGTTAACTGGTGACGTAGTGCTTTGTAGAGGGCTGCCCATACAGCCCGTAGAAATCTGCATGTCTGTGTGTCTGTGAGGCGTCTATCCAGTCCCTCACTGCCAAGCCCTGCATGGACGGACCTCCGGAAGCCAGGCCAGGAGGAGGGGGGTAGTCCTGGGCACTGACCCAGGGAAAAGAGCCCGAGCGTGGATACGGAGGGTGGCTGCGGTGGCCTGACACAGAGGGCACTCCAGAGCAGTAGCAGTTATCCATCGTGCACACCAGAATCTTGCGACCGCCATACTGAGGGAGCACTGCCTGCTGGGAGGAGTGCGAGGAACTGCTGCCTCCAGGAGGGAAGTGAGAGGAGCCGAATACAGAGCCTGAATGGTGATTAGTCAACGAGCCACTCCCGCTTCCCGTCCCGCCGCTCTCGCTGATGTGAGGCGGGCCACAGGGTCCGAGAGCCTGCTGATTGGTGGACTGGCCTTCTCCAGAGGCAGAGCTGGACCCCAGGTAGGGCTGTTTGGCTAACGACGAGGAAGAAGATGAGGAAGAGGAGGACGAGTCTTTGAAACCCGGTGCGGCATTTTTTCCGCCGTTCCCATTTCCCTCTGGGAAAGCAGTGGAATGTTTCCGTTTCTCTGCACCAGAGCCAGAGCTCTGACCGCTGGGATAGGCGGGAACAGACTGCAGGAAGGTCGAGGGAGGGGTGAGGGGAGCTACGAGACGAGAGAGAGAAAGTGCGAAATGAGAAGAGGTAAGTGGTAATTAAAAGAAAAACACTTCCATGACGGTCGTGCCCTGCATTAAAAGCTAACAGGTGTATTTCATTTTCTCACCTTCAAGTGTTCTTTTCAAGCTCTTCTCTCTTTTTGAGATCTCAGAAAGGAAAAGTTTAGAGTTGAGATTCCCAACTTTGTAAGGAGGGAGACTGCTGCCCACACATGCCTGAGATCTGCAACAAGTGCGAGGAGACGGGGTTCATGATAAGGTGTTTGCTTGGAAACATCTCCAAAATAATTCAATAAATAAAAATCATTGTATGAAGACCGTTTGCTCACCTGTCTGTGAGGATTTTAACAGGCTTGGTGTTTTTCATGAAGCTCAGCTCCTCCGCCTTCCCGAAGGCAGTCTGGATGGAGCTCAGCAGCTTCTGGGCCTCGTGGCGCTGCTCCCCGAGAGCTAAAACCTGGGCTGCGTTCTCCTGACAAAACCGAGCCTGAGCCCGATCCAGAGCCTCCAGTGTCCGACCGAGATCCTCCTCCAGGAGCTGGTGCATCCGCTGGTACTGCAGGCGCACCTCCTCTTTCAGCTCACATACCCTGTCCTGTAAAATAAACACACACACACACACACACCAATCAAAATTTCCTAAAGATTTTATAGAGCCATAAAAGAGAAAACGCGCCCACGGAGTGACGTGCAAAAACATACCTCCACCACACACTTGTCTGAGTCGAGTTTGCAAAGCTGTTCCTCAATCTCCTGCACTCGCTCCTCCACGCGTTCCTGCTGTCTTAACAGGTTTTGCTGTGAGGTGAGAAGGACAGAAAATAAATAAAGAACGCCTTGTGGCCTTGTGACCTCGGTCAGCTACTAGCATCCCCTCCCCAAGCCTGAGATATTAGGATCCGGGAGTGGGCTAATTTAGTCTCCATCGAACACACAATCCCTGTGGGGGAGGAAGGAGGGGGATGCAGTCATAGCAACCAGCAGCTATTTTGTGTTTGCATTAGCGAGTGAAGACTAATGTTGGGGGAGCCGGGGGCAGCGAGCAGAGATAGATAAATGGGCAGAAAAAGCTCCGGCAGCTTCGCTCTCCCCTTGGTGCAACTCCTCTTCCTCTATTCTGCCTTTTCTTTCTAAAAGACACACACTCAAACAGAGGAGGCTGCTCTGCGAGCTATGGCAATGTTGTGGCAACAGCGTCTGTTTTTTCTGGGATGATGATGATGATGAAGATGATGGCATGTGAAGAAATAAAGGCCGAGCTGAGTTTTATCCGGCTCAGCTTGTGGCCAAAATTTACAGAAAAGAAGGAATAAATGGCTCCGTGCGAGACCAACAATCCTTTGCATAAATTTTGGATAGCGGGAATGCCATTGACACAGATTTGATGATCCCTTCGTGTTGCTAATATTTAATGGGAAATATAAATAACCCTCACTCAACATTTAATGGAGCGTATTGATAAGATGGTGCTGACATGGCTACAGCCCTTTTTGCTTCTTGGTCAGGTGTGCTAAGTGCCGGTTTCAGCTACATGCCAACATGCTCGCAATGACAATGCTAGAATAGTTATCCTATGCAGGTGTATTGTTTGGCAAGTCGATCATTTAGTGAACTGTGTGACCAGGGGGGCACAGGTTTGTGAAATTCAGGGCTGACACCTGTGTTTAAAAGAGCAATTTGACCGACATTTTTCTGTTCTTGTTTTGAATCGTCATTTTCTGTCTGAGAAAATTAAAGTACTGCTAGTGTTTAAGCTTTTCACCACACCATCTCTGAATAAAAATAAATACATGGCATTAATGTTGGTAAATGTTGTCCTGCTTACTGGCGATAGTTCACGATGCATTTGTGCATTCAACTTTTACTCATTAGTGTTAAAAATGTGTAAGTAAAATCAAATGAATTTCAATAGTAGAATTTTTTTTAAGTCTATAAATTATTCATAAATAGGTTAAATCTTGCCCAAGGTGGTTCAACCTAGTAAGAGAATAAAGCCAAAGATTTCCCCCAATTAACCACCAAAATTTGCAAATACTCATATTTAAGGAGGATTAACCAGCAAATTTTCACTTTTGGCTCCATAGTGTAGTGGTTGACACGTTGCCCTTACATATTAAAGATCCCCAATTTGAAACCATAATTTTAGGGCACAGGTGTCAAACTCTAGGCCTTGAGGGCCACTGTCCTGCTTGTTTTCCAACTAGCCTGCCCTTGTAGCTTCTTATTGGCAAAAGCACACCTGATCCAGGTAATCAGCAGCAGGTAGGGCAGGGATATCTCAAAAACAAGCAGGATACAGGCCCTCGAGGACTGGAGTTTGACACCCCTGCCTTAGGGGGTCATAAGCTAGTGCTTTTCTAGTGCCGATCCCAAACCTCTGATTAATGGGAGGATTGTGTTGGGAAGGGCATCCAGTGTAAAACTGTACTAAAATAAAAACAGATTCATTTGCTGTAGCATTTTATGAATAAAAGAAAAATCAGAAATAAAAGAGCAGATGAAAAAAGTTTAATGATTTAACAATGAATGTGGCATCCGCCAGCTGTAAAATTTTAGCCCAAGATGTTCAACATATAAATTTTGAACATACGGAGTTTGAAATTTGAACAGTTTAGTTTTGCTGATGCCATTATTTTATTTATTTATTTTTTTGTTTATTATGTAAAAAAAATAAATAAATAAAAATAAATCTTCCTTTATGAAATCTAACATCACAGTGCAAAGAGGCTTATTAAGAGTTTATCATGTTATCTCTTAGATTAGCATAAAACTGATGTAAAACAACAAAAAAACATCAGATTGTGAAATCAGTAAACGACATACTATTGGATGATATGGGCTTAAGCTGATAGATCTGTGCATCTCCAAAAGCCATCCACCCATTTTCTTCCGCTTATCTGGGGCTGGATCGTGGGGGCAGCAGCCTAAGCAGAGAATCCCAGACCACCCTCCTCCTCCAGCTTGTCCTGGGGAACACCAAGCCATTCCCAGGCCAGCCGAGAGATATAATCTGACCTGGGGCCTCCTCCCAGTGGGACATGCCCGGAACACCTCGGATCCTCGTCAGATTTTCTTTTTTGTGTTTTTAAATGTATGTGTTGTTTAATGTGTGGATATGCTGCAAATCAATTTCCCATTGGGGACAATAAAAGTACCTTTGACCAGACAGCCAAATCACCTCAACTAGGTCCTTTCGATGTGGCTAGTGGCTCTACTAAGAGCCCTTATGGGATGGCTGAACTTCTTACCCCATCTCTATGAGACAGGCCAGGCACTTTTCGGCGACCATAGGTGCGGGTAGGGGTACAGATTGACCAGTAGATCAGGAGCTTCGCTTTTACACTCAGCTCTTCTTTCACCGCGACGGACTGGCACAGCATTCACACGACTCATGCCACAGCAGCAATCCGTCTGTCGCGCACTTGCTCACGTAACTAACGAACAATACCCCGAGATACTTGAACGTCTCCACTTAGGGCAGAAATGGAGTGGGTACTGCACCCCTTATCAGCTGAGGACCATGGCCTCAGACTTTGAGGAGCTGATTCTCAGTCCAGCTGCTTCACACTCAGCTGCAAACTGCTCCAGTGTGAGTTAGAGGCCACCACTGGATGAAGCCAACAGAACCACGTCATCTGCAAAAAGGAGAGATAAGATTCTGAGACCACCCAATTGGACACATGTAGACTGGTTGGGCAAACTCCCATGCACCCTGAAGTATTCTCGAGAGGGTAAAGAGGTGGTCCACTGTTCCGTGATCGGTACGAAAACTGCATTGTTCCAACTTTATCTGACGTTTGACTTTCTGACAAACTCTGCTTTCCAGCACACTGGCATAGACTTTACCAGGGAGGCTGAGGAGTGTGATCCCCCTATATTTGGAGCACACACTCTATTGCCCCTTCATCAAGATGGGAACCACCATCTCCAGTTTGCCAATTCAGACGCACTACCCCTGATTGCCATGCAATATTGTAGAGGCGTGTCAACTAAGATAACCCTACAACATCCAGAGCCATCAGGAACTCGGGGCAAACCTCATCTATCCCATGGGCCCTGTTTAACTGCCTCAGTGACTCCACCCCCTTGTCCCCAGACTCTTCTTCCTCTACGGAAGATCTGGCAGTGGGATAAGGCCCTCAAAGTATTCCCTCCACTGCCCGACAATCCATTTTTTTCAAAGCCCAAGCCATGTGTTGAGGTGACCCTGACTATAGCTAGCCAATACCTCTCAACCTCACGCACTAGCTCAGGCTCCTTCCCCATCAGACAGGTGACATTCCATGTCCCAATCGCTAGACTCGGTAGCTGGGATCAGTCCACCAGGGTCTCTGCCCCTGGCCGCCACCCTGCACACATTGCACCCCATAAGCTAACATTTGTTAATTAGTACTAAAATTAGCAGTGTAATCTAATAATGATACCAATGGACGTCAGTAACACACTAAATGAGTCTGTGTTACGTTGTCCTTCAAATTCTCCTACCATCAAGAGTTGAGCAACTAACCCTGGCTCAGGGGTAAATCTTAGGCCTCTGGAGGTTCTTATATATCTGATATCATGATGTGTAGCAATGGGCTATGCATCTAGAACCTGTTACACATCACTTAAAATTCATTGGAAGAACAAGTCATGGATATGCATAAAAAGTGTATTATGCACTGTGCCGAGCAACCACTGGGCAACAGCCTAAAGTAACCCATTTTCAGCATATATACACCCCCCCCCCTTATTCTTTATTACTTTGTAACTTTTTTCAGTGGGATTAAAATTATCACTTTGCTTTTTTTTGTCTACCAACTTACTATGACACAATCTCTAAACCTAAAAAAATAATAAAATAAAATTTGAATAACTGGGAAATGATATCTGTAGACATAATCTCATTTTCTGATTGGCTCATCAGACAACAATTTGGGATGATAGTGCTTAGCTCATACATTTGTGAGTGCCATCCATGAATAAATAAGCAAATATATGTTTAATATAAGACTGGTTAATAAAAAAATGCTTTGAGGTACAGCATAAAGAGAGAAATAACAAATACAACCAAATTGGGGACGGGACTAGGATAAAAGCATGTCTAAAGAGACTTTAAGGTATTAAATGATCACCAAATGAATGACATTCAACCTAAAATGTGTATGCACCCAAGGATTAGCAAACCTCATGGTGGTCACCATAATGCTTAGGATTCATCCTCTGGTGAGCATGAATAACTTTCAGTATTCAACAGTCAGACAGCCTTAATTAAAGGATGAGTCTGTCATTAGCTTGGCATGCCATTAATCATTTGTTTTTCCTCAGGCTGAAGGTTTATTCACATACAACCACCACAATCATCATCGTCACTGCGCAGTCATTCTAGCCAACAGCAGCTGCTTTTATCATTAGTGATCAGCTGCTGTAGAGGCTGATAGGAATGAAAACCTCCTGGGCCTCAGCAGCACATGGTTGGGAATTGCTGCCCTAGATATCTCTCTCTCTCTCTCACACACACACACACACACACACACACACACACACACACACACACACACACACACACACACACACACACACACACAGTTGGCATGGTTAGATCCAGGACGGTGACCTGGTTGTGCTGACTGATTGAGTTAGGCTCTGAGCAGAAGCCAGAGGGGGAAAAACAGGGTCGAAGAAGCTGAGGCTTTGCAGAGAACCTCTCAGGGAGGAAGGGAGGGAGGAAACAGGGGGTATTGAAGAGGGGAGGGGGCTTTTTAGTTGTCATTTCACCACAGTGTCTTTTCCATCAGAACCACCAGAGCAGGAGAACGGGGCCAGAGGGAAGGTCGGTCCTCACCGGGAGTGACTGGTGGATGGTGTTAGGGAGGTGAATTTGTTGGAGGGGGACTGATGGAGGTGAAGAGCAGGGTGGGGCCTGTAGGGTTGTGTGTATGTGTGAAAGGGAGGGGTGGTTCCTCTCTGCAAGCCTTAAATCACATTCAACATGGAGGATCTGCTAGTAGTTAATACATGTAGACAAATATCTAAAATATTTATGGACTGGGGCTGTGAATGAGCTCAGTGACATTAGATTTTTTTTTTCCTGTTTGCATCATCTTAAAAACATGGTCAACCACCCAGATGAGATACAATTTACCTCGTGGTCTATTTATTCAGAGACAGCTTCTGCTCTTTTATTTCATAAAATATAAATTTTTAATGAGGTTAAAGTCTGGTTGATGCTGTATTTTTAAAGCGGCTAGTGAGACATTTTACAGTGTAACAAGAAGAGAGTTTGTAATTGACTTCTAACCTAGTGCAGCATTTTTTTTACTGTAGGGTTTTTTCCGGGCTCAGAACTGTTCATTTATAGTAAGGGCCAAGACATTTCTGACCGTTTATATAATAAAGATGTGCAATTATATTTGATTAAATTAAACGTGGTCAACAGAAAGTTGGCAGGAAAAATAATTTGACTATACTGGAGATCTTTTTGTTTAGATCTGGCTAAAATGTGTTTGAGGGCCCAAAAAACATGAGCACAGGAACCAGTTTCGGCAGGCCTTACAATCAAACTCGGCCCCAATCCTGGCAGATCAGCTAATCTAAATGCCAGCCCACATCAGCTGATATCCTTTACACATCCATAAATCTCATATAAGACGCTCTATTAAAGCTGCTTTAGCCCTGCATCTGCAAGCCGCTTTGCAACCCTTCTTCACCCCAGCTCCTTCATATATTTAGTATCATATCTGTTGTTACTGAAGGTCTTGCTTGAATGCAAACCTTCCAAAAAACCTTCTACAATTATAGGAGCCAACAAGCAGTGGGTGTCGGGAGCCCTGTACTTGTAAATGCCAAGGCAGGTGAATGGCTGAGCCATCTCTTGTGAATTCAAAGACTTAAACTGGTTTTCCCTGTAGTTCTGGACTGTTGGCTAAGGAAAATAAAGCATATGAAGCCACCACCATGTGGGTATTTTCACCTTATCTGTATATTTTACACTCCATGCAATTTGTAGATTAATGGACTGACAATCTATTAACCTATTATTAGTGAAGCTATTTCTAAATAGAGTATCACACCTGTGGGATCACTGACAAATTAGCATCTACTTGGTTCATTTACAGCTAGCAGTAGTACGACTAAAAAAAAAAAAAAAAATATTTGCAGACCACTCTGTGCTCCATGGAAACTATGGACTACTAATGGGGCAATCTGCTTGCAGGACCCTCTTTGTTACCCAATTCGCCTAAAAACTACCACCAATCAACTGGCAACCAGTTGGGGAACAAACCTCATATGGTTGCCTTTGGTTTGCTGACCGGTCTTTAGACCAGTGTGACTGAGGCCTTAGAGATTCATGTGTGATGGGTTATTCAACTGTGTATTTTATGCTGCACATCCATGAATTTGTCTAAAGCCCATCTAAACCACAGATCTTGTTTCTCGTCGGTAACCCACGCTAACCCTTTCATCATCCAACATCATGTAATGAGCGCCATGTTTTGTGTCACTGCCCAGAAACCTTGGATGTAAATTGGCTTGTAGCTAAATCTGGTACAAAGCATCTTTTCTCTTATAGGATTAATGTTTTTGTGCATGGTCCCACGAATGAAACTAAACAGAATGCTTGTGTGTTTTTTTCTTAACCTGTAAGACGTTTCCTTCTTCACATATTCAGGTCACTGACACAGATTAAAGGTCAATAAACATCAGGCCACAATAGTGTATTTTAGTAAAAATGCAAATATGACAGATTTTAACAGTACAACTTCTAAATTTAGCCCACCTGAGAGTCATTTGTGCGCTACAGGTGACTGATTTACTATACGTAAAGCTGAGTCATAGCATTACCAGCAGGAAAAATGCCCAACCATAACACGGTTGCCACCTAAACAGGGTGTTGGGTGAACTAAATGAGTCAGATGGAATTGGTTTTCACTCTGACTGGACGCGCCTGTCAACCACCCCTTCAAAAGAAAGAACAGAGGCTAGGAAACTCGCCCAGCCTCCGCTAGAACGAGCTGCAGTAAGCACCAACCCCTCAGGAAAGGAAGAGGTTAATAAAAAACCCCAAGTAGACCGCAGAATCAAGTGACGAATCACTTTAATCCCCCTTCCCCTCGTCTCTACTCCCACCCCTGCCGCACACAACTGGCGATCCCTGAGCTCGGATGCACCTGTGCTGGGGAGATAAGGCCCTCTGAGGGCCCCTCATTGTTCCACTCTCGACCACATTGTTTGTCATTCCAGCAGATGAGAACGGAGGCTGGAATGGATCACCACTGAAAAAATGCGAGATAGACCTGAAACACTTGAAATGCAACCATTTCTTAAAATGGGAAAGTGTTCTGTTATTGAAGACGGGATTGTGTAACGAGGTAAACAATCAACAACTTATTGTGGCAGCAGAAATCTCCACTTTAGATCTTAAATGTGGCACGGGAAGGCATTAAATATGCTCTTTGTTCTGCTGATGTTTGCTTGAAAGCTACAAAGTGGATGAAAAATGAGCTTGCAGGATGGTGTGATGCTGTTATAAAAGCCAGCACTTATTGATCTCTGATGAGCAGAGAGCAGTAAGTAGGGCTGAAACTATTGATTATTTTTTTGATTAATTGTTGTAGTCTATCAGCAAAATGTAGAAAATATTCGACAGACGATCCAATGTGACACCACTGATTTTTAAAAAAAAAAATCATAGTTAAATAGATTTTACAGATTTTACTAGCAAAAGTGCTTTTTTCCAGTAATTTTTGACCCCAAAATATATTCTAGCTTTATAATGTCCACTTAGTATAAATTAACCTATTACAATTTCTTCAAAGTCTTACAGCATTTATGAACTAAAATACTAAAAATTAGTTGCTTTTATCATTACTAACAACAAAACAAATAAACAAACAAAAAAAATTGTCAACTGAAGGAATCGGGGCTGTTATAAAGCAACTATTATTCATTTCTATGTTTACAATCATCTAGGTCTGGCCACAGGAAGCCACTGGAGATGGCAGAAAGAGCTGCATATGACTCTGAAGCCACAGGTTCAATACTCCTACTGGTTTCCTTTTAAATATCTTATCAACCACTCTGAGTAACGTACAAGACGTCAGTAGTTTTCTTTCCCCTGTTCTTATTCGAGTCACTTGAGCACATATAAGAAATGGAAAAAACAAGTGTTTAAAGTAAGCACACTGTATTCGTTTTCCCTTACTCTGATGTCATTGCGTCGCAGCTCCACATCAGTGACGGCGTGGCCGTGGCTGGGATGGCAACGGGCGAAGCAGCAGTACTGACACACAGCCGTCTGCTCGGCCTCGCAGTGGTACAGCCTGTACTCGTCGTGCTGGGGGCAGGTCCAGGCCTTCACCGCCTCCGCCTCCACCAACAGGTGCCCGAGGGCTGAGCACGGCTGCTGCAGGTGTGTCTGGACGTGTGACTGGCAGCACGGGGCGTTGCAGCGCAGGCAGACCTTCACGGCGGGGAGTGGGGGACCCCGGCGGCAGAGAATGCACTGCAGTGTCGGCGTGGTGGCCTTCTCCACGCTCAGGGCGTTGTACTTCTCAACTATGTTGGATAGTTTGTGGTTCTTCTCCAGGCTGGGCTTCTGGGTGTAAGCATGATTGCACTCGGGGCAGCGAGCCAGCGAGGAGTCTTTGGCCCAGGCCTCGCTGATGCAGCCCCGGCAGAAGTTGTGCTTGCAGGGCAGCTGGATGGGATCTGAGAACACGTGTAGGCAGATGGGGCAGATAAGCTCCTCCTCAAAACAGTTCCTCCATGTCTCAGCCATGTCAGAGGCCATCATGGTGCAGGCAGGCATACACTGGTTTCCACTCCTTTCAGACCTCTGTCTCTCTCACAGGAAACCTGACACTCTCAAACTGAGTCTCGCGAAAAAAAGAAAGAAGATAAAACCAGACCCAATGCCGCCCCTGAAAGATCAGTCTGTGTAGGCCGACCTTTGTGACCAAATTAGAGGAGTCTCCCTGACAGATGACGAGTATTGCTTATTACTGCAGCATGAAGGCAAAATTCCAGAAACCTGACCAGAGAAGGCTTCAGGCAAAAATGACAACACCTTGGTGATTTCAACACATGCAACAGGGGCTGACGTTATGCAGATTACAGTAAACTGTGCTTTCCTTTCCCCTAAATCACACACACACTCACACATACACACAAGCACTGGGCCTGCCTTCACTTCACAGCTTCTGTGTGTGTCTGTTTAAAGGCCTGCTGCAGGAAGCCAACAGCCTGTCTGCTACAGGTAAACCACGAAATGCAAACAAGGCACAGAGAATTAAGATCTACACAATTACCTGTACGACGAGGGAGAGACTCAATCTCTGTGTAGCACGGGAATAGACACTTGATCCTTTTCTGCCCTTACCTTCACAGCTCTCTTCCACTTAAACGCCGGATTATGACTGACTGTGGACAATTCAGACCAACAAACCATGCATGAAAACATGAAAAGCACGAGAAAGGACTGCTGGAGTCCACACCCTGATTACTATTCCCACACAGAAAGCTTTACAGAGAGAGAGAGAGAGAAAAAAAAAATAGCTGAACCTGTTTTATCGGGATCTCAAGGACGCTTGATTTCCTCTATAATCACAACGCAGCGCAATGCTTTTGTCCGCTGAATCATAAATAAGTATCCGAGTAGCCTCTACCAGCAATTTAATTATACATACAACCAGCGATGGTTTGGCAGTAGGCAGAAAAAGCTGTTTCAAAGGTCAGATGGAAAAACACAGGTACCTCCAGCCCTTCAATTTGACATAAAAGCGACATTTCCATTTGATGAATAACGCCTGCTATGTGGCACAGCTCGCATATCTGAACACAAGGCCGCAGCTTTTCTACCAGTTTTCAGTCGACAACAAAGGCCTTATAATCTCATTAAAAAGGAAATCATACCCGGGCCATCACATCGAGGCTGTTTACTGCATAGTTAATCGTTTTAATAGTCGAGTCCAGCTCTTGCGCACAAAACAAAGGGGTTTTTAGGATCCGCAGGAATGTTGGGCTGCTGTTGCAGAGCCAGAAACATCTATCAAATATCTCCTCACACAAAGATTACTAGTTCTCAGCTGTGGACCCCTTCATTTTATTTTATTTTACTTTGGTTTGTACCATTTCCCCCCCTACAGCCTTCAGCCAACAACATATTTATGTACTTCCTTATCTCGATTAAATCGCGTAAATTACCTCAGACGTCACCTCACCATTTTCTACCATAGCACAGGTACAGATAAACACTACATCCACTCCGCTTTCACACGAGGACAGTCGCTGCTAATATAACCTATGGTCATTATTTTTAGAAGCAGCCATATTTATATATTTAACTAAAAAAATTACAAAAAAAATACAAAAATATACCCTCCCGATCTTAAAGGGGACGTCGCGTTTCTGTCCTTGTTAGGGCTAGCTGTCATCAGCCATCTTGCAAATCCTCATTTTAAAAAAAGAAAGACAAAAAGTAGATATCCGCTGTGGAAACGCTGTAGGCTGTTTCACCAAAGCTGCTTTTCGATAGCTGTCCTACACAGACTCATCAACGCCACAGTCCCCTTTTCAGTAAAGAAAAATACGCATTTTCTCGGTATTGTACGTCCGAAGGAGCCGTCTGGCAGGAGTAATTTTCGTGGCTTGATGTGTCCCGTATGAGTCGACTCCGGGTTTCATAAAAATCCAACACGGTTGTGAATAATAATTTGTGTTATCTGCCCCCCTCCTGCTCCTCCTTTCTTTCTCTGTCTCTATCGGCCAGGGTTTAGAGAGAGGAGGAATGCAGGCGAGCTGAACTGAAGCAAAGTCAAGATAGCCATTACCTCGGGCAGCTTCCGGTGGTGATTTTCAAACTAAAAACAAGTTTCAGTGTAGTCGAAAATCACCACTAGGACCTTTTTCCTCGGAATTCTACCCTGGCCATTTTGGCATATTGGCCCTAATCCTCTTCTGCATTTTGAGAATAAAGTCTAACTTTCGATCTAAAAGTCAAAATATTATTTTCAGGATAAAGTCTAAATAACATTCTGAGGATGAAGTCGAAATGTAAAGATTAAAGTTATATTTTCAACACTAATAACTGCCATGGCTGGTAGATGAGTTAGTCAAATGATTTGATCAGCCATCTTATTGTGTCTAATAGAACATCTATTTTCCACCAAAGCGTAACTTTTGGGGTCCTTGCATCTATCCACTGCCAGTCTTTTTTTTTTAAGTACACATGTTTTTAAGTAGATTTTATTTAGTTTTTTTGGGTTCTATAGCATAAATTTGGTCATTTAATTTGGTCCACTATGGAAAATAACTTGACCTTTATTTTCAGAAGAAGATCTGTTTTCTTCAGTCTGAAGAAGAAGAACAGAATGATTCTTTATTGACAATTACTGAACATAGATTAAGTCAATTCAGTAAACCAATAAACCCATAATAGCTTCGTGCTGCCAGGTATTTTTATTTATTTATTTTTTCGTTTTTGGTACCAGGCTGCAAACGTGCTCTTTTAACACTGTTTGGTTGGGCATTTTAATATTGGAGTTCGGGGACTGACTGACTTTTGGAACCAGCCTCAAGTGACCATTAGATGAACTGCAGAGTTTTTATCATTTCTTTGTTGGTTTCATTTTTCAGTCATGGGTGATTTTTTTTTCTCTCTTTAAGCTCCTTGATGTTTATTTTGAAACCTCCTCGCACAAGCTTCCGTTCTGTTACACGCGCTCTCTGGCTGACCTGACGCATTTTCAATCCCCTTCTACTCTCCCTTCCTCCCGCTACTCAACCCGCTCCCCTCCATCCCTCCCTCCTTCCGGATCAACGCTACGGCCATCACGTGACCTGTCACTGAAGTGTGTCACGTTTTAACCGGGAGGAGATGAGGGACGAGCCGGGGAGGAAGGGCCGGGGATCGTACATACTAAAGGGCTTACAGCATTTGTTAAAGGCCTGGACTCTCTATTACCCGCTTGTGTGTGTGTGTGATTTATTCCTCACAGAGTAAAGGGACATTTAGGCGGAAACGGGATTTAAATAGTGATTTGTTCACTTTATTAATAAGTAACATGTGAGTATAATAGTAACAGTCTATAGTCAGTAAATGAAGGTTGCAATATTTGCCTGATGTTAAGTCCTGCTTTTAAAAATTTGAGTAAGGGTAGCTACAGAGGTATGCTCAGCGTATATTCATATGTTCATGAATAAGAAGTAGGCTAAAAGTCTATTTATAGGATTAAAGCTGGAACAATTAGTGACTAATAAGCTACAGTAATCTGGTTTTAGTACTATAGTCATTTTTAAAGAAAAGAATACCATGTTCTCCAGAGTGAATTTTATTCTTGTTGGTTTTGTTTATGTTCGAACGTTTGATATCATTAAAACCGCTTCGCTTTAAATATTTCAAAGCGTTCAAAGGCGCCCTCTTGTGCTCGGGTAGATTACAGCACTCTTTTCATTACTTTTTAAGTAAGTATATAAAATGTATTTAAATAGCACCTTTTAAGAAAAGCAAGCAAACAAATACAAAATATAATATAAGTGTTAAAACAACAACATTATCCACTAGTTTAAAGCAAGCCTATACTAAAAACTCTTTAACAGCTCTTTAAAAGTTTCAATAGCCACAGATCTCATATGCAATGGTAGTAGATTTCATAGTTTAGAAGTTGTAAATTCAAATCTACAGTCTAACCAAAACACTGGCAGGTTTTGATTAACCTGCGGATGCAAAGAACATAATAATCCATCCATCTATCCGTTCTCTTCCACTTATCCTTGTCAGGGTTGTCGGGGGACTGGAGCCTATTCCAGCTATTATAGAGCGAGAGGCGGGGTACACCCTGGACAGGTTGCCAGTCATTTGCTGGCCTAACACAGAGAGACAGACAACCATTCACACTCATGTTCACACCGAAGGGCAATTTATCAGTTAACCTAACCCCTCTAATTTCATGTCTTTGGGCTGTGGGAGGAAGCTGGAGTACTTGCAGAGAACCCGCACAAATACAGGACGTACAAACTCTACACAGAAAGGCCCTGGCCAGATGGTGCAGTCGAACGTTGCTGTGAGGCAACAGTACTAACTACTGCACCACTGTGTGCTGCCTAGGACTTAATAATGACGCCTTAAAAAATATGTAATTACATGTCAGCAACTCAGTGCATTTAAGCACAGAGACATAGTCAAGATAACCTGCAAATTGAGCAACAAACTGAAGAAGAAAAGTGATTTTAGTGACTTTCAATGTGGCATTCTTCTTGGTGCCAGATGGGCTGCTCTGAGTATTTCAGAAACTGCTGATCTGCTGGGATTTTCCCACTCAACTAACTCTAGGGTTTATAGAGAGCAGTCTAAAAAAAAGAAAATATCCAGTCTGTGGCAGTTCTGTAGGCTTGTTGATGCTAGAGGTCAGATGAGGATGACCAGATTCAGATTGCTTCAAGCTGATAGGAAGGCAACAGTAACTCAGACAACTGAACGTTACAACCAAAGTATGCAGAAGATAATCTCTGAACGTATAACCCTGACACAAATGGGCTTTGGCAGCAGAAGACCACGCTGGGTGCCACTAAAAATTTACACAGGATCTTTAAAACTGGACTGAAGACTGAACCCTCCCCCAACAAAACAAAAAACATTGCTTGTTGGATGAGTCTGTTTTGTGACATACAGGTAGTATTTGACCTAAACAACATGAAAGCATGGCTTCATCCTACCTTGTTTAAATGGTTTGTACTGGTAGTTGAGGTGTAATATGGTGGGGGATACTGAAGATACATAGCATAATGTATAATCAGGGATCATGCCTTAGAAAAATGGGACTTTTGCATCTATATTGCACATTTTACTCCACTACATTCAAGTCTTTTACTATTTGTAATCCGTGGCTGATTTGGTTATGTCTTATTCCAATAAATCAACACTCACCTTCTTGTTTTAATAACAGCCTCATCAGTGATAATGGGTAACCAGAATTACAACACAGGAGATTTATATAAATTATATAAAGATTTAACATCTTTCTTGAGCAAACAACAAACAAACAGCTCAACAGTAGTCCAATAAAATTAATTAAACCTAAAATATGTTTTTCAATTGTAAAATACTTAAGAGCAGGAACTAAACACCCTTAAGCACTGATTTGTTGGAGCACATCTAACACGGTTTAATAGGTTGTTGAACACAAAAAGTATGAGCTTCTCCAACAGTTTTAATGGAAACCTGGAATATAACCAGGCAGCTTGATCTAGATGACCTAAGAGGTCAAGCAGGTTTGCAGCTTAGGTGCACGTCAGGGAAATACTTTGATGCCAGATCATGTGTGAGGTGTTAAAAACAAAAATTTAAAATCTACTCTAAACAAAACTAAAAAAGTTAAATACTACTGTTAAAAAAAACAAAACTAAATATACATTCACCAATGGTTAGCACTGTTGCCACACAGCAAGAAGGTCCTGAGTTCAATTCCACCATCTGGCCGGGGTCTGCGTGGAGTTTGCATGTTCTCCCCGTGATTGTGTGGGTTCTCTCCAGGTACTCTGGCTTCCTCCCACAGTCCAAAGACATGCAGTTAGTGGCGTTAGGTTAATTGGAAACACTAAATTGCCCATATATGTGAATGCGGGAGTAAATGTGAGTGCGAATGTTTGTCTCTGTCTATGTGTTAGCCCTGTGATAGACTGGAGACCTGTCCAGGGTGAACCCTGCCTCTTGCCCAAAGACAGCTGGGATATGCTTCAGCGCCCCCCCGTGACCTTAAAAAGGATAAGTGGAAGCGATAGATGAATGAACATTCATCAAGTAAACATGATGTTGAATAAAATAAAAATATTTTGGAAATGTCCTTAATTTTACTCTTTTGCATTGTTCTGAACTCCAATTAGAAAAAGACTAACAAACTAACATAAATAAATGAAACGAATAGAAACATTCAAAAAATAAAATAAAATCTTAATGTGAATAAATGGGAAAAAAAACAACGTAAAATATGAAAATAATAACTGTGATAAACTGCTATAGTTCAGCGTGCTCACTATGTTATATACTGTAACAACAATAACGGGTACATGAAAAATGAAAACATTACTGGCTACATTTGAAGATGTTGCAATACTAACATTGTTCGCGATTGCGCTACCAGTGCATTATTTCCTTTGAACATAGTTAACAAGCCCCGCTAAACGCAGGGCATCAAAAAATTGGGTGAAACTCTTATTGTTCCTCTCCACGGAAATCTTTAGTAAAAGGCGAAAGATTTATACGATCTGAAGAGAAACAAGAGTGTACTAAATTATAGCAACACCGCAACAGGACCCCATTGACAACAAAGCCGTGTAAAGTGACGGTTCACTGGGAAAGAGCAGTTATAAATGACAAAGACCACTCATTGTCACACAATGCAGTAGTGAATAAAACAATATAAATGCACAGGGTAAGACTTTTAATGTGAACGCTGTAAGTTTATTCACATTAGATTAACCGTCAACAGTAAGCGCAATGCATGATGGGATTCCGTGGGGGTTTTCCGGGTTGTTAAAAAGTTAAAATCTAACGCAGAGCTCTTATTTATTCGCGTAAGATTTTTTTCCTATAATTGTTTTTACCTCGCAAAGCATGGTGAAGCATTGCGCTAATGTTTTTGAACGCTTTTAAATGTTTAACCGTATCATTTATTTTCGGAAGTCACGCCCCGTGTAAACGTAACCGTCGTGACGTCACGAATTTGTTCCTTATTCCACATTTCAAAGCTTTAGCTTTAGCTGTGTTGCCGCCATGTTGACTTTCGGATCCAGAACTGATGGGTTAAAGGGTGGAGCGTAAAGTTATCAGGTAACACACATACGTGTCTGCTAATGTGCGGGAAGTCACAGATTCGTTAAAGGCCAGAATTTCACTCACCAAAAACTCAAGCACAAACGTCTCGGATGCTCTGTGCCACACACACACAAAAACGTAGTTAAAACTGCTCCCACAGCCTATACAGTGAAAAGGTCCATTTTAACAAGGCCATGTATCAGGACACCTGTCAGTCAACCCTGACACGCCCCTACTCAGTCACCGCCCCACTCGGAGCAGTGATGTAGGGGGAAATCTGTAAAGCTGAACTCACAATTATGGAGACCACATCCCATTTTTGGGGACTGATTTTTCTATTGATTTTTTTTTAAAAATATAAAAGGGACAATGCACACTAGTTAATATGAGCAATTAGGATTTAGCCTAAGCTGCCCATCTGAAGTAATGCATTAAAAGCCAGTGCAGAATAAAATTAACTGTCAATAATAGCTCAATAACCGCTGAAATAATAAATAAATAAATAAATAAATAGACGAACAAACAATGTGAAACATCAAATCAAACCAATCACATGGCAGCAACTCAGTGCATTTAGGCATGTGGATGTATTCAAGATGAGCTGCTGAAGTTCAAACTGAGCATCAGAATGGGGGGGGGGGGGGGGGGGGGGAGTGATGTTGGTGTCTTTAAACTTTTAACTTGATTGTTGGTGTCAGATGGGCTCGTTGCAGTGTCTCAGAAACTGCTGATCTACTCGAAGTGTCCACGGTTTATAGAGAAAGCTGTGAAAAGGAATTAAAATAAATAAATAAGTAAAACAAGTGGCTTGATGATTCCAGAAATCAGAGGAGAATGTGCCAGGTGACAGAAGGGTGGCAGTATATGCAGAACAGAACATGTCAAATCTTAAAGCAGATGTGCTACAGCAGCAGAGGCCCACAGGGGGTGCCACTGCTTTCTGGAACTGGAGAGTGCACAATGCTATCATTTCAACATGGACCAAAATCTCCAAGGAATGTTTCCATCACTGTGTTGAATCTTTACCATAAAGAATTAAAGTAGCACTGAAGGCCAGAGTACAACTCAATACTAGTAAAGTATACCCAACATAATATTTGTATGAAATAAGAAAAAAAATAATGAAAAAAGTATTGAAGTACAGTGTCTGTGTGTAGAATTGGGTGACACGGTTAATTTACAAGATACAAAATCATCAATAGGAAAGAAGATAAAAACATCACAACATGCATTTAAAAAAATTATTTAGTTTCACTTGTGACTAAAACAGTGTGATTAAATAAGATACATTCAACAAAACATAAAAAAACCCCACTCACCTAATTATTATTATGTTAAAACAGTAACGCTACGTTATATTACTGCAATACTGATATATAGTACAAAGTACTATATATCAGTATTGTATAGTAAAGTATATCAGTATTATATAGTAAAAACTCCTTTGTCCCACACGCCATCAGACTGTTTAACTCCTCTCTGGAGGGGAGAGGGAGGGGAAACAGGAGGACAAAGGAGGGGGGAACAACTAAGCTGTAGTGCCTCTTCACCTCACTGTGCAATACCTTTGTGCAATACTTTTGTAAATAGTCAACGGTGCAAATAGACCTCAATACTTGAAATGTGCAATTCACTTGTATTTTTATTTTTATTCCTATTTATTCTATTTATCCCCTTCGTATATTTTATTTATATTTGTCTCTGTATTTATATTTATGTGTGTGTGTATATATATATAATATTCTGTAACTGTAACTTCTGTCGGTGCTGTGCTTTTGGAAACCGAATTTCCCAGAGGAACCCACCCGAGGGATTAATAAAGTTCTATCTTATCTTATCTTATCTTATCTTATCTTATCTTATCTTATCTTATCTTATCTTATCTTAAAGTAAGTCAAAGGCGTACTAAAGTACAGCACTTGGATAAAGTCCTGCTCTGAAAAAGCTGCAGGTGGTGCTGTTTACTGCAGGAGCTCATCTCAAAGCCCATACTGCAACTGTCTGAGATAGATACAGATTGGAGAAACAATTTAACCATCCACGGGCCAAAATAAAAAATTTATAGCCTTTATATCTCATCTGTAGTAGTTTTAACAGTCAAAAAACATCACATCACTTCATTTAAGTTTAATACCAGCAGCCACATCCTGGCTACTTTTAATACTTTACATATACATTCTTTTACAGAAACGAATTGACAATCACCAAAGCATTAAAACTAAATAATACATTATTACTACATTACATGCCTAATAACACGTGTAATCTGCATTTTAAAGGAGTGGTGTTGACTGTTGGATTGTTATTTGTAAGAACTGGTAGGCCTTGCATGTGCACCCAGAATCCATTACTATGTGTGCAGATAGCATTATTTAATCCTGTCATACCTATTGAGTTGTCTCATTATGTTCTATTGAAGCCTTGTCCTTATTTTTATAGATCGAGGCCAGAGTAACCCAAGCTTAAAGTGTTCATTAAGGTATTTTGTCACTTAGAAATAAAAATTAGGTAAGAGATTAAGTGGCTGTTAACCACAGGTTGCTTAGTTTATGTAAAAATGTAGTTTGTTGTTGTTTTGGTTTATGTGTTGAAATTGTTTTATGTGTATGTTTATGTGCTGTATATGAGTATATACTTATATATAGTTAAACATGTATGGATCATTCTGAATAAATTCTGAATATTGATTTGTAAGAAATGAAATTTGAATACGGGGCTAGAAACAGAAAAAGTGTAAATTTCATCCTAGATCGCACTGTTCAGTTCAGTTCAGTTCAGTTCATTTTTATTTCAAACATTTCAAACATGTGCCTTCACAATCATTACAAAATATCATTCCATTATTTGTTTGAAAAGGAGTAGGCTGAAGTATTTACTTATTTGTCCCTACCCCCTCAAGTTTTACCTCTCATTCATTTAATTTTTTTTTTGTCTTAAATTAAACAAACAACATATGAAACATATAAACATATGAAGTAAAACAAAACATAACATACATAAATCAAAAACAAGAAATTAGCAAGCCCCACCACAGTATAGTTTCTTTCATATGAAAAATACAGAATGTGTATATTTGCAGATACACAAGTTATGGAAAAACAACAAACCAAAACAAAACAAAAAAACAACCAAAAAAGAACCGCAACACCATTACCAGCAACATTACCATCCTGGGTTAACCCCGTTTTCTTCATTCTTATACTTATTTAAAATTAGGTTTTTATATTTTACTTTAAACTGTTTTATGTTTTGACTGTCTTTTATTTCTTCTGTTAGACTGTTCCATAATTTAACTCCTGCAATTGAGATTGACATAGTTCTTAAAGTTGTTCTAGCACTTTGTATTTTTAAATTCCATTTCCCTCTTAAGTTATACCCACCTTCTCTTTCTATGAACAATTTACAGATTTCTTTGGGAAGCAATTTATTTCTGACTTTATACATTATTTGCGCTGTTTTAAGCTTCACCAAGTCTTGGAATTTAATAGCTTGCATTTTGACAAAGAGTGCATTTGTATGGTCCCTGTACCCTACATTATTTATTAATCTAATGGCCCTTTTCTGTATTATAGTTATTGTTTGTGTGTTACTTTTGTATGTGTTTCCCCAGACCTCTACACAGTAGCTCATATATGGCAGTAGTAAAGCACAGTATAAAATGTGCAGTGCTTTCTGATCCAACATATGCTTTGCTTTTCCCAGGATGGCAATGCCCCGTGCCAATTTCCCCCGAACATAAGTAATGTGTGGCTTCCAACAGAGCTTGTGGTCAATGATCACCCCAAGAAATTTTATTTCATTTACTCTTTCTAAATATACATTGTCAACACATATTTCTACTGACTGACTGACTTACTCAAATGTGTGGTTATAATACCGGATCTTAACTGGAAGAGAACAGAATCAACTTGATTGTGGAGAAGATGTTTATGGTGCTGTTAAACAACGCTCTTATCTGAACCTTATCTGTTTGACTTGTAATAATCGGTAAATAACAGTCTCTTCCTTATCTGTTTGACTTGTAATAATCGGTAAATAGCAGTCTCTTCCTTATCTGTTTGACTTGTAATAATCGGTAAATAACAGTCTCTTCCTTATCTGTTTGACTTGTAATAATCGGTAAATAGCAGTCTCTTCCTTATCTGTTTGACTTGTAATAATCGGTAAATAACAGTCTCTTCCTTATCCCATTGCTTTTATTCTTGCCGTTGCAGCATTGCTGCAGATCTTACAGTCCTGGGTTTACTTACACTCCCTGGTACAGATTTAATATTTTGCTGTTGTGAAGGTTTTTCCATGTGTTCTTCTCTTGAATGTAGTCGTGGTTGGAATAGAAAACGACCCTGGTTTTAACATACTTGTCATAATAGTAGTTGGAGTATTTCTTGAATTCTTCACTCATGAATCCGTATGCATCCACCTGAAGATGAAGTAGTGAGAAATAAAAAGGGGACTGAATTACACTGAAATAATAAATGATAAAAATGACATAACTGCTTTTGGAATTAGTAAAACACCTGGGGAGCCACTTTAACAAGCCCAGTTTATTAGTTTATCTTTAACTCCTTCTTTAACAGCAACAGCTAATGTTAAATAAAAATATAAATATACCTTTATCTTCACTATCTTCTCTAATGATAATTATTACTTTTATCATTAGAGAAGTAACATATTAAAGGGAGAACAATTATGGAAATTCAAATTTTCACGATTTCAGGTTTTTTAAGAATTGGTTTCTGTTTGGTTTCATGGTATTTCTAGAGCTCAAAGAGCCAGTTCCCCCCTTTCTTTTTTCTCCTTTCACTACAGATACTTGTATTATCGTGTGGTCTTTAACTTACAATATTATGCACCTTGAGGCGACTGGCTTAGATCAGCATTCTTTTTGGATTTACACATCTGAATTCAACAAGTTGCAAGCAGATGTTACGTGAGCTATCACTGCTTTCCACCTCGCCTAGACAGCATAAAGCTGGTGCAAATGTATTTAGGCTGCATTTGAACCCAGGAGCTTCTTGCTGTGAGGCAACAGTGCAAATCACGGTGCAATCTGAGGATATCCTAGAGCTTTAAATATGCAGTTTATCAAATACAGTCGCTTGCAAAAGTATTTGGCTCCCTTGAACTTTTCCACATTTTGTCACATTACAGCCACAAACATGAATCAATTTTATTGGAATTCCACGTGAAAGACCAACACAAAGTGGTGTACACGTGAGAAGTGGAACGAAAATCATACATGATTCCAAACATTTGTTTACAAACATATAACTGAAAAGTGGGGTGTGTGTAATTATTCAGCCCCCTGAGTCAAAACTTTGTAGAACCACCTTTTGCTGCAATTACAGCTGCCAGTCTTTTAGGGTTTGTCTCTACCAGCTTTGCACATCTAGAGACTGAAATCTTTGCCCATTCTTCTTTGCAAAACAGCTCCAGCTCAGTCAGATTAGAGGGACAGCGCTTGTGAACAGCAGTTTTCAGATCTTGCCACAGATTCTCGATTGGATTTAGATCTGGACTTTGACTGGGCCGTTCTAACACATGGATATGTTTAGTTTTAAACCATTCCATTGTTGCCCTGGCTTTATGTTCAGGGTCATTGTCCTGCTGGAAGGTGAACCTCCGCCCCAGTCTCAAGTCTTTTGCAGACTCCAAGAGGTTTTCTTTCAAGATTGCCCTGTATTTGGCTCCATCCATCTTCCCATCAACTCTGACCAGCTTCCCTGTCCCTGCTGAAGAGAAGCACCCCCAGAGCATGATGCTGCCACCACCATATTTGACAGTGGGGATGGTGTGTTCAGAGTGATGTGCAGTGTTAGTTTTCCGCCACACATAGCGTTTTGCATTTTGGCCAGTGGCAAACTGCAAACGGGACTTCTTATGGTTTTCTGTTAACAATGGCTTTCTTCTTGCCACTCTTACATAAAGGCCGACTTTGTGCAGTGCACGACTAATAGTTGTCCTATGGACAGATTCCCCCACCTGAGCTGTAGATCTCTGCAGCTCGCTCAGAGTCACCATGGGCCTCTTGGCTGCATTTCTGATCAGCGCTCTCCTTGTTCGGCCTGTGAGTTTAGGTGGACGGCCTTGTCTTGGTAGTTGTGCCATACTCCTTCCATTTTGGAATAATCGCTTGAATTCGCTTAAATTTCTCAATAACTTTATCCCTGACCTGTCTGGTGTGTTCTTTGGACTTCATGGTGTTGTTGCTCCCAATATTCTCTTAGACAACCTCTGAGGCCGTCACAGAGCAGCTGTATTTGTACTGACATTAGATTACACACAGGTGCACTCTATTTAGTCATTAGCACTCATCAGGCAATGTTTATGGGCAGCTGACTGCACTCAGACCAAAGGGGGCTGAATAATTACGCACACCCCACTTTGCAGTTATTTATTTGTAAACAATGTTTGGAATCATGTATGATTTTCGTTCCACTTCTCACGTGTACACCACTTTGTATTGGTCTTTCACGTGGAATTCCAATAAAATTGATTCATGTTTGTGGCTGTAATGTGACAAAATGTGGAAAAGTTCAAGGGGGCCGAATACTTTTGCAAGCCACTGTATCCCTTAGCATTTCTATTCTTTGAATGTTTGCTTTGTCTCCTGTCCTGTCTTTCCATCTCTGAGTGAAGTTCTCACATTCTTTGCTGTCCTTGAGAAATAAAGAAACTGTACCTTTAACTAGCACTGATCACTGTGTGATAAGTCTTGGTTTTTGTTTTACTCTGAATTTTGGTCCATCTTTGAACCCTAACACAATTAGCCTGTTGTGAGAATGTAAAAAAGAAAAATCACCCCAAAAAAGGCCTTAAAAAAAGAAAACTCTTGACAATAGTAACACATCAGACTTTGGCTAACAGCTAATAAAAAGTGTCCAAAAAAAAAAGAAAGCTGTTAAGAGAAACTGCCAATAATTCAAAGTAAATGATAAAGTTACCATTGTGAAATTTATATAAATGCATGAAGCTCTTGAGTTGGGTCATGTTATAGACACTTGATGAATCTGTTTGACAAGTTTATTAAATAGCTGTGTAAAACAAGGTGTGACATCAGTTTTATCGATGCTGTCCAGCTGGTCTGTCTTCACACATTGGAACAGTTCAATAAAACTGGTGACACACCTTATTTTACAGTTTTAATTTAAACATCTTATCTTATTTTCCTAGGAGGGTACACAAAAAGTCAGTGTTCCTTCAGCTTATCCCTGACAGTGGTTCAGAGCTTTAATACAACTTTATTATATGATTGCTGGGAAGGTCTTTCCACGTTGAAATATGCTGCTAAAACAGTAATAAGATAGTTTGACGTTAATATGCTTTTAATACAAAGTTAATGTACACATGGTGTGTTGCATTCTTCCAAAGGTGTGGTTAGAAGTAGTTGTAATGTTAAGAAGTTAAAATCAAGTGTTAACTCACTGTGTCACAGGTGTGCAGAGCCAGGAAGAGAGTGAATGCTCCGTTGGTTGGTCTGACCCTCGCCCAGTATCTCTTATTCAGATTGGGTGACTTCAAGAACCTGTAATGCAATGATATAATAGGTTGTAGGACTGGCCTTAGCAACAATAACTTGAAGTAATAATTATTTTCTGTATTACTAACAGTCTCTCACTTTGTTGTGGAAGAATGTTTCTGTACAACATTGCTTAAGTTCAATATTTGTAGGCATTTGTTTATGCACAGGTGTCTTAATTTCTCACCTCACATTTCCATTGAGTTGTGGTCTGGACTTTGAATGGGACATTGCAGCACCTTGATTCCACAGCAATTCTGTTGTACGCTTGCTGCTTGATTTGGAATCATTGTCCTAGTAAATGACTCAGTTTGGCTGGCTTTAGTTGTTCTACAGGCGGCCTCACATTTGGCTGTAGAACACTTTGATATACAGACAAGTGTATGTTTAACTCTTCGACTATAAAATGTCCATTTGCTATGGCTAGAAAACAAGTCCAACTCATCATCTTTCCTCTCGCACTGTGGTTTCAGTCAATATGAGGCGTTTGAGCTGATATGCTGTATTTAAATGTGGTGCTGTGCATTATGGGCAGTCATTTCCACTTTGGGCTTATCTGTCCAAAGGACATTGTTCTAGAAGTCCTGCGGTTTGTTCAGATAGAACTCTTCAAACCTAAACAGTGCTGCATTTCTTTTTTAGAGAGTAGAGGCTTTTTCATTTTCCTCATTGTAATGTCATGATCTTTAACAATTAACATGCTAACTAAGACTGTTAGAATCTAAGGTGTAGCTATTGCGGTTTTTGCAATTTCTTTGACCATCACACACCCACTGTTGGGAAGACTGTAGCATGGTGTTAGCACACATCTGCATGGTCTGGAGCAATGACTGCAGAAAACTTCCCTTTGATTAGCAGAACCTGGCTGCTACTCACTCAATGTAAGCAGAAAGAACTGCAAAATGTCTGTTTGTATTTGTATACATATTGTTACAATGGGAAAAGTTAACTTGGACTATGCATAAAATCTGTACTTCAATATTGTTTGGATCATTTGATTAAAAAAAAAAAATCAAACATTATGGACCTTCAACTTATTTAACAACTTTTATCAACATTTTTTTTAATTTAACTTAACAACTTTTAATATTGTAATTAAGAGAAGGCTTTAAATAATTTAAGGCTTTAAATAAAATTAAAAAAAAATAGAATAAATAGTCTGCACTGTTTAAAAATAAATGTTCTGGAGTGGATGGTGAAAGAAGGCTGACCTGTTCCGCACATATCGGAGGAAATCCTGATGCAGAACGTAGAAGCGGCTCTCGTTGTACTGCCCTGAATAGTAGGTCCTTGGCCTGGGGGGGTTGAACAATAGGAGTAATGAAAGGATGATGAGATGTTTTAGTTTCTCAAATGCTATTAAATTTATTTGCTGGAGTGAACAGCTGGAAACATATGCTTATGTGCCTGCAGTGCATTTTAGACCAAAAAACTTTTACCTGAATATCAGTCTGAGTGTGCATGTATGACACAAAATTTAGATGGTCTGCAGAACAGCCGTGTAGTTATTAAAAAAAAGTGTGCATTTACTTAAGTGAAAGAAAAGTTTACACTTCTCCGTAGTAAACTATCTCAATTAATTGTCTGCAAATGAAATTTAATTGACATAAACAATTCTGCTTTAAAGAGTCTTTTAAATTCAAGTGGCAATACACGTCTTACGGTTTGACTTATCAGTATAAAGTAAATGTTGATTATTCCCCTAAAAGCTCACTTTCACCAAAATGAAGGCTTGATTTGCACAAACAGAAAGCAGATGTTTCTCAACAGTAACTGAACCGGCAAAATACTTAAAAAGTAAAAAAGCAAAGCAAAAAAGAAATGAAGTGGCTTATGGTGCTTTTCTTATCTGACCATCACTCAAACAATTTTCACAAATGTTTATATAGCACTTTACATGCATGTCTATTTCACCTACAATAAGACTAATTTAGAATCACCATCAACAGAATGCATGTTTTTGGACTGAGGGAACAGCAAGGGAATAACCACATGAGCACACAGAGAACACGGAAACTCCACAGAGGAAGGTCCCAGAAAGTTGTTTGAGCAAGAGATAAATGATTTGTAAAATTATTATTAAATTTAAGGCAAAACACTTATTACAAAGTTCTATTTTTTAAATGTACAGTTTTAATAGACACTTAATAAAATGTATGTTATAGCATTTGAATAAAAATGTCACAGATTCTGAATTTATTTTAATTTAACACCACAAAAAGCCATAAATACTGCAGCAGCACATAACATTTAGTTGATACTCACAGTCTTTTGCGGTATGGACCAGCAGAGACCTTTTCTCCTTTGAGAAGGCCCTCAAGCCATTGGTAATCCCTCATCCCCTCAGGAATCATCACATATTTTATACCCTGCCAGAAGGAAAATGAGGACAGAGAAGCCATCTTTACTCTAGTGAAATAAAACAAAAATCAAGGGCCAATGAAAAGCTTCATTACCTCATCATGAGGAGCAGCTTTGTATCCGTGTTTTTTAAGGATGTAACGAGATGAAGTGATGGAGTGGGCTGTGTGGACATACACCGATGTTTTGTTTCCTACATCTTCTTCAAAGCCCTTGGTGATGGCACCATTCATCCTGCCACACAGGCAGAAGCAGGTGTTGCAGATGTTAAGCTTGGCTTCAAATGTTTAAGCTTAGTAATTTGCTCAGATCAATTGAGAAGCAATCGTTGCTTTCATTTTGGGAGAATGGTTTTCTTGTGGAATCAACCACCTTCAGCAATACCACTGAAGTGTTGGCCCAAAACATTTCAGAACATACTCTTACTGAAACTTAATTCACTTAACACGCTTTCCATTCTGACTCTATGACGACACTGATGTTTGAAAGAGAACAATACATTTTGGAGTTTCTACACCACAAGCAGGTGAGCTATCAGATACAGTACCACATTTTTACCGTCAAAGAATTTGCTGATCAGCAACCGTTCTCATGTTTTTTTTATATCTTTTTTAGCGTTCTTATGTTTTAAAGCTAACTTTAGTAAAAGATACACCTTAATAGTTGATAGTGTTGTTCTGTTTGTCCTTTCCTACCGAAAAACATAATCATGCGCATCAATCTCTACACCCATTCTGGTGATTCAGAATCAAATAGGTTCTAGAAATCAGTGACGATACCCAGCCCTATATGAAAGTCACAGAGAAAGATAAAGCAGGGTATGCTTTACACTGCTTTATCTTTTCTACACTGGGCCTAGTGCCTGTCGAACAAAGCCAAGAGGTTTGCTTGGGGGTTTGTCTTACCGAAAAACGTAATCATGGCCATCGATCTCCACCCCCTTCTTTGAGCCGTTCAGGATTCCTCCAGTACCTACCACAGCACAGCGCACACAACCGTCACCACCGGGTTTTGGGAGGAGCAACGGCTCTTTTGGCTTTGGAATCAACTTCACTGACTTCATCACATCTGCAAACCAAAAGAAAAATTCAAAAATGTGTTTACTCTGAGTGCTGTAGTTCCAGCATAGTAATGTATCCTGTATATGAAAACAATGAAGCAAGATGAAGGCCATAACTCTTATTCATGCATTAACAGCTGTTTCTTCAGCTTTACCTGACTCACCTGCTCATGTTTACTAAAAGGGACGAGAGCTTTCAGTGAGCAAAACTAGAGTAAATTTGTTATGGTCTGTGTGGAGGGAGGCATGAAAGGACCTAAATTGCAGACTAAAACACAGAGGCCAAGCTGAAACTGAAAATGGTAGTTTTATTTGCTCCAGTGTTTAGCAATAAACTAAACTTGGTGATACAAAATAAACTTGTTAGGCTTGGCAAACAGACATATGAGGGAGGATGCAACACTGAACACAGGAAGGACTTAAATACAGACATGAGGTGATCAGGAGAAGTGGCAACACATGAGGAAACAGCTGACACACATGAACATAACGACGTCACAGGGGAAACTTAAAACTAAACTGGGGACCTCTTTCAAAATATAACAGGAAACATAATGAAATGCAGACAAGAACTTAAAGTTCATGTTGTCATGAACTGACCAGAGCTAGAACAAAAGTGCAACAAGAAAACCTGGAGCTCCTGAAGTAGTCCAAAACAAAAGACTATGAAAGGCACTTAGTCTGGGTTGACAAATCAAAAAACAACCTCAAACAAACAAACTTAAGATCTTTTATTTTTTTTTTATAGCTGCTCCCCTCATTCCTTGTGAACTCAGCTGTTGCTAACTTCATTGTTTTAGCCCCTTGTCAGCCAATCAGCATTCAACTAACACATGGGGTCATTAATGTAGAGCAACATGCAGCTAGGATTTTGGAGGACTGAAAGTGCTGGTTTGAAACCACTCTCAGAAAGCAAATACACACAGCTGGACACAAGCTTGGTACCATAAATTCACAGCAAGCCTGGGTTTGAATTCAGCCCTGGTCTTTCTGCGTAGAGTCTGCATATTGCAGGTGGTAACCTATAGCAACACCATGTGACCCTGAATTGGATAAGCATAGGAAAATGGATGGGGGAACATTGATTTGAGAAGTAGCCTCAAGTCGCCTATTCATGTGCCAAAAAGTTGCTTGAGGATGTGTCATAACAAAAGAAAATAGGTGTGTCACTAAAAGACCTACCGTCGTACTTGAACTCCATAAAACCGAAAGGATTGTTAAAATGTGAGAGCCGATTCCACTCGCTCATGTTGATGTTGTCCTTGTGTAGAAACAAACGTATGTTTGGAAGAAAAGCCTTCTTAAAGTTTTCATCGTCAGAGTTTCGCAGAGACTGGGCACATGCCTGAAAATCATAAAACTATTAAATACAGGAAATTAGCCAAAGACAGAATTTGCTGTGATATAATTATCCAACTCTATTAAATAACATCCTTGAATAATTCAAAACGGGGAGAACCAAATGACAGAAAAAATGTAATAAAGCAAGAGTAAAATAAGTGTTAGCATTAGCCATGTGCCAGATAGTTATTTTTAAACATCTGTATTGGTTTCAGCAGAGAATTTCATAATTGGTGCATCACTGCAGGAAAGAGTGAAGGCAGACATATGCGAAGCCACAAAGGTAGAAAAACAGCTCCACAAAATGAAAATAATGAATTTAAAGGGGGAAACAAGGTACATGTATAGGTCACAAGGAAAACGATTGACTGCTTGGCTGAGCAGAATTCAGTGCTGCCTATACCCAAACACAGAAAAGTTAGGAACTGCATTTATATTACTTCTCTCATATGCTCGTATGCTTACTGTCGGTCTAGGTGGTGCATCCTGGTTATAAACATCATCAAAATCCCACTGAGGAAGCTTTGTGAAATTTATTTTGTAGAGGATAGGCATAGGAGTCTCAGCCATGGCTCCGCGTGTAGGGGTTTTAGATTTTGTCACTGGGTTCATTTTTGTTGAAATAACTTTTGCTATGCCAGCTGTGGTACACACAAAAGGTGGTGCAGATGTCTTTTTGATTTTTCCCAAAAATGTAATGACACTGTCAAGAGAAAAATGTTCCCATTTGTGTCCATTTTTTCCTGAGAAAGTTGTCCTCCTGAATCAGGAATTAGGCAGAAATGCAACAGAGGTAACAAATGACAAACAAATAGCAAAGTACAAATAACAGAACTAGCAAATCAGTTCACAGTTCCCTTTTTAATGATTCTTTATATCAACACAAAATATTAAAAAACAAAGAAAAAAAACCCAACTGACCTTTTTGATAAATGTTCCTGTGACAGAATAAACACCAGAAAACCAACAGTTACAAAAACGAGCAAAGAAAAAATCCTGAACTTTTGGACCGCCATCACTGCTGAGTGAAGGCTTTGCTGTTTAATTAAAAAGAAAAGTATTTTCTCTTTCTTCTGAGATTTGCTCAGAGGTCGAAAAACCACCTGGAGTATTTAACAACTTGATGTGACTGCTGAGAATTCACAAAGACACAAGTGAGATAGCACTAGTTCAAGATGGCAGCCAACCAAACCAGTTGTGCGACTGCTGATTTTCACAAAGACACAAGTGAGATAGCACTAGTTCAAGATGGCAGCCAACCAAACCAGTTGTGCGACTGCTGATTTTCACAAAGACACAAGTAAGATAGCACTAGTTCAAGATAGTGGCCAACCAAACCGGTTGTGTGACTGCTGAGAGTTCACAAAGACACAAGTAAGATGGCACTAGTTTAAGATGACACCCGGTTTGACCGGTTTCGTGCGTGTGCGTATGCGCGTTCAGGTGTGCTACCCATACCACAGCCACTCTAGGTATGTCTTCAGGAGTATGCAGTCGGGGTCCTCAACGTAAAAAGCAACGCTGTGAAAACCCCGTAGATGGGACTGTATTTAAGTTAGAATATCAAGGCGCCGAAGGGTATGTGTATGCCATTAAATATACCGAAGGGGCAGTTGTGCTTAGTGTAGATTGTGGCGAGGGATTGTTTTGGGGGGAACCCCAAGTCATGTCTACTAAAAACTGGAAGCTCTTCCGCACCGTAGTGTGTGCGGACCTGGACAATGTGGGCTTCCCAGAGCTGCTGTATGTTTCCCAGTGGAACAGTGCATCAGGCCCTGAGCTTTACAGGGTTGAGGCTGATCGTTTCAATCGCAACCCTGACGACTTTATTTTTCTCAGTGTATGTGATGACAGGGATAGTCTTATTGCTTCCAGAGGGCTTGAAAACTGGAGGTTAAATCCTTACCCTCTAAACCTCGAAGAGCGCACAAGATAGTTTAACGACTTGTTTTTTATACAGTGGTGCGACTGGAGAGGTTTGTCGCGTCTGTTTAGCCAGATTGATGACGCGATCAAGAGGGACAGACTCAACACTGCGTACGAGAGTATTAGAAAACGCCTTGTTTTTGACGATCTGGCGAGTTGTCCGAAGACTGGTTTGCCTGCTACGCTGTGCAAACCTAAAATCATAAGACCTTCCGACAACTAAACAATAAACTGGTAGGTTTAATGTGCGGGTGTGTAGGGTTGCGTGTGTATCTATGTGACAAATTAAGAGCTTGTGGTTTTCATTTTACAGAGCATGACATGCAGTCGTGGGACCTGTCAGAGTCACCATCAACAGCGCTGCTAATCCCGACCCCCCAGACTCCACCACCTTCACCACAATGCTCGCAAGACCCCCTCATATCAGACCTGTGGGAGGAAACTGTAATCGACATCAAACTCGCAACTCTCCACCTGTTGATGTTGGCGTTGAATGAGTTTCTACAAGAGACATGTCACGGATGCCAAACAGGCCACCCCAGTCAGGTGCAACACAGCTGCTTGCAGGAATTGTCTGAGTATTTCTTCGACACCTACTATGATGATGTGATGATAAGGCTCCAGATTGACCGATTCATCCCAGCCATCCGGCTGTTTGTACGCTCATACACTGTAGATGGGACTGGAACACAAATCCGCAGAGTTGCAGAACACATCATGTGTGAACTGAGATCAGAGCGACATATAGTATGCGCCATTAATGACAACATTGCGCATGCATGATTGGAAACTACTGGGCTGGGAGACACCTGGTTTAATGTGTCCTGTTCAAGTATCCATTGTCTGTGTTTGTGTATGTGTGAAAATTAAATAAAAAGACGTGTTAACATCAACATCTTAGTCATTTGTGGTTTGTAAATCATGGAAAGCACATTGCATAAAATATATAATGATCCAGCCCATCCTGCGGGGTTGGCCAGTTTAAATAAGCTACGTATAGCGGCAGGGGAGGCATCAGGTGTAACACCTCCACTTTCTCAGGTCAAACATTATTTAGAACAAGACGACACTTACATACTCCATAAACCTGCGAGGATCCACTTCCCCAGAAATAGAGTATTGGTGACAGGGGTCGACAAACAGTTTCAAGCCGATCTGGTTGACATGTGTGAATATGTGGCAGATAATGATAATGTGAGATATCTGCTAACATGTATAGATGTATTCTCAAAATACGCATGGGTTAGATGCCTAACAAACAAGTCAGGGACTGCTGTATCAGCTGCTTTTGAGGATATACTTAGTGAGGGTAGGATCCCTGTGAAACTACAAACAGATGAAGGCAAAGAGTTTTATAATACAACCTTTAAACAGCTAATGAAGCGATATAATGTCAAGCATTTCTCAACAGCTAGCGAGGTTAAATGCAGTATTGTCGAGAGATTCAGTCGTAGCTTCAAGGGTAGAATGTGGAAGTACTTAACATCAGCCAACTCCCGGAGATATGTAGATGTCATACAAGATCTCCCACAAGCATATAACAATGCTTATCACAGATCTATCCAAATGGCTCCGGCAGAGGTGAATAAGGATAATGAGAAGTCGCTGTACAAAACGAGGCCTAAGAGGGACCTGCGCTTTAAATTTAATATTGGTGACACTGTACGAATATCAAAACTGAGAGGAAAGTTTCGAAAAGGATATGAGCAGACCTACACCAATGAGATTTTCACAGTCAAGGAACGTATAGGGAGACAGCCCCCAGTGTACAGACTAGCGGATCTAGCAGGAGAGGTATTGAAAGGGTCATTTTATGAGCCTGAGATACAACGTGTGGTTGTTGATGAAAACAAAACATTTAAAATTGAAAACATATTGGCTAGAAAAAAAGTGGGTCGGAAAAAGCAGGTGCTAGTGAAATGGCTAGGATGGCCCAACAGCTTTAATTCGTGGATTCCAGAAAAAGACATTGTTGAGGCGTAATTAACTCAGATGACGCGGCTCTACACACATTCATTCAACACTGAGCATAGACTGAGAAAGCATGAATAAAAAGAACAACAATGCAGGCTTCTATGTAAGCCTCTTCTCGAATGCTTCAGCACATGTTCACCCGGGTAATAAGATATCTAATTTTAGAACAAAGCTAGCAAAACCTATTGTTTTGGATCAGCCGTATGAGGTCGCTGTTATAGAGATACAGTACCCACGCATATGGCTGTCTTTTCCACAATCAGATTCGCAAGTGGAAATTCATGACCCAGTCAAAGATGGAACCATAGCCGTAACCATGATCGAACTGTCTGTGGGTCATTATACATCTGTGGAACAGATAATAAAATAATTTAATTTTAAATGTCAGCAGCACCAAGCCACTGGAGACATTAAAATGCAATACAACGCAGTTAGTAACCATGCCTGTGTTATGGGGCCTAGGGGGACTATTCTCACATTTAGAGGGAGACTGGCGAAAATCCTAGGATTCAAAACAGGAGACCCGTTTGTACTTCATTATAAAAACACATATGCCCCGCACCCCGCAGACATATGCGGGGGAAAATATAACATCTTTATTTATGCAGATATCGTTGATTACCAGCTTGTGGGTGACGCCCACGCGAGGCTATTAAGAGCTATAAATATTACAGACGATGACCGCCGCTTGCCTATTCTACAATTTGACAGTCCACACTACACACCTGTGTCAAAGACATTAATCGACGACAAAGAAATTGATTTGAAAGACGATTGAAATCAACACATACACTTTTTATACGGCAAGGTGTTTGTCAAGTTACACTTCCGACCGATAACCAAGCATTTTTGAAAAAAAAGGATGGCCGTCTACAACACTGATGACTCAAAATATGTAAAATACTACTTATCACAGGCTGGTGGAGAGCTCGGAGGGTATGTTGGGACCAGTAGGGGAGACCGGGGATAGTTGTAACATTTTTCACATTTCTGTCTGTAAATTGGAGCTCTTTTAAGGTAGTGGATTCAAAATGTAATGCAAAGTATTTACATGTCTCTGCTATTAAATAGTGCAGCTATTTTCTCTGCAGCACAATTACCCATTGCATGGTATGGCCTCAAACACGAAGAGTGAAATGTTACAATTAACCCCATAGTCTGGGTTAGTTGTAACATATCCTGGGGTGAAATGTAACACAATGAAATAAGGGTACTGACAAAACATTAACATGTAATCTTTTTTATTCAACACATGAATGCACTTACATCCATTTATGTAGCTATGTGTGTGTGTGTGTGACAGAATGCAGAAATCTAGCTTTTGAACATATTCCAGCCCCCCAAAAAAGACAAATTATGGAATTTTCTGCAACTGAATATTTCATTAATTTTGGTTGGTCTTCCTTGAGTTTGGCCTCATTGGCTCAGTGGGCATTATAACCTGCAACTCTTGCACCAATTTTGAACATAACAATGGAGCTGAAAAAATGTAGTTGTTCACCAGCATCGCAATTCCATTACTTTTTATCATGGCTTACCTTGGTGTGGTTTGCAAAGTGCTTCAGAAAGGTGAGGAAATCTGTTTCTTGCACCCATCCTGATTTATTTCCACTACCAGTACTTCCTGCTGGTCCATCTCTGACACAGTGGTCTGCATAATGTATGTGTGGGAACACAAACAGTGGAGGAATTGTGTTGCCAATGGCATTAACCGCATATACAAAAGCGACCAGTGAATCTCTCTTTGCTGATGTCGTTGCCCCAACTTGTTTAATATAAGTTAAAGTAATAGTGTGGTAAGTTGTAACATCTGCATTATTGTTACAACTAACCCAGACTGTTGCTGTTACAACTGACCCAGACTCCTATAGCCATGAACTAGCTAACATTACAGCCAACGGCTAAAACACTAGCACTAAAGACCCACACAGAATATATCCCCATAGACATACAAATAACATAATTTAAGTTTGATGAGTTTAGTTAAATTTAGTTAAATTGTCTGTGTTTGACGAAATGTGCTGATTTTTCACATGTGATAGCAGAACTGAATTGGGCATGCACAGGATGAGTCACATCATTTGAAACTTAGCCCTGATTGGAGAAATTGGAAGTGTTACAACTGACCCACGTTACAACTATCCCCGGTCTCCCCTACACAATATGGGTCAGGGCTGGGTGGGTTGTTCCGCAGCTTGTTTAGATTTGCTGTACCGCTGTTTAAAAAAGGAGTTAGCATAGTCAAACCACACCTAAAAACAGCCGCATCGGGCATAGTGTCTGATGTCATAACCAACATAACCAGACCCTCAACCACTAAGAGGGACGGTAACGGCTTGTATGTGTATGGTATATGCCCAAACCATCTAAGACCCCACCCCCAGGGCAGCTGTTGTCTAAAAAGCGTAAAACCACAAAACCTAGCAGGAGAGCCACCAAACGGACACCGCCACGCAGAGTGAAAAGACCCAGAACCAGTCGTTCAGAAAATGCAGTGTTTGACATATTCTAAATGGCACTGTTACACAGTCATTCTGGAGAATGTGTAAAAACAGAGCTGGACCTGTTTACTGTTCCCTACATACAGACTAGCATTGAGAAAAGTACATTTATCGAAATCCCACCTGTATCTGCAATCACTGATGGAGCGCCGATCGAGTTTTACATCTCATCGTCCGGTGAAGATTACCTGGATCTAAATGACTCATATATCTACATACGTGTGAGAATCACAAACGCTGATGGCTCAAACCTGGCTAGGGACGCTAATGTAGGATTTATTAATTATCCTGGATGCAGCATATTTAGTCAAGTCGATATTAATTTGGGAGACCGGCTCATTAGTCAATCATCCAACACATATCCATACAGAGGTGTGATAGAATGTCTTATCAATTATAATAAGGACACTTTAGACACACAGTTCAGCACTGGGTTATTCTGTAAGGATACATCATCACACATGAATGACACATCTATAGAAGGAGAGAAGACCTGTCGCTGAAATTTATGCGCTCTAAAGACAAATTTGCTCTCATGACAGCGGATGCCAATGCATACAGATTTAAAATTGTCTCAGCCAGTCTCTTTGTCAAGAAAGTTAGTGTATCACCGAGCGTCAGACTTGCACACAGCAAGGCATTGCACCATGCAAACGCAAAATACACGGTAGACAGAGTGTCTTTAAAGACCTTCTCCATACCTGCAGGGGCTAGAATATCAACAAATGACAATTTATTTATGGGTAGGTTACCTAAATTTGTCATCATTGCATTCATAGACAATGAAGCATACACAGGCTCCTACCAGCGTAATCCATTTCATTTTGAAAACTGCGATATAGAATTTATGTCTTTATATGCTGATAGTCAGGCTTATCCTGCTAAACCATTCCAGCCAAATTTCCAGAGAAAACACTATACCAGAGAATTTTACCAGCTGATACAAACCACAGGAAGACATTTAAAGGACAGATCCTTGGCCATAACACGTGCCGACTTTGGTAACGGCTACACTTTATTCTGTTTCAATCTGGAAGCTGACGAAGGACATTCAGGGAATGTGTCGTGAATTAAAACTGGGAACGTGAGATTGGAAACCCGTTTCAGAAATCCACTACCCCGTACAGTGAACCTCTTGTGTTATTCTGTATTTGATTCTAACATGAGACAAGTGCTCTTGGACTACTATTGAGACAAAAACGGTCATGAACACTATAGAACTATCAGCCGTGATCGGCAGCATTATCAATAAAAACACACATTTTCTAGGCGTGTTAGCCTATGATCAGCTAACCACTGAACGGCTTCAAAGACTCCCTGCTATGGGTATTGTAAACACCCACCTTCTACGATGCCCGGGGAACATTGGCTTGCTGTTTATATTTCGAGAGACAGACGCGGTTATTTTTTTGATAGTTTTGGTCACTCGTTAGACAGTTTTCCCCCAGCAATAAAGATGTTTCTTCTAAAAAACGGTTCCACTGTTTTATATTCAGGAAAACAAGTGCAGAACGAGTTCTCCATCACATGCGGTCAACATTGTGTATTTTTTTTAATATCATATACAAAATGGTGTATCTTATGCCAGTCTTCTTAACATGTATGGGTCTGATTTAATTTGTAATGATGCTATGGTGTCGATTTGTCAACAACATACAACCTGTTGCTGTATGCAGTGATTATGTGTGTGTGCAATGCGGATACTGACATGTACTAATGAGAATAATAAAAACAACATGAGAGCATGATTTAATCGAGACAATGGTATTTATTATCAAATCTCGTGTGTGTATATATACAGATTCACAACATACTTTGTTTAAACATAAATAAAAGAAATCAAACATTAACCAGTAATAAAAGACATAAAATATCAAATTCAAATTTCAAATTCAAATTTTATTTGTCATGTACACAGTCATACACAGTACGATATGCAGTGAAATGCTTAGACAACTGCTCGTGACCTAAAGAAAAAAAGAAAAGGCTATGAATAAGATAGGAAATAAATATGAAAATTAAAAAAGGGTAAATTTAACTAGGAAGGAATAAAATAAAAAATAAAAATGAAAGTTAAAAATGAAATAACTGTACAACACAAATTAGACACAAACTGTCGTCAGCAAACTTGATGATGGTGGTGGAGCTGGTAGTGGCCACACAGTCATATGTGTACAGAGAGTACAGCAGGGGGCTCAGAACACACCCCTGGGGGGCTCCAGTGCTGAGAGTGGTGGAGGCTAAGACATGTCCGCCCATCCTTACTGCCTGTGGTTTGCCAGTTAGGAAGTTGGAGATCCACTGACACATAGATGAGCTGAGTCCCAGATGCTCCAGCTTGGTAAATGGTAAATGGTAAATGGCCTGCATTTGTATAGCGCTTTTCTAGTCCATAGGACCCCAAAGCGCTTTACACTACATTCAGTCATTCACCCATTCACACACACATTCACACACTGGCGATAGCAAGCTACATTGTAGCCACAGCTGCCCTGGGGCGCACTGACAGAGGCGAGGCTGCCGGACACAGGCGCCACCGGGCCCTCTGACCACCACCAGTAGGCAAACATGGGGTTAGTATCTTGCCCAAGGATATTTGGCATGCAGCCAGGGTGCAGCCTGGGATCGAACCACCGACCTTCTGATTAGTGGCTGACCTTCTCTGCCACCTGAGCTACAGCCACCCCATTGGTGGTGAGTGTGGAGGGAATTATGATATTAAATGCAGAGCTGTAGTCTATGAAGAGCATTTTAACATAATTCCCCCTTCTAGTGTCCAAGTGAGTAAGTGATGTGTGGAGGAGATGAGAGATGGCATCGTCTGTGGAACGATTTGGACGGTAAGCGAACTGTAGTGGGTCCAGTGTGTCTGGTAGTGAAGAAATGATGAAGTCTCTGACCAGGCATTCAAAGCACTTCATCATTACTGAGGTGAGGGCTACAGGGCGATAGTCATTGAGAGAAGCAGGGTGGGGTTTCTTCGGGACAGGAACAATGATGGACTCTTTAAAGCATGTGGGGATGACCGACTGAGATAAAGAGATGTTGAATATCTCAGTGAACACAGGAGCTAGCTGGTATGCGCAGTCTCTGAGGATACGACCTGGGATGCCGTCTGGTCCTGCTGCTTTCCTGGTGTTCACTCTCTTGAAGGCTCTCCTTACTTCATGCTCGGAGATGACGAGCACGTTTCCGGTGCTGGCAGTATCTTCCTGTCTGCAGCCGTTAGCGCCGCTAGCACTAGCATCGTTGGAGTCCTTAGCTGCAGCCTCGAAGCTGCAGCTGCAGCTAAATATTTAACAGTAATAAAAAAGAAAAACATATATTTAACAGTAATAAAAGAAAATAAAACAAAACAATTTAGCAGCAATAAGTGAAAAAAAACCCATTACAGTAGAAAAACACCAAACAGCAAATATTTTTTAGCAGAAAAACAATTTCTGCAATAAGAAAAAACCTGAATTCAAAAATCCAACCACTCTACAGGACCCCCTTTAATTTGTTTCTTTTATTCTTTATTTTTTTTAAGTGTACTATGTCGCAGCGGTCTGCCAGGGGTGTTCTTTTTTGGTGTGTGTTTTAAAAAACCAGGGTCTTCAGACAGTGTGTGATCGGTTTTATACATGGCGACGGTCTTATGTATGCCTGTGTTAGATATGGCTGATAAAGGTTGTTACGGATTCAGATATTGAGGGTGAGCACAAAAACAATAATGGTCCAGAAGAGCTTCGGTCAAAGAATGATTTTAATGAACACACGCGTGGGGAGATGGACACTGCCCGCAGACAGCATCGATCTCCGCCCAATAATACACAAACGGTTGTTTTATACCATCAGAGTTTGGTTTATGACGCCCCCTCATGCGTCAAACAGATACAATTCACATACAATAATATTGACGACTTTCGACATATATGGAAGGAGCCTTCTCTCCGTCTCGAGGCCAGGTGCCGACTCTCACTTATCTCCTGGAGCATACTTTTGCAGCTACAGGCATTTGCAAACTGTTATTCGAACTCCTAGCCTAAACATGAGCCCAACTGTTGTCTGTGTGTGTGTGTCGACCTCCAACGCATTCAGCCTCACCCCGCCCGTTGGCGCTTCTAACCTTTTCCCAGACAGAAGCTCTCAGTGGTATGTGTAATAATCTTAACTAAAAGTATGTGTGACCTATTGAATAAATGTTTTACCAAAAATGCCCCTACTCAAGGCTTAATAAAAGAATGTAAAATATGTGTTGTGCAGTGTTGGTCAAGTTACTTGAAAAAAGTAATCAGTAACTAATTACTGATTACTTCCTCCAAAAAGTAATCCCGTTACTTTACTGATTACTTATTTTCAAAAGTAATTAATTACTTAGTTACTTTTTAAAAACACGATTTACAACCTGAATAGGTGATAAAGCGATAGATCTTTCAGCCCAATTCTACTTTTTCTACATAATCCATCATACAAAATGTAATCAAATGGAAAAGTCCCTTTTTAAAACTTGTTTTATTAGTTTTAATCTTTTAACTTTATGCATCAAGCAAAAATTTAATTATATGCACCATTCTCTGACTGGAAGAAATTTGTTTAATATTTAAACCTATTTTCTGCACATTCCAGCACATAAAATACTTTTTTTGTGTGTCTTTACACTCACTCTTTCAAATAGATGCAAGTAAAACACAGCAGAAAATAAATAAAGTCAAAGACTAGCGGTCCTTTTGCTCTATTTTCACCTGTAAAGCATGGACACATATTGAAGCCATTCAATAGAGACGTTAGAAAATGTCTTATTCTGCTCAACGTATTTCCCATCATACGTGAGAGCGAGCGTGTCTCTAGGCAGAAACAGCGTTTTATACACACCCATACTTAATGCAGCCAAGGTGGTATACGTGAATGGATCAACTTGGGTACAACCCAGTAGCGTGTCACGATAAATGCTGCATGCTTTACGCAGGACATCAACATCGTTAACACAGTAACGCCTGAGTTCAGCCTGAAAATCAAAGGGATTCTGTGAGGCAACCTGGTACCATTCCATGAATCGCACCTTATCGCTTTCAGACATGTGCTCATAGCCGTAGAAGGAGGGGTCTGGGTACGGGCTCACATAATGCTCATTATCGTATTAAACCTGTGTGGGAAATGGCCCTTCTGCAGGTCTTGAAAACCTAAAGCAGAGGGTATTTTGGCAAGGCCCATGGGTAAAAAGCTGAACAAATCAATCCACCGCTGGTCATAGTCCCTGTCATGCATTAAAATCACACGGCTGCCGCTCATTATGACACTAGGTGTTATGCTCTGTCTGACAAAGTACTCGAGGAGTATGTAGTTATCAAACCCAGATGCATTATGTGCTATGAAAGTGTACCCACGAAATCTTGGGCGTCTGTAATATTAAATGTGAACTGTAAAAGCGGCAGTTGCTAAAGAAAAGGGTCCTGGGCCGTTCTCCCGAACTCCTAAAAATTAAGCTTTTGTTTTAGGAAAAAAATAGTTTAAATATCCTGTAATATGTTAACACAACACCTTTAAAAATACAATAATAGGTTTTGTTTTACTTACCGTTTACGATGTCCATGTTATAAAGAACGATGTTAGTGTTGATGATCGCAAAGAAAATGGCGTGCTCCGCAGCAATCTTGACGGGTAAATGGCTAAGGGTTTCGGACTCTGAGCGTGTTTTATATAGGATGGGTGTTTCCAAAAAGAAAGGTATGTCTCCAACCAATTTAAATGAGACCCTTCAGGGCTTTTGTCTTCTCAAGGAATTACATATGAACCGATACTTCAGGCAATAGGCGGGGTCCCCATCCGACTGGTACACCTGCCGGCTTTTACCTTTTCCTAAGGAATCCCAACAATTAAATGATACCCGCAGTGGGCTTTTGCAATCCTGAACAAATTCAAACAATTAGCCAGCTGTTGAAAAGACGGAGCGGGTCTGGGCGACTGGTTTTAGAGGTATCACTGTAGCGTTTATTTTCTAAAGGGCTGAATGTTATTTGCGACCATCTGTTGTGTTAAAAACTACTCTGAAACCATGAAACCCCTTACAGAAGAAATGCTTTGTTAATGCACACTGCGAAGCAAAACGCCATCCACTCCGCCTGCAAAACAAAAAATTGCTTTTAAGAACACATATGTCTGCATAACTGAATGTTGAGATACACCTAAGTGATAAAAATAGTTTAATTAAAAACCCTATGGTTTGATTAAATTAAAACCCAGTTAAAAACACATAAACTCATATAAACCTATAAACTCATGTAACCCCTCTGACGCCCTGTGGTGTTTCCACACATGAACTTGCATACCCCCACCACACCTGAACGCGCATGCGCACACGCACGAAACCGTCAAACAGGTTGTCAAACCGGTTTGGTTGGCCGCCATCTTGAACTAGTGCCATCGTATTACTACTGACACACATACACCTACACACAGATACATACACTTAAACACACAGAGATCAGCAATAAAACACACACACACACAGCTTCAGAACAATGTTTATCTTACATAAAGGGGAAGGTATGGCAAAATGACGACTACAGGGTTCATACCTACACTCAGAAAAATTATGGTTCTTAAATGGTTCTTCAGATGTCTTCATGGTTCTTTAAAAAACCATCATACGTCAAAGAACCTTTTTATTTTGTGGATGGTTCTTCAGATATAACAAATGGTTCTTTAAAGAACAAAAGGTTCTTCATCCTTAGCAATCTAAGTTTGATGGTGTAAATGGCATAAATATTTATTCACTATAATGAGGCTGTGAATTATACTGTGTGTTTTCTTTGTGTGCATGTGTGTGCGAAGGGGGAGGGCGGGATACCTGGCAATTACCCTTTAAGAGAAGATGGTAGGAAACTGAATATTCAAATAAAAGTTAGAAATATTTGCAAACAGTAGACACAATACACACATTCAAATACTGTACTTTAGTTTTAAATTTTAATAAAGCATTACTATTTTCTACTCCAAGGCATTACTTTTGAGATTATTATATATTTTTGAAAATATAGCATAATGATAATACTAGTTATTGTAAACTTTACAAACCACCCAGCAGTATGTAAAGTCAAATTATAAAATACAAGTAAATAACAATTGCAGAACAGAATGTCAGTGTAATGAACACACACTTCGTTTTGACAAAGCACAGCTTAGGTAAATGATCTGAGTAGTTGTTCATCACTGAGCAATTTGTTAATATGTGTTTCGAGCCAAATAAATGACAGGGAGAGAGAGAGTGACGTCAGACACGTCATACTATAACCTCCCGGGAGCGGACGGAGGGGGTCAGTCGTTGAGATGCGCATGCGCAGACAGAGTGTGCGAGCGGCGGGCCTTGACCTTTCGGGAAAAAAAACTCACGGACGGTGACAGCGAAACGGATAACAGTCTTCAGTACCTGCTGGACTTTGAAGCTGTGGATTCTGGGACTGTTAGAAAAGGTAAAACATTTTCATTAAAACCTTATTACTGTTTTGTTTTTGTTACTCGTCATTGTAGCTTGCTGTTAATGTTGTGCTAACAGTAGCAATTAGCTAGATACGTTAGCCGTTGAGGTCAGCGCAATTTAGTATCCAACTGTTTTCCTAACAAAACCACTGTTATAATTAAGTGAAGCTGCTCCCAGCTAATTTGAACCTTTGGCTTCTAAAATATGTGGTTCAATTGCGTGCTGCGTACATAACCCAATGTCAGCTAGACCGAAATTAAAATTTAATATATTATTAAAGTCACTAAAATGGCGCCTGAAGCCTGTTGTGATGTGAGCTCTGTGTCTGCTCTAGAAACTCTGAAATTCTGTAGATCTGAGCCGTACATTAAATACTCACATGAACCTGTACTTTGAATTCTGTATGAGCTGTATAAAATACAGCTATGCATAAGAGTTTTGAATGAATAATTAGATTAGATGACTCTTTATTGTCTAATCTAATTATATACAAATGAATAGAAATGTGACATGAGAAGGTGTGTCTTTGACTGTTCCTGCATAACTTAGTTTCGGACTAGTTGACAAGTTATGCTCTGGTCATTTGATGTTTCCAAGATAGATGTTCTTTTGTACTACTTACAAAGTCAAAGTTTTTTAATTATGCTAGAATACTGGAAGACAATCAACTTTTAGTGTTTTCCGCATATTAATTATTCTGAAATAGAGACGGTGACCCTAACTGTACAGAAGCACTAAACAACTGACAATCTAACAGACATCATTGGCCTGAGCCGTCATGCACAGTGAGTCTGATCCTTTGCTGTGAGAGTCTGACAAGCATGTTTCTGGTCAGTTTGGAAGAAATAATATCACAATGTTGATCTTTCTTTCCAACATTCCTTCTCTTTTACAACATAAACTATGATCAAAGGTACTTATGTTCACAGCATGTAATAATACTGACAGTCCAGGGCATTGTGGTCTGTTGAGCTAGGGTTAGGGTTAGCAATTCAGACATATGTAATCAATATTAAACGTCTCTGACGTGGGCCACTGTCCGCAGTGTTGGGAAATCCATACCGGGCTGGAACGAGTCAAGGTAGGTGAGCATCCACGAGAAGACACGGCAGATGCATCCTACTAATACTGACAGGACCAGGAGACTCCAGAAACCGAGCATCTTCTCTTCAGTGCCATCCTCGCCTGTCACCCTCTCTGCCCGCAGCTCTTTGAGTATGGGGTAGATAAGGGCGCAGAGAAACCCTTATTACTAATTTGTATTATAATTCAATTTTCATGAAATATTCATATTCAGTATTGGTCCTTTTATATTATAACCACGTATCCACCCAGGCTCACGGTGGGGCAGGGCTCTGTCCTGGGATGCTTGAGTACAAGGTAATGTACACCCTGACGAGGTATCCAGTCTGTCAGAATTGTTTTCAATATTTGGTTAAAAAACATGAGTGACAACAAAAATCCAACTAGGATTCTTGCATATGATGAATGAAGTCTGTCTTTGACTGTATTGTCCAGCTGATCCATCAAACCCCCAGCAGGTGAACCTTATTCATGACATAACACGGCAACAATGTAAAAAATGAAACAGCAACAGTCTAAATGTAAAGTGCATTCTAAAGTCCTCTTCAATAAATCATATGCAAAGAGTCATTTGGGACTGTAAAACGTGAACTACAGAACCCAGAGTCTTCATCATTAAATCTCTGGTTGCTTCATTTTTCTATCCTATATCAGATACTTTAAGGTTAGGTTAGGTAAAGTTGCATTCTCATGGTGAGGCAAAGTGCTTTATGTGTGTGTGTGCGTGTCATGAACGGCTATAAAAGGCCTATAATTAAAGAAAGCGAGGTTTGAGTTCGAGTTGCGGCAGACTGTCACTACTTGTAAATGGAACGCAGCCTCCCTACGGCGGACAGCTAATAACAGGAATCGGACGCGGTCCACCCAAGTCCACAGCAACCACCATAGCAACCGCCTAGCATGACCTTAAAAACATATTCTGTCTTCATAACTATCAAAAACATGAAATGATTTGCAAAGTGTGAAAGTGTTACAGCTGCAGAGAGCTATGGCGGTATCTTTGGAAGCTGTTTACATAGCTAATAATATACGATGTAACCATGGAGACAGTCACGTGAGCTAGCGGTGCATGTTTGCTACAGTGAATAAGGTGATTGCGTGCACACGCTGCAGAGGGTAAAGACATTACTTCAATATTGTTTTATATTGATATATATTTGCCTTCTGTTGACCATCACCTCAGGTTCACCATTACAGTTTCAGCATACAGATGCACACTGTCTAAATATGAACACATTCAAAAACTCATGTCTCAGAAATAAGCACAGCTGTTCATGTTTGTCATTAGATTTTTATTTGTAAGAAAATTATGAGCTTCATATTGTGCATTAAATAAAAGAACATTTCACAACTCTGAGTCAACAGAAACAGGTAACAGAAATGTCTCTAATGTGTACAGTGTAGTGTAAGCATTAAAAGATCATAAAGGAAACACTAACATTCATGTGAAACTAATTGTAATAAAAAAAATGAACAGGTGGTTTATAGATGTAAAAGAAAGAATCTGAAAACAACACTTTTTTGGTCTAAGTGATCAAAGTAGAAAACAAAACTGGTGTTCAAGAACAAACCGTAGCTGCACTAATATTACACATCTCCATTGTTGTGGTGAACAGACATGTTGCTTTTAAAACCACATGCAGTGTGTGACCGTGACTATTCACTGAGACCATGAACGCCACTTCGCTGAAGCCTTCGCCTTCGCCTTCTTCTTCTTCTTCTTAATTGGAAGCAGAAGGAGCACGAGCTGCTCTGATCTACTGAAAGGAAAAAGCAGAACATCTGAGTTGAAACCAGTCAGCTGAAATCATTAAGACAGGAACAAATTCAATGCAGTGTCTCAAGTGGCTTAGCCTGTTACAACTGTTGATACAAGCTAAATACGGTTAACACACAGTGTCAGGGAGCTCCAGTGTGGGAACTAGTGGCTTTAGGTTTGTAGTCATTTAACTTTCATCCATTCATTCATTTAATTCAGGAGGAAGAAATGCCAGGTTGGTGCAGGCTGGTTACATGCATTTGGTCCCATGCTGTCTTTAACTAAATGACTTGGTTCACTTTATGGCTGGGCTGTATGTGGGGTTATATCATGTTATTTGGGCAGGAGTACCTGTCCTCTGTTAGACTTAGAAAGTTTCTCCATAAGTAGAGTTTGTAACTCTTATAGCACATCTGTGGCTGACAGCTTTTTGGTGGCTCTTTTTACCCCACACTGGTTGTGAGTGTGTAAATAGCCCCACTAGTTCTTTTGGGTTGCAGTTAACTTGGGAGGAAGAGGTAGGTCTGCCATGACTAGATGATTAACAATTATCTGGGATACATAAATTTCATAATGCATGCATATATCTCTATAAACCTGGCCTGAGGGCTGCCATTTTTTACATTCAGTTATTTCTTTGTTGAATCTAAATAATAAATGTGTCACAGTTAAACTGACACTGGTCAGTGTAAATGGCTCATTGGGAAACAGACAGAGGTGGGACCAAGTCATTGTTTTGCAAGTCTCAAGTAAGTCTCAAGTCTTTATCCTCAAGTCTCAAGTCAAGTCTCAAGTAATGTCAGGCAAGTCAGAGTCGAGTCTCAAGTCACTGGTGTAAAAGTCCAAGTAAAGTCACAAGTCTGAAATTTTGAATTTCAAGTCCTTTCGAGTCATTAAAAAAAACGAAAAAACGCATGTTGCAGTTATATGCTAAATGTAAATATTAGACCATGTAATTTTTAAATCTGTTTTTCTCAACACATGACAAAATAGTGAACTTAGAAAATATACACAAATTGTGAAATTGCACCTCTTTAAAATGCAGCTCAATTAAACCTAGCTCCAAGAATAATTTTCACCGACAGTTCTGAGATAAGCTGCATGTTATTCTTGGATGCGGTTGTAGGACCGGCTTTAAAATCGCATGACAAAAATATCATATACATTAAAAAAAAACTGCATCACCAACGTAGCCTGGACAACATTTGCTAGTTAGATGAAGTCAGCTATCTCATCGTAGCATATTTATATGCATATTTATAATCATACGGTTCTTGGAGTGAGTGCATACACTCATGAAGTTTAGTAACTTCAGGTCACTGCAACAAGCCCAGGTACAGTTTACCGATGGATGGGTACAGGACCTTGAAATGCACCGTGTAGAACGAAAGACCATCGTACGTATCATAAGTTTACCAGTCTCACAAATCGTCGTCATAAATACACATTCGTTAACCGTTTATTAATAGGACCTTTGAGCTCAACGATAATTAATTAGCAGTGGAAATAATTTCTGGTACGCGTTACAGAAATGTAGCAGTGACAATAATACTGTATGCTGTAATCGTACTGGGCAATTAGTGATACAAAACAACTGTTTTACCCTGTGAATAAAAGTATATGTTTTTGTCAATGTACCATAATAACAGAAGCGAAACGCAATATTGTGTCAGGACAATTCACTATTTATGCACAATAAACAGCATAGCATAGCGCGACAATTTCTGTTCAGTGCCAGACTTGCTTGTAACCTATATCACCAATTATGTTAAGAAAAATGACATATTAACTACTAAAAAACACTGACCTTCGTGTAAATGCTTGGAGCAGACTAACCTGTGAGCTGGAGGGTTCTGGGACGTTATATTTGGTCTTTGAATGGCTGCGATCCAGGCCATCCGTCGCCTGTTTGTCACTTCGGAAACATGGCTGAACAATTTCTCTTCAACGACGTAATCCGATAACAACCGATCTCTTTACCCGTCGGCTTCCCGTGGCTGTCATGCGACCGGCTATTGCAGTTAATAATACAACAGCTTCTTGCCATTTTTGTGTTTCTTTTTATCGCTGTATAACTGATTTCAATTGAAAGCCTGCGTGCGCTAGTACCTCTTGCCACGAGTTCCCAGAATCCTTTGCGGTTCTACCCGTGAATGACGTCACATTTTCAATCTCTATATAATATGCATGTTAAATTTTATATTTGGGGTAAAATATCAAGTCTTTTCAAGTAAACCGGTTCAAGTCCAATTCAAGTCCCAAGTCATTGGTGTAAAAGTCCAAGTCAAGTCACAAGTCTTAGAACATTTTTTCAAGTCAAGTCTAAAGTCATAAAATTAATGACTCGAGTCCAAGTCATGTGACTCAAGTCCACACCTCTGGAAACAGAAACCTTTAAATTAAACCCTATCACCTGATATCGAGTGTCAAACAATATCAAAGCTGTAAAAGCTGTTTACAGTCAGAATTTATAAAACTATGATTGTAAATAAATTCAAACAAGTGAGCTTTTCTCTTTGTGCTGAATATCAACACTGTGGTTTCTTAGACTGTAAGCTTTACTTCAGCACAACCAGTTGCAGAAGCTGCCACTCCAAATGTCTTTTGATAACACGAAAAAAATACCTTTTCAGTCCACGGCCTGAAGTTCTTCTCTGACATCTTCTGCCATCAGCTTTGTCTGCTGGTTTGAAGACAATAAACCACAAAAAAGATGATTTAGTCACTTTGTTTGCATCATGCAGCTCGAATGTGTCGTGTAACGATGTTGAATAGCCGTCGTTATCCCTCTGCTGTGTCAGTAGGATTGTATTGTACAGCATCTCATTGATATGTGAGGAATGCTAATGTAACATGATAACAGACTTACATCATTAAAACATAAAGGACAGGAGATATTTAGATATTTTTATATTTATATTACATTTTATAGCTGACGGATATTACTAAATAGATAGAATTTACTAAATAGCTGGATGAACATGAAAAATATGTCTATAATAACAAATGACCATGAGAGCCAGTAGAATTAATTCAACTGGACACTCGAAAGACGTCCTTAAATGCTCTTTAAGTGGCAGAACAGATAAACAAACAGTTAATTGCTTACTTGAGATGAAATCTGCTCAGCTACTTTGAAAACAGCTTCTAACTGGTTCCTCCTTTAACAGGATGACTGCTCAGGGGTAAGGCCATCATGTAGTCCAGCAATCTTTATGGTTCTGCTTTGATTCACCAGGAATTATTAGGGAAACCTTCCAGCGCCTCCTGTGAAAGACACAGGCATAAACACACAAACATTTATTAACATGTTCCACAGTCTTCCAGTTTGATTTTCTCATCCTGTGGACAACAACGTACAGGGATGCAGGTTTATTGTTAACTTTTGTAAGGTTTATTTAGTGAACATATCCAGCTGCAGCTCCACTGTGATCCTGAACTGGATAAGCACTTAAGAAAATGTGTCAATAAATGGACATACATCAACTTACTATATTTATCCAAACAGACGGGACCAATAATGCTTCACTGAGTTAGAGACTTTAATGTCTCTTCTATGTAAGAATGTCTCGTGCTGACATACTTGCAAACTTGACAACAAAGGTTTTTCAGACTGCATGTAGCTGTCCTCTATGTCAGCTCACACATTTACATTTATGTCACACTTATTTCTGCTTTCCCATTTTATAATTATTACTTACATTTTGATTAGATACCTTGAGTTTGTAAATGATCAGATTACATAATTGGAATACAATGTATCCAATTCAGGGTTGCGGGAGGATGAAGCCTATCCCAGCTGATACAGGACAAAGACAGGCTGCCAGTTTATTGCAGGGCGAAAACAATATGTGTAACAGAAAATCCACTTAAATGTTTGATATTTCTTATAATAATCATAATTATGACTATTATTTAAAGGTTTCTTTATAAATACATTTTGATTTTTTATAACCTCTAAAATATAAACCTGAGCTGTTTCAGATTCTGACCTCTGACCTCACTGCAGCTCCCTCTTGGAAGTACGTCTGCTTCTTGTCTACCCCCAGTGTTGACCGCCTGCCCTTGATATCACGTACTGTACCTGAGGAACAAAAAAGGACAAACACTTGCCTTCATTTAAGAAGTACATTCATACAGAGGTAATCTATGGAAACACACTAGTTGACCCGTCCCATCCTGGCAACAAACTGTTCCAACTTCTGCAATCTGGTAGAAGGTTCCGCATCTTCCGGGCAAGGACAGAGAGACTCAAGAGGAGCTTCTATCCCCAAGCCATCCGTGCCCTAAACACACACACCCGCCCTCTCACATCATCTATAATTGACTGAGACAGGACTCTCTTCCAGACACTCTAAACCAAGGCACAATGTACATTTCAATTCCTTTAATTTTAAATATGTTTATATTGTCTATCCTGTAAAATAGTCAGATGTCTATTCATATTAATGTACAGAATTCACCTGCTTGCTGCTACTACTGCACATTCACCCAGTGTATGTATGTATGTATATATATATATATATATATATATATATATATATATATATATATATATATATATATATATATATATAATGTTCTTCCTCTACACCCCCCCCCCCAATTTTTGCACATGTCGAGGAGCGTGTCAGGCTACATTTCACTGTGTGTTATACTTGTATAACTATGCATGTGACAAATAATGAACCTTGAACCCCCTTGAACCCTTGAAACTTGCACATATTTATTATAGATGCACTGAAGCTAATCGAGATATTTGCTGTCAATCTGTGGCTGCGATTAAACACTTTACTGAAAACTTTATTAACTAGTAACTTCATCAGTCATGACAGAAGCTAATATTTCTGTGCTAACATCGTTTAAACAGTAACAGCTTTACTCCAATATAAGCTAACGTTTACACCGTAACTTTAAGCTAGCACCATAAAGACGGTAAAACACGTAATAATATCTACAAATGCATCTTAAAGCTGTTATATTAGCACTCTGTGTAGTACTAACATAACCACATTAACATTACTGACACTCGCTGACTTTTAATAGTCATTCTATAAATGCTGTCCGTTTAAATGGTCTTACCTGTACACACTGCATATCCACCGGATTCCAGCCAGAGTGGATTCTGGAGTCTTCCCACGCTCCTGTTAGTGATCCTCCATCTGGATGGATGAGAACAACCTTCTGAGCAATCTAGCAGGAGATGGCCCATATCTATGGGACTGATTTGTGCTAATAACGCCCATTGTATGGACTGATAACAGCCGAAGCGGGTGAATAAAGTCACCCAGTAGCTAGCTGTGCCATTACCCAGCATACACCACTCCCTCCGTAAATGCAATAAACGATACAAAAGTATCGTTCTACCTGTTTTTCAGGTAGTTGTTTACATTATATAATTTATTGTGTTCTGTATACGTCACTACAATGTGATTTGGAAAATGTCTAAATATACCGACAACAGGCACTTCCGCGGCAATCTCTTCAATCGGAGGACCCTTCACGTCAATTCCCGAGGCGAGAGGGGTACCCTGCACGTCCATAAGTGAAGCAGAGGGAGCCTGACCATGCGTCACACGTTTGACGAGTTGGGAGTGAGAACGTGTTGTCTGATCACCACCAGTAGTCTTGCCCAAGGACACAACGACCGCGACTGTCCAAGCCGGGGCTCGAAACGGCAACCTTCTGATTACAAGGTGAACTCCCAACTCTTGAATCACGATCGCCCTTGCCAAAAGGTAAACAGACCGGTGTTACATAATACACAACCTGAGTAGTACTCAAAGCGCTTTAAACAATTTTCTTTATTCATCCATTCATGGAAGCATTTTTTATGCTTAAGTCTTTTCTATCTAACATTCACACATTCATGGAAAACAACTTTGTGTTAGTAGTTTGCCAGGGTGCTTGGAATGCAGGCTGGCGTGACCAGGGAATTAAAATGTTCTTGTGCATGTTTATCCCTTTGTTGTGTGATAAAGGCACAAACGTCTGATGACATTTTGTGTATGGGTGTGTCTGCTTCTGAATGAATTTGTTTGCTTTGGATTTTGTATTGCTCTTTCTATGGCAGCTGCTGCATCAGTGCCAAGGTGTTGGGTGGCTCTTCCACCTGTGAGCAGCTCTCAGGAGGGAGAGCAGATAGTTTTTGAGCTTAACTGAACAGCAACAACTCCACAAACCAGAGATGGCAGAATTAATTTTAAAGTCTTTTTCTTTGCTTTTTTTGTCATCGTGTATCTTGATTATTTTGAATTTATTAGACAATAGGATAAAAAGCATCAGGTGGGTTGTGTTTTTCTATGTTGACTCATGAAAAACCTATGATTGATTTAATCTGTTTACTGGTAAATTATTTTTTTATTTCTGTAAAGTTTTTCAAAGAAACACACTTGTCTCACTAATTATCTTATGTTGCTTCTGTTTCCCTTTTGATTCAGCTGGTCAACCTTCATAGATGACAGTGAATCGGAAGACTTTGTGCTTGAGAGGTACAGGGCATACTGGGAAAGAAAATTAAAATCAGGACCACCACATCCTGACTTTAGCAGAAGACTTGAAGCAAAAATAGCAGATTCAGCAAAAAACAACACAACACAACGCATTGTAGCTGAGACCCCCATGGCTCTCCTCTACAAAAAAGACTTCAAGAAGCTTCCTCAGTGGGATTTTGAAGATGTTTACAGCAAAGATACTCAACATAGACGACCAGTAAGCATGTTAAGACAAGATATAGTAAAAACAGTCGAATGTATTAACTTTATGGATGTGAGCCAGCATAGCTGGAGTCATATCAGACATATTGCTTTTGCTGTTTCCTGATTTGTTTCAAGTCATTCATTTTTAACTTGTTTCATCATTTCATATTTTTTTATGATTTTCAGACATGTGCTCAGTCTCTACGAAACTCTCAGGATGAGAAATTCAAGAAGGCTTTTCTTCCTAACATACGTTTGTTTCTGCACGAAGACAACATTAACATGAGCGAGTGGAATCGCCTTTCACATTTCAACAGTCCTTTTGGGTTTATGAACTACAAATATGATGGTAGGTCTTTATGAAGCTGATATTGGGTCAGTATTGTGTGCCAGACTGAAGAATGACAGAGTAATATACATCTATTCTCTGACTGGATTTTTAAACACCTATGTAGTTTTATGAGATATGTTTAAACAGCCAATGAAATAACAGCACGTCAATGCATTTAGGAATGGATGAATGCAAAAGATGGCGTGCTGATATAAACCTAACTCTGGACTACTTAATAAAAAAAACATGAAGCAATTATTTTAAGTAAAATACAGTTAAAATATATAAATTCAAATATTTATTTATTCAAATAATTAATCATTAAGGAAAATGTGCTTGGTATAAACTGAACATATACCAATCAAACAAAAGCTTACATTTAAAATCTACTTAACTAATCTAATTAACTAATTAACTAATAACTAATTAATAACGGACTATAACGACCAGCTTCTTCAATGATGAATGCAGATGCTTCACTGGCTGATGAGCTGAACACGTTTTATGCTCGCTTCGACGCCGCAGCAATTAAAACAACAAACGGCTGCGCGCGCTCGGAGTGCACCAGTGAAGAAAATGCATTCGTCATCACAGAGCATGCCGTGAGGAACACCTTCAGGAGGGTGAACACCAGGAAGGCAGCAGGACCAGATGCAATTCCTGGCCGGGTCCTTAGAGCCTGCGCTGATCAACTAGCACCGGTGTTCACGGAGATCTTCAACCTCTCCCTGGCCCAAGCTGTGGTTCCCACGTGCTTCAAACAGTCCATTATTGTCCCTGTTCCAAAGAAACAACAGCCCGCTTGCCACAATGACTACCGTCCAGTAGCACTGACTTCAACTGTGATGAAGTGTTTTGAAAGACTGATGAGAGATCACATCACTTCTTCACTTCCTGCCACCATCGACTCACTTCAGTTTGCTTACCGGACTAATCGTTCCACAGACGATGCCATATCTCACCTGCTCCACACATCCCTGAGTCACCTGGACACTGGCAGAGGGAATTATGTTAGGATGCTGTTCGTGGACTACAGTTCAGCATTCAACACAATAATTCCCTCTAAGCTTTTCACCAAGTTGACGGATCTAGGACTCAGCTCATCACTGTGTCAGTGGATCCTCAACTTCCTCACAGACAGACCCCAATCAGTGAGGGTAGGAAAACAAGTCTCCCCCTCCATCTCACTCAGCACTGGAGTGCCTCAGGGCTGTGTTTTAAGCCCCCTGCTGTACTCACTGTACACTTATGATTGTGTAGCCACATCCGACACCACCTCCATTGTCAAGTTTGCTGACGACACTGCTGTTGTGGGCCTGATCTCCAACAACATCGAGACGGCCTACCTGGAGGAGATTAGGAACCTGGAGACCTGGTGCCAGGAGAATAACCTCCTCCTAAACATCAGCAAGACTAAGGAGCTGATTGTGGACTTCACTACAAAGCAGGCGAGGAATTACAAACCCCTCATCATCAGTGGCACGCCAGTGGAGAGAGTGGACAGTTTCCGATACCTGGGTGTCCACATCACTCAGGACCTGTCATGGTCCTGTCACATCAACACCCTGGTTAAGAAAGCCCGTCAGCGTCTCTTCTTCCTCAGAAGACTTAGAGACTTCCATCTGCCACTGAAGGTGCTCAAGAACTTCTACTCCTGCACCATCGAGAGCGTCCTGACGGCAAACAGCTGCACCTGGTTTGGGAACAGCACCAAGCAGGACAGACGAGATCTGCAAAGGGTGGTGCGCTCGGCAGAACGCATCATTCAATCAGAGCTCCCTGACCTGCTGTCCATCTACACCAAGCGGTGCAAGTCCAAAGCTAGGAAGATTATGATGGACCTCTCCCATCCCAACAATGGACTCTTCTCACTGTTGAGGTCTGGGAAGCGCTTCCGCTCCCTTAAGGCCAAAACAGAGAGAATGAGGAGGAGCTTCTTCCCCCAGGCTATTCGGGGCCTGAACCAGGTGTAGGACTGGACTCTCCCAAACACGTCACTATAAGACTGGACTCTCACACACGTCACCACACGCACCACCACACATTTCCTATAATCCTATAATTCCTATAATTTATAATCCTTATCTTTATAATCTCTTCTGCTATTTGCACATTCTTTACTGTAAATTCCTAAGTTAATTTGTAAATTTTTGTAGTAAACTGTAAATTGTAAATATTGTAAAACTTTTCTTCTGTCATTTAATGGTCGGGCATTGTACAGCTACAAGCATTTCATCCCCATGTCATACTGTGTATGGTTGTGTGTGTGTGACAAATAAAATTTGAATTTGAATTTGAATTTAATGTAAACAGATTAGTTAAAGTATGCATTTTAGGCATTTTTTGTTATTTTGAGTGAATGAAGACTTATGAGAGACAATCGAGCGACTGTTTTGGTAGTCGCTCTATTGTAATTTAACAGAGAACTATTTTGTCTGGAAATTTTCAAGTGCCGAATTTAATGTGGTTCGATATGAAAGAGTTTACACATCATGAGAGTGTTGGGATGAATCATGCTATTTTTTTCAGGTGATGTATTATATTTTCTGATGGTGGCTATAAAGATTTAGTTGTTAATATCCATCGATTCAAACTATATGCTACCTGCATCATATTGTCTTGTTTGAGACATCGTTATAAAGACATACCGTAATGATAAGTCAACATTGAAACACCTGCGGCTTTTAGTCAGGTGCGGCTAATGTATGTACAAAACGGGATTTTCCCCTGATTTTAGCTTGTGCGGCTAATATTCAGGTGCGCTTTGTAGTCCGGGAAATACGGTACATCTTTTAAATATGAAACGTTAGTTTAAAGCAAACTAAAGGGGCTAGCAGGAGGGGCTATGCGCTTACCTGCTGCTCTCTGGCAGGTAGCTCCATGCCCTCCTGGGTTTTAAAGGCACCTTAGAACACACATGCATCAACACTACATATGAGCGGGCGGAGGGAGGTTTGGAGTCTTCACACACCCCCGTTCTCTGCGGCCTGCTGGAGCAGGGGGCTAGGAGGAGAAGTTGGCTGTCCGACTGGGGTCTGGAGTGTGGGGGCTCCCTGCTGCTGCGGAGTCAGGGCGGTCTGCTTCTCCCTACCCCAGGGAAAGGGGTAACACCACCTGGGTCTGGGTGCAGTTTCCTTCTCCAGGGGCAAGGGTACCTAGACCCGGGGCTTAGAGTACGCTTGGGGAGTGTGATTGTGTGTACAGTGTCTCTCTATGTCTGTCTCCACGTTGGGTGAGTGTTGAGTAATTGCATATGAGAGCATGAGGGTGGGAATGGATGTTTGTATCTGTGTGTGTGTGTCTGTATGTCTGTGTCTATATGTCAGGTCGGGTATCAGACGCCACCTCTCTGGGGACATCTCAGGCCCTCTAAGGTTTGGAGGCCTATCTCCCCCTACCACCACTTCCCCTGCCAGTGGCAGACACCCTCAGACATCGGTGCGTTGGTGGTTCTTTGTGTCCGGGGGTGGGCGTCCAGGTACACACCGGCTCACTCCTTGGTGGCTGCTTATTGGGCCCTGGAGCCTGGGGCTCGCTCGGGCCACTTCGGGGGTGGGGTTCCCTTGGCCTCTCGGCCTGGGGCTCGGTCACTCTGGCACAGCTGGCTGCCGGCGGAGCTCACGGGCACGCCACTGCAACCCCCTTGGCTTCTGCTCTGCAGCTGCTGAGTGACCCTTATCTGGGGCTCTCCTCAGCTCTTCCTGGGATAGTGGCGCAGCTGCCCCTCTGTTGGTCTTCCTTGGTCTCTTGTGTTCTGAGGGCCTCTGGATGTCTGGAGGTTTGATCTCCTCCATACCTGCTTCACGCCCTGGAGGACGGGGCTGTGGCCCCCCCACACCCTCTAGCAGATCATTACATGAAGGAACCTTTTAAATACAAGCGCGTCCATGCTCACAGGTGTACACACGGGTGCTCACACACACAAACTACACCTTTTTTGGCTCCTACCTCAAAGCACACTGTGTTCTGTTGATCTTATGTGCTGCACAATAATGTTTAATATTTAGTATTTACAGTTATATTCCCATAGATCATCGTGATGTTGTTTATTATGTTGCTCTCGTTTTCTTCTACTTGTTTTCTTTTTTTCATTCTTAACAGGTGAAATTAAAAAAGTATCTACTGTTATCTATTGTTAGCTAGTTTATTGTGATGGTGTTGTTTTTATTATGTTGCTCTTTGTTGTTTGTTTGTTTTCTCTTCTGGTTTTTTATCTCCATACAGTTGATCCAGGTGTTTTGTCTTTTTTTTTTTCTTCCCCCCTTTCTCACCATCTCTTCTCCTCTCTATTTTTCTTTCTCTCCCTCTCTTTCCTTCATTCTTTCTCCCTGTCCTATCCTCCAGTCATGTCTGTCCCGTCTTTAAAAAATGAAAATAAAATAAATACATAATTATAATAAAGGTCAATCAAATGGACCAATATGGCAAGGCCATGATGATCCACTTGGTAAAGTAAATCCACTTGGGATCTTTCTTGGCCTTCAGACAACAATTCTGATGGCTAAAGATCCAAACGGGACAGTCAAAAAAAAAAAAAGCAAACTAACAAACCTCTTCTACTCATACAGCAACTTTTGGTTTGCAGATGTGATGGATTCAGTAAAGCTGATTCCAAAGCCAAAAGAGCCACTGCTTCTCCCAAAACCAGGTGGTGATGGCTGCGTGCGCTGTGCTGTGGTAGGTACTGGAGGAATCCTGAACGGCTCAAAGAAGGGGGTGGAAATCGATGGCCATGATTACGTTTTTCGGTAAGACAAAAAAAAAAAAAACCCAAGCAAACCTCTTGGCTTTGTTTGACAGGCACTAGGCCAAGTGTAGAAAAGATAAAGCAGTGTAAAGCATACTGCTTTATCTTTCTCTGTGACTTTCATATAGGGCTGGGTATCGTCACTGATTTCTAGAATCTATTTGATTCTGATTCACAAGGTCCCAAATCGATCCACGATTTGATTCAATTCGATTCACGATTCGATTCAAATTGGGGAAATTTTGCCTCAGACAGTCAGAAAAATTATAATTCAGATCATGCATCAGTACATTTCCATATTTTTATATCTATAAAAAGAGAACTGACACTTGCGAGACTTTATCAAAGGTGTAAGCATCACAGCAGATGCTGTGATGTTACTTGTTAAGTAGCTGAGGATGAAACAAAGAAAAACGTGAAGGTGATTTTCCTGACCTGGGATTTTATAAAAATATTCTGCAGTAGATCAAAAACGAAAGAAAATCATTAATCAACATATAAACATTACCTGATGCTGCTGACCTGAAGCAGAGCAAAGTTACAGAGGTTTTATTAGAGACAGAGCTAAGTATTTTGCAATTTTGCATAATTTAAAGTTTAAATTTGTTCAGTATTGAACAGCAGAAATTAGGCTTTCTTTTTGGAAGTAAGTAAAAGGAAAAAAAACAGCGTCCCACAGAGCTGTAAACAACGGTAGACTTTTGCGTAACAAGCAAGCGAATAATCAGAAAACAGAAACTCTTCTTGAAGTATACTGAGAGCGAGAGAGAGCTGTGCATGAAGTGTGATTTTATCATGGTGGAAGCAAAACGGCAAAAGTCAGAGGGAATTCACGACGATGTTTAAGTGAAGCCTAGTTTGGATCTTCTTTTGCTGCTGGTTTGGTCAATATTGTTTGGTGAGTGATGAAACCTGCAGCTTTTTGTGAGGTTTAACCTGAGATTCTGGTGTTTAAATTTATATTAAAAAGTCGATTCAGGATTTTAATGAATTGATATCACGTTATCCAAGCTAGAATCGATTTTAATCGATAAATCGATCATCAAAACCCACCCCTACTTTCATACCATAATTTACAAAATTAACTTTATTTTGTATTCAGTAACACTTTAAACTCGTGAGAGGTAGAAATTAGACAGCAGGGGACCCAACGGTTGTTTTTTATCATAGACTTCTGTACAACTGCTGTCATTCACGAAGAATGGAGGCTTCCATATTCATTCACTTCCGTACTGGCTTTACTCTTTCGATGTCCAACCTTTATATATAGTCTATGGCTATATAAATCTCGTATCAAAGAAACTCTTGTATTGATTTTAAAAAATCTAAATAAAATGTTTATAAAATTCCACAAAAACAACATTTTTGTTTATTTTCTAACTACAAAAAGTTGGAACAGGTAAAAAAAAAGGAAAATGAAGTAGGGCTAACCCCCCCCCCCCCCCCCCCCCCCACCCCCCCCCCCAAACAGCTAACTAACAAGTCAGTGACATAATTGGGTATAAAAAGAGCATCTTGAAGAAGATGGACAGCAGTTCAACAACATACAAAACACCAAGTCTACAAATTATGGAAAAATGTTCCTCAACAAAAAAACATAAAAGGTTCCTAGACTTACATCATTGTTTCTATAGAAAAATAATTTAGTCATTATTTGAATTCAATTCGATTAATTTTTTCATATACCAACTATCATCTGAAGGCACTTTTTATTGTAAGGTAAAGATGCTAAAATAATACAGAGAACAAGCCAAGGACCCCTCCTGAAGGGAAAATGTCCTATTTAACAGAATATCCATCTACTGTGACCAGTTAGGGGTGATGGTTTACAGTACAATGTTTACAATTTGCAGTATTTACTGTGAATAATATCATAAAAAGATCCACACAGTCTAGAGAAATCTCTACAAGAGAGAGGGCCACAAATCAATATTGTGCTTGATGTTTGGACCCTCAGGTGGCCAAAATCATTTAACCTCCTAAGACCCGAACCCTTTCATAGCATCCATTTTTAATTTCTCTTTGCTGTTTGGGCTGACTGGGACTAGATAAATGTAAAAACAAAGAATTAGCTGATTTGTATTTTTTTTCCTGATTTTTGTTTTTGACAAAAATGAGATCCACATATGAGGAAATGTGTTTTAAATATCGATTCAATAGTGACAGCATAATGTCCTCGTAAGTGGATATCAGGCCCTTGTAGAGTAAAATGTAGTATTTTGGTCTAGACCAGCCAAAATATGATCTCCACATATGTGGACGCCAGATCCTAGGAGGTTAAAGTAACTAAGGCAGAGTGAAAAACTAGTCAGAAAAATTGAAAGTTGAAACTTGTCAGAGATTTACAGTTAACAAACGGTCAGGTGAATAAAGAAAACTGAGACACTTGATACTGATAACGTGCGGCACGGGTGAATCTCAGACAGAGAGACACCACGAACTGCAGTATTCGTTTATTTTTATAGGTTACATCGTCAATATGCAAATATAATCACATTTCCTGTTACGCAGGTCCTGATGCTGTCTGTGTGTAAGCTGTGTTTGTGTGTGTGTGTCACAAAGTGTGTGTGTTGCAAGTCAATTTCTAAGAATAATATAATGCAAGTCAACTTCTGCGGATGTGTATTTCTGTACTGATCTCTTGCGGTAAATGAACACAGAGTCACAGGGTCAGCTTCCTGTTTCTACAGAAAACTGAGTCTGGTGAAATATGTGAACATAAGTATAACATAACATTTGAAGCATAATCAAATAAAACAATAAAAACTCCCTAACAAAACTCTTTTTAAAAATTATAGTCTTTCTCTCTCTTCTCTCTATGAGAACACAATGTCTATCTATTTATGGTTTATGGTTATCAGTGCTTAAGGAATTCATTACATGTTTCAGCAAGACATACTATTACATCTATTTCAACAACAGTTCTCCACCTGCTGAACTGGTCTGCCTTCAGTCCACACCCTACAATTACTAAAATAACTTTGTGAGATGTGAAATGATGAATAGGATAGAGATGACACAGAACACCACAGTTCCCAAATAGTTATGGAGGTTTATTAGAATACAGACAGTTGATGCACAGTTGTAAATATGGACAAATCTTTTTAAGAGGTGTTGGTGCCATCAAAGTGTAATATTCTTCTTAAAATGGTACATTTTTTTCTGTGTTCCATTGTGTATAATATGTGTGTTTATCCGATTTGCAAATAACTGCAGTCTGATACACTTTACACAATGTTCCAGCATGTTTCGAATTAGAGTTGCTTTATGATGATACTTCACATGAAATTGCTCACTGTCCCACAAGCAGTTTATATATGGCAGATATTTGTAGTCAACACCTAGACATTGGTATTGCACTTTTAGCTAGCAACAACTGATAAAATGTATTCTTGTCTTGTCTGGCAGGACGAATGGTGCCATCACTAAGGGTTATGAGGAAGATGTAGGAAACAAAACATCGGTTTACGTTCACACAGCCCACTCCATCACGACATCACTTTACTTGCTCAAGAAGTACGGGTACAAATCTGCCCCTCATGACGAGGTACTTAAACTTCAAAGACAACAGTGTTGTATCGTACTTATTTTCCCTGCACAGAATAAACATAAGGGCTCCCCTTTTCCTTTTGACAGGGTATAAAATATGTGTTGATTCCAGAGGGGATGAGGGATTTCCAGTGGCTAAAGGCTCTTCTGAGAGGAGAAAAGGTCTCTGCTGGCCCATACCGCAATAAACTGTGAGTATAAAATGCAAAAAAAAGAAAGAAAATTAATCAAGAAATGTTTTCACCACTTTCAAAAAGTTGCAATTATCCCATTAAGGAATTAAGACTCCAACTGTATTTGTTTACGTCTTGTTTTGTTTTTTGAATCATGATGTAAATGTTTTGTACTCCCAAACACATATGTTTGTTTATTTTTCAGTAAATAAATAAACACTATAACCTTCTATTTTTCTATTTCTATTTTATGGGACACATAATGATGCCACTGAGGAGAAAGTTATTAAGATTATTTGTACTATCATACATTATCCTTTACAGTATTTATACAACAATTGGACAAAATAAAATATTAATCAATACAAATATATATATTTAATCTATTAATTTATTCAAAGTCTGTTATCTTAGGTCAACACTGTAACATAATATAATATAGAAAAAAAAAGAAAGAAAAAAAACATGAATTTAACCAAATTAAATTCAACCAGTTGCCATTTGTTTCACAAATGCAAATTTTGAGTGTACATGGAAGCTTTACCTGCATACATATAAAATGTTTGTGACATGTAATTTAAATGTATCTTTCTAATATAATGTCTTTTACAAATCAAAATATCTTCTGTGGCATATATGTGACTAACAAGTGTGCCATATTTCGTCTTCTAACCTCACCAGACCAAGGACCTACTATTCAGGGCAATACAATGAAAGTCGTTTCTACGTTCTGCACCAGGACTTCCTCCGATATGTGCGGAACAGGTCAGCCTGCAAATAACACCCTGTACATAGTATTTTTGTTAAAAGGGCTATGAATAGTTAGAAGAAAGCTTTCATGGCTACTGGATGGACTCACGCGCAGACAGTTCTTTCTTTGAGAACAAAAGGAGATTATTTATTTACAACAGGGATCACCTCAGTGCTATATATATGTGCAGTGAGTTGGGAGGGGGTCCAGGGAGAGAAGGGGGGGGGGGGGGTATCCACACACATGCTTCCTCTTCCACACAGTCACCGCCACAGCTCCTCCGCACACACGCACTCCTCTTCAGCCACACTCGCTCTGAAACTCCACACACGCTGCCACACCCGTTTGTTGTTTACAGCTCTACCCCAGGAATGCAACCTTGTTAGCTAATTCAACCATACAGTTGGGATTCCTATTAGAAATGAACAATAAGGATGAGAAACAAGCAAAACATCACTGGAATAACTGTTATAAGATTGTAACTCAGACATGAATGTCAGCATGAACAGAAGTCAGCATGATCTGAAGTCCAGTCTTCTTGAAGAACATCAAGTAATTTACACTGAGTAATTTTCTATGCATGTGTTCTTTTACAGTGTGTTTGGGATTTGGAGGTTGCCTATTCTGCTGTCATAGAAGTGTAGCTCATTTTCCCCATGTGTATGCTTAATTGATGCTTCTTCTTCACTCACAGGTTCTTACTGTCACCTAATCTGAATAAAACATCCTGGTCTTTAGTCAGACCAACCAACGGGGCATTCACTGTCTTCTTGGCTCTGCACACCTGTGACATAGTGAGTTAAAACTACTTGAAATTTGTGTGCTTATTGTTGGTATTCACAGCTTTAGAAGCATTGACCTGGCAATTAACTCTAGAATGAGCAAGTCAACTTTCAGGATTTTTCTCACACAGCCCAGATGAATCAGAAATAAGATGAAGAGTCAAAGACACCTTTCATGAAAAAGCACATTTTTACTCTGCAAGTTAAACAAAAGGTCCGAACCATAGGGATTAATACAGTGCCACCCACCACATGATACTTCCCTTCATGAAACATAAGCGTTTTCACTGTTCTTGGTGTTTTAAATCCAAGAATAACTGGGATGAATCTGATGGATCCCAACCATCATAGCCTTTGCCTCTCTAACTTTGTCCTCAACCTGCCTTCCTCTTATTTTAATAAAAAGACACACACACACACACACACACACACACACACACACACACACACACACACACACACACACACACACACACACACACACATATATAATTATAATATATTTGTCCTACTCTTTTCCCCCCCTTTCTGTCTTCCTCAGGTGGATGCATATGGATTTATGACTGACGACTAACTACTATGTTGAGAAAAACATGAGCAAAGTCATTTTCTACCTCAACCATGACTACATTTTGGAGAAGAATACATGGAAAGACCTTCATAACAGGAAAATAATCAGGCTGTATGAAAGAACTGAGTCAAAAGCAAAGAACTAAAAGCAACACTGACATGATCAAGATTTCTGATTACCAGATTTAAAAAACAACTATGTGTACTTTCCAAAGACTGAGACAATATGTGATGCTCAGTTTTACTCATTATGGTAGCTGGTTTTATTTTTCTGCAACTCCTTTTGTGGTTTTATCAAAAGCAAAAGACGATCGAGCAGTAATATCTCATTAATGATGCAAACTAAACCATCCAAAGCAAAGATGCTATGATTATTATCACTCATGTTATTTTAATGTGCATCTCTGTGGGTAAATTTCCATAGATTAAAATCAAGCATCGACAACAGCTGGGATTGAGTCAAGAGCATTAATGCAGATGAACTCTTTGCCTCTTTTTTTTTTTTTTACTATTGGTTTAATTTGGTCACATTGAAGGGTTTTCAGCATAAATGGCCTGTTTTAAGTTATGCCAACATTGTAGTTTAGAAATTAAGTAGGAAACTCTAAAATCTTGTAATCTCTAAAAATTTTTGGACATTCAGATGTGGAGTTGGGGTGTGTTTTGGATCTTTGTCCAAATTCTGCATAACCAAAGTGTGCTTGAGCTCCAGAGCATTCATAGCTATATCACTTATTGGCTCTGACAATCACGTTACCACAACTATGTTTGCCTGTTAATTTTATTGAAGTGCTGTGTTAGTAGCTTGTCAGATGTGATGGGACGCAAACCTTCCAAATATTTCTGATTTTCTCTCATCAGTCCAAAAAATATTTTCAAAAAAACTCTTGGGGCTCATCAACATGTTTTTGGCAAATATGTGATGAGGCTTTTTTTTTTGGTCAGCAGTAGTTTTCTTGATTCAGTAGGCAGTAATCGGGCCTTGGTCTGGTTAGTAAATTTGTGGTTAATCAAAGTTAATTCATGATTTAAAAAGCTGGGGCAATTCCTTTTTTACTTGGGACCAGGTAGGTTTGGATATTTTTTCCCCTTTAATAAAATATTTGTATTTAACTTTTGTTAATTTATTCTATTAGCATCTTTGTATAATAATAAAATGTGTTCAATGATCTGAAGTAAGGCTGACAAATATGCAAAAAACAAAATCAGCAAGAGGGCAAATACCTTTTCATAGCACCGCATGCATAGCTGGACTGGCCATCGGGCATACCGGGCATTTGCCTGGTGGGCCGATGGTGATTTTTTTGTTTTTATGGGCCGATGTTTTTTTTGTTTTGTTTTTTCCGTAACGGTATAAACACTGAAAGGTGGTGGATTGGCCAGATGCTGGGAGATGTGTAAAAATAACTCAGTTGTTTGGTGGTGGCTATTGCGGAGCTTCCACAGATTCAGTAACATTAGCAAGTGGTGGAGGCCAGCAGATGCAACACGCTGGCAGGTGGATGACGGAAAGGCAGGAGGAGCAGAGACCCGCAGAGGCGGTGAACTGAACTTCAGGTAAGAAGTTATGACCTGCAGTCTATCTGGGTCAGATATAAACCAAGTTCAGGTGGAGTTTATTTTCGTTATGCTGACTTTTTACAGTCAGTTGCAATAACTCGTACTGCGTACTAGCTAGCATGACGGCGTTTATATACTGCTGGGCGGGTGCTTTGATATTATTGATGTTGAACTTGTTTTATCTTATTTTATTTGTAAGGTTAGTTATTAGAGTTTCCAACCCTCCTGTAAAAAAACGGAATCGTCTGGTATTCAGAGAAAATATCACGCGTTTCGTATTGAGCTGAAAAGGAGCAGTTTGTCTCGAACTTCAGCTACAATGAAAAAGACACAAAGCTGGAGTTTTTCTGTGTCTTTGCTGCACAGCTGCCTCTTCTTCTCTCATTCTCTCCCCTCTCTCTCCTGTTGCTACTTCAATCATGAAACTGATCAATGATCAGCTGATTGGGTTTTCTCTCTTGTTTGTTTATCGCTCACTCTGTGCCAGAAAGGGGAAACCAGCGGATGTCGCGCTAAACAACAGCAGCACGTTTAAGCTTGATCAGCTGTTGTTAGAATTTATGTAATATTACTTTCTAGTATCAGCTGATGTTTGCTGGAGCCACAGCTGCAAAAGCAGCTGGTCATGATGTCGGTTTGGTTATCTGGTGAGAGGGAAACATGAAGATGAAACCAGGAGATGTCCTTACTGAATCATCAGAGCTGAACAGGTGATGGAGAAACAGGTTTACCTTTTAGGTGACATAAATGAGTTGAAGGGAAGTTATGAACTGTTTCTGACAAATAACACCAGGATCCTTTTCTAAGTAGCTGACAGCTGGTAACTGTGCAGGGGCGGATCTAGCAAAGTTTTGCCAGGGGCCCAGGTAGGGCATTAACAGGGAGAGGGGGCACAAAGAAATATTTTCTTATTCTCATTTAAAATGTCTCGCTTTTAACAAATAATTATCTGAATCTTACAACAAACGTTTTCATCTGATGTAAAATATATAGAAATCCATTATTGTACATAGTAATTTATTTTATGGTCCCATCATAATTTCTTCAGAAGTAGTGTACTGTATTGTATAAGATGCCAGTATTTTCCCACATTTTCTAGATACTGTACCAGTACTGTGTGTAAAATGCCATCAAAAAGTCAATTAAGTTTTATTCTTTCTCACCTGTCTTTCTGTCTCCTTTCACTTTTTAAAGGTTGCCATGTTAGAAAAAATATTTTGCCCTGCCATGCTGTTTGTTGATGTGGCAAATGAATGGTTTATGAAAATATATCTAAATCTGTCATCAGTATTCAGTAATGATCATGTCTCACCTCAGGTTAACTCGACCAAGCAGTCTACTTTCGGGTACTGTTTAGAATACCAGAATAGGGAGGATGGTGTAGGTTTAAGTTTATTAGACTGATACATATATATCAACAAGACAGTGTACATCACTGTGACAACAGCGTTTGTTTTCATTCAAAGGCTTTATGGTTTTTCCTATAATACCTGGTGGGCCGGTCTCTAGTCAAAATGCCCGGGCCGATTTTTTGTCCCAGTCCAGCCCTGACTGCATGTATTGCAAAATTGAAACATGGAACTGCACTGACAGTGAAATTAATCTGTTTTAAACTGAAGTGTCAGTATAAATGCTTTCCAGACAAAATGTAAACTTCTAACATTAGCAGAAAATGTAAATGGTGTGAGGTAATCAAATGTATTTTCTTGCATTTGAATACTTCATATTGTTTGGTTACTATTGGTTGCAGATTTTCAGTTTTCATTTATGCTTTTTCAGCTTATATATCAAATATTGACAAAAGAGTAATATGTAATCCAGGTATATCTGTATAATTATTTACGTCTGATGTGTTATTTAGCTTTAAGATAAACGCTGTTAATACCTGTTTGTGACAGCGTTACAGCTTTTACTTGTGGCACAATATCTTCATGTTGAAACCAAATAGCCAATTATATATTCCACCCCTGGAAAAAGGCATAATAACAAGATTATATTATTATCCTTTTTTTTATTTGTTTGTTTGTTGGATTTTAGTGGTTGACTTTGCTTTTTATAGTCAATTTAAATTTCTAGAGGTTTAATGGAGAAATAAGCTGTGATTTTATTGTGGTGGTTTGTTTTGATGTTACAGTTTTTCTCTGTTATTTTATTTTCTTAATTAGTTCAAAAGTTGTATCTTCCAGAAAATTTATTTTTTGTGAAACACAAAATGTTCAGTCAAACACAACAAGTTTTGTATAGAGTTGTTTGCTGTATCAATGACATCCAAAGACAGCTCAAATGATCTGTAACATCTGTGTACATTGTGCATGTAATTTTATGTAGGAAATAAAGCTGACTTTTGTGGGATGTGTTAATTTTGTATTTTATAATTTACTAGCATAATGTAAACATACTTCTATTTCTAGTTTGCTTAAAAGTTTTAACCTAAAATCACTGTGCCCTGTAGCATCCCTTATTTATACTTTATCTTTTGCTTTATGATTCTTTATGACTGTATTTCCTCCTGCGCGTCCAATCTCATTGTTAAGTTTGCAGATGACACTACAGTGCTCGGACTTATATCCAACAATGATGAGACAAACTATAGGACAGAGGTGCAACAACTAGAGTCATGGTGCCACGACAATAACTTGGTCTTAAACACCAAAAAGACCAAGGAGATCATTGTAGATTTCCGGAAGAGGGGTCATAACAACCATCTGCCTCTCTTCATTGGCAGTGAGGCGGTGGAGAGGGTGAGCAGTTTTAAATTCTTGGGGGTAACTGTGACCGAGGACCTGTCCTGGGGCAACCATATCACCTCAGTTGTACGGAAGGCCCAACAGCGCCTCTACTACCTGAGGAGACTGCGAAGCGCACACATTCCCAGATCTCTGATGTTGAACTTCTACAACTGTGCCATCAGCAGCGTTCTGACGTATGGATTTCTAGTGTGGTTCCCCAGCTGCACCAAGGCCGATCAGCAAGCACTCCAGCGGGTGGTGAAAGAAGCTGGCAGAATTATTGGAACAAGTCTGCCAGAGATCAGTAATATCTTCCCCACTCGCTGTCTGAGGAGGGTGCACAGTATCCTGCGGGACCAACATCACCCTGCGCGCCACCTTTTCCATCTGCTGCCCTCAGGGAGAAGGTACAGGTCTATACAGGCCAGAACATCCAGACTGGCCAACAGCCTGTATCCACAGGCTGTGAGGCTCCTGAACTCTCTGCCCCCCTCTCACGGACAATAACCATATCCAACTTCTTAATAGCAATGAACTGGTCTGCATTGGTGCATCATATCTTTATTCTCTTCCCCCTCCTGCCCCCCCCCCTCTTTCTTAAATAGATAACTATCATATCTGATATCATATCTCACAGTACAATAATATTGAATGGGTTGCATTGTTGTATTTTGTCATGTTTCTCAGGTCTTTGTCTGAATTTCTACGAACATTATTGCTAAGGATTGTCTTATTGCATTGGAGTCACACTGGGTTAAATATGTACACTTGGGTTTTAAGGGGTATTTATTATTTTCTTCTTTTTTTTTGAGTTGTATGGAAGCCCCAAACGCAATTTCATTGTTCTTGACAATGACAATAAATAAATAAATACTAAATACTAAATTTTCTTGCTGCTGCTCATTTCTGTTATCATCTCATCCTATTCACAGTTCTTCATCCTGCAATTCCCCTTATCCAGTGGTACATTTCCTCCTTTCCAAAATGTCCTAATAAGATGATGTCTCATCATTAGATATGTCTCTGTGCAGAGTCTGTGCCTTAAAATATAAAGCTCCTTGGGATCACTGGCATTGTGAACAGGTGCTAAATAAATTTAATGAACTGAATGTTAACATATTAGTCCATTAATTTAATGCATCTATGCTTTTCTTCTTTTCCCTTATGCAAGAACAGAACACAACAAGAACACGCAAGATGCTTACATAAATTCAAGAGATGGCCAATCCCTTTTTTTCAGTGTGTCCATCTGCCACTTGCATTTCCTTACCTGGATGATTGAGCATGCATCAAGACATGCCTACTTATTATTATTATTTTTTTAAAACTTAACTTAAACATCTTGAACAAACTTAACATAGCATTTTGTTTGATGTCTTTGGATTAGGGTCAGTTGCACTCTTACACAGATATTCTTCCAAACTTCTGTAGTTGATTGCTTTTCTGCTTATGATTTTTCAGCTCATTGCAATAGTATCAGTTTAATCAAAGAACATTAACAGTTAATATTTTGTTCAGATAAAAAAGTGCTTCATATGTTTTCGATACAGTAAATGTATTGTTTATGAATCTGATATCTGCCATTGAGAGTCATTTTGTTTTAGTGTAAAATAAAATGAAAAATAAAATCTATTATTAACAGACTTCTTGAGATGTAGCAGAATTATAAAATTAGCATATAAAGTTTTGGGTTTTGTTTTTACTGATGACTTATTTACGTAGATGAATACAAATTTATTCATTATTTAAGTAAAGGTATTACTTTAATTAAGCTATTTATTACTATAAATCAGGTTTTCATCATATAAATAACTCCTTTAGACAGCTACTAAACTGGATTTATGTGCAATATGATGGAATTTTCTAAATAAACAATGTTTCACAGCAACATCTGTTTGTTTTAAAGTTCCATCTAGTAAAACCTAGCTTGACATGGCATTTTTGACACTGGTGATATATTCTCTGAGCACTTGAAAAGTCTTAAAACTGTAAACCTGCTGTAAATATAAAATTAATACAAAATTTACTGTTTTTAATTTGAAAGTGCTCTGTCAACAGTCAGTGCTGAAGGGGAACATCTTTGGTACAGCTGTAGTAACAGTGAAGTGACTAAAAGCAGATGATAAATTTGGTAGTGGTATTCGCATTCCTGCAATTTTTTATTAGTATAGATAAAGCATGTATGAATGCAGCGTTTATAGCCCATTTAATGACAATGACAATTTAATTTGCATAGTACATTTCATTACATGGAAACACAATGTGATCACCAATGTAAAGAAATAGGCAAATTTACAATGGCAGGGAAAACAACAGAACAAAATAAAATAAAACAGAATAACAAAACCTATTAACTGTAGACCTGTGTGAATGGAAAGATTTAGAATCTGGTGTTGAATGTACGGACAGTAATTGATCTCAAGTCAGGTAGCTTGTTCTAAAAAAAACACGACTAAAATAACTGACACTCACATTTAGATCTAATTCTAGAAAAAGTTTTTTAAAAATGAAAAGCAAACAGATATTGTTTTCTTAATGTTCAATGTGAGATATTAAATTTCTTGATATACACTAGAAGCTGTGAAGCTCAGAGAAATTCCCGCGAGTCACCAGTTCCAGGATTAAAGAGATTTGGAGATATATTGTAAGACTTTTAAAGTAAAATGTAGCCTACTTCTGACTAATACATATTGATTTCAGTGAAAATGTCTTGGCTTCGCAGTTGGACACTTAAGCATTTTTTTTTATTCCATCATTTAAACTAGACCTGACCTGATTTGCAGTCTCCAAGGTGAAGCTTGAGCACACCCTTATTGTGCAGCTGTACCCAGTGGTAAAACTCATTTGGCATTGAATGGACTCTTGCATTATATGGTACATTATCATAGTAGTGGTTAGTTAGGGGAAAGAGTCTATCTGGGTGATTACTAAAGGGCCAGAATCCATACAGATGCACTGTTTCACATAATTCCAGGGCCAGACTAGTTATATATAATCCAGTGCTAGGTCGATATTCCTTTAACCCCTGGGATTTCCAGAATTTGACCAGTCTTTCAAGGTACAGAGGGTTTAAGAAGATTGGTTGAATAGGGATTTTCATGTCCTCAATGGCATACACAGCCCGCTGACACACACCCCTACTAAAACCAAAGGAGAAGCAAGGAAAGAGGAGCAGGGAGTTGCCATACTGGTGGAGGCTGTCTGCAAACGGCCGGCGACGTCCCGTCAGTGACCCATACCTGCAAATTAAACAACAACGCTTAAAGCAACAAGACAAAAAAAAAAACCCAATTCAGTTCCATGTTAGAATAAATGTTTGCTCACTTATTTATGAAGATGGTTGGGTTTGCTGTCACAAGGTTAGTCTTTATGCCAACATCATTCTTAAATTCATTTTCCAGAGGAGATAGGTTGCACCTGAAAACACAACAAAATATTTCTTACAGAGAGATGAGTTGTCGTCATGATTTTGGTGCTATACACATGACATATTTCTCACCTAAAAACAAAATCAGCTGAATCAATTATTTTTCCACAGCCGCTGTTTGTCAGAATCCCACCACTCCCAACAACTGAACAAGTGTCCCATCTCTTTTTTGAGAAAGGATTTTCCTGGAATTGACATCAACAGATTACACATTACAAAAAGAGCAAGATTTATACTGTTTCTAATGTATTATGTGTGAGAGACAAGTGCTCATTGTATTTAAGGAATTATGTCAAATCTGTAGGATGAGAACAACAAAGAAAAAGGTCCAAAGTAATGTGAAATTCAGAATAGCATTCATTACATGCCTATGTATTGTGTTAGGGTTGAAAACTTTTGATTTTTTTTATTTAAATTATTAGATAAAGCTGTTTTAATATTTTATTTATACACAATGCAAATATGCTCATAAACTGGCTCAGGAAATGCGAACGAGACCCCCAAGGCTCTTGAACTGGGCCTTAGAATAATAAGCAGATAGCCAAGGCTACGCAGGGGTTGTTTTTCTTCTCTGTTTCTCATTCCAGGACAAGCAAATACGAGGTGAGGTCGGACTGAACGGGGAGGATTCACAGCAAACTGCCACGTTTGTGTTGGGAGAAGATAATCTTTGTTATTGTCACAGTATAAACCTGTACAGCCCTGATCCAGGGTCATCTTTTCTGTGAAACAGTTCGCTGGTTCACAAAAAAGTCCAGCGCTGTAACTTGTAATTTCAACTGCTCAAACAAATTACATTTTTTAAACTACAAATATTTCTCCTGAATTCCTTCTGAAAAATCTGAACATAACAATTGTAAGTATAGACATTGGCAGTAAGAAACAGCTGGATAGAGCATAATTATCACTTTGACTTTGAATTTGATATGTCATTTTAAATCTTTATGTGTTACTTTCAATATGTTGACAATACAAACCACACTTATATGAACCATAGTCAAGTTAGAAGGTTTTTTGTCCTTTTTAAACCAATAAATAATTAAGAGACAGAACTCTGACAGAACTTATTAAGACAGATGAACTGCTGCAAAAGTACTCTGGGCAGCTAATGTAGGAATATGCTAAAGAATTTCATTTGATTCAATCCGTTAAGGGTGCAGGTCCCCAGATTTAGCACATGACTAAACATGTGATATAAGAACTTAGTAATACTATGTTAGAACATTTGAAGAATAATTAGGACATGAAACATGCAGCAGATTTTGTCTGAGTTCATTCTAGCGCATTCATAAAGAATACATTTCAAGGCATGTTCCCATCTTTAAGAAATACATACTTTGATAAAGGCCTTGAAAAGCACTGGGGTCACGGGAATGACAGTCCTGTCCTTATCACAGACAATCTTAGATCCCACTGGAGTGTTTTCCTGAGTGATAATGCCATTGTTGGATCCATTGCAATTGATGTTCAGCTGTAATCTTGAAAAATAATAAATGAATATATAAATAAATAAATAAATGTTTAAAGTTAGCTTTAGTGTTAAGGTGAAAGATTTGTGGTTTAAAATACAGTACACCTGTATTGTAAGTGTCATTTCTGCTACGTATGTATAAAAAGCAAACAAATCCCACATGAATTCAGTGTGTTATTTAAAACACTGATTTTATTTTATTTAAAACACTGAAAGCAATACAGTTTTATATTAGTTAATTTCATTTTAATTTCCAATGATGAATTTCAGCTACAGCAAATCAGGCTTACCAGAGAGGGAAAACAATTCAAATAAATGTTTTCATTTATGTAGTATTTGAATAGGCTTCAGTGGTTTGAATGGAAATGATTATTTAACCATAATGAAAGCCATTTAACTTCAGGCAGCTACAGATACAGCATACATGTAGGACAGACAACCTGTCTTTTGTCTTTAGATTGTATTTCATATTAATTTGTCTATTGTTGTATATTATGTTTACAGTTAGTGTTTTTTATGTTTAGTTTTTTCTTTGGCAATATTTGGCTTAACTCTTCAGCAATTAAAGACATTTTTATACAAAGTTCCCTATTCTGAGTGGTTCAAATGTAATTTGACAGTTGAATGATAACCAGTTTCATGTCCTGCTGAACCCCTTCTTAATTCATAAAAAATTATGCAGATGTAATATCTGAAGTTAATTTAAAGTCTCGATTTTATATTTTGTAACTTTTTCTCTGATTCTAAATATAAGAAATGTCAATGCAAATGAAGGAAGCCATTATTAGGTTGGAAAAAAGAGAGCAAAAAATTAACAGACTGATTCTTTCTTTAAAAGAAAGACTGCAGTGAATCAGCTCAGCAGCAAAAAGACCTGAAAGACCACAGAAGTGCAGGATAACAGAATTATTTACATAGTCAATGAGAAGAATTTTACAGCATCTTACCAATTAAGGAACACTCTCAAGTGTACAATCAATAAAGAGATGCTTTCATGAATGTAAATACTAGGGTTGGGAATTGGTAAGAATGTAGCAATTCTGATTCTATCATCAATATCACTTATCAATTCGATTCCTTATTGATCTCCTTACTGATTCTCATTGGCTCCATTTTGGGAGTTACTGCCATCTCTAAGCAGCATATCAAACACATTACATTCATGGAAATTAATTAGATGCTGTGGGTCAAATATTTGTGCATGTTGGAGGTATTTAAGCTCCTTGTTGCAATCGGTGTTGGGTCTGTGTTTCCACAGGCCCCGCAAGTTTAGAGACTTATTCCTCATGAGAACGAAAACAAGACAGAACATCTTCAACCGGTCTTTAACTCGCTAACGAGGGAAGCTTTGGTCAGAACCAGGCGGTGGAGCATAATGCTCATCACCTGTCTCTAGCCCAAATCCTTCAAAGAGCAGCTCTCCTCGTAGCCTTTTTATTGACAAACTGTTACAATATACAATAGTTTACACAATACAACACAACACAAGCACCTTCCACTGTAAAACCCACCAATGGTTCTAAGACAAGACACTATGTGTGTGTGTGTGCACGTGTAAGCATGTGTGCAAGAATGTGTGTGTGTGTGTGTGTGTGTGTCGTGGGGGTGCGTTTGTGTGACTTCCTGCTCACCAAAAGGATCATAAAAGCAGGAAGCTTACAACACAAGAACCAGATCTTTCAGATAGGATGTATCTACAATAAAACCTCCCCCAGCACCAGAGTAGCTGGAGAGGTGGTCAGAGACAAAAGAATGTCTTTGGTCCTACTGCTTGAAACAATGTAGAGATGGTAAGCATAAAAATGACAACATTTAACAATTCAATTTAACAATCGGTGTTTAAGTCATTATTCGAAAAAATAATGTATTACACAAAACACTTTTATTAAAAGTAATTCAGTACTTTACTTCAGCGGTCCCCAACCCCCGGGCCTCGGACCGGTACCAGTCCGTGAGTCGTTTGGTACCGGGCCGCGAGAGTTGAGGCTCAGGTGTGAAATGTATGGTTTTCAGGGTTTTTATCGGTTTTCAGCGTTATTTTGTTATCGTTTTTATCGTTTACTCGGTTTTCCTGGGTCTTTTCATGTGTGTTATGAATTTTTTTCGGTACCGGTACTAGTTTTATTTTGTTGTATTTATCCGCGACACCTTAAAGGACGGTCCGTGGAAATATTGTTGGGCATAAACCGGCCGTGGCGCAAAAAAGGTTGGGGACCGCTGCTTTACTTAATTAGTCCTAGGAGGAAGTAATCTGTTAAACTATTGTTTACATTACAATTGCTTTTCTCTGTAAAATGACCTGAAATTCACTGTCTAATATCAGGATGTTAGAAGGCTTGAAGTGTATGATCTTACCTGAATCTGTGGTAATTCTCCTCCTGCTTTTTCCATGTTTGATTGTAGAGCTTTTTTACTTTATCGATGGCTTCCCTGTAATGCACAAGCATTCATACACACAGTTAGAAGTATCATGCCTGCAGGTCTGACATGACTCAATCTTGGCAAAAATACTGTCATTTATTAAGAAAAAAGTTATGACAGTGCTCGCTCTTACTTGCAGCCTTTACAAAGTTCAGAGGGCTTTGAGGCACTTCTTTGAGGAAGTGGTCGGTGAAATTCCAAACTGTGAGAAATAAATGAGACAGATTAGTATGTGCACATAAAAAAGTTACCTTTTCTTGTACCCATTTTTTCCCTCAGCTTCATTGCTGTTGTTCTTTTCTGTACATGTGTTGGAAGGTCATGATCTTAACTCATTGTGTCTGAACCCTGTTCTTATGCTACCTGCAAAAATTCCAAAAGTTACCTACATATTCAATATAATATTAGATCAGATATCTGCGTTATAAACAACTTGTTACATGTTTTGTTTTGTTTTTTCATGGTGTTAAATGTCTTGGAAAACAAACTAATTCCACTTCACAGTTTGAAGTATCATCGCTGCAGGGCTGACATGGCCAACTCTGTGTTATTCAAAGGTTGCTAGGAAGTACTGGTGGTTTGTGGCAAGTTAGATTGATTAGTCTAGTCAGTATTGCGGTGAAGTTTAGAGTAGTGCCATTGATGATGAACTGGTGCAGAGCAGCTTTACTGCTTCCTGTCATAATTCAGTCACATCAACCATACCAGAGATCAATTTGAATTTAGGTGGATGATCGTGTTTGGATTTACTCACTCACTAATGTGTGCTTCAATCTCGTTGAATTTAGTTGTGCAAATCAATAAAGAGCAGTGAATTCTATTCCCAACTACAACCAATCTTAGGTTTCACACTAAGATTGGCTGTCAAATCTCACTTTAGACCTTACATACTCTTTTTTTAAGGCAAAGCCAATTTAAATCACTCTTATTTATTATTTCTTTTATTTTCTGCTTTTTTTTTTTTTTTTTTTAAATCAGCTTGTATTTATAAACAAGAAACACTCCTAGAGTGAAAACCTCTGCCAAGGAAGCTCACTCTCTGGGCACTATTAAAGAAACAGCATTGTATTAGGATAGGCTCCAGCCCCCCTGTGGCCCTGATAAGGATAAGCGGAAGAGAATGGATGGATGGATAAACCAGTATAATGTCCTAAATGTTACCAACACAAACAAAGACAGGAGAATTTTAAGTATAGTGTTCAAGATAAAAGATATTTTTGGTAAATTGACTTTATCTGACCTTGAAGAAGATGTCAAAGGTCCAACGTAATTTGATATTTAGAATCCACATACATCTTTTCCTATGTGCCTATATGTAGTGTGATGCTCATTCTTCTTTGTTGGTGAGGGGTTTTTTTGCACCATATGTTTGCAGGGAAGCTGAAATATTTTAATACCTGTAAAGTAAATAGTGAAGAGGGAGTGAGTTTCCTTAGTTGGGGTTTGTAGTGACGTGTGAGAGAATAATTGACATGTAGGCAAACACTGAGTGGTGTCCCAGAAACGATGTGGGCTTCATAGATAATTGGCAAACCTTCTGGAGGAAACCTGGTCTTGTTAGGAGAGATGGCATCCATCCCACTTTGGATGGAGCAGCTCTCATTTCTAGAAATATGGACAAATTTATTAAACCCCCCAAAATATGACTATCCAGAGTTGGGACCAGGAAGCAGAGTTGCAGTCTTACACGCTTCTCTGCAGCTTCTCTCCTCCTGCTACCCCCCCAAAAACCCATCTCCATAGAGACTGTGTCAGCTTCCAAAAAGACAAAAAACAAACTAAAAACCAGCAACAAACAACTTAAACATAAACAATCACAAAGAAAGAACAATACAGTATCCACATCTGAACCAAAGAGTAAAACAGTGAAATGTGGATTATTAAATATTAGGTCTCTCTCCTCCAAGTCTCTGTTAGCACATGACTTAATAATTGATCAACAAATTGATTTACTCTGCCTTACAGAAACCTGGTTGCAGCAGGATGATTATGTTAGTTTAAATGAATCAACACCCCCGAGCCATTCTAACTACCAGAAATCTCGAAGCACAGGCCGAGGGGGCGGTGTGGCAGCAATTTTTCACACCAGCCTATTAATTAATGAAAGACCAAGACAGACTTTTAATTCATTTGAAAGCCTGATGCTTAACATTGTCCACCCCAGCTGTGAAACTCAGAAACCAGTCTTACTTGTTATCATCTATCGTCCACCTGGGCCTTACACAGAGTTTCTGTCTGATTTCTCAGACTTTATATCTAATTTAGTTCTGAGCTCAGATAAAATAATTATTGTGGGTGATTTTAACATCCATGTAGATGCTAAAAATGACAGCCTCAACATGGCATTTAATCTGTTATTAGACTCAATTGGTTTCTCTCAAAATGTAAAAGAACCCACCCACCACTTTAATCACACTCTAGATCTTGTTTTAACATATGGCATAGAAACTGAACATTTAACAGTGTTTCCTGAAAACCCTCTGCTGTCTGATCATTTCCTGATAACATTTACTTTTACAATAATTGATTACACAGCGGTGAAGAGTAGACTTTATCAAAGTAGATGTCTTTCTGAAAGCACTGTAACTAAGTTTAAGAATATAATCCACCCACTGTTATCATCTTCAATGCCCTGTACCAACACAGAGCAGAGTAGCTATCTGAACGCTACCCCAACAGAGGTCGATTATCTTGTTAATAATTTCACCTCCTCACTACGTACGACTCTGGATACTGTAGCTCCTGTGAAAACTAAGGCCTCAAATCAGAAGTACCTGACTCCGTGGTATAATTCTGAAACACGTACCCTAAAGCAGATGACTCGTAATCTGGAGAGGAAATGGCGTGTCACAAATCTAGAGGATCATCATTTAGCCTGGAGAAATAGTTTGCTGCTTTATAAGAAAGCCCTCCGCAAAGCCAGAACATCTTACTATTCATCACTGATTGAAGAAAATAAGAACAACCCCAGGTTTCTCTTCAGCACTGTAGCCAGGCTGACAAAAAGTCAGAGCTCTTTTGAGCCAACCATCCCTTTAACGTTAACTAGTAATGACTTCATGAACTTCTTCACAAATAAAATTTTTATCATTAGAGAAAAAATTACCAATAATCATCCCACAGATGTAATATTATCTACAGCTACTCTTAGTACCATTGATATTAAGTTAGACTCTTTTTCTCCAATTGATCTTTCTGAGTTAACTTCAATAATTACTTCCTCCAAACCATCAACGTGTCTTTTAGACCCCATTCCTACAAAACTGCTCAAAGAAGTCCTGCCATTAATTAATTCTTCGATCTTAAATATGATCAACCTATCTCTAATAATCGGCTATGTACCACAGGCCTTCAAGCTGGCTGTAGTTAAACCTTTACTCAAAAAGCCATCTCTAGACCCAGCAGTCTTAGCTAATTATAGGCCAATCTCCAACCTTCCTTTCATATCAAAAATCCTTGAAAGAGTAGTTGTCAAACAGCTAACAGATCATCTGCAGAGGAATGGTTTATTTGAAGAGTTTCAGTCAGGTTTCAGAGCTCAGCACAGCACAGAAACAGCTTTAGTGAAGGTTACAAATGATCTTCTTATGGCCTCTGACAGTGGACTCATCTCTGTGCTTGTCCTGCTAGACCTCAGTGCAGCGTTCGATACTGTTGATCATAATATCCTATTAGAGCGATTAGAACATGCTGTAGGTATTACAGGTACTGCACTGCAGTGGTTTGTATCATATCTATCTAATAGACTCCAATTCGTGCATGTAAATGGGGAGTCCTCTTCACACACTGAGGTTAATTATGGAGTTCCACAGGGTTCAGTGCTAGGACCAATTCTGTTTACATTATACATGCTTCCCTTAGGCAGCATCATTAGAAGACATAGCATACATTTTCACTGCTATGCAGATGACACCCAGCTCTATCTGTCCATGAAGCCAGATAACACACACCAATTAGTTAAACTGCAGGAATGTCTTAAAGACATAAAGACCTGGATGGCCGCTAACTTTCTGCTTCTTAATTCAGATAAAACTGAGGTTATTGTACTCGGCCCTGAAAATCTTAGAAATATGGTATCTAATCAGATTCTTACTCTGGATGACATTACCTTGGCCTCCAGTAACGCTGTGAGGAACCTTGGAGTCATTTTTGACCAGGACATGTCCTTCAACGCACAAATTAAACAAATATGTAAGACTGCTTTCTTCCATTTGCGCAACATCTCTAAAATTAGAAATATCCTGTCTCAGAGTGACGCTGAAAAACTAGTTCATGCATTTATTACTTCCAGGCTGGACTACTGTAATTCATTATTATCAGGATGTCCAAAAAACTCTCTGAAAAGTCTACAGCTAATCCAAAATGCTGCAGCAAGAGTCCTGACAGGGACTAGAAAGAGAGAGCATATTTCTCCTGTTTTGGCTTCCCTTCATTGGCTTCCTGTTAAATCCAGAATTGAATTCAAAATCCTGCTCCTCACATACAAGGTCTTAAATAATCAGGCCCCATCTTATCTTAATGACCTTGTAGTACCATATCACCCTATTAGAGCGCTCCGCTCTCGCTCTGCAGGCCTACTTGTTGTTCCTAGAGTATTTAAAAGTAGAATGGGAGGGAGAGCCTTCAGTTTTCAGGCCCCTCTTCAGTGGAACCAGCTTCCAGTTTGGATTCGGGAGACAGACACTATCTCTACTTTTAAGATTAGGCTTAAAACTTTCCTTTTTTCTAAAGCATATAGTTAGGGCTGGACCAGGTGACCCTGAATCCTCCCTTTGTTATGCTGCAATAGATGTAGGCTGCCGGGGGGATTCCCATGATGCATTGAGTTTTTCCTTTCCAGTCACCTTTCTCACTCACTATGTATTAATAGACCTCTCTGCATTGAATCATATCTGTTATTAACCTCTGTCTCTCTTCCACAGCATGTCTTTATCCTGTCTTCCTTCTCTCACCCCAACCGGTCGCAGCAGATGGCCGCCCCTCCCTGAGCCTGGTTCTGCCGGAGGTTTCTTCCTGTTAAAAGGGAGTTTTTCCTTCCCACTGTCGCCAAAGTGCTTGCTCATAGGGGGTCATATGATTGTTGGGTTTTTCTCTGTATCTATGAAGCGCCTTGAGGCGACTTTTGTTGTGATTTGGCGCTATATAAATAAAATTGAATTGAATTGAATTGAATTGAATTGAATTGAATTGAATAATAAAGTTGGCACACATAATAAAGTTTGCCTGGCAGAGAGCTGGTACAAATGTCCTCCAAAGACCTAATTTTTATTTTTATACTTGAGTGCTGGGTCTGCGCTTCCACAGGCCCCGCTGGTTTTATTTATTCTTGTTAACGACAAGCAAGACGAACATCTTTTACTTGCTAGCAAGGGAGACTGGTCGGAACCAGGCTCTTGGAGCTGAATGCTCCTCACCTGTCTCCTAGCCATTCAATTCAATTCAATTCAATTTTATTTATATAGTGCCAAATCACAACAACAGTCGCCTCAAGGCGTTTATATATTGTACAGTATATCCTATAATAATAGATACAGAGAAAAACCCATAAACCCCTATGAGCAAGCACTTTGGCGACAGTGGGAAGGAAAAACTCCCTTTTAACAGTAAGAAACCTCCGGCAGAACCAGGCTCAGGGAGAGGCGGCCATCTGCAGCGGCAGCCTACACCTATTGCAGCATACCTAAGGGAGGATTCAGGGTCACCTGGTCCAGCCCTAACTATATGCTTTAACAAAAAGGAAAGTTTTAAGCCTAATCTTAAAAGTAGAGATAGTGTCTGTTAGAGCAGGGCGATATGACCAAAAATATTTATCACGATAAACATTTGAAAATTTGCGATAACGATATAACTGACGATATAATTGACACTAGACAAAATACTTCACAACTCCTCAACTTTATTAGTGCAAAAAATAAAATCAATGTATTTTCACTTAAACAAGCAGCTGTTTTTTATGTGCATTAAAGTTATATAAAAAATTAACAGTGCAAATGCAAATTCCTTGCTGACAGTTTAACCAAAAGGCATTTCCAGTGGAAATTGGCTGACATATCCTCAGCATAACCATGTATAATATCCACAAAACTTAAAAAGAGGTTATACACACAATACAGTAATATTATGTTGAAGCACATTACGTATCACTCCGCGAGGCTCCTGCCTACAATAGCCACAACGCTCCGACAATCCATCAAGCAGTGCGGCTTCGTAGCTTAGCAAAGTCGTACTAAAACATTTGCCAGATTTTTGAGCGCCGTGTACCACATAAAATCGTTTCGAGGTCAGTAAACACAACCAGAATCCAAACATAAGGCACACGGGATTATAAGGGGCACTGTCGACTTTCAGAAAAATCAAAGGATTGATTTTAAGTGTGCCGTATTTTCCAAAAAACACGGTAATAACGACGGCCCGCTAGCATGTGCTACCAGAAATAGTGCTTTTGTGTATCTGACAGACGAAAGCTAAACCAGTTCCACACCACTGAAGTTGCAGCATTTTTACAAACCAATTCTGGTTCATCCGTTTCATTCAACATCCGCTTTCGTTCTTCTCATTCTCCGTCGCCGGCACGCTTTTTCCTCCATGTGCGTATGAAAACAAAGGTACTGCGCATGCGCGTTTTACCCATATTCTATCACGATATTTCAATTTCTTATCATTGCCCGACATTATACCGGTATTACCGTAAACGGTATGATATGGCCCAGCCCCGGTGTCTGTCTCCTGAATCCAAACTGGAAGCTGGCGCCTGAAAACTGAAGGCTCTCCCTCCCATTCTACTTTTAAATACTCTAGGAACAACAAGTAGGCCTGCAGTGTGAGAGCGAAGTGCTCTAATAGGGTGATATGGTACTACAAGGTCATTAAGATATGATGGGGCCTGATTATTTCAGACCTTGTATGTGAGGAGCAGGATTTTGAATTCAATTCTGGATTTAACAGGAGAAATATGCTCTCTCTTTCTAGTCCCTGTCAGGACTCTTGCTGCAGCATTTTGGATTAGCTGTAGACTTTTCAGAGAGTTTTTTGGACATCCTAATAATAATGAATTACAGTAGTCCAGCCTGGAAGTAATAAATGCATGAACTAGTTTTTCAGCGTCACTCTGAGAAAGGATATTTCTAATCTTATAGATGTTGCGCAAATGGAAGAACGCAGTCTTACATATTTGTTTAATATGTGCGTTGAAGGACATGTCTTGGTCAAAAATAACTCCAAGGTTCCTCACAGCGTTACTTGAGGCCAAGGTAATGCCATCCAGAGTAAGAATCTGGTTAGATACCATGTTTCTAAGATTTTCAGGGCCGAGTACAATAACCTCGGTTTTATCTGAATTAAGAAGCGGAAAGTTAGCAGCCATCCAGGTCTTTATGTCTTTAAGACATTCCTGCAGTTTAACCAAATGGTGTGTGTTACCTGGCTTCATGGATAGATAGAGCTGGGTGTCATCTGCATAGCAGTGAAAATGTATGCTATGTCTTCTAATGATGCTGCCTAAGGGAAGCATGTATAATGTAAACAGAATTGGTCCTAGCACTGAACCCTGTGGAACTCCATAACTGACCTTAGTGTGTGAAGAGGACTCTCCATTTACATGTACAAACTGGAGTCTGTTAGACAGATATGATACAAACCACTGCAGTGCAGTACCTGTAATACCTACAGCATGTTCTAATCGCTCTAATAGGATATTATGGTCAACAGTATCGAATGCTGCACTGAGGTCTAGCAGGACAAGCACAGAGACGAGTCCACTGTCAGAAGCCATAAGAAGATCACTTGTAACCTTCACTAAAGCTGTTTCTGTGCTGTGATGAGCTCTGAAACCTGACTGAAACTCTTCAAATAAACCTTTCCTCTGCAGATGATCTGTTAGCTGTTTGACAACTACTCTTTCAAGGATTTTTGATATGAAAGGAAAGTTGGAGATTGGCCTATAATTAGCTAAGACAGTTGGGTCTAGAGATGGCTTTTTAAGTGAAGGTTTAACTACTGCCAGCTTGAAGGCCTGTGGTACATAGCCGGTTATTAGAGATAGGTTGATCATATTTAAGATTTAAACATTAATTAATGGCAGGACTTCTTTGAGCAGTTTTGTAGGAATGGGGTCTAAAAGACACGTTGATTATTGAAGTTAACTCAGAAAGATCAATTAGAGAAAAAGAGTCTAACTTAATATCAATGGTACTAAAAGTAGCTGTAGATAATATTACATCTGTGGGATGATTATTGGTAATTTTTTCTCTAATGTAAAAATTTTATTTGTGAAGAAGTTCATGAAGTCATTACTAGTTAACGTTAAAGGGATGGTTGGCTCAAAAGAGCTCTGACTTTTTGTCAGCCTGGCTACAGTGCTGAAGAGAAACCTGGGGTTGTTCTTATTTTCTTCAATCGGTGATGAATAGTAAGATGTTCTGGCTTTGCGGAGGGCTTTCTTATAAAGCAGCAAACTTTTTCTCCAGGCTAAATGATGATCCTCTAAATTTGTGACACAGCATTTCCTCTCCAGCTTGTGAGTCATCTGCTTTAGGCTACGTGTTTGAGAATTATACCACGGAGTCAGGTACTTCTGATTTGAGACCTTAGTTTTCACAGGAGCTACAGTATCCAGAGTCGTACGTAGTGAGGAGGTGAAATCATCAGTTCCCTCATCTGCAAATGGTTACTGGACTTCCTGACCAACCGCCCCCAACATGTCCGGCTGGATAACCGCTGCTCATCTACCATCACAATGAACACCGGTGTACCACAAGGCTGTGTGATGAGCCCTTTCCTCTACTCCCTCTTCACCCACGACTGCAGACCTGCTGATGGTTCCAACACCATCATTAAGTTTGCAGATGACACCACGGTGATTGGCCTCATCAGTGACAACGATGAGGCCGCCTACAGGGAGGAGGTGGATCGTCTGGCTGAGTGGTGCGACAGAAACAACCTGCTGCTTAACACCGAGAAGACCAAGGAGCTCATCGTGGACTACAGGAGGAATGCTGACCCACATCCACCCATCCACATTAAGGGGACGGCTGTGGAGCGTGTGAGCAGCTTCAAGTTCCTGGGAGTCCACATCTCCGAGGATCTCACCTGGACGACCAACTGCTCCAAGCTGGTCAAGAAGGCTCACCAGCGCCTCTTCTTCTTGAGGACTCTGAGGAAGAACCACCTGTCCTCAGACATCCTGGTGAACTTCTATCGCTGCACCATCGAGAGCATCCTGACCAACTGTATAACAGTCTGGTACGGGAACTGCTCTGCCTCGGACCGGAAGGCGTTGCAGAGGGTCGTGAAAACTGCCCAGCGCATCGCCGGAGCACCACTTCCTGCCATAAAAGACATCTACAGGAAGCGGTGTCTGAAAAGGGCTGGGAAAATCATCAAAGACCCCAGTCACCCATCACATGGACTCTTCACCCTCCTGCCCTCTGGGAGGCGCCACAGGAGCCTCCGGACTAAGACCACCAGGTACCGGAACAGCTTCTTCCCCACAGCTGTCAGACTCCTGAACTCTGCCTCCTGACATCTGACCCACGTTAAACTCATGGACTGAACATACACACACCCACAATGGACAACTGTACCCTCAAACACAATAATAACATGGACTGAACCACCACTCACAACCACTAGCACTTTATATAGCCTCTGTAGAAACTATCTACACCCTCACTTATCTTAACTGCACTACTGTATAGCTCTGTGTAAATAATCATTCTGTACATTCGATAATCTTTAATCCTACAACTGTTTACAACTTGCATAGTTCCCATTTCTGTATAGCTGTATATCCCAGATTCTGTAAAGTTATTTATTTCATATTCTGTATAGTTTTTCATATTTATATCCTGTTCATATCCTGTACATAGCTTGTACTCACTACAGCCTGTACATACTTATAGTTATAGAATATTCACAACATACTTCATACCGTGTACATTATAACATACCATAATAGACCCATTTCTGTAATATACTCACATATCTATATTATTGCTAATATATATTGTAATATATCTATATCACTAAAGCACTTCTGGATGGATGCAAACTGCATTTCGTTGCCCTGTACCTGTGCATGTGCAATGACAATAAAGTTGAATTCTATTCTATTCTATTCTATTAACAAGATAATCGACCTCTGTTGGGGTAGCGTTCAGATAGCTGCTCTGTGTTGGTACAGGGCATTGAAGATGATAACAGTGGGTGGATTATATTCTTAAACTTAGTTACAGCGCTTTCAGAAAGACATCTACTGTGATGAAGTCTACGCTCCACTGCTGTGTAATCAATTATTGTAAATGTAAATGTTATCAGGAAATGATCAGACAGGAGAGGGTTTTCAGTAAACACTGTTAAATGTTCAGTTTCTATGCCATATGTTAAAACAAGATCTAGAGTGTGATTAAAATGGTGGGTGGGTTCTTTTAAAGTTTGAGAGAAGCCAAATTGAGTCTAATAACAGATTAAATGCTGTGTTGAGGCTGTCATTTTAACATCTACATGGATGTTAAAATCACCCACAATAATTATTTTATCTGAGCTGAGCACTAAATCAGATAAAAAGTCTGAGAAATCAGAGAGAAACTCTGTGTAAGGCCCAGGTGGACGACAGATGATAACAAGTAAGACTGGTTTCTGAGTTTTACAGCTGGGGTGGACAAGGTTAAGCATTAGGCTTTCAAATGAATTAAAAGTCTGTCTTGGTCTTTCGTTGATTAATAGGCTGGTGGGAAAAATTGCTGCCACACCGAAAACCGGTTCTTGTTGAGAACCGGTTCCCACTGTTTCAATTCCTTGGAGTTGTTTGCCAATTTTGCAAACGATTCCCTTATTGATTCCAGTCGCCCCGAATGACGTCACCACGTTGCGGAGCGTCATTTACCTGGCAGGAAACACGGCGCGTAAGCGGCTCAAACACTAAAAAGTTTGATTATACTTTACGAGAACGGATGACAACAGGGCAACTTGCAATACTTGCAAAGTAGATATTTCATTTAAGGAAACACTACGAATATGCAAAAGCATTTGCTCACAAAACACGTGATAACCTTAAATGAATGTTGTGTTTTTAATTCCGCTCCGGACTCGTGAATCTCAACCCAGCAGCACCGGTAACGTTTGCACATCCTCTCCCATTAATGCGGCAGGTAAATAATCAACTAACAGTGCATATTATGTTAGTGAGATCTGCCTTATTACAAAACCTGCCATTACTGTGTATTTAGGTGACCATGATGAGAGAGACAGACAGAGTCTGGCTCAGATGCTGGCAGTTCTCGCTGCAGTCTACCAGTAGCATCTCCTTTCAGGCCAGGATAGACGAATGTCACCGAGCAGTGACTAAATTTGTGGTAAAAGGCTTGCACCCATTTGCCACAGCAGATGCCCCGATTTTCGGTAAGTGAATGTGTTTAATTGTAGGCAGGGACATTACTGGATATTCTTGTGTAATTGCTACAGAATAATTTATGTTATACTTTGTTATTGCTACAGAAAAATATTTATTTTATTATTTTACATTTACAATTTTTTTCCCCGGGGACCCTGTGACACCCCATTGAAGAGCCGTAGGCTGGATCTTCTAAGATCACACTGCTGTAAGGCCATGTTACTCCTAATTTCTATCTTGTTCAAAGAGAAGATATAAAACAAAGTTCTAAGCTAATCGACCTTAGTGTTCTCCTTTAAAAAAAAAAGAAAAAAAAGAATCAATAACAGAATTGATAAAGAATCGAAAATGGAATCTGAATCGTGAAAATCTTATCAATACCCATCCCTACACACCGCCCCCTCGGCCTGTGCTTCGAGATTTCTGGTAGTTAGAATGACTCGGGGGTGTTGATTCATTTAAACTAACATAATCATCCTGCTGCAACCAGGTTTCTGTAAGGCAAAGTAAATCGATTTGTTGATCAATTATTAAGTCATGTACTAACAGAGACTTGGAGCAGAGAGACCTAATATTTAATAATCCACATTTCACTGTTTTACTCTTTGGTTCAGATGTGGATACTGTATTGTTCTTTCTTTATGATTTTTTATGTTTAAGTTGTTTATTGCTGGTTTTTAGTTTGTTTTTTGTCTGTTTGGGAGCTGACACAGTCTCAATGGAGATGGGTTTTTAGGGGGGGTAGCAGGAAGAGAGAAGCTGCAGAGAGGCTTGTAAGACTGCAACTCTGCTCTAGCCAGCATCCAATAAACAGCCTTCCTTGCCTCCTATCAAGATAGAGTGAAGTCTGATGTTTCCCTCACCACCCCTCACTGTGTAACAGTTGGATCCAACTGTTACACAGTGAGGGGTGGTTGGATCCAACTGTTACACAGTGAGGGGTGGTTGGATCCAACTGTTACACAGTGAGGGGTGGTGAGGGAAACATCAGACTTCACTCTATCTTAATTAAAGTAATTGTTTTATTATCTCTTGCCAACATCATACACATGCAGACAGCAACTTTTCAAAATGGCCCCCAATCCATTTCCTGCTCCCTTTAAATACTCTAAAGACACACCTTCTTAATACAGACTGGCCTATAAAAGAGCTGCAATTGAGGCAGGCTTCCTCTTTACTGGGAAAACAAGATGGCCACCACAAAGGTAACCTGCAACACTTTGTTACTTAAATGCTTCCCAACATGATCCAAAATGCAGGTACTGGCTGGGGTGCGAGTGAGTGTTTAATTTACAGCGGTGAGAAGGTGACAAAACAGGAAGAGCAGAGCGGGGAGTAAACAAACCTAAACTGGGAAAACTAAAGAACAAAACTAAAACCAGACACTCACGGGAAGAGGAGCAAAATGCACAAAGAGAGATGGCAGAGAGACGCAGAATGAATACCAGGTAACAGCATAATGCAGACTGACATGGAACTAAACAGACCACGCAACAGAGAGCACAGGAAAACACAGGGCTTAAATACACGGGGAGTAATCAGGGAATGGGCCACAGGAGGGAGACACAGCTGGGAGCAATTAGGCTAACGAGACAGGGGAGAGGTAAAACTGAACACACTGACATGAGACATGAACTTTCAGAATAAAACAGGAAACTAACAGACACAGAGAACCAGACAGGACACTGAACTTGACAGGCAGACTCATGAGCAGACACAATAACACCATGGACAGACAGAGGGAACACAGAGAAGTGGGAGCAGGCAGGCAAAGAACAGAAACCTAACAAATGGCAAAATCACAACAGAATACACACTCGGAATGAACAAAAGCATAAGGAAACACAAAACCCTGAGTCCTCAGACTCAGGACCATGACATTTTTAAGACCAAAATGTGTAGTTCTACTTATGTGAAGCATGTGTGTATTTCTTCCACCTCTGGCTTGCATTTGCATTTTACACAGCTTCCCAAGTGTTTCAGAATTGGGCTTGTATAATAAGAGTAAAACACTAACAGAGCTTGACTGTTTTTTTTTCTGTAATAAAAAACAGTTACTTTTTTGTGGTTTCACAGTGATCAAAATATTTGTTTTACTGGCTTCTCCCTTTTCATTTGTAAGTACAAAGGTAGTTACTCACCTTTCTTCAAATGTGTACCAGATAAAAGCGCTCAGCAGACACCCCAAACAGAGGAGATTGGCCATCATCGAGAGCTGTTTCCTCATGTCTCTCCAGTGGTTCACATTTCACAGCACTCAATTTCATTTCACCTTATATATTTTTCCGGGTACTTCCTGTCTGTCTGGTTTGGCTGCCTGTTGCTGCTGTTGCTCGTTTCCATGTTTGTGTGTATGAAGGGGTGTGTGTGTTAGTGATGTGTGGAGCCGGGTTTTTGTTTTCTTTCTCTCACCCTCTCTCTTGCACTTTTGTCTGATTCTATCCAATCACTTAAATCACGGTTAAAAACCTATTTATTTAACCTTGTCTTTCCTGCTCGTTAATCTCTGTATCTGATCCCTAGACTTACTCTATTTTACCGTTTATATACACTTTTTTATGGTTTTGTGCTTTTTTACTTGATATTCATTTTATGCTATTCCTGTGTATTAGTGACACTGACCTGTTAGCAAACTTGGTACTTTGCTATGGTCCTATAATATTTATAATATTTATGTCTTATTTTCTGTCTTTTATGTGAAGCACTTTGGTATGCCGTTGGTTTTTAAATGCCGGTTAATTGTTTGAAATTGTTCAGGATTGCAAAAGCCTTGCTGTGCAAGTTTAAAACAATGAGGGTGGAGCACGCAGTTGCTGAGCTCCGGTGTAACTGGCCAAGATAGGCCTAAGGGTCCGCTGTTGCTGGCTACTTCAGAAAATAGGCGCGACCCTGCTCGACTGGTACATCTGCGGGGCTTTTACCTTCTCGGGGAATTACAAAAACGCTTTTGCAATCCTGAACAATTTCAAACAATTAACCGGCTGTTAATTGTCTGTGCGACTGGTTTTAGAAGTATGACTGCAGCGTTTATTTTCTAAAGGGCTGAATGTTATTTGCGACCATGTGTCGTGTTAAAAACTACTCTGAAACCACGAAACCCCTTACAGAAGAAATTCTCGTTTGATCCGTTTGTAAATAAATCAAATGCTTGCATCGCTGCATGCTGTGACATCAGAATTACAAAATGAGTGTGATTAAAACAATTAGTTTGAAAGAGCGATACTGGCTGCTTTGGGGGAAAAGGTGACATCGTGTGCAACGTGTTTTAGAAGTAGCCCAATAGCTACAATTTATTTTCTAAAGGGGCTGAATATTATTTGCGACCGTTTACTGTGTTAAAAAACTAGCTGGCTCTGTCTCCCTCTTAGTTCAACATTCTGAAATCCCGATTTTTAAATAAAATGATCGCATCAACCCGTGAAAGAAACCCCAGTAGATGCGTAAAAACTAGTTACATTAAAACTAGTGGTTTGATTAAATGAAATGCTTGTGAACAGGCTGAAATTACCCGTACAGAAGAAATTCCCACTTGTGCCGTTTTTAAAATAAAATGCTTGCATCGCTGCATGAGGAGACACAGTGACGGTCCTAGCCTGTTTGGCACCCTGGGCGAACACTCCCTCTGATGATTCTCATGTATCCTGAATGTTTCAGGATACATGAGCTGCCATTATCCAATGACACATCTGCTTACCTGTATCTTTTGCTCATTTCTCCTCCTCTTCTTTTCTCTTTTTTCTAAACTGAGCACCTGATGGCTTTGAACTTTTCTTGTCCATCTTCAATTGGCTTCAATTTTGCACTCCAGTATGAACACCCATCCCCCAACTCGAGGATCACCACAACATAACCTAATAAACCTACGCCTTATTTCACAGATTTGCTTTGTCTAGAGTTTATTTCTGGGATTTCACACAACCCGGGATTCAAATCATGAATCCATAATGGACTTGGATTTACAATATTATGAATGAAATGTGCTGTATTTGGAAGCAGGGCAAACCGTCCGTGTCGCCCGTATCAAAAACCGCTACTGGCTATAGCCCTGCCCTGCTGCATCAGTGACAACTTGTTAGGTGGCTCTTCCACCTGTGAGCAGCTCTCAGGAGGGAGAGCAGATAGTTTTTGAGCTTAACTGAGCAGCAACAACTCCACAAACCAGAGATGGCAGAGTTAATTTTAAAGTTTTTTTCTTTGCTTTTTTTGTCATCGTGTATCTTGATTATTTTGAATTTATTAGACAATAGGATAAAAAGCATCAGGTGGGTTGTGTTTTTATATGTTGACTCATGAAAAACCTATGATTGATTTAATCTGTTTACTGGTAAATTATTTTTTTATTTCTGTAAAGTTTTTCAAAGAAACACACACTTGTCTCACTAATTATCTTATGTTGCTTCTGTTTCCCTTTTGATTCAGCTGGTCAACCTTCATAGAAATAGATGACAGTGAATCGGAAGACTTTGTGCTTGAGAGGTACAGGGCATACTGGGAAAGAAAATTAAAATCAGGACCACCACATCCTGACTTTGAAGCAGAAATAGCAGAAATAGCAGATTCAGCAAAAAACAACACAATACAACGCATTGTAGCTGAGACCCCCATGGCTCTCCTCTACAAAAAAGACTTCAAGAAGCTTCCTCGGTGGGATTTTGAAGATGTTTACAGCAAAGATACTCAACATAGACGACCAGTAAGCATGTTAAGACAAGATATAGTAAAAACAGTCGAACGTATTAACTTTATGGATGTGAGCCAGCATAGCTGGAGTCATATCAGACATCTGCATGATGCCTGACATTTCAGTTTCTGTCTTTTTGGCTTCTTGACGTATTGCTTTTGCTTTTTCATGATTTGTTTCAAGTCATTCATTTTTAACTTGTTTCATCATTTCATATTTTTTTATGATTTTCAGACATGTGCTCAGTCTCTACGAAACTCTCAGGATGAGAAATTCAAGAAGGCTTTTCTTCCTAACATACGTTTGTTTCTGCACAAAGACAACATTAACATGAGCGAGTGGAATCGCCTTTCACATTTCAACAGTCCTTTTGGGTTTATGAACTACAAATATGATGGTAGGTCTTTATGAAGCTGATATTGGGTCAGTATTGTGTGCCAGACTGAAGAATGACAGAGTAATATACATCTATTCTCTGACTGGATTTTTAAACACATATGTAGTTTTATGAGATATGTTTAAACAGCCAATGAAATAACAGCACGTCAATGCATTTAGGAATGGATGAATAGAAAAGATGGCGTGCTGATATAAACCTAACTCTGGACTACTTAATAAAAAAAACATGAAGCAATTATTTTAAGTGAGATACAGTTAAAATATATTAATTCAAATATTTATTTATTCAAATAATTAATCATTAAGGAAAATGTGATTGGTATAAACTGAACATATACCAATCAAACAAAAGCTTACATTTAAAATCTACTTAACTAATCTAATTAACTAATGTAAACAGATTAGTTAAAGTATGCATTTTAGGCATTTTTTGTTATTTTGAGTGAATGAAGACTTATGAGAGACAATCGAGCGACTGTTTTGGTAGTCGCTCTATTGTAATTTAACAGAGAACTATTTTGTCTGGAAATTTTCAAGTGCCGAATTTAATGTGGTTCGATATGAAAGAGTTTACACATCATGAGAGTGTTGGGATGAATCATGCTATTTTTCAGAGGATGTATTATATTTTCTGATGGTGGCTATAAAGATTTAGTTGTTAATATCCATCGATTCAAACTATATGCTACCTGCATCATATTGTCTTGTTTGAGACATCGTTATAAAGACATACATCTTTTAAATATGAAACATTAGTTTAAAGCAAACTAACAAACCTCTTCTCTACTCATACATCAACCATAAAACAATCACAGAATGTGTATTCATGTTTTTCTTTTGGTTTGCAGATGTGATGGATTCAGTGAAGCTGATTCCAAAGCCAAATAAGCCACTGCTTCTCCCAAAACCAGGTGGTGATGGCTGTGTGCGCTGTGCTGTGGTAGGTACTGGAGGAATCCTGAACGGCTCAAAGAAGGGAGTGGAGATCGATGGCCATGATTACGTTTTTCGGTAAGACAAAAAAAACCCAAGCAAACCTGTTTGTTTTGTTTGACAGGCACTAGGCCAGGGGTCAAATTCAAATTCAAATTTTATTTGTCACGTACACAGTCATACACAGTACGATATGCAGTGAAATGCTTAGACAACTGCTCGTGACCTAAAGAAAAACAAAGGAAAAGGCTATGAATAAGATCGGAAATAAATATGAAAAATTAAAAAGGGTAAATTTAACTAGGAAGGAACAAAATATAAATTAAGGTTAAAAATGAAATAACTGTACAACACAAATTAGAATGAAGGGTAAATTTAACTGGGAAAGAATAAGATAAACTAGAAAGCGAAAATTTAGTGTGCCTATGCCGCTGCCAATGAGTGCAGTTTGCCATTCATACGGCTCAAAAAAAAATAAATCCAAATAAGGGTAGACAGGCCGTACTACTGCTGGCATACCACTAGAGTGAGCCAACACACCACTAATTGAGTGAGCCAACACACCACTAATTGAGTGAGCCAACACACCACAAGTTAAGTTTCACTTCCCTTCCCATTCATTTCAATAGGCAAAAACTAGCATTAAAATATTCATATTTAAAAAACTATAGAAGTAATAAACACCAAAAGTCATAGCACACCATTCCAGCTCCAGCCGCACAAAATGATATAACATATGTGAACCTTGTCTCAAAACTGTGCGGCACATAAGCGTGGGAAAATTTTCACTAAAATATTAATATTTAAAAAACTATAGAAGTAATAACCACCAAAAGTCATAGCAACTCATTCCAGCTCCAGCCGCACACAATCATATGTGAACCTTGTCTCAAAACTGTGGGGCGAGTTACGGTCCAAAATTTCAGGCGGAATAATAATAATAATAATAATAATAATAATAATAATAATAATAATAATAATAATAATAATAATAATAAATCCGAGCAATAGTAATAAGTGTGCCTTTTGGCATAGGCACACTTAAATATATAAATTAAAGTTGAAAATAAAATAACTGTACAACAAAATACACAATACACAGTATAGAACTATATAAGAATGTATGAAGAAATATAAATAAATAAATATATACACAATAACAGCAGCTGTACAAGTATTAACTGGAAATGAAGAATATAGTGACCAGTGTTGTGCAATCCACATTATGTCTTGTGCAGTGCAAATATGCTTAAAGTGATTTAAGTGATGAAGTGAAAACAATGTCCAGATTGTCCAGTGTGTGTAAGAACTATATGTGTGGGTCAGTACTGTGTAGTGGTGTGATTGAGAGACCGTATCGCCTGCGGGAAGAAGCTCCTCCTCAGTCTCTCTGTGTTGGTCTTCAGGGAGCGGAATCTCTTTCCTGACCTCAACAGAGAGAACAGTCTGTTGTTGGGATGACTGAGGTCCTTCACGATCTTCCTGGCCTTGGTCCAGCACCGCCTGCTGTAGATTGAGTGCAGGTCAGGGAGCTCGGAGCGGATGGTGCGCTCAGCTGATCGCACAACCCTCTGTCGAGGGTCAGCAACCTTTAACACCCAAAGAGCCATTTGGACCCGGTTTCCACGCAAAAGAAAACACTGGGAGCCGCAAATACTTTTTGAAATCTAAAATGAAGATAACACTGTATATATTGTTTTGTTTTTTACCTTTATGCTTTGTGTGAACAACTAAAGTAAGTAAAGTTTATTTATTAAGCGCTTTTCACAGACAGGCAGTCACAAAGCGCTGGACACAAATATTAAAATAAACAATACAATCAATAGACATTATACACAATGTAAAAGATCAAATGCAAATAATGTAAAGAATATAAAATACGTAGATCAACAAAAAGCTTGTTTGAACAGAAAAGTTTTTAACTGCTTATTAAAAGATTCCACAGAGCAACTAAGGTGTGTTTCTTATGAAATCCATGAAATGCTACAGAGAAAATTACATTTTATTTATGTAATTAACACATTTTGAACTCTTAAAGAAATATAACAAAAGGAAAGACACCCAGCTGAATTAAAATGATCCACACATTTAGACTTTTCATCACCACTTTACGGTAACATACTGGCGTCACTGTTGCCAGCGTCATACCGTGACGCCGTGTTACGGTAGCTTACTGTTCTGCAGGATGATACCGTTTTTTGCTGGAGTAGTATAATACTCTTGGACAAATTATGGTAACGCACCGTAGCCTTTTTTACGGTATCTCACTGGCGACAGTGACGCCAGTGAGATACCGTTATGTCGTAAATTACGTCAACAAAGTAACATCATACTGTGATACTACCGTTTATTCACGGTATGTCACTGTAAGCCCGCTGCAAGGTAATAAACTGCAACATATTAACCAGTAACTCACCGTTATCACGCATCATCAGTACCAAAAATATTCATCTCTGCTAGAGGATACCGTGTCCCAACAGGCGGTCATTTACTGTTTAACAGGTAATTTACCGTAATTTCAGTTAACAGTAACATACTGTAAGAGACTGGAGGGTTCCAAAAAAATTGGATGGATAGATAGATACACACACACACACACACACACACACACACACACACACACACACACACACACACACACACACACACACACACACAAAATATAATTCATGTGCTTTACACCACTTTATTTCAATTCTGATTTTTCCCTGCTGAAATACACATTTCCAAAATCAAAAACTGAAAAGAACTGAAAACATATTTTCATTGAGGAAGCACTTGTTTTTACTAAACCATGTAATCCATTATTTTCTCAGATGGTTGTACAAACATTAACGATATTATGTCATATCCATATCATGGCAGACAACATATGCTCAAGTGTTGGGTTTTCTTAGTTATATTTTTTAGGGTCTTAAACCTACAATGTGAAGTGCCTTGGCATTCATTTTGGTGGCACCATACAAATAAACTGAATTGTAATGAATATAATATCAAGCCCCACACTTCTGCCTTTATATACACTTTGTCCAAAATACTGGCTCACACCACCAAATCATTGCACAAAACAGGGTCCACAATGACATGGATGATCGTGTGTGGTGTGAAGGAACTTGACTGACCTGCACTGAACCCTGATCTTGCTTTGTGGACTGAGTTAATTGATTTGTAGGGTGAGCCAATACATGTGACAATTAAAGTGTAAGTAGCTGAAATAATTTTTAACAAACGGGTAAAAGAAGGAAAAAAAATCAAAACTGTTGCACTCAAAAAACCTATTGGACAGAGACAAAGTCTTGCAAGATGGCAAGAGAGCTTGTCTTCATTGTTGCTGGTCTTGTGTAAATGTCCAGAAAGCATGGGCCATGGATCATCTGTGGAGACATGGGTAACAACACATTGGTCACTTAAATTATACAAGAAATTCACTAAAAATGGCAAAAACAGTTACCTAATTTGAAGTTCTCCACTCAAATTCGGTAAGCCGCTGGAGGAAAGTTGTGACATGAGGGTTAATGTGAACAACCTTTCGCTTTACAGTGGTCCCAGTCCTTCTGCTTGTCCCACACTTGGAGGTACATTTTGTTCCCTCTTCAGGGTTTATCCTTACAAAAAACCTTGCACACGCTGACTCCTGGTATTCCAGGTTCAATACATAGAATGAACCAAAGAAGATTACACGCCCCTCTGGACTCACCATCCAGCAGGTGGCGGTCATTGAACTTTGTCCTTAAATGTATAGGGGCAACATGTTGTCATTATGCAACATAAAATAATTTCAATACTTCACTTCTTCACACTGTCTAGATAGTCATAAAGCAAATAGCTATGTACAGTTAATTATTAATGGCCTTATGTACATAAGTCCGTTTTAACATATTATAATTGTACATAATTGGGAATTATTCTGCACATTAAACACACCTAACAAACAGTCAGCCCAGTTAAATTACCGGAGATGAATCAACTGTATGGTTATTTTGGAGTTTATAGTTTGTGCTGCTGTTAAACTTTACAGTATTGACTTCAGTATTTCTGCTGTTGGTGTAGCTAGACTACTATGTTGATCAGTAATATGTAATGTGAAATTTGATATTGTTACTTTGCTGGATTCACTGAGACACATGTCCAACAACCTTGGTTTATAAAGGAAATTACATAAATTTGAGCTAACAAAACAGAGACTGGATACCTGTGTCCACGAAAAGCTCCTGTGCCAAACAGAAATTTTAATATGGTCTAATCAGCTCTATTTCATAAATGACTTCTTACCAAGAATAATCAGCCTTGGGGTGCTTGGCAGGCTTTTAACGTGCAAACTGAACAATATAAATTTGCGTGCACTGAAGCCACAAAATTTAGAAATACACATAGTTGCAAAAAGTTCAGTGACCAATTACCTTTCCTAAATGACAAATGCAATGCAAAAAATAAGAGTATTGACAATAGGGACCGATTCCCAGTTTTTACATGATCAAAATTATTCACAAAAGGCTTCAGTAAACAGAAAATGTGTGCCGACAAGAGAACAGTGCACAAAAATAAAAAGATATTTGAGCTCGACGCTTTAATGGGTTTAACATGACTTAGTCAGCACTCCGCACCGTACAGGTAGTACAAGCACACCTTAAAACACTGACCAGCTAACAGCTTTAAGCATTTGGGCGCAACCTCGGTAGTTCACCGATACACCTGTTGCAAACGTCCAAGTTTCTATCAAGTCTCATAAATCCATCGGCAACTATTACCTAACTAGTCTTTTGAGTCTCCACATTCATAGATATTGACATTTTGTCTTAGCATTTGAATGAAAATATCCTGGTAGGGTAGCTTAAAAGTCAAAACAAACAGTAATAAGAACGCATTTCGGACTTCTCTCGAATAAGTGAAAAAAACACTTACCTTCACACTGATTAGCTGGTTCCGATCCAACTTTAATGTGTCCCATGTCAGTCCGTTTTAGGGAAAAAGTGTTAAGTGGTTTCATTTAATTTTGAGATGCCCGCATGGACGAGCAATTTGGAGTCTAGCAGAGTTATCACAAATAGCATATGATCTTCAGATATAATCCAATCAACCTTGCATTTAACCCGATTGAACATCCAGTTACCTCTGACTACTTCTAAGTTGCACATGTTAACGGTCTCATCATCACTCTGTGCTGCAGCGAACTGGATCTGTGGCACAGAATAGTTGATGGTGATGTTGTTCTCCTGCTTTGCAGCTTTGTTTGAGTCTGAATTGCGTCTTATGCTGGGCAGACACTGTGCGAAGAGAAGCAGATCAATATTTTCTTGTTGTTGTTATTTTTTTATTTTTTATTTTTTGCCTGGTAGTGACCGAAAGAACGAGATCGCGGATACAAGCGGCAGAAATGAGCTTCCTCCGAAGGGTGGCTGGCCTCTCCCTTAGAGATAGGGTGAGAAGTTCGGCCATCCGGGAGGGGCTCAGAGTAGAGCAGCTGCTGCTCCACATCGAAAGGAGCCAGCTGAGGTGGTTCGGGCATCTGACAAGGATGCCCCCTGGGCGCCTCCTGGGTGAGGTGTTCCAGGCATGTCCCACCGGGAGGAGGCCCCGGGGCAGACCCAGGACACGCTGGAGAGATTATATCTCTCGGCTGGCCTGGGAACGCCTTGGTATTCCCCCGGATAAGCTGGAGGAGGTGGCTGGGGAGAGGGAGGTCTGGGCCTCTTTGCTTAGTACAACTGCTGTCATTCATGAAGAATGGAGGCTTCCATATTCATTCACTTCTGTACTGGCTTTACTCTTTCGATAGTCTATGACTATATAAATCTCGTATCAAAGAAACTGTTGTATTGATTTTAAAAAAATCTAAATAAAATGTTTATAAAATTCCACAAAAACAACATTTTTGTTTATTTTCTAACTACAAAAAGTTGGAACAGGTAAAAAAAAAGGAAAATGAAGTTGGGCTAATTTGCAAATAACTGCAGTCTGATTTGATTTACACTTTACACAATGTTCCAGCATGTTTCGAATTAGAGTTGCTTTATGATGATACTTCACATGAAATTGCTCACTGTCCCACAAGCAGTTTATATATGGCAGATATTTGTAGTCAACACCTAGACATTGGTATTGCACTTTTAGCTAGCAACAACTGATAAAATGTATTCTTGTCTTGTCTGGCAGGATGAATGGTGCCATCACTAAGGGTTATGAGGAAGATGTAGGAAACAAAACATCGGTTTACGTTCACACAGCCCACTCCATCACGACATCACTTTACTTGCTCAAGAAGTACGGGTACAAATCTGCCCCTCATGACGAGGTACTTAAACTTCAAAGACAACAGTGTTGTATCGTACTTATTTTCCCTGCACAGAATAAACATAAGGGCTCCCCTTTTCCTTTTGACAGGGTATAAAATATGTGTTGATTCCAGAGGGGATGAGGGATTTCCAGTGGCTAAAGGCTCTTCTGAGAGGAGAAAAGGTCTCTGCTGGCCCATACCGCAATAAACTGTGAGTATAAAATGCAAAAAAAAGAAAGAAAATTAATCAAGAAATGTTTTCACCACTTTCAAAAAGTTGCAATTATCCCATTAAGGAATTAAGACTCCAACTGTATTTGTTTACGTCTTGTTTTGTTTTTTGAATCATGATGTAAATGTTTTGTACTCCCAAACACATATGTTTGTTTATTTTTCAGTAAATAAATAAACACTATAACCTTCTATTTTTCTATTTCTATTTTATGGGACACATAATGATGCCACTGAGGAGAAAGTTATTAAGATTATTTGTACTATCATACATTATCCTTTACAGTATTTATACAACAATTGGACAAAATAAAATATTAATCAATACAAATATATATATTTAATCTATTAATTTATTCAAAGTCTGTTATCTTAGGTCAACACTGTAACATAATATAATATAGAAAAAAAAAAAGAAAGAAAAAAAACATGAATTTAACCAAATTAAATTCAACCAGTTGCCATTTGTTTCACAAATGCAAATTTTGAGTGTACATGGAAGCTTTACCTGCATACATATAAAATGTTTGTGACATGTAATTTAAATGTATCTTTCTAATATAATGTCTTTTACAAATCAAAATATCTTCTGTGGCATATATGTGACTAACAAGTGTGCCATATTTCGTCTTCTAACCTCACCAGACCAAGGACCTACTATTCAGGGCAATACAATGAAAGTCGTTTCTACGTTCTGCACCAGGACTTCCTCCGATATGTGCGGAACAGGTCAGCCTGCAATTAACACCCTGTACATAGTATTTTTGTTAAAAGGGCTATGAATAGTTAGAAGAAAGCTTTCATGGCTACTGGATGGACTCACGCGCAGACAGTTCTTTCTTTGAGAACAAAAGGAGATTATTTATTTACAACAGGGATCACCTCAGTGCTATATATATGTGCAGTGAGTTGGGAGGGGGTCCAGGGAGAGAGGGGGGGGGGGGGGGGGGGTATCCACACACATGCTTCCTCTTCCACACAGTCACCGCCACAGCTCCTCCGCACACACGCACTCCTCTTCAGCCACACTCGCTCTGAAACTCCACACACGCTGCCACACCCGTTTGTTGTTTACAGCTCTACCCCAGGAATGCAACCTTGTTAGCTAATTCAACCATACAGTTGGGATTCCTATTAGAAATGAACAATAAGGATGAGAAACAAGCAAAACATCACTGGAATAACTGTTATAAGATTGTAACTCAGACATGAATGTCAGCATGAACAGTCCTTGAACAATGTAATTATACAGTACTTTCCCCATTTACTTTGAAAATGGGAAATATTTGCAGCAATTTATTGAAACATGTGCAAACATACATAGACATACAATATATTAGACAAAATATATTGGTACAATTCTAACCAATCAATGTTTGGTGTGACCACCTTTATTTTTCAACACAGTCTGAACTCTCTCAGACAAACTTTCCTGTAATTCCTTTAAGTGGTCTTCAGGAGTAGGACTCCAGTCTTCTTGAAGAACATCAAGTAATTTACACTGAGTAATTTTCTATGCATGTGTTCTTTTACAGTGTGTTTGGGATTTGGAGGTTGCCTATTCTGCTGTCATAGAAGTGTAGCTCATTTTCCCCATGTGTATGCTTAATTGATGCTTCTTCTTCACTCACAGGTTCTTACTGTCACCTAATCTGAATAAAACATCCTGGTCTTTGGTCAGACCAACCAACGGGGCATTCACTGTCTTCTTGGCTCTGCACACCTGTGACATAGTGAGTTAAAACTACTTGAACTTTGTGTGCTTATTGCTGGTATTCACAGCTTTAGAAGCATTGACCTGGCAATTAACTCTAGAATGAGCAAGTCAACTTTCAGGAGCTTTCTCACACAGCCCAGATGAATCAGAAATAAGATGAAGAGTCAAAGACACCTTTCATGAAAAAGCACATTTTTACTCTGCAAGTTAAACAAAAGGTCCGCCCCATTGGGATTAATACAGTGCCACCCACCACATACTTCCCTTCATGAAACATAAGCGTTTTCACTGTTCTTGGTGTTTTAAATCCAAGAATAACTGGGATGAATCTGATGGATCCCAACCATCATAGCCTTTGCCTCTCTAACTTTGTCCTCAACCTGCCTTCCTCTTATTTTAATAAAAAGACACATACACACGTATAATCATAATATATTTCTCCTACTATTTCTCCTGCCTTTCTGTCTTCCTCAGGTCGATGCATATGGATTCATGACTGACGACTACGTCAAATATCCTAACTACTATGTTGAGAAAAACATGAGCAAAGTCATTTTCTACGCCAACCATGACTACATTTTGGAGAAGAATACATGGAAAGACCTTCATAACAGGAAAATAATCAGGCTGTTTCGAAGAACTGAGTCAAAAGCAAAGAACTAAAAGCAACACTGACATGATCAAGATTTCTGATTACCAGATTTAAAAACAACTATGTGTACTTTCCAAAGACTGAGACAATATGTGATGCTCAGTTTTACTCATTATGGTAGCTGGTTTTATTTTTCTGCAACTCCTTTTGTGGTTTTATCAAAAGCAAAAGACGATCGAGCAGTAATATCTCATTAATGATGCAAACTAAACCATCCAAAGCAAAGATGCTATGATTATTATCACTCATGTTATTTTATTAAAGTGCATCTCTGTGGGTAAATTTCCATAGATTAAAATCAAGCATCGACAACAGCTGGGATTGAGTCAAGAGCATTAATGCAGATGAACTCTTTGCCTCTTTATTTTTACTATTGGTTTAATTTGGTCACATTGAAGGGGTTTTCAGCATAAATGGCAGTTTTATAAATTTTCTTGCATTTGAATACTTGATATTGTTTGGTTACTATTGGTTGCAGATTTTCAGTTTTCATTTATGCTTTTTCAGCTTATATATCAAATATTGACAAAAGAGTAATATGTAATCCAGGTATATCTGTATAATTATTTACGTCTGATGTGTTATTTAGCTTTAAGATAAATGCTGTTAATACCTGTTTGTGACAGCTGTAGTTACAGCTTTTACTTGTGGCACAATATCTTCATGTTGAAACCAAATAGCCAATTATATATTCCACCCCTGGAAAAAGGCATAATAACAAGATTATATTATTATCCTTTTTTTATTTGTTTGTTTGTTGGATTTTAGTGGTTGACTTTGCTTTTATAGTAAATTTAAATTTCTAGAGGTTTAATGGAGAAAAAAGCTGTGATTTTATTGTGGTGGTTTGTTTTGATGTTACAGTTTTTCTCTGTTATTTTATTTTCTTAATTAGTTCAAAAGTTGTATCTTTCAGAAAAATTATTTTTTGTGAAACACAAAATGTTCAGTCAAACACAACAAGTTTTGTATAGAGTTGTTTGATGTATCAATGACATCCAAAGACAGCTCAAATGATCTGTAACATCTGTGTACATTGTGCATGTAATTTTATGTAGGAAATAAAGCTGACTTTTGTGGGATGTGTTAATTTTGTATTTTATAATTTACTAGCATAATGTAAACATACTTCTATTTCTAGTTTGCTTAAAAGTTTTAACCTAAAATCACTGTGCCCTGTAGCATCCCTTATTTATACTTTATCTTTTGCTTTATGATTCTTTTCTTGCTGCTGCTCATTTCTGTTATCATCTCATCCTATTCACAGTTCTTCATCCTGCAATTCCCCTTATCCAGTGGTACATTTCCTCCTTTCCAAAATGTCCTAATAAGATGATGTCTCATCATTAGATATGTCTCTGTGCAGAGTCTGTGCCTTAAAATATAAAGCTCCTTGGGATCACTGGCATTGTGAACAGGTGCTAAATAAATTTAATGAATTGAATGTTAACATATTAGTCCATTAATTTAATGCATCTATGCTGTTCTTCTTTTCCCTTATGCAAGAACAGAACAGCATATCTCATTTTAAAATCAGCAGCACCTCAAAGGAAATCTAGGCAAAGGATATTATTATTTGAGCACGAGAAAGGGGAAATAAATTTGTCATATTTGTAAGCGATCTGTCACTCAAAGACTAAATGCATGTAATGTGAAAAGAAAATAATCCAGTCCATTTTTTTTTTTTAGATCAGAAGCATAGTGTTATTTTTGTGGCGGTGTTAAACTGCACTGTGCATTCACGGAGCTATAACTGATAGTTGATCTTTGGAATGTGGTTTTACTTCCCCATTAACAGGGTTGGCAAATAAATGGTAAAATGGCCTGTATTTGTATAGCGCTTTTACTAGTCCCTAAGGACCCCAAAGTGCTTTACACATCCAGTCATCCACCCATTCACGCACACATTCACACACTGCTACATTGTAGCCACAGCCACTCTGGGGCGCACTGACAGAGGCGAGGCTGCCGGACACTGGCGCCACCGGGCCCTCTGACCACCACCAGTAGGCAACGGGTGAAGTGTCTTGCCCAAGGACACCTGTGTCAAGGTTACTGTGTGCCAAGCCGGAAGTATTTAAATAAATTTGCTATTGTCGTAAGTGGAAAGTTCCACAGCTCTAATGGAAAATACCACATTTCCATTTGTAGTGATGTGGGATGTGGGAACAGAACATATGCTCACATTGGTTACTACTATAGTTTTAGGACCCTTACATAGCATAGTCTCTGTTATAGTGTGTACACTGTCATTATTATAGTCTGTTCAGAGCGCTATGCTTCCACTACTGTAGATATATTTATAGCACTGTGTAGATCTGTTTACCACACACTAGTACATCTGTATATATGTAGCACATCTGTATGTTATACAGATCATCTCTGTATATGTATATCTATACATATGTATACAAAAGTACATCTGTACATTTGTCTGTAGTTCAGTCCAAAGATGATTAATTCATTGACACCCTAGCCAGGACGAGGACCCCAATTCTCACCTCCAAAGTACACAGTCCTTTTAGAAAGGTCATTTCAAGAATGATTTTCTGTGTTGAGTTGGGCATAACCAGTTCAAAAGCTCTCGTAATATCTATAATACGAGTCACTGATGTCTTGATGCATTCTCAATCATCCAGGAAAGTAAATCTCCACAAAGTTGATTCTGTTCATCTGGATGTAGCGTTTTGTGGGAGAAACGTTTCGTCACTCATCCACGTGACTTCTTCAGTCTCAGCTGACTGCAGGTTTCCCCAATCTTATAAACAGTACATTTGCATAATGACTGAAACCAGCCCACTGAAGGAACAAAGGGCTGGGAGGTCAGTTCCTTAATCTTAATTATGCAAATTCTCATGGCCATTGATCAACAACCAATGACCAAAACCCACTGATCAAAGCGATCAATGGCGGAAGATGTACCCTGTAGGTGTAAATAGACTGCAGAGTCCTGGCCTGACGAGGCTTACACCTACAGGCCAGTGGACACTCTTTCAAGGATGAGGATGTACACATCTTGGACAGGGAGGAACGCTGGTTTGAGCGGGGAGTCAAGGAGACCATTTACCTGAAAAGGGAAAGACCTGCTCTGAATCGAGGAGGGGGCCTAAGGGTACATCTTTCGCCATCTTACAATGCTGTGATTGCAGCCATTCCCCAACTCTCTGTGAATGGTGCTCACGGCCATTGAACAGTGGGCTTTGATCAGTGGGTTTTGGTCATGCTCCGGCTCGCTGAGCTCCTCTGGCTCAGGCTGAGCAGATCCGGGTGGATTCCTTGCATCCTTAACATAGAATGTTCCAATGCAGTCTATGCCACAACCAGTCTGGCAAATCCGCCTTCTTTGGATCTTGTGTGTTCCTTCTATACTTCCTGCATGTGATGCACTTACAGATGTGTGAGGCAACTGCACTGCTGCATCCAATGACTCATATCCCATTAGATCGCAATTCATTTACAGTCATACCTCTTCCCTGATGCTGTACTTTCTTATGATAATGCTGGATCAGTAAAGAAGACATGTGGCTTGCTTTTGGAAGAATGGCAGGATGTTTCATGTGTGGATGAAGATCAGATCTTGTCAAGTGGCCGCCTGCTCTCAGCACACCCTGCTTATCCAAAAATTGACTTAATTTGCATAGCGTGTTTGCTTTGTCTTTGGATATTATGTTGTTGCATTGCCGTAGATTCTTGATTTCACTGCTGAATGCTTCTCTTTGGACCAATCTGATTCTGAAAAGTTTAGTTTGTTGTCTTTCCTCAACACTTGTACTTCCGTTGGGATTAAGACCTTTGACTTGCTTAGCACAACATTTAAGACAAGCAACAGCTCATTTAACAGCTCTTTTCCAGCCAGAAAACTTAGTCAGGCGGTCCAACAATGTTCTATTTACCTTTGTGCTGGTGTTGAGCACCTGAGCCTTTTAAAGTTCTGGATCATTGTCACTAACCTCTCTCACCTTAGCCTCCCTTATGGGTAACTCCGTTTCCCGCAGAGTCTGGCCCTGATTTGAAGCAACGAGCTGATCTGCCGATAACCCTCTCAATGCATGGTCCACCGGATTGTCTTCGGCTATCAGCAGCTCTCCTCTAAATTCGTACACTTAGAAGAATACGCCCGACCCATTGTTCAAATTTGGGGAAATGAAGGATGCATTTGTCGGCCGCATTTGGTGCAGGCTTCAGATTGGGACAGCCTTTGCTGCCTGGCTGTGATGTAATCGGCCTTCAAATGCAGCCTCCAAAGGATGCAGCCCCTGAATTGGGACCTAGCATATATGACTGGTTGGTTACAGGAGGACAAACCTGTCATATCAGACAGTATCAGTCGGAATCTGGAATAACTCTAAACCAATAAAATATAGGAAACAGATCAACTTAAAATTGGAATTAATTAAATGGTTCATTAATAATTAAATGCCCATTCATTTCATTTAAAGCTTTTAATACATTATTTATTTATTTCCAATTTTATTTATATTATATATTATACATATAATTAATTATACAATTATATATTCAATTAATACAAATTTGACATTTAATTGAATTTACATTTAATCAATTATTTAATGATGCATTTATTTAATTCATTTTGGTACACCTGGCCTTGCGGCTGTGTTCATGAATTAATTTTATCTGTCAGTCTCACCCATCAAATTCAGGGGTGGGGTTAACACTGATCGAGTCAAAAGCATTGCTTTTGCCTGGTGGCCATTGTTTTAGTGGGCCTTTCTCAGCATCAACAACAGACATGTGGAAACTTACTAAACTATACTTAGAAATATCCTGTTTTTGTGTCACCAAATACACTTTTAATATTGTTATTGGCTGCAGACAGAGTCAGGTTGAGAGTGGATGCAAGGCGAGCTATAGGCTAGAGAGGAGGTAAGAATGCAAGATGAATCCCTGAGTAGTGGGTAGTAGTTTTTTAACATGATTACTCTCTTCCTTGTTGGCTGCTGCGCTTTATTTTATTTTTTTAAATAACACAATGTGTACATATATCCTCTGGTATGTCATGTCCTTTCGCATATTGTATAAATAATCATAGTGGGCCGCCATGACCAATAAATGCCAAGGTCTGGTTAAATCTGACATCAGCGTGGAAATAAAACATGGCTGGTAACAACTATAGAGTAGGGAGAAGTTTTCTTTCAAAGCACAAGATCCCTGTCAGTCCCTGCATCCTTAAATGTCTCCAGTTGTCCCGAGTTCCCTCTGACTGTCTCCTTGGTGCATTTAAACCCATGTTCCTCCCTGTCCTCATCGTCTGTTGTCTTCATCTCCATTATCAGTCATCATAATTTTACCATCTCTGTGCAAGTCTGCAAATTTCTTTATTAAATAATAAGATTCTTAAATTCATCAAGTCTCTCTGTGCCTGGGTCCTCGCCACAAAACATGACATCACTGTTTTGTACATTTTAACAAAATTTAATCCCCAAATTTGTGAAAGAAAAGCAAAACACTTTTTTGAAAAGTCTGTAACAAAACCATCAAATCTGATAAAGGTTATTTAAATGCTGCTAAAGACTACTACTGCCAAAGAAGAATGGATTGGAATTTTAAAAAAAAATACATATCCTAACCTGCGGGAGAATAATGAATGATGCGCACAGTGAGTAAAAAGTAAACTCAGTGCATTTTTTGGACAGAGATTCACTTTTAATGTGTATGTATAATATAATATATATACATAAAAATACACTCCAAAAATAGAAGAGTCCTTGAAATGTACAAAATATTATTAAAAAATTGAGACACCTTGGCCTATGGTACAATGTATACAATGTATGAAAAGATCTTTACTGCAGATACTTCTATGGCTCTGCAGATTTTTTCTTTTATTTTAACCTCACCTTGAGGTTGGCAAATCTGTCTATCACATTTTGGTGGTCAAGTCTCTCAAGCATCTCTTTCTCAACTGACATCACAGCCAGGTGCTGAAGTCTGCTTTGACCCATGGTCCTTCTCAGCCAGGTATGGAGCTGAATCAAGACACTAAAAGACCTTTCACAGCTATAGCTGCTAACTGGGTTTGTTAGGTCAACCTGAATAACAGTTTTCACAGTGTGGGGAAGATCTGATTATCCAGCCTCCTACCTAACTATATAAAGAGTAACTGAAGGTTAAATGCAGCTAATATGTCCTGTTTTAAGCCAGGCCACCGTAAATGTACTTTTATTTATTCACTCCACATAAAATGTAATAAATAAGTCATATAATACAAAAACCAACTATTCACATTTCAACTTTTAACTATTTAAATTTTTAGCTTTTTCCTTTTAAACAAATTTAAAGTGAAACAACACAAAACACTACAAACCAGAACACAATTAAATATAAATTAAAATATGAAAACAAAAAGAAGATGCACATTCTCTGTCATATGGGTCTGCATGAATAAACTTTCTGAATCCTTTATCATCCGTAACTGAAAATAGTTGTGGATGATTACTATACCTTTCTAATGTGACATTGTTGTCCCTGGCTCTCTTTCTCTCTCCCTCCCGCTCTGTTCCTGTGCTACTGCGAGTGTAATTACCGCCCCGAGAGAGAGGGTGAGAGACCAAATGAAACAAAACAAAACAAAAACCCCACAGCTTGCAATAAGGAGCCAGCTCGCGTCGTTCAAGTCAAAGATGCGGCTCTAAGAGCCATTTCGTTAGTGACCGACACATCACTACTGGCTAGTCCAACTTCAGTAACCCTACAGACGTCACTGCTGTTTAGTTTTCTCTCTTCATTTATGTTGGAAGTGACAGCAGAGCTGTACGTTTTTATTTTTTCAGAAATCTCTTAGAATAAACAGTATATCGCGACAATGACAAACTGAAACACAGGGCTTAAATACATAGAGCGAGCAATCAGGGAATGGACAACAGGAGGGAAACACAGCTGGGGCAAATCAGAACTGACCAGACAAGGAAGCGTAAACTGAACACACTGAGGTAAGACAGAGACCTTCAGAGTAAAACAGGAAACACATAACACAGACTGAACAAAGACACAGACTCGCACGCACTGCAACAGAGGGAACAGAGACGTGGGACCAGGGCAGACACAGACACTGACTGGACACGGGGATATAGCAACTAAGGATACACAGAGACGCGAACTAGACAAGGGGATACAGCTGACAGGGGAGACAGAGCAACTAGAGAAGACAGAGACATAAACCATAAGACAGAACTCAAACAAAAACTCAAAGACTAGAAATAATAAATAATATAATAAACTCAAAAACCCTGGGTCAACGACCCAGGCATCCTAACAGTTTGAGACATCGTTATAAAGACATCCATCTTTTAAATATGAAACATTAGTTTAAAGCAAACTAACAAACCTCTTCTCTACTCATACAGCAACCATAAAACAATCACAGAATGTGTATTCATGTGTTTCTTTTCGTTTGCAGATGTGCTGGATTCAGTGAAGCTGATTCCAAAGGCAAAACAGCCACTGCTTCTCCCAAAACCAGGTGGTGATGGCTGTGTGCGCTGTGCTGTGGTAGGTACTGGAGGAATCCTGAACGGCTCAAAGAAGGGGGTGGAGATCGATAGCCATGATTAAGTTGTTCGGTAAGAATAAACAACCCAAGCAAACCTTGGTTGGTTTTGTTTGACAGACACTACTTCTGACTCACAGTAAAGTGGTGAAGATTTACTGCCATTCATGTCAAAGTTATTCTTATAGCTTTTATCTTGATGGTAGTGTGAAAATGTAAAAATACTACTACAGACAACCTTACTAATTTTCTGTTGTTAAGAAGTAATAAGTATCTTTTTCTGTTCTGGTAGTCGGTCTGGAAAAATGAGCATGGGTAAGAAGACTCCAGGTTAACGAAGGATGTCAACCTTTTAGTATTTATCACCCATACCTAATTTCTTGAAGCAAAGAACAAGTATTGTGAAAAATACTTGACTTTGATGGGGAAACCTAGGGACACTTCAGGGTCATATGGCAGGCCCATTGTAACGAAAGATAAAGTAGTGTTAAACATACCCTGCTTTATCTGTCTTTGTGACTCTCATAATTTACAAAATGAACTTCATTTTGTATTCAATAAGACTTTAAACTAGTGAGAGGTAGAAATTAGAGAGCAAGAGAACCTAAGGGTTGTTTTATCATAGACTTCTGAGCAACTTCTGTACAAAGAATACAGGCTTAAATTACTTCCATATTGGCTTTACTCTTTAGATGTCCAGCCTTCATATACAGTCTATGATATATCTCATTCTAGAGAAATTCATTTCATTCATTTTTTTGTATACTGCCAAATAACAACAACAGTCACCTCAAGGAAGGAAAAACTATTCTGCAGTCATAAAAAATGTTGTTTTTTTATCAGTGCATGAGGAATGCCTTGTATGTTTCAGTAAGACATACTATTACGTCAGTGCATACTATTACATCTATTACAACAGCAGTTCTCCACCTGCTAAACTGGCCTGCCTTGAGTCCACACCCTACAAAACCTGAAATACCTTGGTGAGACATGAAATGATTAATACGATAAGGAGGTCAAGTCAAGTGGCTTTATTGTCATTTCAACCATGTGCAGTGGTACAGTACACAGTGAGGTGAGACAATGTTCCTCCAATAGAAAACCGCAACAATGGCAGTGGGATGTGGAAAAAGACTGAGCATTGTGCAAAAAGTAAAAGTATGAAGGTAGGTGTGTGTGTGTGTGTGTGTGTGTGTGTGTGTGTGTGTGTGTGTGTGTGTATGCGTGAGATTGTGCAGATAAGTGCTTGAGGTAGTGACGCATATGAAGGTATGTGTGTGTCAGTCTAGTCACTTAGTGTTCAGGAGTCTGACGTCTTGGGGGAAGAAACTGTTGCCCTAGTCTGGCAGTGAGACGCGCAGGGTACCCCCCTCACGTCGATAAGTGAAGCAGAGGGAGCCTGACCATGCGTCACACATTTGACAAGTTGGGAATGAGAACGTGTTGGATTATATCTTTCACCTCTGAAAGAGGGGTATGTATAACAAGATCACATATTTTCTTTTAATGTTTGTTGGATCTTAGTGGTTGGGTTTGTTTTTCAAATTCAAATTCAAATTCAAATTCAAATTTTATTTGTCACACACACACAACCATACACAGTATGACATGGGGGTGAAATGCTTGTAGCTGTACAATGCCCGACCATTAAATGACAGAAAAAAAGTTTTACAATATTTACAATTTACAGTTTACTACAAAAATTTACAAATTAACTTAGGAATTTACAGTAAAGAATGTGCAAATAGCAGAAGAGATTATAAAGATAAGGATTATAAATTATAGGAATTATAGGATTATAGGAAATGTGTGGTGACGTGTGTGAGAGTCCAGTCTTATAGTGACGTGTTTGGGAGAGTCCAGTCCTACACCTGGTTCAGGCCCCGAATAGCCTGGGGGAAGAAGCTCCTCCTCATTCTCTCTGTTTTGGCCTTAAGGGAGCGGAAGCGCTTCCCAGACCTCAACAGTGAGAAGAGTCCATTGTTGGGATGGGAGAGGTCCATCATAATCTTCCTAGCTTTGGACTTGCACCGCTTGGTGTAGATGGACAGCAGGTCAGGGAGCTCTGATTGAATGATGCGTTCTGCCAAGCGCACCACCCTTTGCAGATCTCGTCTGTCCTGCTTGGTGCTGTTCCCAAACCAGGTGCAGATGTTTGCCGTCAGGACGCTCTCGATGGTGCAGGAGTAGAAGTTCTTGAGCACCTTCAGTGGCAGATGGAAGTCTCTAAGTCTTCTGAGGAAGAAGAGACGCTGACGGGCTTTCTTAACCAGGGTGTTGATGTGACAGGACCATGACAGGTCCTGAGTGATGTGGACACCCAGGTATCGGAAACTGTCCACTCTCTCCACTGGCGTGCCACTGATGATGAGGGGTTTGTAATTCCTCGCCTGCTTTGTAGTGAAGTCCACAATCAGCTCCTTAGTCTTGCTGATGTTTAGGAGGAGGTTATTCTCCTGGCACCAGGTCTCCAGGTTCCTAATCTCCTCCAGGTAGGCCGTCTCGATGTTGTCGGAGATCAGGCCCACAACAGCAGTGTCGTCAGCAAACTTGACAATGGAGGTGGTGTCGGATGTGGCTACACAGTCATAAGTGTACAGTGAGTACAGCAGGGGGCTTAAAACACAGCCCTGAGGCACTCCAGTGCTGAGTGAGATGGAGGGGGAGACTTGTTTTCCCACCCTCACTGATTGGGGTCTGTCTGTGAGGAAGTTGAGGATCCACTGACACAGTGATGAGCTGAGTCCTAGATCCATCAACTTGGTGAAAAGCTTAGAGGGAATTATTGTGTTGAATGCTGAACTGTAGTCCACGAACAGCATCCTAACATAATTCCCTCTGCCAGTGTCCAGGTGACTCAGGGATGTGTGGAGCAGGTGAGATATGGCATCGTCTGTGGAACGATTAGTCCGGTAAGCAAACTGAAGTGAGTCGATGGTGGCAGGAAGTGAAGAAGTGATGTGATCTCTCATCAGTCTTTCAAAACACTTCATCACAATTGAAGTCAGTGCTACTGGACGGTAGTCATTGTGGCAAGCGGGCTGTTGTTTCTTTGGAACAGGGACAATAATGGACTGTTTGAAGCACGTGGGAACCACAGCTTGGGCCAGGGAGAGGTTAAAGATCTCCGTGAACACCGGTGCTAGTTGATCAGCGCAGGCTCTAAGGACCTGGCCAGGGATTGCATCTGGTCCTGCTGCCTTCCTGGTGTTCACCCTCCTGAAGGTGTTCCTCACGGCATGCTCTGTGATGACGAATGCATTTTCTTCACTGGTGCACTCCGAGCGCGCGCAGCCCAGTGGCGTGTCTAGAAAATTTTTGTTGGGGGGGCCAGGTAGGGGCACAGATTTGGAGAAGGGTGGCAGATGTAATTGGCAGATAATGTTTAAAAAAAAATTCTACCAACCATTAACCATAATTCAATAATCCTATAAACCTAATAACCGAATGCGCTTTTAACTCTTATTAGAATGAGATTTTAACCACTACGGTGCAAAGTTTTTAGATACTGCGTTGATAAAGTACAAGAGATACAATCAGTGCTTTGTCAGTGTTTACTCAGCATTCAAGGACAGCAATATTTGCATAGTATTTTTACTGACATGTAGTGCACATATGTTTTGGGCAAAAACATTTTTGAATATTAAAATACGAACATTTGTAACAAACAATTGACAAATTAGCCAGTTCCAATGTAAAACTTTATCTGCTTATTAAAAAAAGAAGATAATCTTCTCACAAACTGGTGTTTGATTTTGAAACAGGAAAAAAGTGGGGAAACAACTGAAAAGACTAACATTTGAATAAAACCTGAAAGCAAGTAAATACTTTCTCTGCTGCCTTATGGTAAACTTTGGTAATATTGATCAAGAACAACACTGGCTGATGATGAAATACAGTCAGCTGGCATGGTGACACTGCCAGTATTAACCTGCAGGGCTGGACTGGGACAAAAAATTGGGCATTTTTACTACAGACCGACCCACCAGGTAGTAAAGCCATAAAGACTTTGACTGAAAACAAACCCTGTTGTGACAGTGATGTACAGTCTTGTTGGTATATGTATGATTTCTATACATTTTACGTCAGATAAAAACTTTGGTTGTAAGATTTAGATAATTATTTAATAAAAGCGAGATATTTTAAATGAGAATAAGAAAGAAAAGTAATTTCTTTGTGCTCCACCTTTCCCTGTTAATTCCCTACCTGGCCCCCTGGCATAACTTTGCTAGACCCGCCCCTGCACAGTTACCAGCTGTCAGCTACGTAAAAAAGGATCCTGGGGTTATTTGTCTCTCAGAAACAGTTCATAACTTCCCTTCAACTCATTCCTGTCACCTAAAAGGTAAACCTGTTTCTCCATCACCTGTTCAGCTCTGATGATTCAGTAAGGACATCTCCTGGTTTCATCTTCATGTTTCCCTCTCACCACATATACAAACCAACATCATGACCAGCAGCTTTACAGCTGTGGCTCCAGCAAACATCAGCTGATACTTGAAATTAATATTAAATAAATTCTAACAACAGCTGATCAAGCTTAAACGTGCTGCTGTTGTTTAGCGCGACATCCGCTGGTTTCCTCTTTCTGGCACAAAGTGGGCGATAAACAAACAAGAGAGACGATCAGCTGATCATTGATCAGTTTCATGATTGAAGTAGCAACAGAAGAGGGAGGGGGAGAGAATGAGAGAAGAAGAGGCAGCTGTGCAGCGTAAACACACAGAATAAATCCAGCTTTGTCTTTTTCCATTCTAGCTAAAGTTTGGGACAAACTGCGTCTCTTCTCAGGTCAATACCAAACGCATAATATTTTCTCTGAATGAGGGACCATTCCATTTTTAAGGAGCCGTTGGCAACTCTACTAACTAACCTTATGAATAAAATAAAGTTCACTATCAGTAACATCATAGCAACTGAACAGCTGTACAGAAACTCCTTCATGCTAGCTCGGGCAGTATGAGTTATTGCAACTGACAGTAAAAAGTCAGCACAACAAAAATAAACTCCACCTAAACTTGGTTTATATCTGACCCAGATAGACTGCAGGTCATAACTTCTTACCTGAAGTTCAGTTCACCTGACACTCGGACTGGCGGCTGCCTCGGGTCTCTCCTCCTCCTGCCTCCCCTTCCCTCATCCACCTGCTGGCCTCTGTGGAAGCCCCGCCATAGCCACCACCAAACAACTGAGTTATTTTTACACATCGACCTGCATCTGGCCAATCCACCATCTCTCATTGTTCATGCCCTTACAAAATAAAATAAAAAAAATAAGTCACCGGGCATATGCCCGGTATGCCCGATGGCCAGTCCAGCTATGCAACCAAATCTGCAGCTCCATACAGCAATGTTATGACTCAGATGATATCTTATAACTCATAACTCTTATGTTAGCTCCCCTCAGTAGCATACTGTCTGAAATATTCGAGGGCTCCAATAATTCTTTAAGTGTTATTTTTTCCTTGGTATTCTAATTTCACCGAAGTTTACTAAACTCAACAAACTTAATATTACTTACCGGGACATTTATTCTGTCCTCATTTTCTTTCACCGAAAAATTGTTTCCAGCGGTGCCGTCTTTCGTGCTTGGCTCTCCTACCTTTGCTAACGTGATGCGCATAGCGCAGAAGCCGATGCTGCATTCACTTACACTCGGATATCTGAGCTTCACCGTGAAAACATAATCGGACATTTGATATTTGATTGAATTGTATTGTTTTGCCTTTGGGGTGGCACCTGGGGTGGCCAGTCTGGTTGGGGGGGTGGCCTGTGCCCCCCCAGGCCACCCCGCTGGACACGCCATTGGCGCAGCCGTTTTTTGTTTTAATTGCTGCGGCGTCGAAGCGAGCATAAAACGTGTTCAGCTCATCAGCCAGTGAAGCATCTGCATTCATCATTGAAGAAGCTGGTCGTTTATAGTCCGTTATAGTCCGCAGTCCTTTCCACAGGCTCCTAGAGTCGCACTGTCGTAGCTGTGACTCTAGTTTTTCCCCGTAGCTCCGCTTTGCCTTTCGGACCGCGCTGCGCACGTTGTAGGACGCAGCCTTGTATAGGTCCATATTACCGGAGACAAGCCCTTCATTGTAGGCAGCGGTGCGTGATCTCAGAGCGTCGCGGATGTTTTTATCCACCCACGGCTTCTGGTTGGGAAACGTTCGGATGATAGTTCTTTCTGCTGTGTCGTCCGCTAGTTTCCCGATAAATCCCACAACCGCTTCCGTAAACATGTTGATGTCATCAGAGCTGTGCCGAAACATGTCCCAGTCTGCGTCATCCAGTGCGTTTTATAGTACACTTTAATTTCTAGGGGTGTAATGGATATAGCATTTGGCTGTTTGCCTTAATGTTATGGTCTTTTTTGTCTTTTAATTTTTGTTCTTTATTGTTTCCAAAGTTTTACTTTCCAGAATTTGTTGAACTTATGTTTTTTACAACTCTTCTGTAGATGTTTTCGACGTTGCCTCAAATTCCTCTATCACTTCTACCTCTTCTTAAAGTCAATAAAGAGTTCTTTTACTGATGGCATGAAGTTGGCTTTAATGTTAGTTGTAAGATCTTGGGGTTGTTACAGCTTCACCTTGATCACAAACTACGCCACCGTCGAACTAAAACATAACATAAAATCCAATGAGATAGTAAGACGAGTGAAGTAAAGACATAAAATGATCTATATAACATACAAACATACCTCGCTGGCTGACCCATGCTTTGAGGCAGAAATGAGCACTTTACAGATACTTTTAAGAAACAACTTTCTCTGAATTAAATTGGCTTCTCTTGCTTCAACTTGCCATGCTCACACATCAACATGGCGTGCATCTCCCTCAGGTGCACCAGTGGAACCAACATGCAGTACAATAGTTCCTACATGAGAATTTTCACAATAAATGACCTAATGGCATATAAAATATGCATAGTGCAAAACAAAATACATTAACTGAAAGTAAGGCAGTAAAATTCCTCAACTACATCAGCGATTACTGAAATGGTCTCTAACATTTGTAAACATTGTGCAACATCTGCATGTAACATCATCTATAAAGCTATATTATGAATGAAATAAAGCTGACCTTTGTGGGATGTTTAGTGTTTTTATCATTGCATTCAATGTCGCAAACTCACAATAACAGCGTCAACGCGTTAGCGCGGTTAGCTCATTAACACGTTAGCGCCATCCAGCCCACACTTGCTAACGGAGATTTGCCGTGTTAATGCGGTTATGCCGTGTTAATGCGGTTATGCCGTGTTAATGCGGTTATGCCGTTAACATCATTTTAATGAGATTAACGCTGACAGCACTAGTTTATTTTTATTTTTTTATTTTATGTTCTTTTGTTTGAATCTGCATGCTCAATTTGTCTGTCACTTTGCAGCGGGAGTTTCCCCAATAAGGGACAATAAAGGGTTATTCTATTCTATTTTATTCTATTTTATTCTATTCTATTTGCTTCTGCATAGAATAGGACATACAGCACATCCCAAACAAACTGGTATACCAGATACCCTTTATTCCATACTTTGCACCAGTACAAACAATTTGGCAGTCACATATTTTAGTCTCTAGTTTTCTTTGATGCAGCTTTTTTATTTTGTTTTGGTGAAATGCTTTTTTAAATATGATCTTCTCCAAAATGTAGTTGTGGGCATAAATTTTAATATATTTCTCAAAACAGTGGTTGGTGTATTTTATGTAATTGTGTTTTTATGAATCTATATACATCCCCCTGAGGATGCCAGTAAGAGGACATAGTTTTCGCATTACCTTAACAACAACAATAAAAACCACCACCACCAACAAAAAACGTTTACTTGCACAGCACTTACTTACTCCCAGAGCTGAAGTGAAAGAGTCATGAATCTTGTTTATTATAGTGACCACCTGGCACTCTCTCCACAAATGTGTTAGTTCGTATAAGCCTGAAGCCATGGATGTTCTTGTGTGAGTATTGATGTTACTATTTTTCTACTTTAAATGGTAAATGGTAAATGGCCTGCATTTGTATAGCGCTTTACTTTGTCCCTAAGGGCCCCAAAGCGCTTTACACTACATTCAGTCATCCACACATTCACACACTTTATGAGAGGTAAACAAATTTATACAGTGTCATGTCACACTGAACATTGACATTATTCATTTCAACATTATTCAGTGTCATGGCCTCATGCAGGAGATCAAGAAATACTTCTCCTATTGCTGTTATTCTGTGGCAGGCCAAACTTTTCAAAAACTTAATGAAGCACCATCCATTCAGGCAATCTGGAACAACAAAACAATATCACACCCATTCCAGCCCGCACTCACCAGCTCAGTTGCTTATGAAGCGTAGCATGAACTAAGTAGAACATTTAAGCGTGTCACAACATCTCTGTTTACATTTCATGATTCATTCTAAGTATTTCCTTACTCATTGTAACCTTTAAACTTTCACCAGAGGCAACAAGTGAGTGAATAAAATGTAGGATAAAAGAAAAATAAGGATGCTAGATTTGTCTTCATCATTAAAACCCTTGGAGAAATACGGATATGTTGGATATATGTGTAATATATTGCAGATACTGTTAACATGTTTATATGAAATATTAGTCTTTACCACTAGATGGCAGTAAAGGATTCGCTAGGCCAATCCAAAAACCTACACCTGCCTTTAGGCAACAGTCAGTTAAAAATAAAGAGATTCGGTTTATCCACACTGTGCTTTTATGCAAAAATAAATCTAGTGTTTCAAGCTGCCTGAGTTACTCGTCAAGTGAATAACTGTTACATTTGCAGTATTTTTGGTATAGAATTCCTTTAATTAGAGTGGGATTGCAGCAGTTGTATATATACAAAAAAGCATATTCAAGAAATCAATATGATTTGATCAATTTTGACAACAAATATTATTATTTGTGCTTCTGACGCAATTAAAAACAATTAACCCTGCTTATAAGTAATTCTGTACTTATTTAGTACAGTTGAGCATTTTATTTTTAATTAATTAACTTAACACTATCATTGCATTGTACAGTAACAAAAATATACTAAATATTTACTAAAATAAAATGCAAATTGTTATAGTATCAGAATCTGAAAATGTACGTGTTAAGAATCCAGCATTGAAGCTATTACTTTGAAAAGGTTAGGTTGCATGCACTCAAAGAAGGGGGTGATCGAACGATTTTTCAATAAGAAAAAAACAAACAGAACAAACATGTTGGCCATGTTTGACAGACACCACTGTTGGAGCTATTTGTTCTTTATTTTTGTTTTTGTTCTTATTTTTGAAATTAGTTAAAGTTTGTTGTTAGTTTACTTATATTTTGGGGTTTATTTGTCGGTTAATATTTTGTTTTAAATGATTTGTTTTGTTTGTTGTTATTTTGTTAAATTAGTCAGTAAGAGCTGTAGGGCCATTTTGTTTCTATAAATAAAGAGACTGGTATAGGACCAGCATGCATTTGGGGTGGGCCTATGGTTTTTTTTTACCAGAGCAGGAGAAGCAGTAGGAAGGATCTTGTTATTGCTTGCCAAATGGATAAATAAACCAAAACTCTCAACTAAAAGGTTTGGACAATGGACTTCTTTTGCCTGCGTACGAAATATTACCTCAGTGCAGCAGTGGCTTGTGGACTTTAAGTTGTGGGACGTTTGATCATACAAAAGTAAAGGAATTGCCACTACACAAAGTAAAAAACCTTCCCGTGGACAAAGGAATAATCCTTCATTAATGGATATAAGGATTTCAAGGATCACCGTCGAACTCGAATAAAAGGTATTGGATCGTCTGGTGAGTAATCCAGACGGATTTGATGTTGAGGCCTGGATCAACATGTCACTCGTTCATCAAAGCTGGTGAGTGATAATATTGTTTAAGCCGTAAAGGAAAACGGTGAAGCTATTGGAGTTTAAAGACATGATTTCACTACAAAGACTGATGAACTGAGTTTTGACGTACTAAATTGGTGCATAATTGGATCGCTAATTGAAACATGCCAACGCCCTCTGTGGAAATGTTTGTCCGCTGCAAAAGGCAGGTAAATGGATGTCATGTTTGTACTTTAGGCTATGGACTCTCAGTGTGCTGTGCATCTTTATAAAGTTTGAAATAATCCAAGAGGACAATAAAAATGTCGGATATTAAGAGTAAACGAGAGGATGACACTGAGATGCAAGCAGAGAAAAGAAGCGTTAAATTTACGCCAAAAGGTTTGGATTTGTATATAAAGACATGCCAAGAAAAGCGCAGTTCAATGTGTAAGCAAGCATCTAAGTACATGGGGAAAATTTCCGCTTTAATGACCTCACATGAAAACGTTAAGGAAGTGTCTTCTGAATTTGGGAAGTTTATTAAATGCTATCAAGATGCAAACGCTTTGCAAGAATCCTTTTTAAGTTTGCCACTGCCAGAAGATGAAGTGAAAAGGCAAGTTGCACATTTTCAGTCGAAGGTGACAGCATTCTCTGTTTTTATGGACAAAGTAAAGGTTTGGTTGCAGGAGGCGGGCGAGCCGTATACTGAACAAAACAATACTGTTCGCAATGATAAAGCTGTTGAAAGTTTGGATGAAATAAAACCTGAAGACAGTGTCTCTAATATCTCAAGTGTAAAACCACCTTCAAAAACCTTGTCACAGCAAAGTCGAATTTCATCAACATCTTCCGCACGCATTAAAGCTGCGGCTGACAAGGCAGCGCTCATGGAGCGACTCGCTGCATTAAAGAAAAAACATTCTATCGAAGCGCAAGAGGAAAAACTGAGAAAAGAAAAGGAGAAACTGAGAAAAGAAAAGGAGACATTATCCTTGGAAACAGAGCTGGCAGCCACTAATGCAAAGCTTCGTGTCTTAAAAATAAATTCAGTTTGTAGCTCTGAGCATTCTGATGGAATGAACTCTTATTTTGAAAGAGGGCACGTACAAGAAGCGCCTAGTTTAAATCCTTGTGCCGATACATTTGTTCCAACATCAAGAGATTACTCTGGTATAAATTCTGCATCTGAATCACAAGTAATCGTACCTAGACAAAGTCAAACCCAACATCAGGTTGATGATTCAGCTCAAGTGTCCTGTACATGTGGCAGAATCGACAAATAAAGTTGACTTTGACTTTGACTTTGACTTTGAAGTGACGCAGCAAACACAGCCTCAGTCTCCTACTTTGACTGGGAACTGCACGAAGGAGATTGTAAATATTATGCAAAAACAAAATGACATCACTACTTTGCTTGTAAAACAAAACTTATCTTCTGTCCTCCCCGCCAGAAACATCCCTGTGTTTGATGGAGACCCTTTACAGTACAGATCATTTATGAATGCCTTTGAAAATGGAGTGGAAGCTAAAACTGATAACTGGAGCGACTGTTTGCATTTTTTTAGAGCAGTTCACTAGGGGGCAGCCTAGGGATTTGGTGCATAGTTGTCAGCACTTACCACCTGAGCAGGGCTATTCCACAGCCAAAGATCTTCTTGAAGAACATTTTGGGAACGAAAATAAAATTGCCTCTGCATATATGGAGAGGATTGTGAGTTGGGTACCTATTAAAAGTGAGGATGTGAAAGGTCTACAGTCATTCTCTCTTTTTCTTCAAGGATGTTCGAATCTAACACAGCAAGTTGTTTATATGAAGGAGTTGGATTTGCCCTCAAATATGAGAATGGTTGTTATGAAACTTCCATACAAATTGAGGGAAAAATGGAGAGTTGTTGCCTATGAACTGCAGGAACAAAATGGTTACAGAGCAGTGTTCACTGATCTGGTTGCCTTTATAATAAAACAGGTAAAAGTAGCATCAGATCCAGTGTTTGGCAACATCCAAGACTCACAATCTGGAAGCAGCTTTAAAGCTTCAAGTTCTACCAAGCAAAGGAGAAAAGGAAGTAGTTTTGCCACTAATGTCAGTACAGTGCCAGGAATCAACGCTCAATCAACTGGAAGCAGAACAACTTCCGCCGTTCTGCATAGTTGTTTGTTTTGTTCACACAGCAACCATTTACTAGAGAATTGTAAGCAGTTTAAAGCTAAAACGCATCAGGATAAGTTGACTTTTATCAAGGAAAGGGGAATTTGTTTTGGTTGTTTAAAAGTTGGTCACACAAGCAAAGACTGTAGGAGTCGTTTGGATTGCGACGTGTGTCACCAAAGGCACCCAGGGGTTCTTCATATAGAGCGAAAGGATCCAGGTGCGTCTTCGGAACAAACTCAACAGAGGACAAACTCTAATGTCAACTTTTCAACTGCAACCACTCAGACATGTGGGTATATTGGGGCTGGTCATGAAGTTGATGCAATTTTTTCTATAGTTCCAGTTCAAGTTAAGAGCCAAAAGAGTAATAAAATTGTGCAAACCTATGCGTTTTTGGATCCTGGAAGTTCAGGTACATTCTGTACAGAAACTTTGGCAAAAAGGCTGAATGTAAAAGGTAAAAAGACCAATATCTTTTTGAGAACAATGAGTCAAGATAAGATTGTTAGTACACAAGTTCTGTCTGGTTTGGAAGTGTCTGGTTTGGAAGCAAATGATTTCATGCCATTGCCAGATGTTTTGACTCAAAAGACTATGCCAGTTTCTACAGTTAATATTCCCCAGCAAAGCGACATCGATCAGTGGCCTCATCTTAAACCTGTTAAACTGTACAACGTTAATGCAGATGTGGAGCTACTGATAGGCACTGATGCTTCCAATGTTTTGGAGCCATGGAAGGTGATAAACAGTGTGGGAGGTGGACCTTATGCTGTAAAAACAAAAGTTGGCTGGGTCATAAATGGTCCCCTGCGCACTGGAAGTAACAGTGGAAATAAAACCAACTGCACTGCTGTAACAGCCAATAGGATTTCCGTTGAGCGTCTTGAAGACATGTTGATTAAACAGTACAATCATGATTTTAATGAAAGATCATCAGAGGAGCAGACTGAAATGTCTAGAGAGGATCTGTGTTTCATGGATATTGTTAGTAGTTCAATAAAGCTTATTGGAAATCATTATCACATTGATTTGCCTTTCAGGAGAGAAGGTTCCAGTTTGCCAAATAACCTCTGTGTCGCGGAGCAGCGTCTCCAGAGTCTCAGACGGAGATTTGAAAAGGATACTCATTATAAGGATGAATACACTAAATGTGTAAACAACATGCTTGAACGAGGATATGCCGAGTTTGTGCCTGTAGATGAGTTGCACAAAGATGATGGAAAGGTGTGGTACATCCCTCATCATGGAGTGTATCATCCCACAAAGGGCAAATTAAGAGTTGTATTTGACTGTGGAACAACTTATAAAGGAGCATCATTGAACAGTCAGCTTCTACAGGGACCTGATCTCACAAACTCGCTGGTTGGGGTTCTGATCAGATTTAGACAAGAGCCTGTTGCATTAATGGCGGACATTGATTCCATGTTTCACCAAGTGCACGTCTCAGAAAAACATGTCAACTTTCTCCGTTTCCTGTGGTGGCAACATGGCAACACTTCAAGGTCTGCACAGGAATGCAGGATGAAAGTGCATTTGTTTGGAGCTGTATCTTCGCCAAGTTGTGCAAATTATGCTCTACAGAGAACTGCAGATGATAATGCACAACAGTTTCCAGCTGAAGTGGTTGATACAGTCAAAAGAAACTTTTATGTGGATGATTGTTTGAAATCTGTTGCTTCAGAAGAGGAGGCAGTGCACATGGTGAAGAGGCTGACAGATATCTGCGCTAAAGGAGGATTTAAGCTTTCAAAATGGATCAGCAACAGTCGCACAGTGCTCATGTCAATCCCAGAGGAAAGAAGAGCAAAGGAAATTAAGGATCTGGATTTGGACACAGATCAACTTCCAGTTGAGAGAGCACTGGGTTTACAGTGGTGCATAGCAACAGACAAGTTCCAGTTCAGAACCTCCCTGCAGGACCGTCCAACAACCAGAAGGGGAATTTTGTCTGTGGTCAGCTCACTGTATGATCCTTTGGGAATCTTGTCTCCCTTCAGTATGCCAGCTAAACTGTTGCTACAAGAGCTTTGCCGACAAAATTTGAAGTGGGATGAAGTTATTCCCCACTCTCTTTCCCAGCGGTGGCGTGATTGGCTGGAGGATCTCCAGCTGATTTCAAAGTTTAAAGTGGAACGTTGCATTAAACCAAATTGCTTTGGAAGACCAGATAGGGCACAACTTCATCATTTTTCTGATGCAAGTCAAGATGGGTATGGAACGGTGTCATATTTAAAGTTGGAAAAGAATAACGTCACGCATGTTGCTTTTATCCTGGGAAAGGCTAGAGTTGCTCCTCTCAAGCAAACTACAATTCCCAGGTTGGAATTGACGGCTGCAGTTCTTGCAGTTCGGGTGGACAGGCTTCTGCAAAAGGAGCTGCAAGTCAGGTTGGAAAAATCAGTTTTTTGGACTGATAGCACAACAGTACTGAAATACATCTCCAATGAAACCAGAAGATTCAATACTTTTGTTGCAAACAGAATTGCTGTTATTCGGGAAGCAACAGATGTGAATCAGTGGAGATACGTTTCTTCTAAGGAGAATCCTGCAGATGACGCATCCAGAGGTATGAGAGCTGGGGATCTCCTCAAATGTAGGAGATGGATAAAAGGGCCAGAATTTCTCTATGAGTCAGAAAAGGAATGGCCTAAACTGGATGTGGAGTACAGTGTAATTTCTGCAGATGACCCAGAGGTCAAAAGGGACCTGACAATGAATGCCATTGTGAGAGAATTACAAAATCCTACCAGCTATTTTATCCTCTACTTCTCGTCTTGGGCAAAACTTAAAATCTCTGTAGCCTGGCTTTTAAAGATGAAAGAGGTCTTGGTGTTGTTGGCACAGAAGAGGAAAGAGTTGCTTGCTGCAGGTTTGAATAAGAATGATCCGGAAGGTCAGAAAGAAGTGGAGATAAGAATGGAAAGATTTAAGACCACTTTGAAGAAAGGAAATCTCACTCCAGAAGACTTGGCAAAGGCAGAACAAGCTATTCTTCAATATGCACAACAACAGAAATTTACGACTGAAATGGCTTTAATCCGCAATGGCCTCAAAGGAGTCTCTAAGGGAAATTGGCTCTACAAACTTGATCCAGTGTTGGATGCAGGAATCCTCAGAGTGGGTGGCCGATTGAATAAAGCAGCCATGCCTATGGAATTAAAGCATCCTGTAATTTTGACAAAAGATATGCATGTGTCAACACTGATTTTACGCCATATCCATCAAAGGTTGGGACATGCAGGAAGAGCACACATGCTGTCAAAACTAAGACAAAATTACTGGATACTAAATGCAAATTCTGCTGCCAGGAAAATCATCTCTCGTTGTGTCACGTGTAGACGCAACAGAGGAAAGTTTGTTGAACAAAAGATGGCGGATCTGCCTGAAGAGAGAGTCCTGCCAGACATAGCTCCATTCACAAATGTTGGAGTGGACTATTTTGGACCTATAAGTGTTAAAAGAGGACGAAGTCTCCTTAAAAGGTATGGAGTTCTTTTTACCTGTTTCACCAGTTGTGCAGTACATCTGGAGATTGCATGTACACTTGATACAGACTCTTGTATAAATGCTGTGAGGAGGTTCATCTGTAGACGAGGCCCAGTTACGACCATCAGATCTGATAATGCTACAAATTTTGTTGGGGCGAATCGAGAGTTGAAAGAAAGTTTGACTGAGCTGGACCATGCCAAAATTCAAAAGGCTTTTGTTCAGGATGGCATGAAATGGAACTTCAACATTCCAGCAGCCTCTCACCAAGGTGGTGTGTGGGAGCGTCTCATTCGTTCAATAAAGAATATTTTAGCCTCAGTTCTTAAGGAGCAAGTTCTGGATGATGAAGGACTCCACACAGTCTTCTGTGAGGTTGAAGCTATAATGAACGACAGACCCATTACTAAAGTTTCAGATGACTCAAATGATCTTGAAGCACTGACACCCAATCACTTGTTGTTGCTGAAAAATAAACCAGTTTTTCCACCAGGACTGTTTCATCCAAGTGATTTGCATGTCAGGAAAAGGTGGAAACAGGTACAGTACATGGCAGAGTTGTTCTGGAAGAGATGGCTTTCTGAGTACCTACCTTTGATGCAAGAAAGACAAAAATGGATGAGGACTAAAAGATGTCTTATACCTGGAGATGTTGTTTTAATTGCAGACGCTACAGCTCCAAGAGGATCATGGATGATGGCGAAAGTCTTAAATGTAAACCAGGATGCAAAAGGCTTGGTGCGTTCTGTGAGACTACAAACAAGGACCAGTGTTTTGGAAAGGCCAGTGACAAAACTTATTTTGCTACTGGAAGCCTCATCGTGAAGAAAATCCTCAATGAAAATTAAGGATTTGTTTAAGGGAATAGCTCCTCCTTTTGGGACTTTAAAGTAATTGTGATTGTATGCACAATTAGGGGCCGGAGTGTTGGAGCTATTTGTTCTTTATTTTTGTTTTTGTTCTTATTTTTGAAATTAGTTAAAGTTTGTTGTTAGTTTACTTATATTTTGGGGTTTATTTGTCGGTTAATATTTTGTTTTAAATGATTTGTTTTGTTTGTTGTTATTTTGTTAAATTAGTCAGTAAGAGCTGTAGGGCCATTTTGTTTCTATAAATAAAGAGACTGGTATAGGACCAGCATGCATTTGGGGTGGGCCTATGGTTTTTTTTACCAGAGCAGGAGAAGCAGTAGGAAGGATCTTGTTATTGCTTGCCAAATGGATAAATAAACCAAAACCAAAACTCTCAACTAAAAGGTTTGGACAATGGACTTCTTTTGCCTGCGTACGAAATATTACCTCAGTGCAGCAGTGGCTTGTGGACTTTAAGTTGTGGGACGTTTGATCATACAAAAGTAAAGGAATTGCCACTACAACCACCTTTTACTTGTAGTAAAATAGTGAAGGATGCGATACAAAGTTGTTCTGATGATTTGAATCCTGAAGGGAGCAGTTCTTTTTTTATTTGAATTGCAAAAAGGAATGTGATCGAGGGGATTTCAGGCTTCTAAAACGTTGGCTGAGGCTTTCAGTATTCGACAGTGCTATTGTTGTTTGCACATTTTATTTGAATTTACTTGAATATCTGAATAAGAAATGAAAAAGTGCTTTGAAGGGAAAACGCTATCAAAAAACTGAAAGCAAAAATTAAGGATTTACTGGGATATAATGGGAATGGAAATAGTAACAAACTGTAGGAGACTCAGAAAAAGAAGGGAACACACAATAATGTGGGGCAACTCAACACAAGACTGAAACAATAAATACAAAAGATGTCTTGCCCTTTTCACTTTTTTCCCTTTTTACGTAAATGGCCTCCTTGACTCCCCACTCAAACCAGCATTGCTCCCTGTGTGTATCCTCATCATTGACAGTGTCCACTAGCGTGTAGGTGTGAATAGACTGCGGAGTCCTGGCCTGACGAGTTAGCTTTTCCGTGTTGTCCCATCTGCTTAGCCAGGTCGGGTTCCCCGACGTATAAATCATGACAATCCTCCTGGCACCTAACAACGTAATCTATGTTACTCTGTTTGTGTCGAGGAACCCGATCCTTGGGGTGGGCCAATTTTTTGCGCAGTGCATTTTGAGGTTTGTAATCCAAAGAGTTTAAAGAGAATATGTCTCAACTGCTGCAATACTCCTGACACGTAAGAGATCACTAAGGGTTTTCGCTCAGTCAGCGGTTGTCTTTCTCTCCTGGATTGGCTGAAGTTTTCATTAGGCGCCTTCCCAGCTTTAACAAATGTCCAGCTGGGATAATCACGATATGTTCTTCTGCTTTCCTGGCCACTGTAACTGTGGGGATGGTGTTCGCTCCATGTTGTAGTGTCCTGATGACACCCAATTTGTGCTCCAGTGGATGATGAGAGTCAAACCTTAAATACTGATCCATACGTGTTTGTTTACAGTATCATCAACTTTTCTTTGCATATGAGTATGCATGTACTCTAAAGAGTGCTAAAGTCTTCTCCATTAAACTTTTTGATTTTTTGCCCTGTTTTAATCTTATTTATTGATCTTTTTTGTATTTTCTTTATCACTGAGGGCACCACTGAAATTTTTGTTACGTTCTTGTAACATAATGACAATAAATAATCTAAACCTTGAGACAATTTAGTTACAGTTTAGAGTTATAAACCTTGGAGGAGTCCTTTTACCTTCAGCTAAAAGCAATCAGGTTGTCTCATAATATAAAAAATAACCTACAGACATACACTTCTTTTTCTTTTCTTTTTTTCAAAAAGTCCCATGGAATAAACCTTTAGGCTGACAAGATGTTTCAATGTCTTTAATTTAAAGATTTCTGCTTGTGATGTTGTTATATACTGGACTGAGGACCCCTTTAGGATTGGCAAAACATCCCAAACAAATCAGATCACCTTCATTCTATCCATCCATCCATCCATCTATCTTCCACTTATCCAGTTGAGGGTCACAGGGGGGCTGGATCTTAGTCCCTGGCGATATGGTGGATTTGAACACAGGACTTTCTTAGGCTAACCACTGCACCAACGTGCTGCCTGAAACAAGCTTTGAATATCAACAGAGCAGTGGGAACTCAGTGTTGCTTCGGGTTTTCTGTCTTTGTTTCTGGCTCCGTTCTTTGAAACAGCTTTATTATTTTTCTTTTGTGAAAGTTTTTCCATGTATTCTTCTCCAAAATGTAGTCATGGTTGGCATAGAAAATTACATTACTTTTAATGTACTTCTCAAAATAGTAGTTGGAGTATTTCATGTATTCATCAGTCATGAACCCATATGCATCCACCTGAGGATACAGAAAGAGAGAAAGAAAAAAAATATTTTAGTACAGCACTTTTCAAAACATATTTTGCAGAATACCTTAATACAGGATCAATCTGGATCATGCACAGCACAAATCTACAGCAGAATGTCTATATATACATACATGCAGTCAACATTAAAAAATATCAGAAGTGTGTGTGTGTGTGTGTGTGTGTGTGTGTGTGTGTGTGTGTGTGTGTGTGTGTATATAAAAAACTAAAACTAACACCCAGCACGCCCCTGCGGGCGGTTTATCCTTCAAGCTCGGGTCCTCTACCAGAGGCCTGGGAGCTTGAGGGTCCTGCGCAGTATCTTAGCTGTTCCCAGGACTGCGCTCTTCTGGACAGAGATCTCCGATGTTGTTCCCGGGATCTGCTGGAGCCACTCGCCTAGCTTGGGAGTCACCGCACCTAGTGCTCCGATTACCACTGCGACCACCTTCACCTTCACCCTCCACATCCTCTCGAGCTCTTCTCTGAGCCCTTGGTATTTCTCCAGCTTCTCGTGTTCCTTCTTCCTGATATTGCTGTCATTCGGAACCGCTACATCGATCACTACGGCCGTCTTCTTCTGTTTGTCTACCACCACTATGTCCGGTTGGTTAGCCACCACCATTTTGTCCGTCTGTATCTGGAAGTCCCACAGGATCTTAGCTCGGTCATTCTCCATCACCCTTGGGGGCATCTCCCATTTAGACCTCGGGACTTCCAGGTTATACTCGGCACAGATGTTCCTGTACACTATGCCGGCCACTTGGTTATGGCGTTCCATGTATGCCTTGCCTGCTAGCATCTTGCACCCTGCTGTTATGTGCTGGATTGTCTCTGGGGCATCTTTACACAGCCTGCACCTGGGGTCTTGCCTGGTGTGATAGACCCCAGCCTCTATGGATCTTGTGCTCAGAGCTTGTTCTTGTGCTGCCATGATTAGTGCTTCCGTGCTGTCTTTCAGTCCAGCTTTGTCCAGCCACTGGTAGGATCTCTGGATATCAGCCACCTTCTCTATCTGCCGGTGGTACATACCGTGCAGGGGCCTGTCCTTCCATGATGGTTCCTCGCCTTCCTCCACTTTCTTGGGTTTCTGCTGCCTGAGGTATTCACTGAGCATGCTGTCAGTTGGGGCCATCTTCGTGATGTATTCTTGGATGTTCCTTGTCTCATCCTGGACTGTGGTGCTATATATATATATAGCACCACATAGCAACACACATATATATACCGACCAATAACCTGCCTCAGTACTACATGGAAGCTCCTGTCAGGCATCATATCGGCTAAGATGAACAGGCACATGGGTCAATACATGAGCGGGACACAGAAAGGAATTGGCAAGAATACCAGAGGTGCAAAACACCAGCTACTGGTAGACAGAACAATCAGCCGAGACTGCAAGACCAGACTGACCAACCTGTGCACTGCCTGGATTGATTACAAGAAGGCCTATGACTCAATGCCCCACAGCTGGATACTGGAATGCCTAGAATTGTACAAGATCAATGGGACCCTAAGAGCCTTCATCAGGAACTCAATGGGGATGTGGCGTACAACACTAGAGGCCAACTCCAAGCCCATAGCACAAGTTACCATCAAGTGCGGGATCTACCAAGGAGATGCTCTGTCCCCACTGCTGTTCTGCATAGGCCTGAACCCCCTCAGTGAGATCATTAACAAGACTGGCTACGGATACCGACTACGGAACGGAGCAGTTGTCAGCCACCTCCTGTACATGGATGACATCAAGCTGTATGCCAAGAGTGAACGAGACATCGATTCACTGATCCACACTACCAGGCTATACAGCAATGACATTGGAATGTCGTTCGGACTGGAGAAGTGTAGTCGGATGGTAACAAAGAGAGGGAAGGTAACATTGCAGACATAGAGGACAGTTACAAGTACCTGGGGATCCCGCAGGCAAATGGGAACCATGAAGAGGCCGCTAGAAAGGCTGCAACCACCAAGTACCTGCAGAGGGTCAGGCAAGTCCTGAGGAGTCAGCTGAATGGTAAGAACAAGATCCGGGCCATCAACACGTACGCCCTGCCCGTGATCAGGTACCCTGCTGGGGTAATAGGCTGGCCAAAGGAGGAGATAGAAGCCACTGACATAAAGACAAGAAAGCTCCTGACCATGCATGGAGGGTTTCACCCCAAGTCCAGCACCCTGAGGCTGTACGCTAAGCGGAAGGAAGGGGGCCGGGGACTGGTGAGTGTCAGCACCATAGTCCAGGATGAGACAAGGAACATCCAAGAATACATTGGGAAGATGGCCCCAACTGACCGAGTGCTCAGTGAATACCTCAGGCAGCAGAAACCCAAGAAAGAGGAGGGAGACGAGGAACCATCATGGAAGGACAGGCCCCTGCACGGTATGTACCACCGGCAGATAGAGGAGGTGGCTGATATCCAGAAATCCTACCAGTGGCTGGACAAAGCTGGACTGAAAGACAGCACAGAGGCACTAATCATGGCAGCACAAGAACAAGCTCTGAGTACAAGATCCATAGAGGCTGGGGTCTATCACACCAGGCAAGACCCCAGGTGCAGGCTGTGTAAAGATGCCCCAGAGACAATCCAGCACATAACAGCAGGGTGCAAGATGCTAGCAGGCAAGGCATACATGGAACGCCATAACCAAGTGGCCGGCATAGTGTACAGGAACATCTGTGCCGAGTATAACCTAGAAGTCCCGAGGTCAAAATGGGAGATGCCCCCAAGGGTGGTGGAGAATGACCGAGCTAAGATCCTGTGGGACTTCCAGATACAGACGGACAAAATGGTGGTGGCTAACCAACCGGACATAGTGGTGGTAGACAAACAGAAGAAGACGGCCGTAGTGATCGATGTAGCGGTTCCGAATGACAGCAATATCAGGAAGAAGGAACACGAGAAGCTGGAGAAATACCAAGGGCTCAGAGAAGAGCTCGAGAGGATGTGGAGGGTGAAGGTAACGGTGGTCCCCGTGGTCCCCCCTGCTTCTCTCAATGACTATCGCCCTGTAGCCCTCACCTCAGTAGTGATGAAGTGCTTTGAACGCCTGGTCAGAGACTTCATCATTTCTTCACTACCAGACACACTGGACCCACTACAGTTCGCTTACCGTCCAAATCGTTCCACAGACGATGCCATCTCTCATCTCCTCCACACATCACTCACTCACTTGGACACTAGAAGGGGGAATTATGTTAAAATGCTCTTCATAGACTACAGCTCTGCATTTAACACCATAATTCCCTCCACACTCACCACCAAGCTGGAGCATCTGGGACTCAGCTCATCTATGTGTCTGTGGATCTCCAACTTCCTAACTGGCAGACCACAGGCAGTAAGGATGGGCGGACATGTCTCAGCCTCCACCACTCTCAGCACTGGAGCCCCCCAGGGGTGTGTTCTGAGCCCCCTGCTGTACTCTTTGTACACATATGACTGTGTGGCCACTACCAGCTCCACCACCATCATCAAGTTTGCTGACGACACCGTCGTGGTGGGCCTGATCTCTGATAACAACGAGACGGCCTACCTGAAGGAGATTAGGAATCTGGAGAACTGGTGCCAGAGGAACAACCTCCTTCTAAACGTCAGTAAGACAAAGGAGCTGATAGTGGACTTCAGCACTAAGCAGGAGAGGAACTACCAGACCCCCGTCATCAACGAGTGCCCAGTGGAGAGAGTGGACAGCTTCAAATACCTCGGAGTTCACATCACGCAGGACCTGTCATGGTCCTGTCACATCAACACTGTGGTGAAAAAGGCCCGACAGCGTCTCTACCACCTCAGACGCTTGAGAGACTTCCAACTGCCCTCCAAGGTGCTCAGGAACTTTTACTCGTGCACCATAGAGAGCATCCTGGCGGGAAACATCTTAACCTGGTTCGGGAACAGCACCATGCAGGACAGACGAGCTCTAGAGAGGGTTGTGCGGTCAGCTGAGCGCACCATCCGCTCCGAGCTCCCTGACCTGCACTCAATCTACAGCAGGCGGTGCTGGACCAAGGCCAGGAAGATCGTGAAGGACCTCAGCCATCCCAACAACAGACTGTTCTCTCTGCTGAGGTCAGGAAAGCGATTCCGCTCCCTGAAGACCAACACAGAGAGACTGAGGAGGAGCTTCTTCCCGCAGGCGATACGGTCTCTCAATCACACCACCACACAGTACTGACCCACACATACAGTTCTTACACACACACTGGACTTTCTGGACTTTGGTTTTGCACAACACTGGTCACTATATTCTTCATTTCCGGTTAATACTTGTACAGCTGCTGTTATTGTGTATATATTTATTTATATTTAGATTTCTTCATACATTCTTATATAGTTCTATATTGTGTATTTTGTTGTACAGTTATTTTATTTTCAACTTTAATTTATATATTTTATCTTATTCTTCCCAGTTAAATTTACCCTTCATTCTAATTTGTGTTGTACAGTTATTTCATTTTTAACCTTAATTTATATTTTATTCCTTCCTAGTTAAATTTACCCTTTTTAATTTTTCATATTTATTTCCTATCTTATTCATAGCCTTTTCCTTTTTTGTTTTCTTTAGGTCACGAGCAGTTGTCCAAGCATTTCACTACATATCGTACTGTGTATGACTGTGTACGTGACAAATAAAAATTTGAATTTGAATTTGAATTTTAATCGGAGCACTAGGTGCGGTGACTCCCAAGCTAGGCGAGTGGCTCCAGCAGATCCCGGGAATAACATCGGAGATCTCTGTCCAGAAGAGCGCAGTCCTGGGAACAGCTAAGATACTGCGCAGGACCCTCAAGCTCCCAGGCCTCTGGTAGAGGACCCGAGCTTGAAGGATAAACCGCCCGCAGGGGCGTGCTGGGTGTTTTTTATATATATATATATATATATATATATATATATATATATATATATATATATATATATCTCTCTCTCTCTCTCTCTCTCTCTCTCTCTCTCTCTCTCTCTCTCTCTCTCTCTCTCTCTCTCTCTCTCTCTCTCTTCAGGGACTAAGATCATGCTCCCCTGTGACCCTCAAAAGCTAAAGGGTTGTTAACTAATTCTAGTGCCAAGTAAAAACCACAATGATTAGTGGTCATTAAAACTGATGATTTTCTCATAAATCACAATACTTGGGTGGGTCCTGGGTCGTGTGACCCAGTGTTTCAAGTTTCATGGTATTTGGTTTTTCATTGTTTATGTTTTGGTTCATTTCAAGTTTTCAAGGTTTTCATGATTTTTGTTCTGGGCTTGTTTCCGTTTTTGCTCCAGTTCAAAATCATGTTCATAGTTGCTATAGTCATTTCTGGTTTCCCATTTTAGGTCCTAGTTTAGCTTTTGCCACTGTCCTTGCTGCCTAGTTTTGCTTTTATGTAATCAACCATAATAAAGGCTTGCTTTTGTTTTTTGAAGGTCAAGGTCAAATTATATATAGCACATTTTCAGACAGACGATGTTGCACAAAGTGCTTAACAATATAAAAATGCCATTAAAAAAGAAACAATGTAAAACAATAATAACAATATAAAACAATTATAGGACAATAAAAGAATGAAAACAATAACTAAGACTGTCAAATAAGACCAAAGTCCTTGGGTTATAGTGTGTTAAAAGCCAGGGCATAAAAATATGTTCCGTTGTCCACAGTGTCTGCTTTTGGATCTCCTTCTCTAATCTCCAAGCAAACCGTGACAGACATACTTCTCTCTCCTGGATAAACTGCCTTTATAGGTTTAGATGCATTGTTAGGACGCATTGTCATCGGCAGTACTAACCCTAGCCCAAATTTTGATATCAGCTAGATATCAAAATTTGCTGTATCACACAGAACTGCCTTTTGAGGTGGTTTGAGCATTTGATTCGGATGCCTGCTTCACACTTCCTAGATTACGTAGTTTGGGCATTGAAAGAGGACCCAGGGCAACTTCAAGATACGTTTAACAGATTACATGTCCCGCCTGGCTTTGGGGTCCCTTGATGTCTCCTCTAATCTCCAATGAGCTGCAGGAAGTGGCTGGGGTGGGGGGAAGTATGAGGATCTCTGCTCAGACTGCTGTCCGGAATAAGATGAGCAGCAAAAAAAAAATGGACGGACAGATGAGCTTGGATGAAAACAATGCAATGCTTTCTGCTATGCAAACAGAGTAGCGTTTGTACTGGTATGTTTAAAATATGTGATGTTCAGTTTTAACCAATTTGCAAAATTGTGTTAAATAATTTCTTTTAATGAAAGAGCTGCTCTGGGGTTCAGTGCCTGTCAGTATCTGTATTGTGTGCTTTGAAATCTGTGACTCTCACAATGAAATGTAAAGGTGATAGTAACTCACTGTATCACATGTGTGCAAAGCCAGGAAGAGAGTGAACGCTCCGTTGGTTGGTCTGACTAATGGCCAGAATGTTTCATTCAGATTAGGTGACTTTAGGAACCTGCGGATAAAAAAAAAAAAAAAAAAAAAAAAAAAGCTTCAATGGAAAATGAACAGAAAACAAACCAAACATATAAAAAGAAGAAGAAAAAAAATACTGACAAGTAAGGAAACACTGCATCCTTCACACTGACCTTTAAGTTAAAATAGCTTCAGGAAAGGCTGTAAATGATTGTTGGCTGTAAATGATCAAATATCTGATTGTTGGATTTATAAGAATTAAATGATTTTGAGTTCAATCACCAAAAATAATATTTTATGGTGATTGCGTGGCCCAGATATCTTACATTTTTTTAATTAGTTATTTCATAATTTACTGGCTTGGAAAAAATTTCTGCTTTCCATGAATGATAAAAATAATTATTTTTTGCTTCCTAATGTCGTTTTACCCATTTTGGCAATTCGACATTACCTTTAAATGTAAGCATCTTATTTGTCATTATTATATTTAAATAGGATAAAATCTGGTATTTTAATGCTGGGTTTTTTTGGGGTTTTTTTTTCAGTTTTTGGTGTGTGTGTGTGTGTGTGTGTGTGTGTGTGTGTGTGTGTGTGTGTGGTTTTTTTTTAAATCTAATTATTTATTTTTACCTCCGATAACAACTGACCTGTTCTTCACGTATCGGAGGAAGTCCTGGTGTAGAACGTAGAAGCGGCTCTCATTGTACTGCCCTGAATAGTAGTCCCTTGGCCTGGTGAGGTTAAAACACAAAAGACAGGAGGGATAATTTATATTATTAGTTTTTTTTCTTTTGTTTGTTTCTTCTTCTTTTTTTATAAATTGCCTATTAAAACCTAAAACCAAAGTGGATTACAACCCAAGTTTCATGTTGTTTTGGGTGTTTCAAGAGGGTATTTGTCATTTGAATCTGTTAAGCAAGACACCTGTGCGTCTCTCACTTGGTTGTTGGTGCACTCAGCAGTGACATCTGGGAGCTGTGGCCATGGATTTTTACTAGCTAGACAAAACCACAGCTGCTCTTAAAAAGTTGTCTAATGTCAATTTAAAGCAATTAGAAAATCTAAATTTGTTAAAGAAAGAGAAAAATAACCAGTGTATGTAACAGTCATGTACATCAATGAGAAATCACAAATGAAAGCTAAAAATTTAACAATGAGCATACATCAAAACTTTCAGTCAATTTCCTGCAGATGATAATCACCATTCCTTGTCGAATTGGCCACCAGAGATCTGCTGTCCTTTGAGAAGACCCCCGAGCCATTGAAAATCTCTTATTCCCTCAGGAATCATCACATATTTTATTCCCTGCCAAGAGAAAAATTATGCAGAGTAATCATCTTTATTTTGTGGAGATTATAAAAAGTATCACAATCCTGTCTAAGCTTTAGTACCTCATCATGAGGGGCAGATTTGTATCCATATGTCCCAAAAACAGAAGGTGATGCAGTGATGGAGTACGCTGTGTGAACGTACACTGATGTTCTATTTCCTACATCTTCCTCAAAACCTTTGGTAACAGCACCGTTCATCCTGCCAAACAGACGCAATTCAGAAAATTGATCTTTGGTTTGGTTTATGTTGATTTCATTGCAATGTTCAAGTTCAGTCACTATAGTTCAAGCGACAGCATTCACACTGAAAGCGGTGTGATATGCCTTTCATCTTATTGTGCTTTTCCTTAGTTTCTGTCTTATAGCAGCATTTGTTCAAGGATTTCCTTGATGCCTTCCCATAAAGTACAAGAGAATTTTTTTAATGCAAGTTTATTTACATCAATAAAAAATGTTTTCAGTAATTAATTTCTATATTAATTTCTAGTTATTAATAACCCTTTTTGTCAGTTTTGAGTAATTTTCCCAGTATTTTGACTTAGTGGGGGAAACAAACTAGTTTTTCAGCTCTTGGCCCTGTATGATGTCACTAAGTGCTCATATCTCAGGAGTGTTAGTACAAAAGCCTCATCCACCTGCCGTCTAGTTGTATGCAAGACTGGAAATAAGGATCAGCATAATATTAATTAGCTGCAATAGCGCCATTGTTTAGTAGGTTGCGGTACCAAAAAAATCGAACAGACTTCCATTCAAAGAGGTGAAACTTATGGCGTAAATAAATTTTCCATGAGTCACTGGCTAAAATCTCTTTTTTTTAGTGTTCTCATCCATTTTGAAATCAGTTCCACAAATAGCATGAATATTAGGTCTGTTTGATGACTGATGTGATTCATATTTCTAGTCTGGATTACCAGAGGGGGGTGTCATTTACCAGTACAGCTGAGTCACATGCCGGTAAGAGATCTTTTCAGACAATAGCTGGTGTTGTTTAGGCTTAGGAAATAACAGTCAGTCTGGGAACTCAAAGGTAATCTTGTCATTCCTCATATAAAGTCGGTTCTTTCTACTTGTATCACTTCCTTAAGAGTTGAGGTAAGAACAAGTTTTGTGAGTGTAATTGCTTGGCTTCTCATTTGAGTTTGAAAGTCTATTTCCTTCTTTGGATTTCATGTAAGGGTGTGGGACACACCACACTGGGCCAGTGTAAGCTTTCCTGTCTTCTTTTCACTGTCCTATCAACATGAAATAAAAAAAATAAATAATAATATTATTCAGGAAGAGACCTCCACATCAGCATGGGTATAAGAGCAGAGGAAGCAAAGAATTTGCATTTTTTCCAGAAAACTGTTGAAGCATCTCTCTCTGAGATGAATCTTTTAGTTCCTGTACTAATAGATCATTAAAATGTTGGTAAAGACCAAAATGATTGCGCACTTGCGCCATATTACAAAAATCATTGGGTGGACAGCAAGCTGAAATCAGACTTGCGACAACGGTGAGCATTAGGTTTAAGTGATTCCATGGTTAAGATGGTTCAGCTTGTTCTTTATGGATAGAGGCTTTGGCATCTGGAGAGGACCATAGCTAAAAAGTGATTACACAGAGACTTCTAATTATTTCAAGCAACTCTTCCTTTCTCCAGGGATATAATTAGATCCCTTGGAAGGAGGAGAAAGACATAATGAGAAAGATATGATGAAAATATACAGCTATAAATGTTAAATGGTCACATATAGTTTGAATGACCTATTTGTGACTGTTAAATTAAAAACTTATAAATATCAATTCTTGTTTCAGCAAGGTGACAATAAACTGACTATTTGGAACTAGCACAAGAAAGCTGGTCTTCAATCACTAACCTGTGGGTAGGCATACATATAATTGTGGTAGGTGCACAGACATTTAGGCAATATCCTGTTCAGACATTTAAGTGTTTGACACTATGGTGTCAAAGTGTGAACCTCCTCCCTGTATGCATCCTCTTTGTTGTCAGTCATGAGTCGAATGATCCGTGATGTCCATGTTATGGATGGATTGACAGTTAAGTGTACAGAGCATATAGAGGAGGATCGCAATGACTCTAGTGCTCATATTGAGGCTTGGGGTATTTGCTTGTCCAGCCTGACAGCCTGGGGGCATTTGGTGAGCTAATATAGCATCTAGTAACATATTTAAGTCAGTGCATGAACTTTGTCCAACAGCTTATTTGAAACAATGTCATTAAATGGCAAGCTGAAGTCCATGAAGAGCATCCATATCAAGTGTGTTTGTCTACGACAGTAAGGGCTGTATCAAGAGCCAGAGAGTTAATCTGTTTCCTATATTTTATTGGTGTAAAGTTATTGCAACTGATAATGCTGTCTGATATGACGGGGTTTTCATCCTGTGACCAACCAGTCATATACTGTAGCTTTCAACGAGGGTCAAAGGACAGAATGCACCTTATACATAAACAGTGGCTTGAAAGATAAATAAATAAATAAATAACAAGACAAGATATGGCACTGTTTCTGTCAAACATATTTGCCTCAATATTGAATTTTTTCCTGTCTTTCTTTCTTTTTTGCACACATTTGTCACATGCTGTAGGTTTTTGATTGTGAAAGTAATTTCAATATTAGACACTAAAGTAAATGCAGAACACAAACTTTTGTATATGATGATTTAATTTAGTAAGGAAACAACAAAAAAACTATCCAACCCTGACCCAACGAAAAAAAAAAATTATAGTCCAGCCAATCCAGAGTTTAAGTAGAATGCAATAATTTGACAAAAAAAAGTAATTTGTTCGCCATTTGTTACCATCTTTAAACCGGAGGCTTAATATAAGCCATATATACAGATATATAGAGATGGCACATGAAAAACTAAGTTTCATGACAATTTCATTAATTTAAAAAAAGAGCTAGCTTATTCATCAGTCAGAAAAAAGTACATGTAAGTACTGTACCTATAAGTTTGGTAAGGTAGTGAAATTAAATTATTATGCTGTAGAAAAAATCAGCTGCAAGCGTCAGAGATTTCAAAATGCTTCCAGATTGTCCAGCACTGACTGCTTTAGCAAATATGGCCCAAATGTCCAGCGCACAGTTTCAATGTGTATGTGAAGTGCACCAGCAAAAAGTCTGTTGAAAAAGAACCTAAGGGCTGCCTGCAGTTTGCAAATGAATGAATCACTTAATCACTGTTTGAAAACACCGTATGACAACAGCGATGGATTATTTAGCAGGAAAGCTTTGACTGGCAGGAAAAGGAACTCTTAGGCAATGGGAAATATTTACGACATTTCTGCAACACTAGTTCCTAGGCTTCTTTGTCACAATATTATATCATAATTATTGCTACTTTTGTCATTTCTGTTTGTAAGGGTTTTCTTTTTATATGCTGCCATTGTCTTTAAGCTCTGCAACAAAAAAGGATAAAAAAAATCTGCTCAACCAAAATAACCAAAAACACCCAAATACATGTCTGCACATGTTCCTGCTTCTTATTTCTTGGAGGTTTTTTCTTTTTCTTTTTTAAGTTGTTCAAAAGAAAGAAGTTCTTGAAGAACAACTGCCGATTTTCTGAGAGAAATGAGTTTCATATCAGTGTCTGCATAAGTGTACACAAATTATATCTCAAAGGCTCTCCACCATAGTTAAATATTGTCCTATGCATTCTAATACACAGAAATAATACATTGATTTTTTTTTTTTAAGGTGTGGAATATCCTGGAATTTTAAGAGGTGTGTTCTCCTCTTGGATCCTTCTTTAGCTCTCTGACAGGTCTCATTGCAGGCTTTCTTTCTGTGCTATCTGCCCAACTCTACAATTACATATGCTTGAGTGTAAACAGAGATTAGGCAGTTTGGTTTGGCAGTTAGTTTGGCTGAGCTGCTATACTTCCTGACAGCAGCTCTCTCCACTCTCTGTTTACATATGCCCGGCATGAGAGTCTAATCCTAACCCAGTCACAACTGGCCATTGTGTTCGGTTTGCTGTGTTAAGATATGATATGTTTAGTTGTGATACATAAGAGCAGTTCTCTCTTTATACATTCAGAAAATTTTGTGAATAGAAATAACTTATAGGTTAATTTGAGTAACGTCTTGCAAAAAAAAAAAAATTTATTAGGTACACCTATTCAACCCAAACCTCTGGTAAGCCAGTCATAAGGCTTTTCAATTCAAATTTAATATAGACATGTAGAAATTGTGAAAGAAAGGTGACTTTGAAAGTGGCATGGTTGTTGGTGCCGACTGGCTGGTCTATTTCAGAAGGTTCTGAAGAGAAAAAGGACTCCAGCATAGTACTAATAAGGTTTACCTCATAAAGTACCTGGAGAATTTATGTGATGTTGTACCAAAGAAGAAATACTCTCTTTGTGATGCTTTCAGGCACTTAATTTATCTTGATCTTAAAGGTTTATAATATATTTCAGTGGTATTTTTAAATACCACTGAAATATGTTATTAGCTGGCTGTTTCTAGAGATTTCATCAGACCTAAGTGATTGTTGTGCTCTCCATTAAACTGCTCTCAAATAGGAACATTTTACCCCTAAACTACCCTTCAGTTCAGAGAGAATAGGCAGGTATTTTTTTAAGCTCTTTCTTACCGAAAAATGTAATCATGAGCATCGATCTCTGCACCCACTTTTGAGCCGTTCAGAATTCCCGCAGTACCCACCACAGCGCAGTGAACACAGCCATCGCCCCCTGGTTTTGGGAGGAGCAGTGGCTCTTTTGGCTTTGGAATCAGCTTCACTGAAGCCATCACTTCTGCAAACGAAAAGAGAACGCATAAGTACAGACACTTACAGGAGCAAACCTGTTCAGACTTGTGGATGCCAGATTTTCATCCTAACATGCAAATTTCACAGCAGAATTTCATCAGACCAAATAGTGTTTTTTCCAATCTTATGTTTTCCAGTTTTGCTGGATTAGGGTTAGACTAAAACTAACTAAACTAAACTGTAGTCTTAGTTTCCTGTTTTGATAGGAGTGGCAACTGGTGTGTGTGGCTTTCTGGTAATTCAAGTTTCAATTTGTTATCTGTTCTGAGATCAACAAGACGTTTTCACCCAGAGAACTGCCAGTGCTTCCTACCATTTTATGAATTATTTTTATTATTTTATAATTTTATTATTGTATTGTGATGGGTTATTATCATTATTAATTGACTTATGGATGGCAAAAAGTAATTTTTTAATTCACAAAAAAAAACTTTTTTTCAGTGCAGAAAAAAGCTTCTATAGTAAGCTCTAGAGATGGTTGTGTGGGAAAATTCAAATCCCAGTAGATCAGCACTTTCTGAAATATTCAGGCCAGCCCATTTGGCACCAGCAACTACGCCACACTTAAATACAAATAAATCTTCTTTCGTTGCCCATTCAGATGCTCAGTTTGAACTTCAGCAGGTAATCTTGACCATATCTATGTGTCTAAATGCATTGAGATGCTGCTATGTGATTGGATGATTAGGTATTTCCATTAAAGAGCCGTTGAACAGATATATAATGAAATGACTGTATTTTCATTGGGTGCGGTAAGAATAATTTCATGTCTTTCAATACAAGTTCAATCTTAGCTTTTTTGACTGATTGTTTAATTACTTCTTTATAAGCTTGATGAGCTTTGTCCTTTGTCTCTCTTGTGCTGGAAATAGTGTAATTACAGAACTGAAAAGTGTGTGTGACACAAAAACAATAATAAAAGGTGACATAATATTTCTTAACACTTAACTGTCTTTCTTATTGACGTGTATCTTTTTCACAATTATTTTATCAGAATATTTGGAGTTAGAATTAGGAAGAGGAAATTAAATCATAAAAAAAAAAATCTATTATTCCATTACTTAGCAGTCTGTTACACAATACTTGACCTGATATCAGTTTCACAACTACCTACCATCATATTTGTACTCCATAAACCCAAAAGGATTGTTAAAATGTGAAAGGCGATTCCACTCGCTCATATTAATGTTGTCCTTGTGCAGAAACAAACGTATGTTGGGAAGAAAAGCCTTCTTGAAGTTCTCATCCTGAGAGTTTCGCAGTGATTGGGCACATGTCTGATAATAACAGAAATATTAAATTGTGAAATAGGTTAAAAAGATTTTGTGCCTGACTTATTTTAGAAACCTTTAGGAATAATTAAATGGAGTGAAACCATTAAGAAACCCAGTCAAACAGAAAATACAGGACAGTTACAGCAGAGGCAACAGACTGACTGCATTGCTGAGCTCACTTCAGCGTTGCCAGCCCACACCCATCAAGTTAATTACTACATTTGTCCTGTTTCTGTCATATTGTGTCTTAGCATGCTTACTGTTGGTCTAGGTGGGGCATCCTGGTTATAGACATCATCAAAATCCCACTGAGGAGCCTTTGTGAAATTTCCTCTGTAGAGGAGAGGTATTGGAGTCTCAGCCACGGCTCCATGTGTAGAGTATTTCGGTTCTGTCACTGGGTTTGTTTGTGTTGAATCAACATTTTTTGCTGGGCTGGTTGTGGTAGACACAGAAAGCAGTGCAGTTGTTTTTTCTTTCTGTCCCCAGAGTTTAATATCAAACGAAATGCTTTCCCATCTGAGTTCATGTTTTCCTGAGAAAGTTATCCAACTGAATCATAAATTTCACAGAAAAGCACAAATGGAAACAGGACAAAAGGGAACAAAAAGGAAAGTTCAGAATTAGCAAATCAATTTATGATTCCTTTTTTTAAAAACAAAATAAAATAAACTACTTACCGTTTTGATAACTTTTCCTGAGATAGAATCAAAGCCACAAAAAAAACTGTCATTATAAGGAGCAACGAAAACATCCTGGATGTGTGGACTGCCATCGCTGTTGAGTGAAGGCTTCGCCGTTAAATTGAACACACATAGACACACATATGCACTCCCTTCTGGATTTGACTCCTTCTCACTGAAGTGACTGGGCTGGGCTACACCACAGTTTGCGGACAGATATGCAGTCAAATATATTCAGACACACAAAGCCAACCACACAGAGCTTAACAGCAATGTGGTTTGTTACACAACAATGGAATTTCAGAAACAGACATACCTCAGGGATTAAACCTGTTATACATGTAGTATTTTAAAACTAAAATAAAAGCCACAGGATTCCTTTAATAACGTTGAAAACTGCAAAAAGGTTCATTTGGTTTGTCTTGGGAATTTGACCGTGTGTGGGTGCGTCCTGCCATCTCCCCGCCTTGGGTGCCACACTTTTTGTTCAGCTGACTCTACTCAGCAATTAAGATAAGGAGAAAAAAGTCTTGTTGGTTTTGTAGCCAGTGGGATGTGTGTGTGTGTGAGATGACTGCTTATTCCTGATCAGTAGAGAGGAGTGTGTTTTTTGGTCATTAACTTATTTTTCAGTTTAGTGACAAACTCCTGGGTTTTGTTGTTTTCTTTCTTTAAAGGGTGATAGTGGCTTGTCTTTCACTTTTAGTTTAATTAGTAATTCAATTATTAGAGAAAATCTTTAATTTAACGGGGGGCACCCTAGTTATATTTTTTGTGCTTATTATATCTTTAATTGGTGATTCACTGTTATCTCACTACACTTTACATGTTCTATGACATTACTTAAAGATGCCACTAGGTGGCGCTTAGTGCAGAGGAGGAGCATAAACCCCCTTGGAGGCAAATCTGCAGAATAAATCCTGAAGTTGAAACTTTAAACAAGCTCATGATCTTTATTTTACTTGAGTCATTTTGAGAGTTACTAGTGCTCAAAAGGACTCATAGGTAACAGCTGAAACAGTAAGGCTGTTGTCAACAGTAGTGAAAGCAGCCGAGAGCATTGTGGGGACCTCTCTTGCCTCCCTCCCCAGGCCCTCTCCATTACAGGTGACTCCACTCATCCCTTCAACAGCGTCTTCAGTTTGCTGCCATCAGGAAGGATACTGAAGAGCCTCCGGGCCAGAACACGCAGACTGAGAGTCAGCTTCGTCCATTGGGCTGTCAGGATGCTAACCATCTCTGAATCGAGAAGGGGGGCCCATCTTACAATGCTGTGATTGTAGCCATTCCCCACTTTCTGTGAATGGTACTCATGGTCATTGATCAGTAGGCTTTGATTAGTTGTCATTGATCAATGGTCATAAGAATTTGCATACTAACAATCATGGAACTAACCCCCCAGCACATTGTTTATTCAGGGGCGCTAGTTTCCTTCACTATGCAAATGTACTGTTTATAAGGTTGGGGAAACCTGCAGGCAGCTGAGACAGAAGAAGTCACTTGGATGAGTGATGAAACGTTTCTCCCATTGAAAATGTCCAGATGAACAGAATCAACCTTTTGGGATTTACTTACCTGGATGATTAAGCACGCATCAAGACGTTATTTTATTAATATTCTTAAAATGATAGCGGCACACACGAAAATTTTTGAAGCACAAACCAGCACAAATGTAGCACAAACGTTTAACATCAATTTTGTTTGATTTGGGTAATGTGGGGGGGCTGGTTGACCATTGATGACCTCTAGAAATTCTTATTAATATCTTTAAAATAATAGCAGCACAAACGAAAATTTTTGCAGCACAAACGTTTGATACCACTTTTGTTGGATTTGAAGAACGTGGGGGGGCCAACTTCACTCACATTGGTGCAATCGGCACCACTAATGGCCTTAATTCAGGTTGAGGATTTTTTAGATCTTCCACTTCACGTTTTTGTTCCATAACCCCCAGGATTATTTAAGACAGCGGTCCCAACCCCCGGGCCTCGGACCGATACCGGTCCGTGAGTCGTTTGGTACCGGGCCACGAGAGTTGAGGCTCAGGTGTGAAATGTATAGTTTTCAGGGGTTTTATCGGTTTTCCGCATTATTTTGTTATCGTTTTTATCGTTAACTCGGTTTTCCTGGGTCTTTTCACGCGTGTTATGAATAAATCTTCTTTTTTTCGGTACCGGTACTAGTTTTATTTTGTTGTATTCATCCGCTACACCTTAAAGGCCGGTCCGTGAAAATATTGTCGGGCATAAACCGGTCCGTGGCGCAAAAAAGGTTGGAGACCGCTGATTGAAGAAATGACCGTCTTAACTGCATCCCACCTCAGCAGCGATGGTGCGCTGTGAGCAGCCCTACTTATGCAGTTCAACAAGCCGACCATGTTCAAAAAGGAGAGTTTTTTTGCTTTTGCCATCAGAACATCCTGACAGTCTGACTACCTGACAGAAAATGAAAATGAATCCACAGTTTTGCACAGATTTGGCCTTTTAAAGGCGTGTGGTCCTAAACATTTGATCAGCTGTAAAACAGCCTGTCCCAGTTTAAGTTTGTTAAATGCAAGTTAAATGTTTTGTCTCACTCCCAGTTCTGCTTGTTGCATGTTGTTGGAACCTTGTTAAGATCCAACAATGCAAAAGATGATTTGACTGTATTTAATAATCGATTAGTTTCTTCTGAATGGATTAAGAATGCTTTTTTTTCCGCATTGCAATGCATCACAATTGTAAATCATTATACGATTAATTGTGTCAGCTCTATTAGATGTAAGATTGTATATTTGCTTTTGAAATGGGCAGTTTGGTTTATTGTGCTTTGTATTTGCTTTCATACTGCAAGGAAAGAACGCTAATCTACACCGAGCATCTGAAGAACAACATGCAAGTCCTCCAGCACATTGAATCCAAAACCTGTTCCAGTTCCTCAGACACCATCAGAGACTGTTTTGAAAGCCCTCTACTATCAGGTCTGGATAAAAGGAAACTTTGCCAACCACTGCAAGTATCAAGTGTTTTAAATTTTGTTTGACTGTTTATTATGTACTTATTTGTTTTTGGTTGTATTAAGTTTGATATTAATTAGATCAGTGCCTTTTTAGTCATTAATTTGATTATTAAATATTAACTGTTTAGGGCAGCACGGTGGTTAGCACTGTTGCTGCACAGCAGGAAGGTCCCGAGTTCAATTCCACAATCAGGCTGGGGTCTTTCTGTGTGGAGTTTGCATGTTCTCCCCGTGTTTGTGTGGGTCCTCTCTGGGTACTCTGGCTTCCTCTCACCATCCAAAGACATGCAGTTTGTGGGGATAGGTTAATTGATTAATCCAAATTGCCCATAACTGTAAATGTGAGTGCGAATGGTTGTCTGTCCCTGTGTGTTAGCCCTGCGACAGACTGGCGACCTGTCCAGGGTGTACCCTGCCTTTCGCCCTATGACAGCTGGGATAGGCTCCAGCGCCCCCCGCGACCCTGAAAAGGATAAGCGGGAGGCGGGTTTTGAGAAGCTTAAGAGAACAACATACTGCCTGTAACATCATTCGCCATGAGTGGTTTGGTGATGGGCATATCCATGGAGGGAGGCATGGACCTTTGTAGCAACCTTCACAACAGCAACCCTGACTGCCATTAGGTATTGGGATGAACTCCTTGGACACATTATCAGACCCTACACTGATGCAGTGGGTCTGGGGTTCCTGCTAGAGCACAACAATGCTAGGCCTCATGTGGCAATAATATGCAGGTCGTGGAAATGAATTAGCCCCTTTTCCATTATTACCCACTCATTCTGACTTGCCACGGTTTTCAGGGATTTTCATTACATCATAGCACCTGGCACCAGCTACTAACATAGTACCTGCTCGGCCGGGGTTGCAAGTGATCTGACCATGTACCAAAATGTGAAGTCATCAGACTGCATGCCACCGATTGGCTGGTTAGTGGTGTCAGTTCATGAGCCATGAGAGCGAAAATCAAAACCAGCATTTTTGAAACCCGGGAACGAAGGAAATGGCCACTAAAAATGACATATGTGCAAAATACACAAATAGTCAGTGCAGGCTAGCAATAGTTGTAAAATGAATGTAAATCTTCCATTTTCAGTAGGCCAGAACATGGCACCTTATTCCTGTTTTCTTTTGTTGTTGCTCCCAACCTAGACACATATAGGCAGAATGAACATCCTTGTTTGTAGTCATGAATTTTGGCTCTGCAGAAATTTGCTTAGAGTGAAAAGAAACCACAACAAAAACCTACAAGGCTACAAACTCATCAACTGATCTGGACCAGCATATGTGAGCTATAGGCATCAACATTTTTACTGCAAAACTTATACTACTACTACAACTAAGAGAAAGGAGGGAACAGCAGGACAAACTGTAAACTTCTAATAGGTAAAAGTTGTAAAAACAAAGACACTGAATGTCATATCTCATAGAAAATTGTTTCAATAAAAACTACATTACCAGCATCAATCTCACTTTGTATCATTTCAGACTGACTAATATTTAATGACTTATAATTGATTGCTGAATAGTTTTTGAGATGACTGGGGTTGCTTGTCTCCACAGGTCCTTGTGTTACATCACACTGACTCCACCATGTGGTAGAGGAGAGGAAATTCCTGGAAGGATCAAACACTGGAGATACAATCAACACCTGTTGTGACACCTGAGGATCACAACATTGCATGTTGTATACAGCGCTTTGAGTACCCCGGGAGAGTAGAAAAGCGCTATATAAGAACCAGTCCATTTACCATTTACAATTCCACATCCAATGTGGAATGAAGGGGTGACAGGAGGAGTAAGAGTGTGATCAGGTAAGCAACGCTCCACGTTTATATCAGTCGCTTAATGGCCACTGGAGCATAAAGAGCTGATTAGTCAGAAAACACTGCTGAGGTCAAGACTGTGTATGGAAATGAAACTTAAACACAACTTTGAAGTAGTTTTCATGCAGTGGCCAGAAAGTAACTCTTCTGGGGCCAGCAGGTGAGAATGACTCATACTTTACCCAGTTTGATCCTTTTTCAGGATTATAGACATTTAAAGTTTGTCGTGAAGTGTATCCTGCGTGTGTGTAAGTGTATGTGGTCAAAGTTCATGAAACACAGGGTCTAATGAAAAAAACCAACCTCCCTGTTGAAGTTCTGCTTGAGGTGGGAGCTGAAGATCTATAAGTTTAGGTCCGTCAGGTCTGAAAAATAATCAGATCATTTAAGTTTTTTTGTGTTTTGCTCTTAAGCACTGACTGATATGAAGAGAGGCATTCAAACTGAATCAGTCATGAAGCTCTCATTTGACAGCTGAGTGACAGATTTATATTATCATATTAAAGAAATATCTGGATTACATCCCACTAACTTGACACTATATAATCTCACAATGATTGTGTGTATAATCAAACCTCGTGTATTCAAGGAACTTCAGTAGGTGAGCAAACAGATTTAGCTGCTTTACATTAATATGTTTTTCTAAGGTTGTAAGTAAACAATGATCTGGGTCAAACATCAGACAATGTATTGTTGCATCTGTTTTTCCATATTGTTGATGTGTTTTTTTATTAAGAAGCATATTTAATTAAAAATAAACACATTACATTGAGTAAGTAAAGCTAAAAACATTTGAACAATTTCGTTATTTTAATTTCAAATGCAACTATTAGGTATTGTACTGAAGTCATTTATGTTATTTATGGGCCTACAGTTAATATTTTCTTAAACATGTTAAGACATGACTCACAAACCTTGTGGGGCTTCTGACTGAAAAACTCCCAATACTGTAAAATTCCAGGTATACTTTATAATTACTCATAAATGGAGTAATTTTAGTTCTTTAAGCAGCTTTACACTTCCTCCAGCTAAAAGAAATCAGTTTGTCAAGGGGAGTGCGTGTCATGGAGAGCATCACCCAAAAGCAGGACTCGGAAAACAGGACTTAAAACTCAAAAACCGCTTTATTGTTGAAAACTTGTAAAAATAAGAAAATATGAGCCAAGTGCAAATTATCTAAATGAAAACTATCATACAGCAAACCCCCAAGGTGGAACACACAGCTTAAAGGTGAACACAGCAAAGAAGAAAGGACAATGTATACAGACCAGGTAACCATGACACTCACGTTCACACCTATGGCCAAAATACTCTCACCAGTTAACCTAACCCAACTAAGTGCATGTCTTCATGCAGCATCAAAGGAAGCTGATGCTACAGAGAGAATCCACACAGACAAAGAGAGAACATGCACACAAAGAAACCCTCCAGTTATATGTTGGATGTGAACACTTCTTGCTGTGCTGACCACTGCACTACTGTGCTGCCTGACATGGCTCTTGAATATCTTCAGTAGTGTAGGTTTTATCCTTATGGGTGGACTCAGTGTTACTTTGGCTTTTCAGTCCCTGATTCTGGCTCCGTTCTTTGATACAGCTTTATTACTTTTCTGTTGTGAAGATCTTTCCATGTATTCTTCTCCAAAATGTAGTCATGGTTGGCATAGAAATGTACTTTTGTTTTAATGTACTTCTGAGCATAGTAGTTGGAGTATTTCATGTAGTCATCAGTCATGAATCCATATGCATCCACCTGAGGATACAGAAAGAGAGAGAGAAAAAATCCTTACTTTTCAAGACATAGTTTGCAGAATACCTTAATACAGTTCCCATCAGGAAAAACAACAGCAACAACAACAATAATAATAGGTCATAATAATAATAATTAATTAAATATTCCATCCGCTTATCCTTTTCAGGGTCGCGGGAGCCTATCCCAGCTGTCATAGGGTGAGAGGCGGGGTACACCCTGGACAGGTCGCCAGTCTGTCGCAGGGCTAACACACAAGGACAGACAACCATTCACACTCACATTCACATTCACACCTAGTGGCAATTTGGATTATCCAATTAACCTATCCCTACGATGTGACAATAAAAGTGATTTGATTTGATTTGAAGCTGGATGTCTTTGGACAGTGGGAGGAAGCCGGAGTACCCGGAGGGAACACACACAAACACGGGGAGAACATGCAAACTCCACACAGAAAGACCCCAGCCTGATGGTGGAATTGAACTCAGGACCTTCTTGCTGTGCGGCAACAGTGCTAACCACCGTGCCACCGTGCTAATTAAATAATTAATGAAATAATAATTAATGAAAGTGCCTGACAGCACAATTCCAGAAGATTGATGGTTGCTTCTTCTCTATAAAAAGAACATAGCAGCACATTTTAATTTACAAATTGCATGTGAATGACCCAGAAAGACTTCAGAAACTCTGTTCAATTTGGGCAGACAAGACAGAGTGGAGATTTTTGTCCATAATGTACAATGGCACATTTAGGAAAACAAACAAACACAGCACATTATTTTTCATATTATAAACACCTCATACCAACAAGCAGGACATCAGCTTTTAGGACAGATGAGTTAAGCTGTATCTTTCAGCCACAGTGCCTGGGCACAATCATTTAGTTGAGTACAAAAAAATAATATAAAAAAAAAAACTCCTGCACGTTTTTAGTTTATAACCGATATTCTCAGTGCAACGAATGTATAGGAGAATGACTGAAAAATCAAGGTGTTGCAATGGCCCAGTCAACGTAAAGAAATGCTTCAAACTTTAATGAACTGAAGCAACATTGCAAAGATGAGTGGGAAAAAAATTCCTGAACAACAATGTGAGAAACTTTGGTTATTGCTGGTAAAGACGATTCTAAAAGGTACCGAATCATGTTGAATAAATGATTACTTGGTCTGATATGTCATGTGGTGGCATTGTTCATCTGGGTTTATGTTTACGTAATTTCAAGATTGCTTTTTTTTCAAGATTCGTTCGTTTTGTGGTTTGACTGTGACATATAGATGTCATCTACTTTGCAGAAAACATGTGTGAAATAGCTTATTTTCATTAAAGAGCTGCTTTGAGGCTTTGAGTCTGTGTATTGTGTATATAGGTGTGGAAACCAATACCTCTTACACAGAAATGTAAAGGTAATATTAACTCACTGTGTCACAAATATGCAAAGCCAGGAAGAGAGTGAATGCTCCATTGGTTGGTCTGACTATTGCCCAGAATCTTTTATTCAGATTAGGTGACTTTAGGAACCTGTGATTAAAAAACAAACAAACAAACAAAAAATATAAAAATACTGGAAGGGTTAAGAGACGATCTGAAAATGAAAGAAGGAAAACTTGCACAATAAATACACATGATGGTGACGAGGGAAGTGGAAATACACGGGGAACACAGTTGGGAGGAGTTAATCGAGACAGGAGGAAGCAAAACAAAACACACTAAACACAAGACGCAGGCAAGAACACACGGCCTGACATGAGGCCGGGAGGAAGGAACCCAAAGGGGAACAAGAAAGACTGGGGAGACAAACAGAGGAGACACAAAGAGGGTAATACAGAATAATTAAGAAAGATGAGACATGGAGGGGGAGAGAGAGGCGAGATGGGCTGGGGAAAATGTATAGGAAAGCACATGACAGAGAGGGAAGAGATGGAATAAAAAACAAGGAGGGAAACATGTAAACAGAAAAAGGAGACGAGGCACATCGACAAGAAAACATGGAATCAGAAATAAAACTAAACATGGAAGCAAAACCGGGACTAAACTCAATACTAAATAATAGAAACCTACAAAATTAGCACAAAGAAGCCCCATTAACTCAAAATGCTCGGTCAAAAGACCCAGAACAATAAAAACACACATAAAAAAGAATTATGCCTAGTTAATTTCCTGCTATTAAAGTTGATATCACTGAAAATAGGTACATATGAAAACCAAATAAGATTTTGAAATCCACAATGTATTTCAATTGATTGACTGGAAGTCCCAACCATCACTTTAATGATTCTCAACAGAGCTGAGCAGAAGCTCAGAAGAGTCACTCTCCCAGAATGGAGTTAACTTTAAGAGCAAACTTGTTCAGGAAAGAAAAACAATTATTAGATGATGAAACAATGTGAACTGTTGCCTGTTTCTATGTTAGCCCTGGGATGCACCAGTAATTTGTCCAGGTATGGAACCAGCTTTTCTGCAACCTTATTATATTATATTATATTATATTATATTATATTATTACCAACATCTGCTCATATGTAATCACAGTATGCTCATAGGAGTCTGACCTGTTCTTCACGTATCGGAGGAAGTCCTGGTGTAGAACGTAGAATCGGCTCTCATTGTACTGCCCTGAATAGTAGGTCCCTGGCCTGGTGAGGTGAAAACACAAGGGAGAGGAGGGATAATTTATATTATTAATTTTAGTTGTTTTTTTAAATAAAAGGCAATACAATTGTCCATTAAAACCTAAAAGAAAAAGTAGATATCAACTCAAGTTGCTTTAGCATTTTCCAGAGTGCATTTGTAGAGTACATCTGCTAATAATGAGGCACCTGTGAACACCTCACGTGTGGGTGCACTCAGCAGTGACATGTAGGAGCCACGAGGAAGGCCATGGATTTTTACCAGTTAGACAAAATCCCAGCTGGTAAATTGTCTCTAGTTCTTCTCCACTCACACCTCTGAGCTGTGAGGCTGCTCTTAAAAGATTGTCTAATGACACTATAAACTAATTGGAAAAATTGAGATTTGTCAAAGCAGGAGAAAAAAAAATTACTACATAACTACTTAATTTGATAATCACCATTTCTTGTGGTGTGGGCCACTATAGCCCTCATGTCCTTTGAAAAGACCCTCAAGCCATCGGAAATCTCTCATTGCCTCAGGAATCAGCACATATTTTATTCCCTGCCAAGAGAAAAATTATGGAGCAAAATAATCTTTAGTCTGTGGAGAGTATAAACAATATCACACTGTTGTCTTGTAAGTTTTACTACCTCATCATGAGGGGCAGACTTGTATCCATACTTCCCAAAAAAATAAGGTGATGCGGTGATGGAGTGCTCTGTGTGAACGTACACTGATGTTCTATTTCCTACATCTTCCTCATAACCTTTGATAACGGCACCGTTCATCCTGCCAAACAGACACAATTCAGAAAGTTGATCTTTGGTTCAGTTTACGTTGATTTAATTGTAATGTTCAAAATCAGTCAGTAGTTCAAGCAACAGCATTCAAATTGAAGGTAGTGTGATATACCTTTCATCTTATTATGCTTTTCGTTAGTGTCTGTTATATAGCAGCCTTTGTGCAAGGATTTCCTAAATGCATTCCCATAAGGTACAAGAGATTTCTTTTTTTGGAAATTAAAAGAAATAGATAACTCAAAAGTCTAAGTATGTTAAAAATATTGGTTGTTATCTCAATATTTAAATTTAATAGCTAGACATTTCAACTTTTGAGTAGGGATGCAAATGCTTGGCTACAAGTTGAACAGCCACAAGGGGCAGTACCCTCCATGGAGAAGGAGGCTAGAGGGCAAGATCAAAGTAGCACGGAGGGAGGTTAGCCAACTAACGGAGTTGCAGAAAGGTGCGACAAATAAGGTGCCTAAGAAATACAGCAAGCTGTCCATACCTGAGGCCTTGGAAACTGCCAAGCAAAGACTCACAGCCTTGGCCAGCCGCTTGAGGAGGTACACCAGAGAGATAGAAGGCAGGAGAATAAACCAGCTGTTCTCCACAGAACCAGCAAAGGTGTGGCAAGGGAACAATAAGAGAACAGCACCACCAAGGCTGGAGACGGAGCAATACTGGAAGAGCATATGGGAGAAGGATGCAACCCATAACGGCAATGCTCAGTGGCTAGAGGATCTGAGGGCAGACCACAGCGACCTCCCTGAACAGGGACCATGAAGAGGCCGCTAGAAAGGCTGCAACCACCAAGTACCTGCAGAGGGTCAGGCAAGTCCTGAGGAGTCAGCTGAATGGTAAGAACAAGATCCGGGCCATCAACACATACGCCCTGCCCGTGATCAGGTACCCTGCTGGGGTAATAGGCTGGCCAAAGGAGGAGATAGAAGCCACTGACATAAAGACAAGAAAGCTCCTTACCATGCATGGAGGGTTTCACCCCAAGTCCAGCACCCTGAGGCTGTACGCTAAGCGGAAGGAAGGGGGCCGGGGACTGGTGAGTGTCAGCACCACAGTCCAGGATGAGACAAGGAACATCCAAGAATACATTGGGAAGATGGCCCCAACTGACCGAGTGCTCAGTGAATACCTCAGGCAGCAGAAACCCAAGAAAGAGGAGGGAGACGAGGAACCATCATGGAAGGACAGGCCCCTGCACGGTATGTACCACCGGCAGATAGAGGAGGTGGCTGATATCCAGAAATCCTACCAGTGGCTGGACAAAGCTGGACTGAAAGACAGCACAGAGGCACTAATCATGGCAGCACAAGAACAAGCTCTGAGCACAAGATCCATAGAGGCTGGGGTCTATCACACCAGGCAAGACCCCAGGTGCAGGCTGTGTAAAGATGCCCCAGAGACTATCCAGCACATAACAGCAGGGTGCAAGATGCTAGCAGGCAAGGCATACATGGAACGCCATAACCAAGTGGCCGGCATAGTGTACAGGAACATCTGTGCCGAGTATAACCTGGAAGTCCCGAGGTCAAAATGGGAGATGCCCCCAAGGGTGGTGGAGAATGACCGAGCTAAGATCCTGTGGGACTTCCAGATACAGACGGACAAAATGGTGGTGGCTAACCAACCGGACATAGTGGTGGTAGACAAACAGAAGAAGACGGCCGTAGTGATCGATGTAGCGGTTCCGAATGACAGCAATATCAGGAAGAAGGAACACGAGAAGCTGGAGAAATACCAAGGGCTCAGAGAAGAGCTCGAGAGGATGTGGAGGGTGAAGGTAACGGTGGTCCCCGTGGTAATCGGAGCACTAGGTGCGGTGACTCCCAAGCTAGGCGAGTGGCTCCAGCAGATCCCGGGAACAACATCGGAGATCTCTGTCCAGAAGAGCGCAGTCCTGGGAACAGCTAAGATACTGCGCAGGACCCTCAAGCTCCCAGGCCTCTGGTAGAGGACCCGAGCTTGAAGGATAAACCGCCCACAGGGGCGTGCTGGGTGTTTTTTTTTTTATATGTGTGTGTGTACAGTAAAAAAGTACAGTTTTTAAATTTAAAACTTGTGCGTGTTTTTTATTTTGACAGCGAATGCGCACCTGCGGACCACTTATGTGCACCCCTGGTTATTTAGCTCATCATATCGCAGCCACAGAAATTATTTTGTCCATGAAACCATAAAGCTGCACTTTCTTTTTGCCTTATAGTCTGATTTGTCATAACTTTTCCGTTTTGTGGTAAGCTTTTCTTTGGCTGGCACTTCTTCACCCTGACCTGTCTTATTTGGCTCAGCAGAACTAAAATATATATCCTGCTGCTTTTACACACGCACTCACATTCTCTGCGCGATCAACCTCTCACATGTTTAAGCTTGCTGCCGGAGATTTCACTTGTCATGTTTGCGTAGTAAGCTAACGATTAATAAGACAATGTCAGAGGAATTGGTGCACAAATTATCATCACTCACCAATCAGTACTGTCGCTCTCTATACACAGTTCACACGATTGCAAAGTGAAAGCAAAAAAACAAGCGCAAATTCAAACGCGCTTTCAATATGTCACATATTGACAGTGGCTCACCGATGCCAATGACATAATTACCCAGCTACATTTCCGAAAGAATGCAAAAGCATTGACATATATTTTTCCTTCCTACAATAGCCGGTGTTCCAGATCTACTGGCGTTTAGATCAACTGGCGTTGGTCGAACAGATGTGTGGCATTCTTGCGTTTCAGGAGCTGCTACCGACAAACCAGCAAAAAAAACGCCAAATGTGTCACCTGTGACACTTGTGAGGTTGTCTCAAACACACTCCGTCAGTCTTGATGCTGTTGAACAACAAAATGTATAAAAATGTGGCGAGTTTACCTGGTGATATCCTCATGCGCAACGCGATCGCGAAAACAGCAAACAAGTAATACCACGCCGATGTTGTTCACAGGATAGCAAGAGTAAACGATCGGGAGACCCTAGTCGTCGTTATCGTTCCCCTTGCACGGTTTATTTCTCCAAATTCAGCGTTTTTGCTTCACAACTAAAGCGAGCAGTTTACTTTGTGTGCACTAACATGGACTTGAGTCAACCAGCGCCCCCCCTGGCCAAGTGCCACAGCCTACAGCCAGATCAACCTGTGACACACATCTGCACCACGTTTGAATTTGTTTCATGCACAACACATTTGTACCTTTCAATTGTGTCTGTTTGTGCGTCATGCAAATAAACCTTTGAAAAGAATGAAATGATATCATATATTCCTTATTGGCCTACATTTGTTCAAAATCCCAAATTATATACACAAAGTCATAGAAATCACCACTCCAATTGGTCATCATGATTTTGATATTCTCTTTTTCCATAACAATGAAATACGCCTTGGACAAATATGACACATCAATATTTCATTAGTGTTGTCACATCACATCCTGTAAGCATCGTTTGTCTGTGTCCTTTCTCTGGAAATGAATATTTCCAGCCAATATAGGCAATCCATCAACATGGCTGGAGAGTTGGTAGTTATATACAGTCTGTATAAGTGTGGTTAATCCAATGAAGATTTGTAAGGAGACGGCAGTTACTTTGAATTCACAGCAGTTACACAGTGATTAGTAATAAACAGAGCCAGTGAGAGTGAGTGGATTTAAGAAAGTCAGTGACTCAGGTGTGTCGCTTGGTTTGTCATCTGTTTGTGAGACTGGAGGAGACGTAGAAATCTTTTGTTTTAAATCTTAGTTAGGAAGGTTCCTGTTTGAAAACAAGCACATTTTGTGAGAAATGCAAGAAGTACATCTGCAGAAAGCACACAGTTACATTCTGTCCATCATGTGGACAAAATAGAAAATGTTGAGCATTGAAAAACTGAGAACGTTGGGCAATTTCAACAGAAATGTGTTTGTAAGAACGAAAAACCAAATTGTTTCTAAATTAGTTATGGAAAGTCTAACTGTTGTATGTCTGTGTTCTACATGTTTATCTAATGGAAAATAAAGTTGCTATTGTTTTATTGCAGTTTTTGAACAATTCTGAGTGGATTTACACAGTACGGGTCAAAATGACCCGCAACAAAATCAATGTCACTTTTTTGTTTTTCAACATATTACAAGGGTTAATTTCCAAAACTTCCATATGATCTTCAATTTGTAGCAGATCCACTATCACACAGCAGCTGGAGCAGTTTCAAATGGAGGTCAGTCCACTACTACCATAGCCTACTACTAGATTAACTTGTGACACATCTACACCTGCTGCTACGATCACAGTGAGTAGAGGCTGAGTGGCTGCACTTACCCCTGGTACATCCAAATCTACCCACAAACATGTTGACAGATGCAATGCCAGCAATGTGGATTGTCAACACTGAAAACAATCAGTAAGCAAAGACAACAGGGATCATTTGTTTCTGTTTATTTAGCATGCACAACATTTGTAGTCGCCTTCTGCACAGGGGAAGTCCACACACACTGTGTGGTACCACTTTCCACAGAAGGTGCATTCAGTCTGCAAGACTGAATGAGATTGTCAGAGTCATTGTCTGACTGTTTATTACTAATCACTGTGTAAATGCTGTACATTCACAGTAACTGCCATCTCCTTACAAATGTTCATTAGATTAACCACACTTATACAGACTGTATATAACAACCAACTCTGAAATGTTCGTTTGCAGAGGGAAGACACAGACAGACTACGCTAACGACATGTGATGTTACAACAATAGTGAAATATTAGTGTCATTTCATTCATTTCAAAGGTTTATTTGCATGACGCACAAACAGACACAATTGAAAGGTACAAATGTGCATGACACGAATTCAAACGTGGTGCAGATGTGTGTCACAGGTTGATCTGGCTGTAGGCTGTGGCACTTGGCCAGAGGTGGCGCTGGTTGACTCAAGTCCATGTTAGTGCACACAAAGTAAACTGCTCGCTTTAGTTGTGAAGCAAAAACGCTGAATTCGGAGAAACAAACCGTGCAAGGGGAACGATGACGACGACAAGAGTCTCCCGATCGTTTACTCTTGCTGTCCTGTGAACAACATCGGCGTGGTATTACTTGTTTGCTGTTTTCGCGATCGCGTTGCGCATGAGGATATCACCAGGTAAACTCGCCACATTTTTAAACATTTTGTTGTTCAACAGCATCAAGACTGACGGAGTGTGTTTGAGACAACCTCACAAGTGTCACAGGTGACACATTTGGCGGTTTTTTTGCTGGTTTGTCGGTAGCAGCTCCTGAAACGCAAGACTGCCACACATCTGTTCGACCAACGCCAGTTGATCTAAACGCCAGTAGATCTGGAACACCGGACAGGCAGGGCAGAGATAGATTTTGGTAGCCCGACTGGAAATATCGCTAGCCCCAGGACGTCGGGCTAGCGATTTTGCGAGCCCTGTATCTGATTGAGGAATCACTCATCTTTGGAAAAGAGAGTTTATTACAGAGAAATGGCTCTTTCCAAAATAAAAGCTATACTATCCGCTTCTTCTGGGCTATATTCTCAGCAGCATATTAAACATATCAGGTCCCCATAAGGAGAATCATGTGCTAACGGCTGTCTAAATGAATTGGGTAAAGTTTGTAGCATGCATGCTTGTTGTTTTTGTCTTTGCACTAGGATGATGTCGGCGTAAATGTGCAGTCATATTCGTTGTGTTCCCACTAGTGCTTTCAGGTTAACCTTGTTAAAATGACCTTAACGCCACAACATGGCAAATCTCCGTTAACGAGCTACCCCTGATAGCCCCGTGCATGGGGCTAGATGGCCAACACATTAACGAGCTAACTGCGCTAACACACTAGCTCCCACCCATGTAATTGAGCATTGCGTGGCACATCCAACATACTGTTTTACTTTAGTCCATGACTCGCTTACCTTCAGGGTCATACGTCACATGAAAACCAAAATAATTCCAAACGCCAGATCTGAATGAGGGTGGGGGAGGTTCAATTTGCCATGTTGCAAGGAGAGCTTAACTTCTGTCTCGCTAGCTCGCCCTGCGCTCTTCCTTCTGACGATGCTGTCTGTGTGGAGCGCTCAGTGGATCTGCGCTCGACAGTGCAGCCTAGGCGGAGTAGTCGAACGCAGATTCACTGAGCTCTCCACACAGACAGCATCGTCAGAAGGAAAGTTGATAAAATAAATTACAAATGTTGTATTGTTCGATACATATGCGTACCAAACCGAAAGCACTGTATCGAACGGTTCAATATCGATACGAATATCGTTGCACCCCTAATATATATGTATATATATATATAATTGTATATATATTTTTCATTTTGAGTTATTACAATCAGAATGGACAGGACCGGGGGACAGGAAAGAGAAAGAAGAGAGTTAACAGAAGGTGAAGGGAAGAAAAATAGAGGAGAAGAGGGATAGAGAGAAAAGACACAGTAAAACTGCCTGATCATATTACAAAATAAATATATATTCTTAGTGCTTATTTTCTGTTTATATTGTTTTATAGAGGCCAGAGTAGGAGAATGCCATTGTGACTAGAATCTGAGCCAAAAGTACTGACAGGAAACTGCACGCTTTGTGCAGAGAACAAGAAGCGTGCAGACAGAAAGTGAAACTAAGCAGAGTTGTTTTGATCGAAACTGTGTGTGACGTATAGCAGAACTATATATACGCCTTTGGCTTGCAATGCTTTTAGACCTGTGTGTGCGTCCTTGTGTCTACAGCTCTCCGTTTCCGGAAATGTACAATAAAGATTATTTTTTGAGCTTGATCACACTGAGTCCGGGGTCTTTCTCTGTCATTAAAAGAATTCTAAAGAACCGAATTCGATAATCTCCTGCTGATACAAAAAAAACAAGCAAAAAGAAGACAACACTGTAAGCAAACCACAATGACCAACATAAGCATCAGTAACAGTAAATAATACATTTTCAATGTTACTGAGCAGCATACAGTACTAATAATGCATATGTTTAGAAGCAGCAGTCAACCAAGATATACATGTACACCCAGGTGTAAATGGCAGCTGGATAGTGTAGTGGTAAGACTACACACCTTTGTGTAGTTTGATTCCCACCTGGTATCTTGCTGAAACCAAGCCCTGGAATGACGCAGCTACATCAAAAAATTAAAAATTAATTCACCCCAATGGTGATTTTATTCAAGTTCTAACCCTTTTTATTGGTCTTCAACAGACTTCCATCTAAAGAAAGGAAACTTGTGACAGAAACTCATTTTTTGATGTGTCATTATAATATCATTAGTTAAAATCTCTTCTTCAATGCGTTTAGTCATTTTGAAATCAGTTCCTTAAATAAAATGAATATTTTGGAAGGGACCTACACATCAGCATGAATATGAGAGTAGAAGAAGTTGAAACAGTAAACAAAGAAAACTGTTGCAACATCTCTTTCTGAGATGAATCTGTGAACTGTACTAATAGTTCATTGAAATGATGGTAAAGACCAACACAGTCATACAATAGTGCCATGTTGAAAAAGATCAGTTGGTGGACAACAAGTGGAAGTAACACTGAAAGTAATACCACTGTTCATTAGAATGACAATGGTGAGCATAAAGTAGTGATTCCATTGTTAAGCTGGTTCAGGAACACCACACTGTGTCCAAGGGATGGACCATCAATCATCCTAAAGATATTTCCTCATTTGGTGTTTTCATTATGTGGTCTAAATCTCCATTAATTCTCTTCTTTTCTCTTGAGTACGAAGTTAAATTTATATTTTTAATACATGATATTTAAATTTGCAAGTCAGAGCAACCAGGATGTTGCCTAAATGATATTTAGGCAACATCCTGGTTGATTCTGGTGTTGAGGACTATGTTATTATTTGCAAATGTTAAGTGTGAACCTCTTCCTTGTACGAATCATCTTTGTCTGTCACGCATCCAATGAACTGTATGATCTGCAAACTTAACAGTGGTGCTCATGTTATAAAAAAATTGATGGTTGTGTGTACAGAGCATATAGAAGAGGATGTTGACTCTACGCTGGAGCTCTTTGTTTGCCCAGCCTGACGGCTTGAGAGCGGTCAGTGAGTAACATATGTCAGTCAGTGCATGAAGTTTGTCCACCACTTTATTTGAAATGGTGTTACATGGAACTGAAGTTCAAATAGAACATCCGGACCTGTTGTGTTTGTCTAGGGGAGTAAGGGCTTCATCGAGAATCACAAAGGTAATGTATCTGCCATCAGACAAATGTGTATATATATATATATATATGTATATATATATATATATATATATATATATATGTATGTATGTATGTATGTGTGTGTGTGTGTGTGTGTGTGTGTGTGTATATATATATATGTGTATACGTGTATATATATATATATATATATATATATATATATATATATATATATTAGGGGTGCAACGATACACAAAATTCACAGTTCGGTTCGGTTCGATACTTTGGTGTAACGGTTCGATATTTTTTCGATACAAAATAAAATGTTCATGCCTTTTTAATTGGTCATTTATTAAAATTATAAATATAGATTTTAACTCAAAAGTACAGTTTTTAAATTTAACCCTAACCCTTGTGCGTGTTTTTTATTTTGACAGCGAATGCGCACCTGCGGACCACTTATGTGCAGCCCTGGTTATTTAGCTCATCATATCGCAGCCACAGAAATTATTTTGTCCATGAAACCATAAAGCTGCACTTTCTTTTTGCCTTATAGTCTGATTTGTCATAACTTTTCCGTTTTGCGGTAAGCTTTTCTTTGGCTGTCACTTCTTCACCCTGATCTGTCTTATTTGGCTCAGCAGAACTGAAATATATATCCTGCTGCTTTTACACACGCACTCACATAAGCTCAGCGATTCTCTGCGCGATCAACCTCTCACATGTTTAAGCTGCGGGAGATTTCACTTGTCATGTTTGCATAGTAAGCTAACGATTGATAAGACGATGTCAGAGGAATTGGTGCACAAATTATCATCACTCACCAATCAGTACTGTCGCTCTCTATACACAGTTCACGCGATTGCAAAGTGAAAGCAAAAAGACAAGCGCAAATTCAAACGCGATTTCAATATGTCACATATTGACAGTGGCTCACCGATGCCAATGACATAATTACCCAGCTACATTTCCGAAAGAAGGCAAAAGCATTGACATATATTTTTCCTTCCTACAATAGTCGGACGGGCAGGGCAGAGATAGATTTTGGTAGCTCGACTGGAAAAATCGCTAGCCCCAGGACGTCGGGCTAGCGATATTGCAAGCCCTGTATCTGATTGAGGAATCACTCATCTTTGGAAAAGAGAGTTTATTACAGAGAAATGGCTCTTTCCAAAATAAAAGCTATACTATCCGCTTCTTCTGGGCTATATTCTCAGCAGCATATTAAACATATCAGGTCCCCATAAGGAGAATCATGTGCTAACGGCTGTCTAAATGACTCGGGTAAAGTTTGTAGCATGCATGCTTGTTGTTTTTGTCTTTGCACTAGGATGATGTCGGTGTAAATGTGCAGTCATATTCGTTGTGTTCCCACTAGTGCTTTCAGGTTAACCTCGTTAAAATGACCTTAACGCCACAACATGGCAAATCTCCGTTAACGAGCTACCCCTGATAGCCCCGTGCATGGGGCTAGATGGCCAACACATTAACGAGCTAACTGCGCTAACACACTAGCTCCCACCCATGTAATTGAGCATTGCGTGGCACATCCAACATACTGTTTTACTTTAGTCCATGACTCGCTTACCTTCAGGGTCATACGTCACATGAAAACCAAAATAATTCCAAACGCCAGATCTGAATGAGGGTGGGGGAGGTTCAATTTGCCATGTTGCAAGGAGAGCTTAACTTCTGTCTCGCTAGCTCGCCCTGCGCTCTTCCTTCTGACGATGCTGTCTGTGTGGAGCGCTCAGTGGATCTGCGCTCGACAGTGCAGCCTAGGCGGAGTAGTCGAACGCAGATTCACTGAGCTCTCCACACAGACAGCATCGTCAGAAGGAAAGTTGATAAAATAAATTACAAATGTTGTATTGTTCGATACATATGCGTACCAAACCGAAAGCACTGTATCGAACGGTTCAATATCGATACGAATATCGTTGCACCCCTAATATATATGTATATATATATATAATTGTATATATATTTTTCATTTTGAGTTATTACAATCAGAATGGACAGGACCGGGGGACAGGAAAGAGAAAGAAGAGAGTTAACAGAAGGTGAAGGGAAGAAAAATAGAGGAGAAGAGGGATAGAGAGAAAAGACACAGTAAAACTGCCTGATCATATTACAAAATAAATATATATTCTTAGTGCTTATTTTCTGTTTATATTGTTTTATAGAGGCCAGAGTAGGAGAATGCCATTGTGACTAGAATCTGAGCCAAAAGTACTGACAGGAAACTGCACGCTTTGTGCAGAGAACAAGAAGCGTGCAGACAGAAAGTGAAACTAAGCAGAGTTGTTTTGATCGAAACTGTGTGTGACGTATAGCAGAACTATATATACGCCTTTGGCTTGCAATGCTTTTAGACCTGTGTGTGCGTCCTTGTGTCTACAGCTCTCCGTTTCCGGAAATGTACAATAAAGATTATTTTTTGAGCTTGATCACACTGAGTCCGGGGTCTTTCTCTGTCATTAAAAGAATTCTAAAGAACCGAATTCGATAATCTCCTGCTGATACAAAAAAAACAAGCAAAAAGAAGACAACACTGTAAGCAAACCACAATGACCAACATAAGCATCAGTAACAGTAAATAATACATTTTCAATGTTACTGAGCAGCATACAGTACTAATAATGCATATGTTTAGAAGCAGCAGTCAACCAAGATATACATGTACACCCAGGTGTAAATGGCAGCTGGATAGTGTAGTGGTAAGACTACACACCTTTGTGTAGTTTGATTCCCACCTGGTATCTTGCTGAAACCAAGCCCTGGAATGACGCAGCTACATCAAAAAATTAAAAATTAATTCACCCCAATGGTGATTTTATTCAAGTTCTAACCCTTTTTATTGGTCTTCAACAGACTTCCATCTAAAGAAAGGAAACTTGTGACAGAAACTCATTTTTTGATGTGTCATTATAATATCATTAGTTAAAATCTCTTCTTCAATGCGTTTAGTCATTTTGAAATCAGTTCCTTAAATAAAATGAATATTTTGGAAGGGACCTACACATCAGCATGAATATGAGAGTAGAAGAAGTTGAAACAGTAAACAAAGAAAACTGTTGCAACATCTCTTTCTGAGATGAATCTGTGAACTGTACTAATAGTTCATTGAAATGATGGTAAAGACCAACACAGTCATACAATAGTGCCATGTTGAAAAAGATCAGTTGGTGGACAACAAGTGGAAGTAACACTGAAAGTAATACCACTGTTCATTAGAATGACAATGGTGAGCATAAAGTAGTGATTCCATTGTTAAGCTGGTTCAGGAACACCACACTGTGTCCAAGGGATGGACCATCAATCATCCTAAAGATATTTCCTCATTTGGTGTTTTCATTATGTGGTCTAAATCTCCATTAATTCTCTTCTTTTCTCTTGAGTACGAAGTTAAATTTATATTTTTAATACATGATATTTAAATTTGCAAGTCAGAGCAACCAGGATGTTGCCTAAATGATATTTAGGCAACATCCTGGTTGATTCTGGTGTTGAGGACTATGTTATTATTTGCAAATGTTAAGTGTGAACCTCTTCCTTGTACGAATCATCTTTGTCTGTCACGCATCCAATGAACTGTATGATCTGCAAACTTAACAGTGGTGCTCATGTTATAAAAAAATTGATGGTTGTGTGTACAGAGCATATAGAAGAGGATGTTGACTCTACGCTGGAGCTCTTTGTTTGCCCAGCCTGACGGCTTGAGAGCGGTCAGTGAGTAACATATGTCAGTCAGTGCATGAAGTTTGTCCACCACTTTATTTGAAATGGTGTTACATGGAACTGAAGTTCAAATAGAACATCCGGACCTGTTGTGTTTGTCTAGGGGAGTAAGGGCTTCATCGAGAATCACAAAGGTAATGTATCTGCCATCAGACAAATGTGTATGTATATATATATATATATATATATATATATATATATATATATATATATATATATATATATATATATATATATATATGTATGTATGTGTGTGTGTGTGTGTGTGTGTGTATATATATATGTGTATACGTGTATATATATATATATATATATATATATATATATATATTAGGGGTGCAACGATACACAAAATTCACAGTTCGGTTCGGTTCGATACTTTGGTGTAACGGTTCGATATTTTTTCGATACAAAATAAAATGTTCATGCCTTTTTAATTGGTCATTTATTAAAATTATAAATATAGATTTTAACTCAAAAGTACAGTTTTTAAATTTAACCCTAACCCTTGTGCGTGTTTTTTATTTTGACAGCGAATGCGCACCTGCGGACCACTTATGTGCAGCCCTGGTTATTTAGCTCATCATATCGCAGCCACAGAAATTATTTTGTCCATGAAACCATAAAGCTGCACTTTCTTTTTGCCTTATAGTCTGATTTGTCATAACTTTTCCGTTTTGCGGTAAGCTTTTCTTTGGCTGTCACTTCTTCACCCTGATCTGTCTTATTTGGCTCAGCAGAACTGAAATATATATCCTGCTGCTTTTACACACGCACTCACATAAGCTCAGCGATTCTCTGCGCGATCAACCTCTCACATGTTTAAGCTGCGGGAGATTTCACTTGTCATGTTTGCATAGTAAGCTAACGATTGATAAGACGATGTCAGAGGAATTGGTGCACAAATTATCATCACTCACCAATCAGTACTGTCGCTCTCTATACACAGTTCACGCGATTGCAAAGTGAAAGCAAAAAGACAAGCGCAAATTCAAACGCGATTTCAATATGTCACATATTGACAGTGGCTCACCGATGCCAATGACATAATTACCCAGCTACATTTCCGAAAGAAGGCAAAAGCATTGACATATATTTTTCCTTCCTACAATAGTCGGACGGGCAGGGCAGAGATAGATTTTGGTAGCCCGACTGGAAAAATCGCTAGCCCCAGGACGTCGGGCTAGCGATTTTGCGAGCCCTGTATCTGATTGAGGAATCACTCATCTTTGGAAAAGAGAGTTTATTACAGAGAAATGGCTCTTTCCAAAATAAAAGCTATACTATCCGCTTCTTCTGGGCTATATTCTCAGCAGCATATTAAACATATCAGGTCCCCATAAGGAGAATCATGTGCTAACGGCTGTCTAAATGACTCGGGTAAAGTTTGTAGCATGCATGCTTGTTGTTTTTGTCTTTGCACTAGGATGATGTCGGTGTAAATGTGCAGTCATATTCGTTGTGTTCCCACTAGTGCTTTCAGGTTAACCTCGTTAAAATGACCTTAACGCCACAACATGGCAAATCTCCGTTAACGAGCTACCCCTGATAGCCCCGTGCATGGGGCTAGACGGCCAACACGTTAACGAGCTAACTGCGCTAACACACTAGCTCCCACCCATGTAATTGAGCATTGTGTGGCACATCCAACATACTGTTTTACTTTAGTCCATGACGCGCTTACCTTCAGGGTCATACGTCACATGAAAACCAAAATAATTCCAAACGCCAGATCTGAATGAGGGTGGGGGAGGTTCAATTTGCCATGTTGCAAGGAGAGCTAGCTTGCCCTGCGCTCTTCCTTCTGACTATGCTGTCTGTGTGGAGCGCTCAGTGGATCTGCGCTCGACAGTGCAGCCTAGGCGGAGTAGTCGAACGCAGATTCACTGAGCGCTCCACACAGACAGCATCGTCAGAAGGAAAGTTGATAAAATAAATTACAAATGTTGTATTGTTCGATACATATGCGTACCGAACCGAAAGCACTGTATCGAACGGTTCAATATCGATACGAATATCGTTGCACCCCTAATATATATATATATATATATATATACGTATACACATATATATATACGTATACATTGGACACATGAACAATAACCATATGACTGTACCCGCCACTAACACAAGACCCTACGCTGTGTCACTGCATCATTCCATGTTTGGCACTGATCACCACCTGCACTCATGTATATATCTTTCAACGTAGCACTCTTAATTCTTATTCTCATGTATATATCTCATGTATATCTCATGCACATATCTTTCCACGTAGCACTTTTAATTCTTATCCCTACTTTTATTTTTTTTCCATGTCTATTTAAGTGCTATTTATGACACTATGTTTGCACTGAAGCACCGCAGCAATTTCCTAATGTTGTAAACCTGCTCAACATTTGGCAATAAACCCCATTCTGATTCTGATTCTGATTCTGATACATATATACATACATATATACATATATATATATATATATATATATATATATATATATATATATATATATATACACACATACATACATACATACATACATACATACATATATATATATATATATATATATATATACACATTTGTCTGATGGCAGATACATTACCTTTGTGATTCTCGATGAAGCCCTTACTCCCCTAGACAAACACAACAGGTCCAGATGTTCTATTTGAACTTCAGTTCCATGTAACACCATTTCAAATAAAGTGGTGGACAAACTTCATGCACTGACTGACATATGTTACTCACTGACTGCTCTCAAGCCGTCAGGCTGGGCAAACAGCTTCCTTGTGGATCTTAGGAAGTCCATAGATGCAGGGTATGGCATCCCCTGGGTAAAGGCGGTGATATGTAAGGCGGTCAATAATTTTGTCCTTTTCAAAGTCTTGAAGGCAAGCTATAACTTTCTTTTTGTAGCTGCTTGTGGGGTCTCGCTTCAGGGCTTCGTAGGTATTGTTGTCACTGAGGAGAGTAGTGTACAACATGGATGCTCTGAGCCTCCCTTTCCGTTAGTGTGTGTACCTGCTTCCTGTGCTCAAAGATCACTACTCTCCTCACCTCACCTAAGATCCACAAGGAAGCTGTTCCACTCAGACCCATAGTCAGTAGCATAAACTCAGCCACTTACAACATTGCTAAACACCTTGCTACCATCCTTGCGCCTCTCGTGGGGAACACCCCACACCACATCAAGAACTCCACCGACTTCACCGACAAGGTCCAGAAACTTACCCTGGATCCAGATGAAACCATGGTGTCCTTTGATGTAGTCTCTCTTTTCACTTGCATACCCACCACTGAGGCCGTGGAGACTGTCAGAAAACGACTACAAGAAGACAGCTCCTTGGAGGACAGGACCAACTTCACACCCGATCAGATCTGCACACTGTTAGACCTCTGCCTCACCACTACATATTTCAAGTACAACGAAGGCTTCTACAGACAAAAACATGGCTGTGCCATGGGCTCCCCCGTGTCACCTATTGTAGCCAACCTTTACATGGAGGAAGTGGAAAGGAAGGCTCTTGGCTCTTTCAAAGGAAGAGTACCCAGCCACTGGTACAGATATGTGGACGACACCTGGGTCAAAATCAAGACACAAGAAGTGGAATCCTTCACTGCGCACATTAACTCTGTGGATAAAAACATCAAGTTCACCAGGGAAGACACAAAGGACCACTGTTTGCCGTTCCTGGACTGCGCCGTGCACATTGAAGAGAACGGCAAACTCAACATCGAAGTTTACCGGAAGCCCACACACACGGACCAGTACCTCCTCTTTGACTCCCATCACCCTTTGGAACACAAACTTGGAGTAATTAGGACCCTACACCACCGGGCAGAACATGTTCCCTCTAAGCCTGAAGGAAAAAAGAAGGAACACACACATGTAAAGGAAGCACTCAAAACGTGCGGCTATCCTAAATGGGCGTTCTTAAAGTCAGCAAAGAGGCACAGAAAAGAAGACCAGACACCAGCGAGGGAGGATAAGAAGGACAGACGCAACAACATTGTCATCCCCTATGTAGCCGGTGTATCAGAGAAACTCAGGAGAGTTTTCTCCAAGCATGACATCCCGGTGCATTTCAGACCCAGCAACACGCTCAGACAAAAACTGGTTCACCCGAAAGACAAAACGCCAAGACACAAACTTAACAATGTGGTGTATGCTGTACAGTGCAGCGAGGAATGCTCAGACCTCTACATTGGAGAGACCAAACAGCCACTTCACAAGCGCATGGCACAACACAGAAGAGCCACCTCCACAGGACAAGACTCAGCAGTCCATCTGCATCTTAAGGATAAAGGACACTCTTTCGAGGATGCCAATGTTCACATTTTGGACAGAGAGGACAGATGGTTTGAAAGAGGAGTGAAAGAAGCCATCTATGTCCACTGTGAGCGACCATCTTTGAACAGAGGCGGGGGTTTACGACACCAACTCTCTGCCATCTATAATCCAGTTTTGAGATCCCTTCCCAGACGCCTTAACGCCCACTCACATCCTGGGCCATCTGACCTCAGGAATTCGCATGATAAGGTGGGGCCAGGTTTCACAATGAACACACCCGAAACTCTGGCTGATTTGGACCCACGCCCAGTTTCACACCTTGGCTCAGGCGATTAGAGGATCATCAGGGGGTCCTTTTGTCCCTCTGTGGGGGGTTACTCCCACTAGGTTTATATCTGGGACTCTCCACCATTTGACCTTAGAACTGAAGAAGCTTCTCGGATGAGAGGTGAAACGTCTTCAAGCAACTTAAAGAAGTCCAGACGCTTTCTTTGCAAGCTCCTTTGACAACACATATTATAGAAATACACACTTGATATATACTAGGTATATATTTCTGGATTTTTGAATGTTGTGTGTCCCTAGAGATTACATCAAATCTAAGTGATTGCTGTGCGCTGCACCAGCTGCAATGTGATTTTGAGACATTTGACCCTTATAATTCCCTTCAGTTTAAAGAACATTAACAACAGGTTTGTTTTGTACCTCTTACGTACCGAAAAACGTAATCATGTGCATCGATCTCTGCACCCACTTTTGAGCCGTTCAAAATTCCTGCAGTACCCACCACAGCACAGTGAATACAGCCATCGGCACCTGGTTTTGGGAGGAGCAGTGGCTCTTTTGGCTTTGGAATCAGCTTCACTGAAGCCATCACTTCTGCAAACGAAAAGAAAGACATGAGTACAGACATACATTTAACATCATGCATAATTCATAGCACTCTCTTCTGTAATAAGTATAATGGTTTTATATTATTCGCATATGTATTCCCCCATTCTTCGACACAATAACTCAGGGTAAAAATAATGAAAAATCTAATATTTGCATTGCCTTGTAATCTAATATATATATCGCATTACCCAGTATATATATACTTTTGGCCATCTTTTTTTAAACATGTTCAATATGAGATTTTCATGTTAACTTGTCATCCACTATTACACCCAGAAAATGGAATTCTGTAACTCTTTCGATCAATACTCCATCTATAGATGATACTACCTCTTCCTCCTTTACATGATTTCCAAACATCATAAACTTTGTCTTTGCCAAATTCAACGATAACTTATTTACATCAAACCATTTTTTTAGTTTTTACTTTTCAATAACCATAATTTTAGCCAATTCTTTCAACTTTTCTCTAGAACAATAAAAAATTGTGTCATCTGCAAATGTCGTTTATATATAAAAAAGTTTTGTTCCCAAAACAGAACCTTGAAGGACCCCACATTCTATTTTCATTCTTTCAGATGAGTTACCTAAATACTGCACAAATTGAAAAGTATTATCTAAGGAACTTAACCAGTTCAATATAATTCCTCTCACAGCATAAGTACTTAACCTGGAAATCAAGATGGAGTGTTGCAGAAAATAGGTTTAAATGTTAAACAAATTTCTTCCAGTCAGAGAATGTTGCATATAATTAAATTTTTGCTTGATGCATAAAGTTAAAAGATTAAAACTAATAAAACAAGTTTTAAAAAGAGACTTTTCCATTTGATTACATTTTATATGATGGATTATGCAGAAAAAGTAGAATCGGGCTGAAAGATCTATCGCTTTATCACCTATTCAGGTTGTAAATCGTGCTTTTAAAAAGTAACTAAGTAACTAATTACTTTTGAAAATAAGTAATCAGTAAAGTAATGGGATTACTTTTTGGGGGAGTGTAATCTGTAATTAGTTACTGATTACTTTTTTCAAGTAACTTGACCAACACTGGCTTGGAGTGTATCTTAATTTAGTGTTGTATGAATAATTTCATGTGTCTTAATACAAGTTCAAACTTCACTTTCTTTAACTCATCATTTAATTAATCCTTGGTGAGCTTTGACCTGATTCACCAGGAACTTTTTACTACAGAAAACTGTAGATGACACAAAAAACACTGCTTAAAGGTGCCATAATATATATTTTTTAACACCAACAGTGTCTGTCTTTATTATAATATCAGGAGTCAGAAACTGGAAGGAGAAATTAAATAACAAAAAATCTATTACTTAGTTGCTGATCAAGCTCACATATATACTGATATTTAATCTGGCATCAGTTTCACAAACACCTACCATCATATTTGCACTGCATAAACCCAAAAGGATTGTTAAAATGTGAAAGGCGATTCCACTCGCTCATGTTAATGTTGTCCTTGTGCAGAAACAAACGTATGTTGGGAAGAAAAGCCTTCTTGAAGTTCTCATCCTTAGAGTTTCGCAGTGATTGGGCACATGTCTGATAATAACAGAAATATTAAATCATGAAATTAGTTAAAATGATTCTGTGAAAGCTTTATACCCCGAGGAAACAACAAACACAACAGTTACAGAAATTTGATGAATAATTAAGAATTATGTATTTTAATTAAAGGAGTGAAACCATTAAGTGAAAGCAGACTGACTGCATGGCTGAGCACAAGCGTTGCCTGCCCACAGCCATCAAATTAATTACTACATTTGTCCTGTTTCTGTCATATTGTGTCTTAGCATGCTTACTGTTGGTCTAGGTGGGGCATCCTGGTTATAGACATCATCAAAATCCCACTGAGGAGCCTTTGTGAAATTTCCTCTGTAGAGGAGAGGCATTGGAGTCTCAGCCACAGCTGTTTTTTCTTTCTGTCCCCAGAGGTTAATATTAAACGAAAAGTTTTCCCATCCGAGTTCATGTTTTCCTGAGAAAATTGTCCAACTGCAACAACAGCAACAGGACAAAAGGGAGCAAAAACGTTCAGAATTAGCAAATTAATACATAGATATACATAGATAGATATGAAAAAAAAATTACCTTTTTGATAAAGATTCCTGGGATAGAATGAAAACCACAAAACTAACTGTCATTACAAGGAGCAATAAAAATATCCTGGAGATTTGGGATGCCATCGCTGTCAAGTGAAGGCTTTCTGTTCAATTAAACACACATGTATGCACTTCCTTCTAAAACTGACACGCTCTCACTGATGGGAATGGGCTACACCACAGCTTGCAGACAGATAAGCAAACAAATGTATTCAGACACACAAAGCCACACACACAGATATTAGCAACAATGTGTTTTATTAGACAACCAACTTCAGAAACAAACATAACTCAGAGTTTATATCACTTATATCTGCAATATATTTTAAAAGTAAAATAAACAGCATTCCTTTAATTTCTTTTAGGATTCATTCATATATTAACCTGCTCAGTGTGAGAATTGATCCAGTCTAGTTTGGTTTTCCCTTCGTGTGGATGACAGGTGGTCAGAACAACAAAATCCAAGCAGTAAAACACAATAAATCAGAAAATTGGGAGAGCACTGTCCAGCCACGTTGAATACTGCAAAAAAGTTCATTTGGTGTACTGGAGAAGTTTTTTAGTAGTTTTTAAGAATAAACGGTTGTAGTGAGCTAGTGAGCATCTATGACACGACAGGGCTCTCAGATGGAGTAGAGTCGGAGCTGCTCCTCTATGTCTCCCTCTGACACCTCCCCAAAAGTCTCCTTGTTCTCTTTCAGTAGCTGAAAGATTGCAGTCAGTTGCTCATGCTGCACCCTGGGAAGAAAAGAACAAAAGAAATACTGAGAGGTGAAAAATGCAAACAATCCTGGACATGTTGGATTACTTTCAAAGACTTTATTTACACTATTTAGTTCAATAATATACTCAAATAACAAAAACACACAACACTCAAAACAGGAATGGTTTTACAGGTGGAGGCCACTGACGATTGACTCTATGAGAGCTGGACAGGGCCGTAGAAAGTTATTAACCCATCAGTAGGACCTGTATCTGCTCCGTTGTGGATGCAGGAACAGTATAAGCATTCCCAGAACCCAAAAAATCGGCAAGCCACTGGTGTGACTGTCTTTGACCAAACAATCAGAAACATGCTTCATGAGGGTGGCCTGAGCAATGTGGAGCCCAACTGGCATTTGCCACAGAATACTCGAATTGGCAGGTCCACCGCCCTTTGCTTTTCACAAATGAAAGGAGGTTCACACTGTGGGTCTGGAGAAGCTTAAGAAAACAACATGTTGCCTGTAACATCATTCACCATGTGTGACTTGAGGATGGGTCAGTTATGGTCTGGGAAGGCATATCCATGCAGGGAGGCATGGACCTTTGTAGACTAGATAACGTTACCCTGACTACCGTTAGGTATTGGGATGAAGTTCTTGGACACATTGTAGGATCCTACACATATACAGTAGATGTGGGGTTCCAGCTGGTCCACAACAATGCTAGGCCTCATGTTGCAATAGTATTCAAAATTCAATAAGTTTATTGCCATGTGTACCGCAAAACACAAATGGTTATGCAGAGCAATAAAACTCATACATTCATACATTGCAGGTTCCCTTCACACAACTAAAAGAAAGTCATAAATAAGTAATACGGGGCTTTGTAGCACTTGTAACTTATGTAGCTTATGGGTGGGTGTAATCAGAATTTAAAGTACAAGTAGTTGGAACACAATCACAGTGATAATATATACAGAGTATGCAATATTAAGGTGTATATGTAAAGATATGTACAAAAACTCCAAATCTACAGGTTAATATAAATGTAAAAAAATGGCAAATTTACATTTATGGATAATTAAAGTTTGACAGTAGCCTGATGGCCTGTGGATAGAAACTGTTGTTTATTCTGGTTGTCCTTGTTTTCACAGTCCTGTAGCGTCTGCCAGATGGCAGGAGTGTTAACACTGTGTGCTGTGGGTGGGTGCGGTCCTTGACATGTGTGCCCTTTTCCTGAAATGAGTGTTGTAAATGTCCTGTAGTGGTGGGTGTGGTACTCCACAGATGAGTTGTGCTGCTTTAATAACACACTGGAGAGCCTTTCTGTCCTGAGTGGTGCTGTTCCCATACCACACTATGATGGAGTTTGTCAGGATACTCTCCACTGTGCACCTGTAAAAGTTGCTGAGAAGTTTGGAGTTTAATTCAAACTTTCTCAGCTTCCTTAGGAAGAAGAGTTGTTGTTGAGCCTTCTTGGTGATCTGCCGTGTGTTATGGGTCCAGGTGATATCCTCACTGATGAGGGTGCAGAGGAATTTGAAGGTCTTCACCCTCTCCACCCGAGTCTTGTTGATGTGTAGTGCAGCGTGCTGGTCTCTCCTCAGCCTTGGGTCAAAAATAATCTCCTAAGTCTTCTCAGCATTTAAGGAGAGATTATTTTCCAGGCACCAGGACGCCAGCTAGGCCACCTCTTCCCTGTAAGTAGTCTCCTCTTCACCAGTGATCAGCCTGACGATGGTTGTGTCATCAGCAAACTTAATGGAGGAGGTCTTGCTCTTGGAGTGGACGTAGTCATAGGTGAAGAGGGTGTACAGGAGTGGACTAACTGAGGTCTGCCTTTGAGGAAGTCCAGGACCCAGCAACAGAGGGGGGGTAGTGTTAGGCCAAGAGTAGACAGCTTCCCCACCAGTCTGTTTGGGATGACGGTGTTGAATGCTGAACTGTAGTCTATAAACTGCATTCGAACACAGGTATCCTTATTTTCGAGGTGTGACAGGGCTGTGTGGATGGCAACATTAACAGCAGGGGTCCCCAACTCCAGGCCTCGAGGGCCGGTGTCCTGCAGGTTTTAGATCTCACCCTGGGTCTCTTGCCTCTGGAGAACGGCAAGACATGTTGAGGAGGTAATTTAGCAATTTGAATCAGCTGTGTTGGATCACGGACACATCTAAAAACTGCAGCACACCGGCCCTTGAGGCCTGGAATTGAGGACCCCTGATTAACAGATTACAATTGAAGTGAGTGTGATGGGGCAATAGTCATTCAAACAGGTTATGGTTTTTTTTCTTGGGGAGGGGCACTATGGTGGTGGACTTGAAGCATGTGGGCAAATTGATAATGTCTGTAAACACCACAGCTCTGAAGAGCAGACCCTCAAAGCACAGCCGGGGACATTGTCAGAGCTGGCTGCTTTTCAGGGGTTAGTCCTCCTCAGAACCTTGTATAAAACTCAGTCGATGTCAGTGAGTGAAGAGCTCTGTGCTGCCTCCACTGGTAGAATCCCTCTGTGATAGTTGATGTTGAGGGTGTCGAAGCGAGCGTAGAACTCAGAGCGCGTTGCAAACAGATCTGCCACAAGGGGCGCCATGTAGTATGGAAGGAATTCATGGAAATGAAGTAATTAGCCCCTTTTCCATTACTACCTACTCGGTTCAACTAGCCATGATTTTCAGGAATTTTCATTACATCACAGCACATGGCACTAGGTAATAATAATAATAATAATAATAATAATGGATTGGATTTATATAGCGCTTTTCAAGGCACCCAACGCGCTTTACAATGCCACTATTCATTCACTCTCGCATTCACACACTGGTAGAGGCAAGCTACGGTTGTAGCCACAGCTGCCCTGGGGCAGACTGACAGAAGCGAGGCTGCCATATCGCGCCATCGGCCCCTCTGGCCAACACCAGTACTAAAACAGTACCTGCTCAGCAGGGGTTGCAAGCGATCTGATCAAGTAGTAAAATGTGAAGTCATCAGACTGCATGCCGCTGATTGACTGGTCAGTGGTGTCACTTGATGAGTCATGAGAGCGAAAATCAGAATTGGCATTTTTGAAAACCGGGAATGAGGCACCATATTTTTCGGACTATAAGGCGCACTTAAAATCCTTTTTATTTTCTCAAAAATTGACAGTACGCCTTATAATCCAGTGCAGCAGATATATCATTGCCTCAACGTCCACCTTTGTTATAGCGACCACCATGCACATTATGTGGTACTCAATTGTAATGGAAAACCAACTGATCCGAGTCGAGGCAAGTTGTGGTGAGCTGATCTGAAAACATGTTTTAAAAAGTGCTTTTTCTTTCTTTTCTTCTTTTCAGGTGTTGCATTTCTTTGAGTGTGAGTAGTGAGCAAGTGTTTGCAGACAAGTCGGCATCTTTCATGCAAACTATGAGTGCCCAAAGCAATCTGCTTGCTGAACCATAAACATTTTCTATGACCAATTTCATAAACCAAGAGCAAGCAACCTCTAGTCACCACTTCAGAATCAGTCAGGGCACTTTTCCTATAGTGACCATTTGTTACCAGACGGTTGTTGATCGGTCTGTGGGACTGGGTCCTTAAATATTTACCAGATGGAAGGACTAAAAAGTCATTAAAGCCAAATTATCAATAGTTTGCAGGGTTGTTTAATCTTATTTATGATTCTGCAGAAAGTTTGTAGCAATTCTAATATAGTGAAGAGCGCAAAAGCTTTGTAGGGTGTTCTCAACTGCAGTTTTTAAGTCAGTTTAATTTTTTGATTAGTTTTAGCAATCTGACTAGAGTGAAGAATAAAACAACTGTAACAAGAGCCTCTGGAAATAGGGGTCTCTGTTCAGCTCCAAACAATCTCCAGAGCAGTTTGTTTATGGTGAGAACATGATCTGACCTCAATCCAATCCAGCTACCATATAATTTGCAAATCTGAGATTTTTACCTTCCCCCAGTCATCCCATATGCTTTGCATTCTGGGATGCAGCAGTGGTACCATGTGCAGAATACACAAACAGTCAGTGCAGGCTAGCAATAGTTGTCAAATGAATGTAAATTCTCAGTTTTCACTAGGCCAGAACATGGCACCTTCTTCCTGTTTCCTTTTGTTGTTGCTCCCAACCTAGACATATGTAGGCAGACTGAACATCCTCCCATGGTTTGCAGTCATGAATTTTGGCTCTGCAGAAATTTGCTTAGAGATAAAAGAAACCACAACAAAAACCTACAAGGCTACAAACTCATCAACTGACTTGGACCAGCATATGTGAGCTATAGGCATCAACATTTTTACTGCAAATGTTATACTACTACTGCAACTAAGAGAAAGGAGGGAACAGCAGAAATAATTGTGAACTTCTAACAGGTAAAAGTTATAAACACAAAGACATTGAATGTCATATCTTGTAGAAAATTGTTTCAATAAAAACGACATTACCAGCATCAATGTGACTTTGTATCAGTTCAGACTGTCTAATATTTAATCACTTATAATTGATTCCTGAATATTTTATGAGATGACTGGGGTTGCTTGTCTCCACAGGTCCTTGTGTTACATTACACTGACTCCACCGTGTGGCAGAGGAGAGGAAATTCCTGGAAGGATCAAACACTGGAGATACAATCAACACCTGTTGTGACACCTGAGGATCACACGTCTAATGTGGAATAAAGGGGCAGCAGGAGGAGTGAGTGTGATCGGGTAAGCAACGCTCCACAGTTACATCAGTCGCTTAATGGCCAATGAAGCTTAAAGTCAGAAAACACTGCTGAGGTCAAGTTTGAAGTAGTTTTCATGCAATGGCCAGAAAGTGACTCTTCTGGGACAAGCAGGTGACAATGAGTCATACTTTACCCAGTTTGCTCCTTTTTCAGGATTACAGACAGTTAAAGTTTGTGGTGAAGTATATCCTGCAATGATAAGAGCAGGGCATGCAGAAAAAAACTATTATTTTTCACCCAGCAGTGCTAAAAAAACAAAAACAAAAAAAAACTTTAAATGTTTTTTGTTTTTTTTTTTTAAGTTGAGTGCCATTCATCCATCAGCTAATGCCTGGCAAAGACTCAATCTCGCCTTACTCAGTCTAGCCTAAAGCTGTGCAGTGATACAGGAGCTAAAGATGGAAGGCTCAGAGTGTCAGTCTAAAGAAACACAACCACACGTGAGGCAGCGTAGATAAGGTTAGAGGGAGGAGGGTGCTGAAAAAGCAAAATAGATGAAAAACACACATTTAGTTAAGATTGTTTTTAGAGTTACAAATGTTAAACTAAGGAGTGATGACATCCAGTTCTGAGATTTTAATTTGCAATGTTATAAATAGATGTTTTTTATAAGTTTATTTGCCATAAGAAAACATTTTATGATGCTTTAAGAATAAAGTGCAAGCCACTAAACGTGAACCTTTAAACGCTCTAACAGCCTGATTTCTGTTTAAAAGACATAGATTCCACATACAGGCAAAACACAAAAAATGGATGTGGCTTTGGATTGTGTTTCCGAACAACACCTTCAAGCATGCTGGGGTGCTCAGCTTCAAACCAGTGCTAGCTATGCCATGTTAAAGACTGCAGTTAAATCAATCAAAAGTTCTGCACGGAACCTTTAATAAAAAAGATTTCTGGTCACCAGGTTGTGTACAGGTAAGTATCATGATGGACAGTTTTGGAGAATAATAATTGCTTGTTGCTGATTAATAAATTGCCTTTTTCTATAGGCTGAGCCTTGAAACTGGTTTTCATATTTGTAGTTTTCACTGACCTCTGCTCCTCCTCCAGCTCCTCTTTGGTCATCATCTTTTCCAAGTGGTGGGATCGTGCCTTTCCTGGGACGTACTTCAAGGAATTATTTGCATTTGATTCCACCTTTTCTGCTGAAACAGATCAAATTTTGATTAAAAACAAACAAACAAACAAACAAACAAACAAACAAAGGCAAAAACAAAAACAAAAAAGGAAATCTAAAATATTTTGCTCTTTCCAAGTGAGTAAAAGTGCATACCATTCATCCCAGCTCTCTCTGATGCTCCTTCAGTTTGGGGGTAAGAAAAAGCACACTTTAGGAGCTCTGTATCAGAAAGCCCAATGAGCGACCTTCGGCCTGTCCCTGATGAAGCATTGGATGATGACTCTGCCTCTAAGATTGTATTCCTAGATCCAGGCCTGGACCAATCAGCCAGGGTTTCCAGTTCTTCAGATTGAGGGTGGGAGTGTGCTTCCTCCTGTTAGATAATTAAGGGATAAATGAGGAGAATCATACCATACTTTTCAATGTTTTCCTCACAGACAGTGATGTCACTGATGAATTTACACACTCAGTAAGCATATCCTGGATTTCCCACACAGACCCAAAATGAGGGGCCTAGTGGTAGTTGTTTTTTTTTATTAAGTTAAAAAACAACTACCACTAGGTACAGTTTATACTTCTCATTTTCTTGACTGATCAAATCATCTCTTATTTTTGAATTATTGCCAAAAACTATCAGAAATGATACACCTACTATGATAAGAGAAACCTTTATTATTCACATTTGAGATTCAACTTTGGCTCCAAGTAAGCATTTTATCAAAATTTATACTGAATACTGTCCAATCAGCTGACATACGCAGCTGTCTACAAAGAAGGTGAAACATCTTTGTGAGGAAAAGCTACAACCTTAAAATTCTGATTTCACGTTAATGCATCAGTACTGATATTGTATTCACATGTAACGTTGTAAACACTAATACATCAGAATTAGTGCATTTTTTACACAACCTTTAAGTTTACGGTCATTTTAAATCGAGAATCATAGAAATAAGGATCTAAATGTTTTTCTGAGCTTCTATACTTGGGTTTGAGTCTCTCAGTGGGAGGGATAGTTGTGAAACAGATTGTGGGAGATCTACGCAGACCTCTGTGTTTACACTAAATGACAGGCGGATTACAGACAGGCTACTTACAGAAAGCACAGATTTCACTACATCCCAGTGATCGTGTGAGCTCCCGCTGATTTCGCACCAGTCGTCCGCCTCCTTCTTCTTTTTCTTATCGGGTAGATGGCCATTCTGTTTCGGCCCGGATTGATCTAATCCTCCGGTCACACCATCTCTGTGTCCGAAATAACTCCGCGCATTTGCAAAGTCTGCTGCAGGCGAAGAGCCGTTAAAAAGCGACGTTGCGACCACAATGGCGAGAAGCGTAGAAATAATAGCAAATAATACAAAGGTTATATCCATTGTAGGCGTGCCTTGCCCCCGTGTTGTGACTCTTAAATGCTGCTGTTCCGCTTTCCGTTCACTTTAACCCACCGTATGCGCTCAATCGGCCATCCCGCTGCTTGCAGTAATCCCCACCAAACATCAACGTTAACGAGCAGCGTTTACGAGATGGTATGGTACAATCTCCTCTCCGAGCTGGACGTCACATCCTCTGGTTCCGCCCCTCACTCCATGTGAGCCGAATATCCCTGCTGTTATATCCCCAGGCTGTCGTGCTTGTCAGGTGGGCATGCACGGCCCTCTGCAACGTGCTGTGTCTCGGCTCGCCGCCCGTCTGTGCCGTTAATCGCATCAGCGGCGGTCCTAGCGCACAAAGCGAGAAACTAAAATGGTTTGTGACAGAGCCCGTGTGCCTAAGGTGCAGGCTGATGAAGTCAAGCCGGGTTTACCGACAGTTTATACATAAGGTGTTCTTACCTTAGTGTGCACCTTCCAAGTAGTCTGCATCACGGATTAAAGTGGAAGGTGAACCAAGAGCGAACTACATGAGATGAGATGGATGGATAGACTGTAGAGGTGGCCACAGTACGGATATTCTGTACTTAAGTAGAAGTACAAGTACTAGTGTTAAAAAAAAATACTCCGGTAAAACTACTGAATCAGCTTCTTTTCTCAAGTAAAAGTAAAAAAAAAATTTGTACCAGTTATTTTGACGCAAAGCTAACTGAACTGTCCTAAATTCATGTAATAACACAATAAATAGGAGTACAAACTTTATTTTAGTCTAAATTTTAATACTAATAAATGTTCTCAATTTATTAGGGTCAGCGAGGGAAAGCAAATGTGTTTGGGACAACGAAGCATTCAGACCATGATTCTACATGCTAAAGCTACTGGACAGGAGTTTTTTTTAAAGGGCAAAAAACCCCAAACAAAAACAAATTACACATAACCAACACTTTTTATGTCAATAACCCTGTGTTATCAGAACAAAGTAGTCTTTTCTTTGTTAATGTTTCGTGAAGTGTGTTTGAATCTGCACTATAGACCCCAAAAAGGGTCTAAACCCACCAATAAAATGAGATCATAAACTCATTAAGAGAGTGTTTCTAAGGTTATAGACAAAGCGAGCCAAATACATTCTGTATAAATAATTCTATACAACCCTTTGATACTGGTCAAGATGCCCCCCCTACTGGCCATTAGTAGGAATGCAAATTTAAGCCATTACAGCACTTTTACTTTTCCGACCTTGAAGGAAAACCCATCCATCATCAATCCCTCCGACAACAAACAACTACAGTGTGCACCTGCAACTTTTAAGTTTGAATTTTTTAATAAATAAATGAATAATATACAGACTAAAGATCAACTTACAAACATAGATGTTGCTAATGTAAATGATGGTAAATAGTTTTACAACTACCCTGAGCACCAGTGTAGTCTCCTGTTTGATAAACTTTTCTGCTAGAAATGACAAATTGTCCACCAAAACTGTAGTTGCAAAATAAAATGTTGACATTAACTTTAGCAGAGTTCACCCACTTTAACTTTTCCATGCCCATCTTGGCTTACATGAAGCATTATAATTGTTATGGTTTTACAATTATAAGCACCCCATCAACAACTGCTGGGATTAATTATGGAGCCTATGTTTTACACCCAAATCCATTTCAGAGTGCATAATTAAACATTAAATATCTGTTTATATTAATTTTATTTTCTGTTTTGATATAAATTCAAAATTATGTACATCAAAGGAAGTTTAAATCATTTATTTGCTACAAGACCACCAACTCCTGCTCCTCTTGGGAGTGTTTATATTGGCTCAGTTATTTATCAGCTGCTTATAGGCAAGTCCACAGATCAAGTTTTTGGGCCCAATAGTTTATCTGTAACATGGAGCCAGCTTTGAAGGTTATCAACTGCTGTATTTATCCTCTGAGGTAGTGTCAGTATGCCGCCCCAGCCTTCCCATTTGTGTGAACAATTCATTTTAGCATATTTCCACAGGCTTAGCAATGCTTTCAAGACAAAGTGTCGCATTTCTATTGTAGATAGATATTAGCTAACAATTAAAACATACTACACAGTGATGATGGTCATACACACACACAAAAAACAAAAACAAAACACCCATCAGATTGTTATCAAGTATCTTAAATCAAAACCGTCTGTTGATATAAACACTTTGAGTTGTCAGATATCGATGGATCAGTGTCTTTGACTTGTGACAGATTATATGATGGATACAACACCTCCACCTAGCTGAGGCTGGGGGTGTCGCACGTCCTGAGGAACTTTTGCATGCGAGGCAGACGTGTTAACCACTGAAAATCTTTACTGATAATGACTGCTGTTCCCAATAAATGGCACAGTCAGTGGAAGCACAAAAAAAAAAAAAACCAGAAAGAAAAAAGTCGAACACTGTAGCTTTTAACTGGAGTTCTATATTGCTCAGCAGCAATATAGACTCTAAACAAGCACAAAGTGTGAGAAATGAATTTATTTTAAACAAAAATGTTTATTAGCATTCACCGTAAGCACTTACAAGACATTTGAGAGGTTCACAGAGGAATGCAATACACATCATGAAGCAGGCAGAACTGCCCTTGAAACCCTTCAACTAAGAGTCCCACTGGAACCACTTTCAAAGACCAAGACCAGTTATCAACAGTTGATAAACCATAGAGAGGAGCAAGGGGGGGGGGGGGGAAGGAGGAGGGAGAATAAAAAGAAAAGAAAGAAGAGGATCTGTACAGCACATGGAGGGAAGGTGAAGTCACAAGACAGGAGAGGATGGATGATCTGCCACACCTGTGAGCTTACAAACCGGCAAACAGCAGCGGAGGGTCGAGCCCCGGAACACACCGGGCACTCAGCACCGCAACACGCCACACCATGTCACCACCGCACTGCACCGCATCTTAACAGCTAACCAGCATTATTCAACTGCTACACAACTGCGCCTAGTGCACAAAAGATACACAAGAAAGAGGGTTAGAGTCATAGGAAAGCAACTTTAACCAGACAGAAAAAAAAATTGACAGAAAAGAAAAATGCATGCTGCTGGATTAGCAAGTCACAAATTAAGTGGGTTGCTTGTCACTGAACAACAAGCCATTTTCCAAGTAAGAGTGGTAAAACATAGCTGTAAATACACTGAATAACACCCCCCCTCTTTTTTTTTTTTTTTTAAGCAACTTCAAACTTTCCATAGCTAACTGGGAAGGGTGTGTAAACAAGGGTTTTCACTGGAGGAAAATCTTTAGTTCAGAGTAATTAAGTGTAAAAATCAAAGTGAAAAAAGAAAATTTAAATGAAGGAAGAAAAAAAAAAACCCTCACAAATACCTTTGAATAAGCTCAGCTTTACAAACAATGATAAATCATGCCAAATTTACAGAATTTGTTTAGGTAGATCAAGTCAAATTAGACATTTAAAACATGTTAGACCAAGTTCCAATAACCTTTGAGTCTGCATTCAGTGGCAATATTTGAGTCCACTTCAATCTGAGACTCTTCCTGATGTCCTCAGCATAGCATCAATCATTTGAGATCTGGAAGGAAAGACAGAACAGAGTTAGCAAGAGCCAAACCCAGAAGTTACATCAACTCCTGCAGCTGACCTGGATTATAACATGTAATTCTGTACTGATCTTTCTCCTGACACATCAAACTGGCTCTATGGACATTAATTTCTCTTAATAAGCCTAACATTTCTATTTATTGTCACAATAGTTAAAAAACAAAAACACGCTTCCTCTCCCCAAAACTAGCTCTAACAAGTCTCTTACACTCGGGCATATTTGAAAAACAAACCTCGGGGTCCGTTCCCTTTGTGAGAGGCGGAGGACACCACAGTGCATCTGCCTGTGGTCCCTGTGAACGTACCTCACCACACCACCTCATACACCAACTGACAGCCCGAACCACCGCCATGACGACCTGCTCCATAGCAACCACCGTTGCCTTGTTGACCTGCTCCTTAGTACCTGCCATCGCTCTCAGCAACAGGCAGGTCACATGGGCGGGTCACACACTAACTGCTCTCACACTGCAACACCCCCATCTCCTCCTCCCTTTGCAAACAGGACTCCGCAGCTTGGAGGAAAGAATTCCACATTTAGGTGAACGTTTTGAGTGAAGCACCCCCCCACACGTCCCAACCACCCACTCCCTCCCATACATACTCAACAAATATCCCAATCTCCCATTGCCTGTGCATGCTTTAGATTGGCTGGACATGCAAGCAAAGTAAAGCACACACAGAACTAGGACTGTTGGCTACAACAGTCCAACTCTTATTTAAATAACACAAATATCAGGGATTCTGCAGACCTTTGTATGTAAATGGCCATAATGTCAAAGACTGCAGAACACAAACCCAACTGGTGCTGATTACCACCCTAGTTAGTATAATTGAAACTAATAATATAAGCCACCCTTTCCCCTTTATACCGTCATGTTGCATCTGCATTTGGGTTAAGACTCTGCTCCGGTGTCCTCTGGGGATTTAGGTCTACTCTTGGATTTGGACCTGGACCTGGACTTCGACTTTGACCTGGACCCTCTGTTGGAAGCTGGGGTTCGACTCCTTGACTTGGACCTGGAGCGGGACCGAGATCTGGAGGGCGACTTTGACTTGCTTCGCCGAGGGGTTCTGGATTTGGACTTAGACTTGGACCTTGACCTGGAGTAGGAACGGGACCTGGAGCGGCTGTAGTGGTGGCGGCTCCTAGATCTAGAGCGGCTTCTGCTCCTGGACCGGCTGTGGCTACGTCTTCGACGGCGAGGACTGGCTGAACGGCTACAGACAAAGAGAGAGAGAAACAATATAACAACTTAGCCAGTAAAGGTCCTACAGCTTTTTTTAAATAGGAAAAAGTGAAAGTAATTTTTTTCTGTTTTCATTCACGACTAAACAATATATTTAAGTTACCAACAACTATTTATACCAAATAATGCATTTGTAAACTACCTTGCGCTCTAGCCACCTTGTCAGTGAGGATTACCAGGCAATCTTTGGCTGGTAAACATAAATAGTGGAAGAATGCTAACTACTTTCGTTTAGGTCACCATGTGCTTTGCAAACAGCTTAGTGTAAACAGTCCCTTGCGCTAAACTAACGACCTAAATTACCTTCTGCTTCTGCGTCCGTATCCGTATCTCCGTGGCGGAGGGCCTCTCCGGCTGTACATGGAGTCTGGCGGCCTTCCGTATCGAGCCATCTGAACCCGAAGCTCCCGCCCGTCGAGCAGCGCGCCGTCCATGGCGTCCATTGCGTCTTCGGCGTCGCGCTTGTCGAGGAACCGCACGAAAGCGAAGCCTCGGCTCTCCTTGGTGTACCTGTCCCGCGGGATATACACATCTCCCACACGGCCGTATTTCTCAAAAACTCGGCGCAGAGTCTCCGGCGAAGTTCGGTAAGTCAGGTTGTCCACCTTTAAGGAGGTCATCCCCTCAACGTCTGGCGGCGGCCTTCCGTAGCTCATTTTCTTCTCCAGACAACTAAGCAGGCCAATTAGGACAAAAACCTTTAGACCCTAGCGTGCTATTAATCCGCTACAATGCTAGTTAAAGCTGTAGCTGATGAACTGAATTTGAAATCTCGCTGTTTTTCTGATAGTATCGCTCTGCTCGTTTCTTTCACCGCGCTGTTTTTCACGTGAAATGGCGGCAAGGACCCTTCCTTTTCCCCTTTCTTTGCGCCCGTGTTGGCTTCCTCTGATTGGCTGTCCCAAGAGTCACTTTAACGCTACACTGCCCCCTGTGGACAGGAGGTTACTTGTAACGGCGACTGCAGACCGTTATTTCTGCCTTTGTTCCATGAGTTGGGTTAAAACGCCCCTGTTCGCCGTTTGTGAAAAGTTAACGACCTTTTTTCCTTTTAGCATGTAGACTCCACAAACTTGCTATTACCACCGGATCCATGTCAGCTTGATTTACGTGAGCTCTCTGAGCTTTTTTGTCGTACATTATTCAGCTTTCACTCGTTTTCCCGCACAAGTCTTGCAAGTAACACTGTTTTCGGCTCGGCGTGTATCCCACAGCGCCGTCCTCTCTCTGCACTGCAGTCAGCGCTGCTTGCACATTTGGCGTAGGAAGGTCACGTTATAAAGCGGCTCGTCACTAGCGCCTGCTGGAGAGGAGAGAGGGGGACTGCGCAAAAAACCACGGTCTGGATTTGTGCCTGGCTGACGTCATGGGGAGCCACAGAGCTCTCTGACAGGATCCAGCACCGACTAGCACCCGGTAGGGGGGAATACACGATCAACATCCAGTAGGGCCGGGAGACGAGCACATCGCCGTTTTCTTCCACAAACGAGCCCGTAAAGTGAAGCCAGGAGCGGGGATCGCGCTTCGGTAACGACTGCGGCGTACCACGAAAGCGCTTCCCCGCAGTTAAAGGGACTACCACAGCTGTTTTCTGCCTCAAAACACAAGCTTGCACTGTTGGCCAGGGAGGGATAAGCAGCAAGAGAACAACTACTAATCCCCGGAACGGTCACATTCACGGCGGGGCTCGGACCCGACAGTAATGGACAGGGGAGCACGAACTGGATTAAATGATAGGGAGTAAAGAGACGCAGCGTACAAAGCGGACCTGAAGTGTTATGCCCGTTAAGCCGTGCGGTCTTTATTTGACTGGAAATGGGAGCTCTAACAAGCAGACAAAACATAGGCGTGGAAGAAGTGGACATCCCGTCCAATTCGGTGTACCGCTATCCACCGAAATCTGGTAAGTCACCAAACAACAGGTCGGACTGGGTTGGGTGAGTGTTATCTAAAACTCGCTGCAGATGATTTATTCTGGAGGGAAAACATCACCTTCGTATCCCGTGAGTTTACAGGCCTGCAGGGGCATTTCAGCCTTTAACCCGGAGCGGCTACCTGTGGAGACCGGTGTTTTTCACGAGCCACCTTTCCACCCACTTAAAAGTGCGCTTTCCATTTACTCCATATTTATGTGCTAGATGATTTATTCTAATTTATTCTTCATCTTGCAGCATTGTAGTGACATCCATAGAAGGACAGCAACACGCAGCAGCACCCCTATGTTTCTATAACTAACTGTCCTTTGCACGTATTTATGAAAATTCAACTTCAAATTTTTCATGAATAGGAGAAACTGGCAGGCAGAACTGGGTTTGGCTTTTCCTTTGGTGCATCTGGTTGGCATTAGGACTAAATCAGGCTGTGGAAAGGACTAAATCCTGATGGATGGCATTTAAAAGACTAGTCAGATATATTCATTTTGAGAAATAAAACTCACAAATTAGAATATATTTTAAAGTTTAAAGCTTGAATTTTAGCTGCGATGATCTATGCATTTTTAAAACTGTTAATTTACTAACTATAAATCTCAGTTTATTTGTGAATGTCCACCCAGTACTGCCTGTCAATTATGTTTGCATTATTTTATGTTCTTGTGATTTCAACTGTAAAATACAAGTTCAAAATGTCTAAAATCTAAATATGGCTAGTTTACAGTTTTCAATCAAATGAATGACTCATACAAAAAATAATTTGTAATCCTAATAAAAGCTGAAGCTGGAAACTTTTACTAAAAGAATAATCAAAATAGTTGCAACATAATTATCAATCAATAATAATTTAATTCCTTCAGCTCTGTGGAGTCTTTTAGTTTTGATCATTTATTTCCTTTTTTTCCCAAGATATTTTTTTCCTGACTAAATATAAATTTAGTCAGACTAAATATAAATGCCATATTATGGGATATATCTGGAAGACCTTTTCTTTACATTTAAAAAAATAAATGAATAAACATTAGTCCGCACAGGTCACTTACGCTCATTCGACCCAGCTAATAAAGTGGCCCTTTCCTTCAGACTGACCTGTGTGTTTTCAGTCTGTCGTGTTTGATATTTTCTGATTGCTGCATTGTGTCCAGCCCCCTCCCCGGATTAACAATAATACCAAACAGGCATTGTGTTAGAAAATGTAATCGTATTGCTGTTCAAATCTGTCAAATGCGACTACATAAATTAAAATAAAATCTCCCACGAAATTAGATCTGCAACACAATCCGGGAATATGAGTTTTCTCACGCTCAGAGTAATATTTCAGATTCATCCTGACATCGTGTGCTCATTGTGATGAGGATGGAAGGGAAGAAAAGTGGCTGCCATTAGCCCCGCTGTTGCCACAGCAGCTGAGTTAGTCGTAGGCGATATAAATTTGTGATATAACAGCCCCGGTTGTAGCCTGGAGCAGTAGTGGTGGTGATGCTGGCAGGGAGGATAGAGGTGGCTATTGCTGCCAGCGAAACCGATCTGTCAGCCCTAGTTCCTGTCTGTGGGATCCGGTGACAGAGCCTGAGCCCAGGTCGCCTCTCCCACCTGCTGTAAATAAAGTGATGAAGAGAGAGGGAGACAGGCTCATCGCTTAGGCTGTTTTTCCCCTTTATTATGTTAATGGCTTTAAGGTCAAACTATCAAACCCTCATCCTCCTGTATGGTCTTAATAAGTGTGAAAAACCAAGCAGCCAGATTCAGACCAGCAATGCCAGACCAGATGTCCTCCCTGCAGAAACATGACTCGACTGCCCAGCATGTTATTTAGAAACCGCAAACCTCCATTACAGTCTTATGATATTAGCCTAACCTGTTATTAAAAAGCAGAATGTCCATTTAGTCTAGCTGCCATCCCCCTTGAGTCTAGGTAAACAGGTATAGAAGCTACAGCACAATAACAGCCCAGCATTAGTCTTTTAGTCATCAGCTTTTTATTTCACTATTTTCGGTCATTTTGTCTAACCTGCCAGTTTAGGGACAGGATGAGGTAATTTTATCATGCAGTTTGGGATTACTTGGCTCTTACAGCGAGTTATCTGTGAATACTGAGAATGTAGGCTCAGAGATTTATAGGAAGTATAAATGTTTTATGTCGGTGAAGTGCCAGATGGGTAGGACTCGCAAAGTGTCAGTTTGTAGCAGCGTAATTTCGCATGGCTCCTTCAGTTTTCGATGAAAATGATTTCATCAATTTGCATTTTGTATATGTAGTTTTCATGTACATTGAAACGTAATAAACGATCATAAATATGTTCTTATTTCTTCTTTTTCGTTGTGCAGGGAGTTACTTTGCCAGCCATTTCATCATGGGGGGAGAGAAGTTTGACTCCACTCACCCGGAGGGTTACCTGTTTGGGGAGAATACAGACCTTAACTTCCTGGGGACCAGACCAGTAGCGGTAGGTATTTTTACACACTAACAGTAAAATATAATGTCAAAAGCAAAAATTTGGGGTGTTTCTCAGGAAATTTCTTATCACATTTTCATGCTTTTTCCTTTGTACTTCTTTGTTAGTTACACTTTGCTAGTACTGATTTACACCCCCCTTTTGCCTTCAGAATTTCCTTAATTCTTTGTAACACAGATGATTTACTGTTATTTATGCTAAATTCTGACCCTGAAATACTCAGACCAGCTAGTCTGAACTTAACCAACTAACATGCTACTCTCAAAGTCAGGTAAATCACCTTTCTTTCCTATTCTGATGCTCAGTTTGAACTTTAACGGGCTTCCTTGAATAATGTACAATAATTATATGCCTCAGATCACTGCATACTAGCATGTGATTGGCTGTTAGATGTTTGTGTACCCAAAAAAGTGGCTTTTGATACTGTAACAATGGTTGATGTTCATGTTAAACGTGGACAAAACATCAAACATTAACAAAGGCTCCTTTTGTTTTCTATCCGGTTGTTCAGTGATGACGCGACGAATCCTACTTCCGGGTCTAAAGTAGTCTGCGTTTAATATGGCTTTTGTGTTGTTAACATGTTTAATGTTATGTATTTTCTTCTGTTTGATCTCAAAAAGCTCCTAAAACAGTCAGTGATCACTGACCTCCCTCGGCTTTTATTACCGCTAATCATTTATTTAAGCTCAGTTTTTAAAACCTTAGGATGTAACTACAGCCCAGCCCATGCAGCAGTATATGAATGACTAACCTCGTATTGTGGATGGATTATCTCAGTTGTTCTCCTGGCTGAAGTTTGGTCCTTTTACAGCATTCTGCCATGCGATTACATTTGTTTCTGACCACCGAGAACACTCACGTTAACTTTTATCGAGTGGAAAAAAAGTTAGCTTGTTTGTATTATGCTAACACAGCTGTGTCGCTAGCGGTCACGTAGCACATCATTATATACCAGCTAGCCCAACTTCAGTAACCCTACAAACGTCACTGCTGTTTAGTTTTCTGTCTTCATTTATGCTGGAAGTGATAACAGAGCTGTACGTTTGAATTTGTTTCCAAAACCCCGCAGTCAGGACATGCTATATTGTATTTAGATAGAAGCTAGCGAGCTAACTCCCTGCTAACTTCTAACTCCGTTAAATGTCATAAATTCCGTTTTCATGGATGCCTGGATGTTAAACTCAATTGTTACACCTGGTAGAGCAGAACGCTGATCATTTTATTAAAGATGAAAGACTTTAGACAGTTTTTCAACTCTCAATAATGCCATAGTGATCGTTTGATATATGGACCTGCAGCGGAGTTTAGGCCCAGACACGGCTAGTGATGTCAGACTGAACAACCGGATTGATTGATGATACGTTTGGTTTTTCAGCAAGTTTTTACACAATAAAATGTAAAAAAGAAAAAAAAAACAAAGAAATGAAAATGAAGGATATTCATTGTTTCCAAGAAGACAATGTTTAAATGTGTCCAGTCTTAAAAATTTGCACATCTGAGAAGCAAAAACATTTTTCTGCATTTGATCGATGGAAAAATTGATTCTTTAACACTTCAGCATCAATGGTATTGCTGTCTTCTTCCTATTAAACAGGAGTTGATAAGTTTCAGCAGGCTTGACTCCTGCAGTGGCAATTACCGGTCTTTCACACTGTCATTGATTGAAATTTATTTTAACGTCTCATCCTGTCAAACTAATTAAAAATGAAATGAGAGTCTGCTGAGTCCGTCTACAGAGACGTTGATAAGTGATGGTCCCTCCGGTGGGTGCGTGCAAACCTAATCATGAACCTGAAGTTCAAACTAATGAGAGCTTCAGATTGCAAAGAGCTCAAACCCGCAGAGGAAAAAGAGAATTTAACACAGTCCAAAAGGCTCGAAGGGGCTAAAATGTTGGAATAAATTGAAGCTGATATGGAACAGAAAGACTGGGCTTCATCTAGCTCTGTGTGCTAATCGCAGTTGCAGTGCTGTTTCTGTCTAGACTGGGGCTAAAATTAGGAGTGCAGTTTTTCTCCCGATTATATGGGTGTTTATAATCCTCCCGTGGGCTCAGAATTCAGCTGGTGATGTTTTGTTTTTTCTGTTCTTGTATGTGTGTCTGAAGCTTTACCAGCATTATATAATGGTTGGTGGTTTCGAAGCAGATGGTGCTGTGGAATCATAAATCCAACCGCAGTTGTTGTGTTCTCAGTCCACTCGACAAACAGGATAATGGACGTGGCTATATTTAGGGATTTTGTTTTAAGAGTGCCCTGGCTGGACAGCACAAATGCAAAATGGATTTTAGCCACAACACGGGTTGGCAACAATGGTTAGGTGGCCTACTTTGAATCCAGTACCTTTGGGTTGTTGTCAGATTCTTCAGAGGCATTCCTAATTCACAGAGGATGAATCACAAGTTCTTTGGTGATCACTGACTTCCACTCATCAGCTTGATATTTTTAGGATTTTGATAAGTTTTTTCATTTCCATTATTATTCCAGAACATTTAGGCTAAGGCTAGGCTAAGGATTTATAATCCCTAAACCTAATCAAGGAAGTAAAAATAAATAAAAAATTTGTAGAATAATTTGTGATAAAAGGCCGAAAGACCGTGTGAAGTTGAGACACACAACCGATGATGGGTCCCGCTGGTAAAGCTTCTGGCCTGCCTTTCCTCATAGTAGCCATCCCTCAAGACTTTCTCTATTTGAAGCAATGTATTATAAGGGATTGTAACACCTAGTCCTTTTATTGAATCAGGACTTTAGGTATCTGCAGATTTTGTGTCAGGATTGGAATAGTATCATATACAAATATCAGATTGGAACATGAAAGGAGCCTGACGTTCCTGTATTTTCTTTTTTAAAGTTGCCTGGGTCTGTTTCTATGTGTTTGCCCTGAAACAAACTAAGAACCTGTCCAGGGTGCAGCCTGACTCTTGCCCTGTAACAGATAGGATAGGCTGCAGCCGCTCCTTCTTGGCACACTCTCAGTGTAGTAAAAGCATACCTGGAAGGAAAACAACATAGTTAAACATTATCAACATGAACTGGCCTCCCCAGAGGCTGCACCTAAAGGTTACTGAAGCAGTGTGAGATCATCGGCCAACATCTAAAGACGACCTTTGCATGTCCTCCAAGAAGCCTAGAGAGCTATTCCTGAAGACTACTTAAAGAAATTACAACAAAGCTTTCATGATTTTTGCACAGTACTGTATTTGTCTGTATTGTTATAGCCTTTTCCTTTCTCCTCCTCCAAACCTGCGGTTTAAATCCTGTTGTTCTTGATTGCCAATGATCACAGCACAATTTTTTACTTTGGGACTATTTTTCAGCCAAAGCTAGAATGTGTAGAATGGACAGCCAGCAGCACATTCTCTCTAAAAAGTCTTTTACAAATAGATACATTTTGAGTCACATTTACAGCATTTATTTTTTTTTTTAGATATGCAATAATATGATCAATATGTTCTGCCTTGTAAGACACACCAGTCTACTGTTGGATTGGGAAACAGCATCAGTCTGGCAGTCTGCCTCGTAACCACAATACTGTTTCAACTATGCTTGCTGGGTTTAATTTATGACCACAAGTATTTAATTGGCATGTTCCAAATCCACATGTTCACGGTAACTATGAGCAAATTTTCAGGGCAAGTGTGCATGGGTTTTGTCATGCACAACAGCATGAATTCTACACAAATTTTAATTAAAAGATAAAATAAAATAAAACCTCTCTAGGCCTGTCTAGATGACATTAAAGCAATCTTAAATTTAAACATTTTAAATTTTAATGAAACAAAATCCGAGGTGTTCCTGTTTGGACCCAGTCGTCCCTGTGAGTCTTCCTCTGTTGATTTGGGACCCCTGGAAGTTTATTTTAAACCTGTCATTACCGACCTTGGTTTTAAGTTGGACAGTGATTTTAAATTAGAGCAGTGGTGAAGTCCACTTTTTATCACTTAAGGCGATTGGCAAGAGTGAAATGTTTTCTGTTTTACTGCACTGGCTGCCTGTTCATTTTAAAATTCTTATGACTGTTCTTAAACGCTTTCACAGTCTTGCCCTGCCTCAGCGCTCTGATCTTCTTCATCCATACACACCCTGTACGTCTCTCAGGTCAGCTGACCAGCTGCTCCTGAAAGTACTGAGGTCTAGGAGGACACTCAGAGGGGACAGGGCCTTTTCTGCCATTGAATTAAATTGAAATTGAAAGCCTTTATTGTCATTATACACAGTATAATATAATAGAAGTACACAGCACCGGGTGACACAGACAGACAGAGAATGATGACACGGACAATTTGAGCACCGACAATTTTAAGCACAGACATAAGTCCAAGGAGCATCAGAATGAGCACGAATGGTCGGGGTAATTTATGTCAAGTGGTGCAGGGGTCAGTGGAGATATTTCAGTGCAATTACTTTTGTGCAAGTTTGAGTTGCTCCTAAATTATGGAATAACCTGCCCTTGCACGTTAAAACCCATTTTTATTCTTTGACCTTCGGCCCCAGCGAAACTGAGTTTTTTCTTGTTTTAGGTTTCTTTTTATTTGCCTTTTATATATTTATGGTTTTATTTATATCTTATGTATTTTTATGATTTAGTTTAGTTCCAATTTACAGCACCTTGTGTCAGCTATGGTGCTTTATAAATAAAGATGGATGGAAAAAATCTGTTAGAGGTTGAGCATCTCTGGAAAGAATTTGGAAAATGTTAAATTAAATTGATCAAAGAGAAGAGTTTAAGGTTCAGCTGTCCGAGGCTTCGTGTAGGTATTATTTCCTGAGTGGTTAATATGTGGTGCCTGCTATAGAGTTAGTATTAGGAGTCTAGCTTTAGGACAAGCTTTTGCAAAGTGTAACTACCAAATATTAGCATGCTACATGCTAAACTAACATGGTGAACATTGTAAACACTGTAACAGCCTAGTATCAGCTTGTTAGTGGTGTCACTCTGAGCTTTTTTCTACAGTTTCTCAATACCAAAACTGACCTGTGGGTTCTTTGAACAACACTGGCCTTTATTTGAACAGGAGAAACAATCTGTGGGTTTTGATTTTACTCTGGGAGTGTGCGAGGAAGTGCAGAGTGTTGCTCTGATATTTATGATTTTTAATAAGACCTACAGTATTGCCCGTGAGTTCCCGATGAATGGCTCTTTTCAGCATCTGTTACTCGATGTGTGTTTGTTTGTGTGGTTTACAGGCGTGACTCCTGCTGAGCCCAGATGTGTAATAGTGCTGAATACGGTGCCATTCACAGCCACGCAAACACACTTAAACACAGAGGCGTACAGATTTGGGGGTTGTAGTGTCGAGGTATCTGACCACATCCTCCAGAGATCCTTAAACCACCTCGGCTCTCCGCTTACGCTAATTCAGCAACTTTTGGCTTCAGACACGCAACAAAGGAGTGCTGAGCAGTGATCCACAAATAGGGTCAAGTTTCACGCTCATGTGTTAATTTACACCAAGGTTTAACCCATCACAGAAAGTCTTTATATTCTTGTCAATTAGCCATTTGTCTTGTAAGTAGATTCAGTTTTACGCTGGGCTGTTTTACACACAAGTTCAGGAACCTACCGAACACTGTCTGAAGTGTCAGGCCCATCCCTGGAAAGACACAGCAAGGGCAGATTTTTTACTCTTGCTCAGCACTTGTCAGCATCGACGAGATCTGTGCTGACAAACCAAAAACATCTTTGTGTTAAGGTTAAACTGGGAGCAGCCAGGGTCATCATGCAGCCCTAAATTTGCTGTGGTGAAGAGAGGAATGTTGTGCGGTCGAGACGAAAATGAATGGTAGTACTCTTCAGTATCATAACATGTATTTAGCATCTATAATTTGTTTTTTGTTTTCTGTTCCTTTCTGTTTTCAGTTCCCGTATGCAGCCCCTCCACCTCAGGAACCTGTAAAGACGCTACGAAGCCTTATAAACATTCGAAAGGACACACTGCGACTCGTACGGTACGCACATCTGTCCACTGATTACACAGCCTTGGTCTAATTTTATGTCAGCAGATCTGCTTTTAGGGAGCAAGTCATAGCAAAAAATATAAGAGAGAGTGTCAAATTATGCGTGTTGATTTCATTTGTTTTAATTTTTTTGCGAGATGAAATCTTTGTTATTTGTAGACATACAAGAGGCCTGGATACACATGAAAGCTTGTGCTGAGTTTAGAGCCAAAGGCAAATAAATACATATATACAAGTTATTTAACCATGATTTACGTTATTGAGATATTTATCGCACTCTATAAAACAGATTTTTTTGCTTTTCGCAAACACACACAAAAAAACTTCATAATCATAGACTAACAAACAAAACTAAAACAATAATTGACATTGTTATTCTCCCTTTTTCATCCAGGTGCAGTGAGGACCTGAAGCTGCCCGGTGACGAAGCAGCGGGGAAGACCAGAGCCTGCTACAATGTCGAGTTCACCTTTGATGCTGACACACAGGTGGCCATCACTATCTACTACCAGGCCATAGAGGAGTTTCACAACGGAGTGCCAGTGTGAGTGAGAGTCATTTTCCTGATGAAGTAACTATATAAGAACCGGTCCATTTATCATTTATTGAACTATAACTGCATATCTGGTGTTAGTCTGCAGAATTTGTTCCAGTTATGTAGAACCAGATGTCTCGTAATCACAGCTGTGTTTCTATTTGTGCTTATTTCTGGCGAAACCGTCTAGAATCGAGAGTCCGTAAACTCTTGAGTTGAGCACAAATTACTCTGGCTTGTGTTTTCATAAAACACTGATCCACATTAAACACAGATTCTTCCTCCGAGTGGCAACAGGTTACTTTCGCCCCACAAAACTACTGCTGCAAAGACAGGATCGACTTCTATGTGTGTGTGTGTGTTTTTTTTCTTTCTGTTTTCTAAACATCCACTTGTGGCCCAAACAGAGCCTGTGGTAGTGTGATTCAGGCCCCACTGGTGGGTGCATAGAGCAACTGCGGTTGTGGTGTAGGTGACCGGGGGAAAAATATGAAGAGCTACTGAATTGAATCCGTTTGCTTTGTGTAGGAAAAAAAGAGTGCTGATGCCGTCTTGCTGATTTTATTTTCGCTAAATCTTCAGCTTGGATCATAAAAATGTGGGAGGCGTGTAGCTCTCACCATAGAGCGAGTGCCCTTGTTTTAATTTCGGATTTGATCACTTTCGCTTTGTGCTTCTTCTCTTTTTTGCCACTGCCAGCAATATCTACTAGCCTACAAGGGAAAACAGAATCACTATGTTCATTTTTGGTTAATATTAACATATGAAGACCAGCTATGGACTCATGTTTTTACATGAAAGTGAGCCCAGTGACTTCTCTGCAATGCCATGCGGACTTGAAATTAGCGTACACGGAAGTTTGGAGTTTGAGATAAGTTGTGGCTGACAACCAAAGCTAAATATATGTGAATATAGTGTGTATATGCCTATTTATGTGTTGCATATTTAAAAGGCTTTGTTTTTTGTATGCAGAGAGGAAAGTGAACCAGAGTCCAATTCGTTTAAGATGCTTCTGATTCTGAATAAATATTTGAAGAGAAAAAGTGACATTGCTGCATCCTTAAAGAAAAAAGATAAATGTGTAAATTAAAACAGGCTAGTGTGGCAGAGAAAATTGTTATGCCAGCACGGTCTCGCATATCTTAAATGCAGCTCAGTGTTTGCATATCTTGCATAAGAAGCTGTGATTCTATTTCTGTCCAAACAGGACGGAGGACCTATGCACATTTTGCTTTTTCACCACTTTACTCAGAATAAATTACACTTAAATGAGACTCCCCCTCTCCAGCTGCTACATTTAAAAAACAATTACCTATTTTGCTTATAGTCAGCTACAGCAGATAGAAACAGCCATTTCCTGTTACCTTCCTCTTATATCCTGACCTGTATCTATCTGCTTCCTGCAGTTACCTGCCCCAGGACAGCTCACTGCAGTCTGAGACGGTACACTTCAAAAGGGGAGTTTGCCAGCAGTTCTGTCTGCCATCACACACCGTCAACCTCAGCGAGTGGGCCGACGACGAGGTAGGCGGCTTGTACCTGCAGCGCGATCACTGAAACGTGTGTTTACATGAGGTTGTGCTGGAGCATGAAGCCAGTTTGTACAGATGGATATCTGCGGTGTTTCTCTCCTCAGCTGCAGTTTGATATGGACAAGGAAATCTTCCCCATGGTTGTGCAGGCTGTTGTAGACGAGGGAGAAGGTGAGCTAATGTGCTTTGTCACACTGGTGATGTCATATGAATATGCATAAAGATGTACCAACTTGTTTTTTGTTTTATTTTCATCCTTGCAGATCATTTGGGACACTCTCACATACTGCTAGCTACATTTGAAAAGGTAAGAGCCAAAATTATATTTCCAGAAATTTGGATCATTTATTCTTGATTTATCACGATTCATTGTTATGATGTCTTGTCAATATTAAACTCCAAAAACAGGCTAATATTTTACAGATGTATTAATAATACATACAACTGTTGCCTTCTTTGCCAGCACATGGATGGAAGCTACTGTGTGAAGCCTCTGAAGCAGAAACAAGTGGTGAATACATCTGCCTTTCTTCTTTCCCTCCATCTTACGTCCTTTTGTGTAGCAACTTCATTCTTTTGAAAGACAAAGACACACCAAAGCTTTATTTCCTCCTTGAAACTCACGTCTGGCCCGTGAGAGCGGCCGCCTTTATTCATCGCTGTGTTCCTTTTCCCAGGTTGATGGAGTGAGTTACCTACTGCAGGAGATCTATGGGATCGAGAACAAATACAACAGCCAGGAATCAAAGGTAAAAATGGGAAAACATATGAAGCGTTTCAGAGCACTTTAGAAGTGACGTGAAAGTCTACCAAAACAAATCAGTGTCACTGCCTGCTTTCGCAAATCGACTTCTTCCGAGTGTTTTGATGATTTTTGTCTCCAGGTTGCTGACGACGAAATCAGCGACAACAGCGCGGAGTGCGTTGTGTGTTTGTCTGATGTACGAGACACGCTCATCCTGCCATGCAGACACCTGTGTCTCTGCAATGCCTGTGCAGACACCCTGCGCTACCAGGCCAACTGCTGCCCTATCTGCAGACTGCGTAAGTTCAGATATCGAAACACTGATCTTTTGGCACATTTGTTTTACAATCAAATGAAAACAGTGCAGAACGAGTTCATATTTTAGCTGAACAAGATGTATTCTGCACACTGAGGGGGATAAATATCCTATGGTTCCTCACTCAGTTAGTTTTTCATTTATTTAAAGACTACAGGAAATAAAAAAGAAATAAAATCCTTGTTTGATTTCATGTAGAATTAAATATGGGAGGAAGGAAACACGTTTTAAACAATAGCTGCTTCTATTCTAGAGACTATAGGAAACTGCATCAGAAATGTAAAAGAAAAAAGGGTAAAATCTGCATCATAGATTGAACAGATCCACTGCAGGAGAGATTTGGAACCTCTCGTGCTAAAACATTTCTTTTGTAGCTAAAACCAGAATACTTAAAAATATAGTAAATTTTGATACACTTTGACAGGGTTAGTGTTTCCCAAACTGATAAAAGCCAAACAAAAATGAAGACACTTGTTCACAAACAATCTGTAATGTAAAGGTGTCAAATTGGCAATTAAATAATAATTAACTCAGTTCCTCCAAACCCTCTTCATCTTGTTTGTAGCCTTTAAAATCATATTTTTCCTCAAAATTTTGTTTGTAGATGTATGGATTGTTTGAATTTCTGTCTTCTTTGTCTTTAAGCATTCAGAGCTTTGCTGCAGATTCGAGCAATTAGGAAGAAACTCAGTCCTCTGTCACCTAGCAGCTTTAACCCCGTCATCACTTCCCAGACCTCTGACTCAGAGGAACACTCGGTGAGACAGAACTCACGCAACAGAGAGACAGTGTTGTGATCATTTCCAGTCATCCTGAACTCAGATTCTCACCGCCCTCTTCTCCTCACAGGCATCAGAGCACATCCCCCCTGGTTACGAGGCCGTGTCTCTCTTGGAGGCCTTGAACGGCCCCCTCAACACCACCTCAGTAGCTCCTCCTCCTCTACACTCTGGTCCCAGCCACGTCTCTGGAGCCCTTCCTCCGTATAGCAGCGAGCCTCACCCTGCCCCGGCTCGCTCCCTCTCTCCTCTGGACCACTCCAACTCCGGCCAGGCTCTTAAACTCAAGAAGAGTGGTTCAAAGTGAGCCTGCCTGTGAGGCCAGAGAGAAAACTGGTCAAAGTTGATGTTTGTTTTTTCTGCTTGGATCAGCGAGAAGGGTGGAGCTGGCTGCTTAGGACAGCATGCTTTGATCATAGGAGCATATAAAAAAAAAGTTATGGTTGCCCCGCTCTTTCTTATGAGAAATTATTTTTTTCAGTTCAAGTCTGCTAACTGTAGCTTAATTTGTTGGACCTTGAAGTAGATTTCACAGAGAAAAAGTAAAAGATTTTTCCACACACATTTTTACAAAATTATAATAATAATAATACTTATTATTATTATTATTATTAGCCTACTCTATTGAATTTCAGTTTCTGCTCCATAATATTTTCAGCCTCCTGGTGTTATTTTCTCTGATGTACATTCACTTTGTCGCTTGTCTTAGGTCACTTTCCCAGAATTCCTCTGTGCTTCCCGAGGAGGACGAGAAGTCTTGCAGTGAATCTGAGGCCTGTCGCCACAAACTCGCTGCGGACCAGCAGGAGGTATGTGTGTGTTAAACATACACAGAGAGAACATGCATTTTCACAGTGTCACATGTCTCCTACGGCTGTGGGAGTTTACACGTTAGTTTACACATCATGTTGTGAACGTCTCTCTTACGGCTTGCTCTTGTTGGTTTACAGTGCGGAGTAACTCCAGACAGCGAGAACCTGACTTTCTCCTCCTCTGGAGCCATCGACCAGTCATCCTGCACCGGCACCCCCCTCTCCTCCACCATTACCTCCCCAGAAGGTATACACTGACACACATGCACACACACACTAAACCTCAAAATACTCCTTTTCCTACCTTTTTATAACACCTCAAGCCTATTTTTGTGTGACTCACACTTGCATAAGCATGATAACATGCATAATGCATGTTATGTAAATTTTGAGTTGCTCTAAAAATTGCAGCAACTGATGTGAATCACTTCTATTTTCTAAAGGCAAAGTGTGGTTTTAAAGGTTTTGTTTTATGCCTCACATTTTATATAGTTGATGCCACTGTAAGTCTTTTCATCATGCATGAAATGTGACTCTGGACTTAATTTTTATTGTGGGCCATAATTTTCCAGTGATAGCAAGTAGGCTTGCTATGATCTATGCCACTGTGAAACGCTGGTATGTGCTCCTATAGAAACCACAAGTCTGATTATATCAACCATGTTTAACAAGAACAGGTTTTTTTGCATCGCCATGGACAAAAACACACAACCATACTTTGAAACAGCAACGGCTTTTTTTGGTGGAGATCATTTTTACTATACTTAAACCTGCCAACATCAGGTCACTTAAGAGCATAAAATCACCGATTCGATTCAGGAACGAAGCACTGGACCGTACCAGTAAATAGGCTGTACTGTACTACACACATACAACACAAACTACAAAGTATATTGTAAAGTGTTATTATGCAACACTACAATACTGAAAAGGATTACATTTGAGAAGATTGAAAATCATTTGCTATTAAATCTGGGATTTGCAGTGGAGTAGTTCCTTCACTGTTAAATGTAATTACGTACACAGTGTGGTACCTTTGCATCCTTTTTGTTTTCATTTCCCTTCTTTTTTCAATCCAAATCAAGTCTTTTTATGGCCGCGATACACCTTGTAGTTCATTGTTTCGGTGCAGGCTGTCAAATGGATATCAAAATTCAATTCTAAAACCAGAGCTATCAAAAAGTTGGGAGTCAATCTTGTGGGAAAGTGATGATGATGGTGGCCATCACTGTGGCTACACCCATTATGATCATTCTATAGTTTCCCCTTTAAAACTCTGTAATAAGTTTAGTACACCCTCGTACTTCAGATGATTAAAAAAATGCATCAACTCTAATGCCAATTAATTTGTGCAACACCCAGCATGTGAGGTAATAGGAAACAAACTAGAGTCCAGCTTAATTTCTTGCACTATTCCTGAATTACATAATACAACATAAGTTGTCCACTTAATAAGAGATTTACTTAAGTGGAAGCACACACATGATGGTCATAATCAAGACGTCAATTACAAAGTAAGTTTGCCATCACAGAAAAAGGCTGTGACGAACTCTTAAACTCACTCTTGTTCTTTCACACCCGAATAAAGGTATAAAAGTCACAAGAATTGTAGTGTTCTCATTTTTAGGGTAACTTGTCCATAGTGTGGTGTTATTGCTATACTCTTTTTTTCTGTTGTAACATTCATGCAGGGTTAATTAAGTCCATCTTGTTCTAAAAGTTGGTTTCAGCTGCTCTACCCAGCCAGGAAACCCATTTTCCTCAAAATGGTGTTCAGTGTCTCAGAAATGTTGCATGAAAGTTAAATACAAGGAGCTCAAGGCAGCTTCAATGAAGGCTTTTAGCATAAATAAATCAGAGGTTTACCACCTCAGCGTTTTGTGTTGGTGCCACTAGATGAAATTTCCTGGGAAATCTACAGAGCGGCCTTTGAGCAAAACCCAGAAAGCAAGGTCTATTATTCCAGCTGGAATGATTTTTGCAAGTCACTATTTACATTTTCTGCCGCTGATAATATTTGCGGACACACGGCCTAGTTTTTTCCAACCTGGCAGCCGAAAAACGAAAACACACAAACATCCGAAACCCCCCAAAGCTGGACCGTGATGTGTGTCTCCGTCTGTCTGCCAGACCCAGTGAGCAGCAGCCTGGCCCAGTCAGTGATGTCCATGGCCTCGTCCCACTCGCAGCACTCCCACATCAGCACTGACACCATGTCCTCCATGTCAGGGTCCTACCTGGCCGGGGCTGAAGGTGAACCCGGGGGGGACGAGGGGGGAGATGTGGACTGCGAGGAGAACCAGGAAGCCTCCATGGAGAACCGAAGACCGTCACAGCAAGACAGGGTGAGCATGGAGGATGAACTAGCTGCACATTCATGTAGTTTTAAATAAATTGTTGTCTCATCGGTACTCAAAGCTTCCCTTTGGTTGTTTTCTTTTTTGTAGGAATTTTCCAAAGAGCCAAAGGAACAAAACTATTCAGTGGCTGTAGAGGATCAGGACTCAGAGGTGACTAACACAGTGATGAGCAGACTGTGATTATTGCTTATTTTATGAATTAAGTTGCCTATTACAACGTTTCATAACGCTCCCCCCCCCCCCCTTCCTATTTTCATCAGGGAAATGATGTCACTGAAGAGGACTGCTCATCTCCATCTAATGGGAAAGGTAACTATAGTAACCACCATTCACCTTTCACCCATGGCAACTCATCTCTGTTTGCATTTGTTGTTCTCAAGCTATGAGAAACAAAAAAGTAAATACACCCTTTCATACAAACTACATATTATAGCAAATCTGTTCGTGTCATGGCTGAGTGATACCAACCCTTTCAAAGTAATGGAGTTGTGTGTTAATAGCTGTCCTCTAGATGGGGCAGTCTCTTTCAAAATGCTTGCAATTTTGGCTGCATCTGTATGAGAGTGAATGGCTTCTCATGCAGTGTGTCTGCAAAAGGAATCTGATCTTCTGCACAGTGATGGCTGAGCTCACAAGACCACAAGAGCCAAAATAAATTACAGATGCTTTGATCAAGCCTTCAAGATGTTACTGTTACTAATTAAATAACTTTTATAGTCAGTATGTGATATTTAAGTCTTATGCTGACATTAACAGCTGTGATGATCTAAAATGTGTTAATCCAAGTGTTAGTTAAGAAAAGGACTCTGAAGGTGTCTCAGTAAGCTTGTAGGATGCAGGCATACTTCTTAGGTATGGATGGAGGTTCCACAATGAAATTAGTCAAGTAAAGCCAACATTATGAAAATCATAACCATTAATTACACAGTCTAAGGAGCTTAGAAAGAAAGCAACTAGGAATGCATTCTTTTGAATGTGTACCATAACCCTATGAATGAACCCTATAAATAAAATGACATTTTATCAGTAATCACCGTACCTCGGTGATGATACTTCCACTTTCCGCAGTGATAAATCCATCAACGGGCTTCAGGGTATTGGTAGCAGCATCTGGGTAAATTACACCTGTATAGTCAAAGACAGTTCAGTTTCTAGATATGAGTTTTAAAAGTTAATGCTGGAAAGGTGTGAGGGTAGGAGTAGGAGTATTAGCCAACTCCATCTCAGTCCTAAGCACCAAACCAGCCCTTTTCTTGTCAGCAGCCACCCAGAGTTGTTACAGAGCTGAATGAAGCAGCACAAACTCAGTTGATTTGCTCTTACTTATTTATTCTGTTCTCCAAAGTGTCCTCATTCTGAATTAAAGGCTGGTCATTTGAAATAAGTATTCTGATCGATCAGAGCATCCTTTCACTAACAGTAAACGAGCCTCTAGAGTCATCCTTTGTTGATCAGATTCAGGTTTTGCTCCACACAGGGCTGCTGACTTGCATCTGCATGGTTTGAATTTCTCTGAATGTTTGTGTAGTCGCTGTTGGCGTTAGTGTACAATCTATGTGTTTTTACACTCTAAGCCTTGCTGCCTGCACCTGCTTTTATAGCTTCTGTATCATGAAACATGCTCCACCTGCACTGCTCCTGGATGCCGTTTATGTGTCTGCAAGTGTGTGAAGTGCGTGTGTGTATGTATGTATGTATGTATGAGAGAGAGAAGGCAAGTGCGGTGGAGTGCTAAAGAAAGTGTTGTGGTGTGCACCGTGTGGGCGTCCATTACCAGTAAGGCTTGAAGCGAAAATAACAAGGTCACCTTTAATTAGACAACGGTTTGAAACGTGTATATGTAAATTACTTGTGTGTGCGCGTGGGTGTGTGTGTTGTGATACCTCGGGCCAGACTGAAACAACCTCTGCGAGTTACTGAATGACCTTTCAGTTTTTTAGGAGACGAGCGGACCTGTGCTGCCTGACAGACTGTGAATGAGCACACGCGCTGTAGGATGTATGTTTGCACGCACACTTGTGTGCATCTGCACCAGCGCTGCCAGACGGCTTCTGAATGTGCCCTGTCTGTGTCTCTGTGCTGAGCTGCCAATCATTCACTCATCACTTCCTTATTAGCACACACACTCTGCACACGAGCAGGCTTGCTGCAGGCATGAGGCACTCACACATATGATACATCTCAGTATTTATTATCTGGCCATGCTGGAAAAGGAAGAAAATCATATTCCATACAGGTCACGTTTATTTCTTTTTAATTTATTTTTCATCTCATTTATCTGTGCTTCATGAATAAGGTAAAACACCAAAACCTCAAGTTCATTTGCTTCATATTAACTTACGATATATATATATATATATATATATATATATATATATATATATATACACACACACACACACACACACACACACACACACACACACACACACATACAAAGACATTTGTATGAGAAAGACCTAAATTCCACAGAAGAACAAAATGTTGGACAGGCAAAGCTAAAGAAAAAAAAGCAGCAAAATGTGATTTTTACTATACGTGCTGTCATCATCACCACAGCAAATCAAATCACTTTTATTGTCACATCACATGTGCAGGTACATTGGTACAGTACATGTGAGTGAAATTCTTGTGTGCGAGCTTCACAAGCAACAGAGTTGTGCAAAATACAATAACATAAACAAGCAAAATACAAGAATGGCTAAATCTGAAACTAATAAATATATGTACAATATATAATAGTATATGCGTATAGTATATGCATATGTATAGTATATGCACAGCAGCATAGTCTACTGTGAGTGCATGTGGAAGTCAAATACAATGCAGTCTATGAATGAGCGCAAGAGATAGAACTGAATATATCATCAAATTAAATGCACTACCATTTAATGTAAACCATGACTGATCAAAAGAGCATAAAAAATCAAACCGTTCTTCCTGTAAAAATATGGAAAGATTTTTACATATAAATATGGAAAAATTGTGTATGTTTCTGTTCTGCCTTGTGTGCTGTTTGTTTGTATATGTGTCTTTCTTGCTGCTGTTACACCCAAATTTCCCCTTGTGGGACAAATAAAGGATTATTCTATTCTGTTGATTCCTGTTGGAATAGTGAATTTGACAGCCACAATGATCCGTGACAGGTCAGAATGGCAGCGTTTTGACAGTCCTGACACTGCAGTCCTGCACACTAAGCTTTGCAAGTGTCCAAACTTCTTTGTTTTATCATAGTTCCTTCACTTGTCACATTTTTTTCAGCAGAACATACTCACCTTTGCTCCATTTTTTTCCATCCAGTCACTGGATTATGATTTGACATATGCATTAAGCTGAAGGCCAAATAAAGAAAAAAAGTGAACATCTTCACAAGCTTTCTTGAAACTTGATCCTAGAGACTCATATTGATCAAATGTGCAAATATTTGATCAATTATTATTCTGTTATTGCCATTCTAGCATGGCCACCTCTGACACCCTCCCCCCTCTTCCTCTTTCTCTCACCCTCCTGCCTGTCCCACCTTCTCCTCCTCCTCCTCCACCCCACATGCTGTGCCTGGCTGCTCTTGTTTGACCTTTGCCCTCGCTTGCAGGTGGGCGGAGCAGGTGTCCAGAGTTGGCCAATAACAATCAGGGCGTCGCCCTCTGTGACACGCCCTCTTTGGGGTTGGATAATGAGCAGGCTCCCAACAGCCGTTTCGCGGGTGAGTGGCAACCTCCCGAACATGGACCAATGAGAGCTGAAGACTGAGAGTGTAGGGACGGGGGATGAAGAGAGATACAGGAGGAAAGAAAACGTGAGGAGAGTTATCTGCAGAGGACTAAAGGATTTCTGATGCATTAGCTTGCTATGCTAACGTGCTAATGTGAGTGGAAGCTAGGGAGAGCAGCAGTTAGGTTTTTAAACGCTGTTTTTAGATGAGGATTTGTAGCATTTTTGCCCAGCATGAAGACTAGGAGCCTTCCTTCTCTTCATCCTTACCCTTTGATGTTGTGGTGCTTCATTGCTTTTTTTATTTATTTCTCCAGTAGCGGTTAGCTGTCCACTCTCTCCCTCCTCCTCCCCTTTAGCTGAAGCCCCGTGTGCCTGAGCGCGCGCGTGTGTTTGTGTAGCCGTGTTTGAGTGAATCTTATGTGTGACTGACGGGTGATTTCTGCATTTGCTTTCATGAGAGAGTGTGAGAGAGAAACAATCTGGCCCTTCCCAAAAGTTGAAGTTCATGTTCAGTGTCTGCCAGCTCCGAGCCGCTTTGCCAAACATCTGCGACTCATTTTCACACCCTCCATCTTCCCTCCTGTCCTTCCCCGGCCCTCCCGTCTGCTTCGCCACACGGGGTGAGTTACTGTGATGAGAGCTAAAGGTGTCGATTTTGTTCTTGACGGCCAGCGTTTGTAAATCGCAGTCAGTTATTTTCTGGACTCCTGGTTGAATTTGATTCCATTTCTACTTTGTTTCACACCTTATCTTTACACTGTTTCAGCAAAAAAAATTGCCTATAAAACTTCCCTTTCTTTGTCATTTCAACAATTTTAAAGCTGCCAATTTAACACAGATCTCTTTAAAAAGCCATCACAACCTTTGGTGTGGTATGAAAAATATTATTAAATGGCTGAAAGATAAAGTCAAAAGTCAAAGTCAGCTTTATTGTCAATTCTGCCACATGTACAGGACATACAGAGAATAGAAACTGTAAGGATAAGGATATTGTTTAATTATTTATACAAATACAAATGTGACATGTAAAAGAAACTCCATATAAAACATTTAAGGAATTCTCTCAGTTTATTTTTACTAGATATTCAAATACAAGAGTTCACCATTCAGTAAATAGACAAACTCTGGAGTATTAGTTTACCTCGTCAGCATATATCATTTTGTGTTCAAACTTTCTTCACAGCCTCTAGCTCTCCATCATTCTCGTAGCTTTTGACCTCGTCCCCTCTCCAAACCCCGAGACTCCCTTCGTTCCCATGAACCCACTCGACCCTGTTTGCGTTTTACGGTGAATGTCGTGACATGTTTTCTATTCCTGTGTTGTAAAGGTGTTTTGTTATCTCTCTGTTTCTCTCCTTTTTACTTCCCATCATTCTTCACATCCTCTGCTGTCTTTTCCTGGACATTTTTCCTTCCCGCCCCTTTCTTCTTCTCTTCTGTCTTTTTTCCTTCTTTCGCTTTCTTTCGGATGGACAGATGAGGAGTCGTGCCCAGTGCACATTGAGGACTAGGTATGGAGATGTGGTTAGATGGTCGATCAGACTTTAAAATCTCAATTTGGGGGTTTGTAATTTATAAACTGTAGCAGTTGTTTTTCTTTTGTTCTTATTTTACCTTTTGATTTCTCATTCAGCCTCATCATTAAATTGTATTTCGCAATCTAATTAGGTCATCGAGTACTAAATCGATGAAAGTAAGAAGCGTTTTTTTTTTTTATTTTAAAAAGAAAATGCAAGTCTACATTTTTTTTTTTTTTTTTTTTTCCAATTTATAATTTCTTCAGGCTTGCAAAAGGTACAACTGTTTAGGAAATGTGGATCCACCGAATTGTGTTTCTGTTTATTATTCAGGTTTTCGCTGGTGACATGAAAAGTATGAATTATTTTCTATCTTTGTGTCTGTGGCTTTATTTTTAAATAGGGAATAGCACAACATGCGTCACTGAGATCTACTGAGCATTGATTTATTATTGTTTATCTAAAAATAGAATACAGTTTTTAATATTTGAATGTTTTGGATAAATTTGATTTGAAAAGAAGAGAGTATGATGTCTTTGTACACACCTCAGCTATCTCTGTTCTTTTTTTTATAATGGGTAATCAACTTAATGGTTATCGCTTGTTATTGCAATAAACTGTAATGTAATGAAAAAGTATTCTTAGGACGTTTATCACTTTGATCTTGGTCTAAAATATATGATAGCCACCCCCCATTTCTATGTCTTTAAAAACACTTTGGCAATAGTTCTCCAGTCTTTCTCTAAATCTTTCAATTTTTCTTATTTGGACGTCAGCTGTTTTTACTCACTTTCTGTCTAGTCCTTGTACCTGTCATTGTATAGGGCTGCATTTCAGCCAATGGGGCGATCGTGGCTCAAAAGTTGGGAGGTCGCCTTGTAATCGGAAGGTTGCCGGTTCGAGCCCCGGCTCGGACAGTCTCGGTCATTGTGTCCTTGGGCAAGACACTTGACCCGTTGCCTACTGGTGGTGGTCAGAGGGCCCGGTGGCGCCAGTGTCCGGCAGCCTCGCCTCTGTCAGTGCGCCCCAGGGTGGCTGTGGCTACAATGTAGCTTGCCATCACCAGTGTGTGAATGTGTGTGTGAATGGGTGGATGACTGGATGTGTAAAGCGCTTTGGGGTCCTTAGGGACTAGTAAAGCGCTATACAAATACAGGCCATTTTACCATTAGTAGTGTTGGGGAACTTGTTAAAATTGATGGAATTATGAATGCAGAAAAGTACCACCTGAAAGGCATCAAAGGCACTATCTTAATTTTTAAGCACGGCAAAGATAACACAAACAACCTGCCAATGCAGGAAAAGCATACCTGGATAGAAAAACACAATAATACACTATCAGTCATGATTTGGCTTCCAGAAGTTGGATCAACATTGTTACGCTAAAACAAAAGACAGCCAACATCCAAAGAAGGGCTTTGACTGTCTTTTAGGAAGCCTGGAGAACTATTGTTGAAGACATACAAGAAAGCTGACTAAGAGAATTTAGTTCTGTGTTGAATAATACAGGTGATCATATGAAATATTAATTTCCAAGCTCATTAGAACTGCACAGACTCTGTTTTTGCTTTCTACATATATTTGCACGTTTCAATGAATTGCTGCACCCATTTCCCATTTTTCTAGCAAAACATAAAGAAATGTGGGACAGTCCAAGACTTTTGCACGGTACCTTGGGTTTATTGAGTTCTGCAAATAAAGTTTAACTGAAAAATTACAGTTTGTCTGTGAGTTACCTGGAAAAACTGATTCAAATCATCTTCTCGTTCTCTTCTCTCATTCAGACCTGTTGTACCTTGGGGGCTACAGGCCTGTTTTGGAGCCTCTCCCCCACCACAACTCCACCAGCAACATGAACCTGGAGGAGCAGGGGGCAGAGAGCAGGGTCCAGAGTCCCAAACATCCCTGCCGTGGACCACTCATTGTGTAACACACACGAACACACACCAATCTAAACTTACTCATCCAGTCAGCTCTTCTTAATCCTGCCACAGTGCTGCAGCGCTGGATACTGTCCTCACTGAACATCTTTCTCAAAATTTCCTGGATGATTCTGGATTGGAGTCAGGAGGAAAGAGGAATCACACCTCTCCATTGTCTGTGCGTTTTGTTTTGTTTTTTTTCCCTCACAGGAGTTTCCTTGTTTTCTTGTCTGTGATTTAACTTGTTGTGGGAATGATTAGCCTACTGCTACGTTATTATTTATTACCTGTAGGTTTAATGAGAGCTGTGTATTGTGACACTATCATTAGAAAAAATATATGCTGCTCCTCTTCTTTTTTCCCTTTCTTCCTATTACCAGCTAAACAGTCAGGGGCTACTGTGATCGGCAATCGGATTTATTACTAGCGTATTTCTCCTTCTCTGTTGTAAACTGTATGCCTGACGAGTGGTCGGACGCTTTGACGCTAAAAGTCAGCTGACACCGGACTACCTTACCTTACTGAGCTAGAAAGTGCTGACCCCTCTCCTCTCATCAGGGAGCTCCTGTCTCGACTTCGCATGCAACTTTCCAAGTTTTCCTCTCATTTCCACCATGATTTTGAAACACAACGACCTGTGCTGAATGTCAATTCAAAAGTGCAGAAGTGATCGGACTCGTATGGCGGTTGATGAGCCAAGTTACAGTGGCCAAAATGAACAGAGATCAACTGGAGGAAGGAAAAAAAAAAAGATGCCACACAGAATGTAGGACGATAATCTCTTAGAAGGGGAATGTACGGGACATCTGAAATGTCCCCTGACTGGAATCAAACACAAACTTTGACTCACACTCAAACACACCACTGGCACCGTCTCCATCTACAGCTCCATCTTAGCATGTCAGTATTATTGTAGTGCAACTTGAAATCAACAAATACCACCGAGCAATAAAGACACTGCATCTCATCCTTTTTTTCCTGCACTAGGATGCTTGTTCGCAGTTCAAACAGTGAAAAAAAACTGTTTGCGCTGCTGGGTCATATTCAGACGTTTCATTGTGTTACTGCTTTTTAAAAAAAAAAAAAAAAAATTTCAGCGTTGCCATTGTAAATGGATTTCTTGTGAGACAAGCATCAATACAGTGAAAGACTTGGCCCACGCTGCTGTCTTGCATCTTGCTCATCTTCATGCTTCCCGGTTTGTACCATTCCCTCGAGCCTGTTTCTTCCTGTTTGTGACGCTTTTAGTTCGTGAGATATACTTTAATGTATGTCACCTGTTGTTGACCTTTTTGTGTTTTATTTTGTTGCAGAACACTGTGTTGTTTATTAGAATGTGGATGAAAATATGTGAAAAATTTGTAAAGGTTTACACACGAATAACTGAAAAGGGACAATATCAACATTTAATGCACTATTAGCTGATTCCTAGACGACACACTTTGCGGTGCATGAGGCGACAGTAGAGTAAGCATGTTAGTCTAGGTCAGCCTGCACCCTACTGTAGACTTGATGATGGATCACTGCACATGCATAAAGACGTAACGTATCCTTCTGCAGTGTTAAATATCAGTTTCTGGAACCCTATTCTGTTGGCCGTTAAGGTCAAGACTACTGCACTACTATAACCAAGCTGCGAACAGTCACATGATCACAGTCCGAATGTGTTAATGAAGCTGTATTACGGCACCAGTCACAGTATGATATCAAAGGGATGGGTCCCAAATCTGCAAGACCCACTTTTCTAGAGTGAAAATGTCAATGAAGACTTTGAACAGACAATAAAGTTTTTGCAACTAAACAGACATTTGAGGGATTTTCTGTTGAGTTCAAATGGAAGGATTCATTAATCAGTGCTAGGTTGTGTTTTGGTTTATGTCTCTGAGCATGAACTGCTTCTCTGAGGAGTTTCCTAACATGGTCACTGTGAGTGAAAATCGCTCGACGCACTTATTTTACAGTCATTTTTCAGACTTTGGTATGCTTTATTTTCCCAGAAGAAAGTTCAAACTCACTAGTAGAAAATTCTTACAGCTAAATTGGAACCATTCCCACACAACAAAATTGACCTTTCCATCCATCTATTCTCTTCCTTTTATCCTTATCTGTGTTGCCCCAAATGATCTTTTCTGCTTACAAATATATACATGTGAGCGGATTTGTGTACTTCCCAAAAGATGTCACCAATCAGCATAACAGTAGCCAAATGTGGCATCCCTATCAGTCCCTGTCCTAAAAAAAGAAAATGAAGTAATAATCCAAAAACAGAAAAAAGAAGAAGAATATGGTTTCATCTTTTTACTTATAACTACACAACTCAGCAGATTTTTCTGTATCTGTCAGCTAACTTGTTTCCATCACTCCAAACTAAAACCAATCTTGTATTGCCAATGATCCGCCTGGTGAATAGTCCTCATTCTGTGATATGGTTTTGGTCGTCCTCCGTATGACTCACACAAGGCTATACAGTGGGGGAAAAAAGTATTTAGTCAGCCACCGATTGTGCAAGTTCCCCCACTTAAAATGATGACAGAGGTCAGTAATTTGCACCAGAGGTACACTTCAACTGTGAGAGACAGAATGTGAAAAAAAAATCCATGAATTCACATGGTAGGATTTGTAAAGAATTTATTCGTAAATCAGGGTGGAAAATAAGTATTTGGTCACCTCAAACAAGGAAAATCTCTGGCTCTCACAGACCTGTAACGTCTTCTGTAAGAAGCTTTTCTGTCCCCCACTCGTTACCTGTATGAATGGCACCTGTTTGAACTCATCTGTATAAAAGACACCTGTCCACAGCCTCAAACAGTCAGACTCCAAACTCCGCCATGGCCAAGACCAAAGAGCTTTCGAAGGACACCAGGAAAAGTATTGTAGACCTGCACCAGACTGGGAAGAGTGAATCTACAATAGGCAAGCAGCTTGGTGTGAAAAAATCAACTGTGGGAGCAATCATCAGAAAATGGAAGACATACAAGACCACTGATAATCTCCCTCGATCTGGGGCTCCACGCAAGATCTCATCCCGTGGGGTCAAAATGATCATGAGAACGGTGAGCAAAGATCCCAGAACCACACGGGGGGACCTGGTGAATGACCTGCAGAGAGCTGGGACCAAAGTAACAAAGGTCACCATCAGTAACACACTACAACGGCAGGGAATCAAATCCCGCAGTGCCAGACGTGTTCCGCTGCTGAAGCCAGTGCATGTCCAGGCCCGTCTGAAGTTTGCCAGAGAGCACATGGATGATACAGCAGAGGATTGGGAGAATGTCATGTGGTCAGATGAAACCAAAGTAGAACTTTTTGGTATAAACTCAACTCGTCGTGTTTGGAGGAAGAAGAATACTGAGTTGCATCCCAAGAACACCATACCTACTGTGAAGCATGGGGGGGGAAACATCATGCTATGGGGCTGTTTTTCTGCCAAGGGGACAGGACGACTGATCCGTGTTAAGGACAGAATGAATGGGGCCATGTATCGTGAGATTTTGAGCCAAAACCTCCTTCCATCAGTGAGAACTTTGAAGATGAAACGAGGCTGGGTCTTCCAACATGACAATGATCCAAAACACACCGCCCGGGCAACAAAGGAGTGGCTCCGTAAGAAGCATTTGAAAGTCCTGGAGTGGCCTAGCCAGTCTCCAGACCTCAACCCCATAGAAAATCTGTGGCGGGAGTTGAAAGTCCGTGTTGCTCGGCGACAGCCCCAAAACATCACTGCTCTCGAGAAGATCTGCATGGAGGAATGGGCCAAAATACCAGCTACTGTGTGTGCAAACCTGGTAAAGACCTATAGTAAACGTTTGACCTCTGTTATTGCCAACAAAGGTTATGTTACAAAGTATTGAGTTGTATTTTTGTTATTGACCAAATACTTATTTTCCACCCTGATTTACGAATAAATTCTTTACAAATCCTACCATGTGGATTCATGGATTTGTTTTTCACATTCTGTCTCTCACAGTTGAAGTGTACCTCTGGTGCAAATTACTGACCTCTGTCATCATTTTAAGTGGGGGAACTTGCACAATCGGTGGCTGACTAAATACTTTTTTGCCCCACTGTATAGGGAATTCCAGGAGCTGCTAAAAATTCTTGACAAACCCTCCTTTTCACTAGGGTATGGCATGTAGTTTGAGCTGGAGAAGATTTAGACAGTCCTAGCACAGTGTCCTGTTGTAATCCAGACACATTACAGTACAGTGTTTCTCTGTGACTGTGACTCTGTGTGTCTATAGCAACACAACTGAAAAATGCCAAAATAGCTTTAAACATGACTCTGGTCCTCTCATGGAAATAGTCTCAGTATCTATAACTACAGTTATTTGAATAGTTTCCAGATTTGTGAACAATACTCACACACAACAATAAATTGATACACTTTAGAAGTGAAAAGTAGTCAGTCACCTGTCAGATATATCTTTATCTTTCAGAAGTTCAAGAGCCATTCTCGACTATATACTGCACTATATAAGATAGATATGTGACGTAACCTGCTTATTTGTGGGCTACTGTTCTGAAGCCTCTAGGGTCTGACATTTTGCCCTTTGCTCTCTTGGTGTTTTGAAAACAGATGTGACCATATTTAAAAGAGAGGATTGAGCTAAACAGTTAATACTAGTAGTTAGTACTAGTATGCTGGAGGTTAAAGGTAGTTTCTATAAAAATGATTGCTAAAAGTCAGTTAAATATGTTGGCTGGGCTGTGGCACAGTTTTTAGTAAGGCAAACCTTTTCCATTGGCAGTTTTCGTTGGACTTCTTTATTGTACTACCACTTGGCTCATGGTTAGTGATTATTTGCAGGCAAATTTGAAAAGGCTCCAAGCAGCTGTCACAATGCTAGCAGCCAAAGCAATCAGAGCTTTTTTGGTACAGCGCCTTCTTTGCATCTGATTTCACCCAGTGAAAACCGGCAACCTCCAGGAACTGCTGCCAACCACTCGGGAAATACACATTTCCCCAGCAACCAGTGGTTGTATCACATCTAACTCAACAACTCTTAAGCAATGTGCACATGATGTCGTGAGAAACCTCAATACTACTAGAAGACTTTTTGACAGGCAGAGGAGGGGCCCCTGGTTGCCCATCATTGAGAACTCGGGTTTAATTTGCATTGGCATACTTTTGTAACATGTCCCTATTGCCAGTCTTGGCAGCCGGGGGTCGGTCCGCCAGGGCCTCCGCTCCTGGCCGCCACCCGGCTCACAATGCACCCGACCCCTATGGCGCCTCCTGCGGGTGGTGGGCCTGCGGGAGGATGGGCCCATGTCTCCTCTTCGGGCTGTGCCCGGCCGGGCCCCATGGACTAAGGCCCGGCCACCAGACGCTCGCCCTCGGGCACCCTCCCCGGGCCTGGCTCCAGGGCGGGGCCCCGGTAACCCTATCCCGGGCAGGGTAAACTGTTCCCTCGATATTCTTTTCATGGGGGTCTTCTGAATCGCTCTTTGTCTGGTCCCTCACCCAGGACCAGTTTGCCATGGGAGACCCTACCAGGGGGCAAAAGCCCCCAGACAACATAGCCCCTGGGATCCCTGGGACACACAAACCCCTCCACCACGATAAGGTAGCGATTCAAGGTCGATCTACGCCCCTACCCTCACCTATGGCCACGAGCTGTGGGTAGTGACCGAAAGAACGAGATCGCGGATACAAGCGGCGGAAATGAGCTTCCTCCGAAGGGTGGCTGGCCTCTCCCTTAGAGATAGGGTGAGAAGTTCGGCCATCCGGGAGGGGCTTAGAGTAGAGCAGCTGCTGCTCCACATCGAAAGGAGCCAGCTGAGGTGGTTCGGGCATCTGGCAAGGATGCCCCCTGGGCGCCTCCTGGGCGAGGTGTTCCAGGCATGTCCCACCGGGAGGAGGCCCCGGGGCAGACCCAGGACACGCTGGAGAGATTATATCTCTCGGCTGGCCTGGGAACGCCTTGGTATTCCCCCGGACAAGCTGGAGGAGGTGGCTGGGGAGAGGGAGGTCTGGACCTCTTTGCTTAGGCTGCTACCCCCGCGACCCGACCTCGGATAAGCGGATGAAGATGGATGGATGGATGGATACTTTTGTAACAACCCCACAGACACTGGTTAAGAGGTTAAACGTTACGAGCTGTTATACGTTATACTTATTAATCAAGCAAAAATGAAGCTCAAACACTCAACTGTTCATTTAGATAGGTAATCTAACAAATAATCAGTAGCAAAGGTAAACTCCAGTTTGATAACAGCCAGCCTGTTAAATCTGGACTGTATGAGTGAAGTCACTTAACTGTACAGAAAGTCTTTTTGCCTAAATAATACATGATATTTGATGTTCAGCTGGGCACTGAGACTGGAAGACAATGGGAGTAAGTGGTTTTAATGGGGACAGTGTTCATAATGTCATTACCACTTTGTTTTAGTGATCAAGTTGCGCTCTAATTGAATTCTACCTTCTCATTTGAGGTTTGCAGGTTTGTGTCTGTTACAGGAAATATCTCTTATGTAACTCAAAGACTGTGTCACCAGCAAGCTGCAAATTTGCGTTATCTCTGTCCCAAAACATATAAAGCCCCTCCACCCGCCTTTACCTTAGTTTTATTTGTTATTCTTCTCGTAAACCTATAATCTTTATCTGCCTCAAGAAGTAAGTGTCATATATACTGTATGTCCCTTTCCTCTGTAAGCCAATTACAGAATCAGAGTGCAGGGGAGGGTTTTTCTCATTTAAGGCAGCAAGCCAGGTCATTTGTTGTGCCCAGCCCTCCCCTTCTCAGATTAAATGTCAGGGCAGCAGCTCTAACAGCAGGGACACATGCTTCTCTGGAAGTAGCTCAACCACACAGAGACACTCTCACAGCTGCATATACGATGTATTCAGCTTTTCTCATCCTGATCATCTTAACTGGTAAGACTTTGTGTTGTTTGGAGTGTTATTTCATTAATAGAAGAGTACTTCCCATCCTGCATGTATCTGATTCTTTAAGTTTTTACATTGTTTGTAACAGTAACTTTTCTTGGACATATCTCATAAAGGCATAATAGAGATTAAGACAAATCGGGGACCGAAAAATGTTCAAATGAGAGTTATTGTTATTATTTCCAATAAAAAAGATGAAACTTGAGATTTAAGCAAGGGAAGAAAAAAGGAAAACACAAGTAATTTAATGGGCTAGAAGTGTAGGATCTTTAATGACAATAGACAGTTTTAATTATTTTAAATCCACATTAATCTAATTCTAGATTTAAAAATATTATGAAACTTGAGTTTCCTGAAAACAGTATCCTGACACTACAAGGAAAATTAAATGATAAAAGCACTGCAGACAAAAAAAACAACAGATTAAGAAACAAGAAACAAACTAAGCAGCTGTGTACAAGCTCTCAATTTCTCTTTTTTCCAAACAAAAGTTAAAAATGAATGGCAAAATATATTGTTTAAAATCTAAATTCCAATAGAAATCATTTATCTGACAACTATTTTGCTGTAGATGTGACTTCCTGTCAGAAAGTGTGCAGTTACCACGATGTTCTGGACTATCTGAACCTGACCACAGATAACAGTGTGTTTAAACTGACGCGGCCTGTGCTGGACTACACGCACCCCACCAAAGTAGAGCTGGACATCATCCTGTATGCCATCCTGGCTGTGGTAGGTGCAACATTACTGCATTTATGTGTTATTAATGAGCTAAATGCTACAATGAAGGTGGTCATTACTGACATCACTTTATTTTCAGATTGAGAAAACACAAACTTTTATTCCCTTTGTCTGGGCAACCCTGGTGAGTTTATTTTCTTCAGATCTACATTAGGTTAACACAAAGCACAGCTAATCTTTCTGGGGTCTATATCAAAAATATATGTCAACACATTTCAAAACAACATAAAACTAAAATAAATAAATATAGAAAGCACACTACAAAAATGATAATTTGACATTCATGATAAAGCTAAGCTCCACAGATGTTGTTTTAGGACTTGTTAAATTAAGTATTGTACATTGATCTGTTTGATGCAGTCTTTCATTGGTCTATCTGCTCTATTCTGCACAAGGTGAAATAAAAAACGGCCCAATGAGGATGCAAATCATGGTCTGCCTGAGACACACCTTGTGCATCTCCGTCTTTGACTTTTCTGATAATCTAACCTTACTGCAGATATGGAATAATGAACGCATCTCATGGGACCCTGATCAGTTTTGTGGAATTACTCATATCATAATTCCTCGAGAAATCCTCTGGAAACCAGATGTCTTCATTTATGAGATGTGAGTCAGCAACACACACGGACATGAAGTGTAGTTTATTACAAAATCAAACACAAACAGGTTCAAAAGGAGACACTTTTATTCATTTTGTTCAAATCAAAGTGTGTCAAAAAGTGTTTCCTGGCCTGAGAGATCAATATTTATTGCAAAATAAATACTTTTGGCATGTTAAATCTTTGAAAATCACAGTGAAATGAAGGTCATAACTCTTTTTCTCATAGCTGAATTTGAAATACTTTTTATTTAGAGTGAAATGTGAACAGGACTGCTGAAGGCAGCTGCTAAAACAAATCATATATAACAACCTATAAACTATGACCGCTCACCTGTCATAAGTGTCAAACAGAATTATAATTTGTTAGGTCATCACCAATTTATTTTTCATGGACAATGCTGCTTTGTGATGCTATCTATTTATTAAGCCAGTTTATTGATATAACAGACACTTTCCTGTTTGCAGTTTACGTTGTTTTTGGCTAGACATATTTGTTAGGTACACCTGTTCAACTGCTTGTTAACAGGAATATCTAATCAGCCAATTATATGGCATCAACTCAATGCATTTAGCTATATAGACACTATGAGAACAACCTGCTGAAATCCAAACTGACCATCATAATGGATATCAGTAGGGAGGAATGTTTGCAGGAGCTTGCTTTTTTGCAAAAAATCATTTTATAGTTGTTCAACATCAAATGTAACAGCTTGATATCTGCTGCCATCCTGTGTTTGTTTAGAAGGTCAGGCGCTTCATTGTGTGCACACTTTATTAAAGTACACGCAGCAGCTTTTATACTACTTTAAAACAAACACATTATCCTGCTGCTGTGACAGCAGGAGCTTCAGAATAATTCAGTCAGTTTATAATTAGTATCATCAAATTATGCTGTGTAGGTGCTCTGCAAACATACTGAAAGAGAGAATAATGTGTGTGTGTGTGTGTGTGTGTTGTGGTCTTAGGATACAGACGGACGACTCCCCTCAGAGTTATTACATCTCCGTAGCCTACGATGGGACGATCACTTCTGAGGACGACATTAAGATTGTCAGTACCTGTAAGATGGATGTCCACAAGTTCCCCTTCGACACGCAGAAATGTAACATCACCATTGGTTCTGCAAGTCACTGTGGTGAGGGAGGATGAGTGTTCTGGTGTGTTTTCTCCTGCTTTCATAGTTGTTTGAACTCTGAAACGTTTCTCTCATTCTTTCTGTCATTTCCCAAAACAGTAGATGAGATGCGACTTTCTCCTTTCTCCAACTCCTCCCGGGCCACGCAGTTTTCCCGTGAAGTGATGAAAACACAGGGAGAGTGGGAATTCCTCCAACTGTCCATCTCCAAAGTCAATATGACCTTTGAAAATAAACTGTGGGAAAGCCTCATATACACTGTACGTAATACACAGAAAGAAAAACACAAGTGGCAAATTACATTAAAAAAACAAAAACAAGATAAGAGACGTCATTAACATTTACATCTCTACAAGCCCAGTTCCAAAAAAGTCAGGACGTTGTGTAAAACGAACAGAGAAAACAATGAAATGTTTAAACTGAGACATTTTTCAATTTCATTAAAAATATTTCTTGAAATAAAAGCTTCTCGTATTCACAAAACAGGAATGCTGCAGAACTGACTACAATGGTCTTGTGATAATAACTTTATATGACCAAATCAAGCAATTTATGATAAATAACCAATTTTAAAAGTTACTTCTGCAATACTACACCCACACAATATGATAACTTTCACACAAGGTAAATCTAACCTAACCACTGAACCCGTTTTCCCAGTTCAGCATGAAGAGGAGACCACTCCTCCACGTTATTAACTTCCTGTTGCCCATCTTATTCTTCCTAACTCTGGATCTCGCCTCCTTCTTCATCGCTGACCATCGAGGAGAGAAGCTGGGCTTCAAAGTCACCGTCCTGCTGGCAATCTCCGTTCTGCTGCTCATCCTGAACGACATCTTGCCCTCCATGTCCAACAAGACCCCACTCATAGGTAAAGACTCCTTCCTTAAGGGATGATGTTTAAGTGTGGTGACGTATTTCATGTATGTAGAAGAACCAGATACCAAAAGAAAAAAAAATAACTGTTGCTTGTTTCATCCTTTCAGCAACATACTGCATTGTGATTTTTGCCCTTATGCTGCTCAGTCTGCTGGAGACAATTTTGGTTACACATCTGATAGAAAAAGACTCCCAAGTCAAGCTTAAGGTGAAGAATGAACATAAAAAAGCCAAAACTAATAAAAGCGATGCAGGTGAGATACGTAAAAAGCTTCTCAGATACTGATCACAGATTTAGTCTATAGTATCAGTCTGCTAAAACAAGAATTCAGATCTCAGGTAATCCCTGAGAGAACCTGCAAAGGAAAAATGCTTTAAAACATTAAATGCAGTAAACATGAAAAGTGTCTGGAAACACAAGCAAACATATTGAAAAAGAGAACAAAAAGAAGGCGATGATTTGCATGCTGTACATTTAATTTCAAAAGCTTCATCTTATCTTTAGTTAGCAGATGTTTCATGTTTTAAATGTGTGTAAATTCTTGTGACAAACCTACTGTTTGCTTTCAGAAGACAAAAGACAGACCTGCTGTTCCTGCATCTGCATAGTGTCCAGTGATGAGGAACAGCATGAGCTACTGCCTGTTGCTGAAGTGGTACAGTTTGAGCACATGCATGCAGATATTGCATTAATATGACATGACAGGAGAGCAAAATCGTATTAACATCTTTACAAGATCTTAATTAATCAGTGACAACAAAACAAATGTGTAAATTCATCTTGAGTGGGATGAATAAGATCTTCAGAGCACACATTTTGACTGGCCAACATCAAATCAGGGCTCAGATTCCTGTTTACAGACTAAAAAGAAAAGATACTTTGTTGTGAAGAATACAACACAGCCTTACAGAAATGGAAGAAATTAGCATTGATTATGTTGCAGTATTATTTGGGGAACCTCTCGGGTCCTGATATATTCCCCTGGACATTACTGTCACATGAAAGTAATGATTTGGATAAAGCTGTTGTTGGTCAGTGATAAACTATGTGCTCTGTAGCGCTGGAGGAAATGTTTTAAATAAAATATCATTGCTCTGATGATGAAATAAACTTGCTCTAAATAACTGATACTAAGATTATTTATAAATGGGATTAAGTTCCCTTAAACACACAAGAAAAGCCCCCAAAAACACAGTTTTGGAGGAAAATGACTTAGGCTAAAAATGATCGTTGATACAATAACAGACAGTTATTAAATTATTAAAAGTACATGCAGTTTTAATAAAAACAAAGACCAAACTGTTGTTGCAGCATTAAAACACCAGGGGTCAGTGCAGATGGATGAGGTTACAGAGTGTTACATGATGGTTCAGTGCAAGATTCAGTAGTTTTACACATGAACCCTCACATTTATTAAGAATAAGTAAGCGGTGGCACTAAATAAAAAGTAAAATGCTAGTATTCACAGATGTAAGATTGTTGTAAAATATTTATTTTCATTATCTTTAAAATTGTGAGTTTCTCGTGTGTCAAAACCTATTTCCTGTTTAATCAAACTATTTGAACCAATATTGGGAAAAAACCTTGTGTTAATAAGCGTTACAGTATAATAGAGGTGCTATACTGAGCTACCTACAAAATGTTGCTGGTAAATACCTGCTAATAATGCAATAAATATGATTTTTTTTTTAGACGTGGGACCCCCCCCCCCCAAAAAAAAAGAAAAAAAATTGCTGGCATCTCTGCGATAATGCAGAGGCCTGATATATTTTTTCCCATCAGGCCTCATTTCAGCGTGAAATAGTCATACAAGATTTGATTTAGCTGGAAACAGCAGAGGTAACGTCGCAAAGCAAATATAGGCCAGTTATTATGCTGATTGTGCTCATAATATCAATTTATGTCCATTCAATGTTTTTAGACTCCAGATTAGTGTTTTTGCCACTATTGCTCATGATGCAATATCACTCTCATCACCATAAACTCTCTCTGACATCCTTCTTTGACTGCTTGACTTTGTGCAGGTTAACAACAGTAATCATACAGGAGAGTATAATGTGCTGGTGCTGATCCTGGAGGAGCTGAAGGAGCTGAAGAAATCACTAAATCTGCACCTCAGTGGCAGCGAAAAGGGAGGGAAGTACGTCCAGTGGGCAGCCAGAATCAACAGGGTTTTCTTCATTTTCTATGCTGTCACTGTGTCGCTCTTTCTCTCTCTCATGTACACTGAGTGGAACACTTAGAAATGTAGAGTATTTCCTATTAATACTACAGTTTCTGTACAGTAGAGTATTTGTGTCAAAATATGGCTTGTATTGTCTTTTTGTATTTTAGGACATCATGTTAATGTTGTAAAACCTTATTATTTTTTGTTTTATATACACTTTATATAGTTTCGCGTTCAACTTTTCCATAGTTAAAGTTAGATGATCCCTCAGACATGTATTGGAATGAGAATGATCAAAGTGTTAACCCTAAATGTTTGGCTTGATTAATCAGCCATCACTTTATAGGCCAAGCTGTTGTATTATGCTTAATGAATGCTGAATGAAGTGTCCAATAAACCAAGAAACAGAAAAACCCAAACTACTTAAACAATGACTCAGTTTGTGGGCCATAATAAACAAATATTATCATCTCAGAATATTTTTTAATAAATAAAGCCTTAAGCCATCACATGTCTCTTTATATTTTGTTTCCAATGAGTCAGACATTCATGTAATTTTTAAAAGTGGTCTTCAGCAACAGTTCCCCAGGCTTTCTGAAGGTCTTGAAAAGTTTCAGAAGGATGTTTTTTATTCATTTATTTGTTTGTTAAGTCACTTAACTCTGACATATGAATCATTTAAGCATAAAAAGCCACCTAAATCAAAGAATGAACTGGTGTTGTGTCTGTATATGTCAGACAACAACAACGAAAACACTGTTTTGACTATGCAACTTTAGACACTGTGTTGTTAAAAGTCTATTACATTAACATTAAGGGAAGTTGTTCCCATTTCTTTAGCTGAATTTACAAAAAATGTCAAAGAAGAAGAACATGTTTATCAAAGCGCTATATCCTCCTGAGACCCAGGGAAAAAAAAGTATTTTGATTTTGATTTTTTTCAGATAAATCAAGTGTTGGGATGGTAAAAAACACATTACAAAAACAAAATTATTTTTAACTAATTTTATTTAAATTTTACAACATGTGCACTACAGTGCACAAGGGGAGTTCATTGATCACGAATGTGAAACTAACAAAATTCAAGAGCTATTTAAGAAAATTAAATGCTCCACTGAATTTTTTGTAAGCAGGATATTAAAACTTATTTATATAACAATATCATAAAAATGTAGATCATGGGTCAACTTAGAAGTCACTGACACTTCATTAGCTGTAAGCCATTGGTTCAGGAACAAGTGATTGCACTGGGCTTTCTATTTCACAAAAGTCAATTCATTTATGATATCTGAGGAAGTACTGTGATTTTTATTTGGAGACACAAAGGAACATTTGGCACTTCCCACATCTCACATATCTTTTACTGTTGCACCCAACCATTCTACAACTGAAATGCCTTGGACTGTTAACCATTTCAGGCAAGTGGAGTGAACCATATTTTGTTACACTCTCATCTGGTTGGGGCCTCCTTTTCTTGATTTTTGGAGAGAACTCTTCATTTTTGGTATTATTCAGGTCTTGATCACATGTTTGTCCCTGGTTTCTCAGCCAAGAGGAGCTTGAACTCCAGATACTGTGAGTTATTTTGGCACATTGAGATCATTGACAACTTTCAGCAAAGACGTGATCTTGTAGAAACAATCAGATGTCATGGATTCAGCTATAATTGCGACTCTTGTTTTTTTACTTTAGTGGAAAACATTTCTGCATTTTACCCATATTTTATTTTTAACTCAAATCAAAAATTCCAGATTCTCCTACATGTTGGTTTTGGACCAGATAGGACGACAGATTTCAGGTGGCCCTGTGTCTTTCTCTATTACATCTGCCACTGCATCTTGATAATCTTCGTGTGGCTCCTCCTGGGTTCTCACCCTCTCCTATCTGGCTCACATGACTCTCATCTTCTGAAAAATCTATGTTTGAATCTCCCTCAATGATTCTGTTAAGAATTCTCTCTGCCTTTGTCAAAGAGTTGTCTACTAGGAAAAAGTGAAATAAATATAAGTACAAAGTCCCGACGTGCACTAGAGTACACATTAATAAATTAGTCATTTCCTCTGTGAAAATAAATAAGCTTAATTCTTAAAAAACCCTCAAATTATTTACTAGATGTTTATTTTTGAAAATTAATCAAAATCTGATTTTAAAAAACATTTTAAATGTAAATATCAAGCTTACCTTTCTTTCTTCCATAAAATATGCTTGTGGGCATGCCAGCCATTTTGAAAAGGTGGGTAAAAGACAATTGGCAAGGCCACACCCCCACACATGTGATATCATTTTAAAGGTACTGTTGTCCTCTCTAAGAAACATCAGGACTTAGAAGAGTGGCAAGTAGAGTATGAAAGGTACAAGCAAAAACTAAATGTGTACTACAGTGCACAAAAATGAATTACTGGGTCTCAGGAGGTTATATCAGGTGTGCAGTGTGCACTTTGACTGGATATGTGAAAGGCAAAAGAAGATGTGGCAGGCCTAAAAAACTAGCAGATGAACAGTATCTGAAAGGCTATCCACAGCCTGGTCACAACCAAAAACATCAATATTATTCATATAGTTTATAGCATCCCAAAAATCTCTAAATGTTTTGTTGTAGACTCAAAGAGAAAAAATACTTCAAAAAATGATTTAACGGTAACAAGATGAAAGAAACCTCAGACGAGCAAAAGGAGAGGGTTCCCTTTACCGGTGCAGGCAGGCATGTCATAGATGTTTGCTACAGGAGAACAGCCTGGCAGATTAGTGTAAAGGACATTTGAGATTAAATCCTGCCTGCATCTAGTCTAATGTAAACTGGACAGGGCAGTAAATCAGTCATTATCAAAGGGGAGCATCTATCTTCAAACTTCATCTATCAAATACGCACTCACTGACCTCACTGATTTCATATTTCTGACGTTCAATCTCTCCCGCCTGTCATACTTCAGTCCTCCTTCACCTCACAGCTCATTTGTTAAAACCAATCATGTTCATTCTCAGCCACCTGATATCGTGTTGTAAACATATTATGAGAAAAGAGGCCAGCTAGTAATTTCATTCAGCACAGGGTGGATCTGGGGTTAGTGGACTGTTCCTCTTTTATTGTCCATTGAATCAGCCATGCTGGCGTCACCACTTTACCATTTGGACTTTAAACTGCACATTAAAAACAAAAGCAAACACACATTAAGGTGTTCTTTGATAGTAATGATAAATTCTGCAAACCTTTAGTGTTGTCATTATGACTATTACCAAACTTAACTCAGTTGTCTACTTTGTCTATGCTAGTTTGCAGTTTATTTACTTAAACAATTTTTCTACAAATCAAAGTTGCATCTCCAGTGGTGTTTTTGTGTGTTATAGGATTAAAGTAGAAACAGCAACCTTTTTCACTCACTATGTTTTTATACACCACTCTGCATTTACTTACTAGTTGTTATTAATCTCTAATTGTCTTCCGCAGCATGTCCTTGTTCTGTCTTCATCCCCAACCAGTTGTGGTAGATGGCCACCCCTCCTTGAGCCTGGTTCTGCTGGAGGTTTTGTCACGATCCTGGGTCTTTTGACCCAGCGTTTTGAGATTTTGTTTATTTTGATGTTTATGTTTAAGTTCATTAGGTTATCTAAGTTCATTTGTTTATTAGATTCCCCTTTGTGCTGTCAAGCCCTGTGTTAAGTCTCTCTTGTCCTTTATGTGTTTCATGTCTGCATGTCTTTTGTTGTCAAGTTCGTGTAGTCATGTCTGCGTTTCATTTTGTTTCCTGTTTTATTTTGAAGAGGTCCTGTGTTCCTAGGTTAAATGTGTTTAGTTTTACTTTTCCCCTGTGAGTTCATTATGTTCATGTGGGTTGTGCTGTTTTGATCTTTATAGTTATTATTACGCTAGGTTTGTTTATGGTTATTGTGGTTATAATTCTTAGGTTTTGTTATATGGCTTCCTGTGTTCCATGTTGTGCTTACGTGATGTCTTTCTATCCCATGTTTCAGGTCCCTATGTTCTGTCTCCCCAGTCTGTTAAGTTTACATATCTGGAGTTCAGTCAGTGTGTTTCCTGTTTTACTTTGAAGGTCTGTGTCTCATGTCAGTGTTTCTAGTTTTGCTTCCCTTGTCTCGTCCAGCCTAATTACTCCCAGCTGTGCTCTCCTTCTGTGTCTCATTTCCCTCGTTATCCCTCTGTGTATTTAAGCCCTGTGTTTCTCTTTGTCAGGGTTGTAGTGTCCCTCATAGCTGTGTGATCACCCCTGTGGTTTCATGTATGATTTATTATTAGCGTTCCCAGTTTAGTTTTGTTCTTTGTTTCCCTTCCACCCCTGCAATAAAGCAGTGTTTTTGAGTTCACGTTTGTCTTGATGAGTTTTGCGTTTGGGTTCTTCTCTTGCCTGTAGTGATGGTGAGATGAAGCCTCATGATGAACTGAAGCTTTCCACCCAATTGGTCGACTCATGGTTCGAAGCATTGTGATGATTCATTTGCTCTACTGCGCCATCAAGTGGACAATTCAAGTGAAGCGGGCTCTGTGATTATAATGATGTGTAAACCTCTAAACTGAATAAATAAATTGTTTTCTTGGTTATTTATCCCGAATATTGTCTCAGTATGTGTGATACAAAAGAGAAAGTGGAAAGTATCAGGACAGCGTTTTGGTATGATTGTGTAACTGTCAGCCTCAGTCAGTCAATAGTATAATTCAGATCATAGATCTGTACATTTGCATATTTGTATAACTATAAAAAGAAAGCTGACACTTTCGAGACTTTATCTAATGTGTAAGCATCACAGCAGATGCCTTTGTGTCAACATAGCTGAGGCTAAAACAGAAAAACGATTTTATAAAAATATTCAGCAGTAGATCAAAACCGAAAGAAAACCATCAATCAACAAATGAACATTACCTGATGCTGCTGAATTGAAGCAGAGCAAATAGAGGTTTTATTAGAGACACACCTTAGCGTTTTGCAATTTTGCATAATGTTAAAAAGTTTAAATTATTTTAGTAGCCTATTGAACGGCAGAAATTAGGTTTTCTTTTCGGAAGTATTTAAATGGGAAAGAACAGCGGCTGACAAACAACGGAGGTCTTATGCGTAACAAACAAGCGAATAATGCAGAAAACAGATTTTTAGACGGGAAACTGTTCTTGAAGTATACTGTGTGTGTGTGTGTGTGTGTGTGTGTGTGTTCTCGTTATTCATACCTGGTGGGGACTTGACCCTAACTACACACTGACCCGTGGGGACTCATTTTACCGTGGGGACCTCAAGTGAGGTCCCCACGGGCACAGGCCCACCAATAGCTCTAAAACAGTATTTAAAGATGGCTGGTGAAGTTTTCTAAGTAGGTCCCCATGTGGTCAATTTCCAGACAAAATGTGTGTGTGTGTGAATTCATGTGACCCTAATGGTCACACAGCGGTATTGCAGTCCCCATTAGGTTGGGTGTTCTGGAACTGTGTGTAGTCATTTGTTCGCTCTATGGCGCCCCCTATTGAACAAGACCAGTATTACGCTTTGAAAATGTATTGTAAAAAGTGTTCCTTTTTTTAGCAAAGATAGACATTATTATATAAATATGTATAAATAAAGTAATTGCAAACATGCTCTGTTATTAATTAATGTAAATTTTAATATTAAAATATATTTGCAGTTCACTTATATATGAACAGAAATAATGTACAGTATTTTAAATATTTTCAAGTCAAATTAATTATGGTAAGTAACTCAGTGAATAATTATATTGTTGCAGTGAAACTTAAAACACAATTTTTGAAAGAGGAAATAAAGTAACGATGTTAAATAGGGCATTAAAAAACATTAACAATAAAAATAAAGTAAAATACGGAAGTAGCAGTAAAATACATACAGTATGCAGATGAAGGTATTGGGGTATTTGATACACTGCTCATAAATTAATTAGAGGAACTCTTTGAAAACATCAGATCTCATTTGGAAATAAACATCATGCTGGATATCCATACTGATATGGAACGGGTAATGAGTTAGGAACAAAAGGATTCTACATCAGTTGATGGTAATTAAAATAATCAACCTAATTCAGAGTCACCAAGAAATTAAACTGAAACGCTGATGCAGCAGGCTAGATCAATTTGCTGAAATTGGTCATTGCAGCAACTCAAAATGGTACTCAGTAGTTTGTATGGCCCCCACATGTTTGTATGCATGCCTGATAACTTTGGGGCATGATCCTTATGACATGACACGTGGCGTCAAGGATTGTCTCCTCCCAGATCCTGACCAGAGTTTCACTGAACTCCTGAAATTTTTGGGGAGCAAAACATGATGTCCCAGAGGTTTTCTATTGGATTTAGGTCAGGCGAGCGTGGATGCCAGTCAGTAGTATCAATTCCTTCATCCTCTAGGAACTGCCTACATACTCTTGCCAGGAGACATTATCATGCACCACCTAACCACAAATGTCTGCATAAACCTTCATCTCACTGCCAATGTTAAGCTACACTACCACTACAGTTATTCTGTACACATCTTGCTTGCAAGAAGCATGTAAGCATACAGTCGCATTCAAACACTATCAATGCGCTGCTCATGTGTGTAATGGGTCTTTTTCCTCAGTCCTGGGGTTGTAACACCACAACCTCCTCAGTCCATGATCAGAGAGTGTCTATTTGACAATAACCAAAATGTCTTTGGATAGTCTTTGTGAATGCAAAAAGAAAAAAAAAACCAATGGTGTTAGCTGGCCAGCAAAATAAAGAGAGTGTATGGCACTGAATGCGGGCGTGTGTGTGAGTACTTCAGTCCAAATAATCGAGGTCCGGATGGATGAATGGATGGCAGCCGCCGGTCCTTTAATGGCACCAGCGAGACAGCACAGTAGTAAGGCAGCACAGCAGTAAGGCAGCACAGCAGTGAGGCGTCTGGCAGGAGAACGAACAATAGTCTTTTTTTAAGGATACTGCAGAAGGAGATATTCCCCGCTAGCTCACCCAAGCTTGTTCTCTGGCACAGCTACAAGCCATGTGAGCTCTTAGCCCCTCAGTGACATATGAACTTGGCTACCAACGTCCGCTTAGCATGATGGCTAATTGTCAAGCTTGCTAGCTTATCCCCAATTAGCGATTAGCACCTAAATAACCATTACTACACATCACATCATAGCAAACACATGATAACACATGGAATAGTATAATATACATACGAAAAAGATTTTTACCTGGCAGGAGAACGAACAATAGTCTTTTTTTTAAGGCTACTGCAGCAGGAGATATTCCCCGCTAGCTCACCCAAGCTTGCTCTCTTGCACAGCTACAAGCCATGTGAGCTCGTAGCACCTCCCGCTAGGTGTACTACCACAGTCGACTTTAGTGATCAACATTGGTGATTAGCTACTGCTAATTAGCATCTAGGCTAATGTCAAATAAAGCACATCATTAGGTGAACTCACTTGCTCAAACTATCACAAGCCACTCATGGCAGTTAGTGCCAAGCACACACTGGTAAAATACAACATTAGTACCTCCATCAGGACACCTGTAATGCCTTTTCCTATACACTCATCTGTTGAGTCTTCTGTACTCTCTCTGGACCTCTACTGTGTGGATGTGTGTGTGAATGGGTGAATGACTGAATATAGTGTGAAGCGCTTTGGGGTCCTTAGGGACTAGAAAAGCGCTATACAAATGCAGGCCATTTACCATTTTACCATTTTACTCACATCTTTGTTCTCTCCGGACCCTGCACATGTGCCATCTTCTGTTGGAAGTTCAAAGCCCCCAGGGAATGAAGCCCACACCACCATCACTCCCCATTTTCTGTGGTCATCTATTGAGTTTTATTCAAATATCTTAAAACACACCTTGCCTTAAAAATTCGCTGAATGGGTTATGAGTTGTACACAGCAAATAGTTGGTGCCAGCCTGGAACCAGCTGTCCTGGCTAAAAGCTGATTCTCTAGCAGTGTAAATGCAAACAAAACTAAGTTCCAAGTTTAGCATGAATCGATACGTGAACTGGCTTTGTGGAAAAGGGGTAATGGGCTTTTTACATAAGATTAAAGGGCACCATGAAAGATGATTAATTGGGGTTATCTTTTTAATTCAGTTTTTCCCTGTGATTAGTTCATCGCAATGAGGTGTCATAATGTACTCTCTGACCTCTCTCTAGCTACTACTACTACTACTACTAATAATAATAATAATAATAATAATAATAATAATATGATATGGTTTATTGATCCTGTAGGAAATTAGTCTCTGCATTTAACCCATTCACTCAGTGAAGCAGTGAGCAGCCACCAATCCAGCGCCCGGGGAGCAGTATGTGGGGGATGGTACCATACTCAAGGGTACCTCAGGGTAGCCAAAGGATGATTAGCAACATGAATTGATATACTGTGATTTCTGACAACTGTCACTCTATGGCCAGTATTAAATTTTCCTATCCTGATCTGAATCTAAATCTAATCCAGCATTGTGGATTTAATATGTTCTGAGTTCTTACTGTTAACAGTCTCTTTAACACCAAATCATCCAGATTGTAGCCTGTTTAAAGGATATGCAAGATTTTCTGGATGACTTCCCATTTAGATATACAATACAGAGCTTGGCTGTGGCTTAAAGTGTCTCTGTGTGCTTTAAGTCATGTGCTGAATTATCAAATTAAAATTGAATGTGATAAAATACTCTTTTTTATCACCTGTTTTTATCCTCATCTTTCTTTCATCTGCCACGTACTTGCATTTAGTACATACCTGCATCTTGAAATGTAATATGAATGAATTTTTAGCCAGAAAACTTTTCTCTTTTTTTTAGTTGGGGTTAGTTCTAATGTTCTTCAAGCTACATGCCAGTGGTAAATGAACATAATGACACAGATCTAAACCATTAAGTTCTGTTGTTCTAATAACATAGCAATGTCACTAAAACTTGATATGTAGTAATATGGTAAATGGTAAATAAAGAGAGGGAAGATGTTCAGAATTGAGGGAATTGTATGACCAGAAGGGAACATAGCAACCAATTACCTTAGAATCCCACATACAAAAAGAAACAAAAGCATACCTTGCTAGGTGGCCAGCACTAACTACAGCCTGACAACTGAGGACGGTGACCTCATCACGTGCTTCAAAAGATTACCTATACTCCCCATGCCAAAGAACAAGCCCTCATGCCTTAACGACTGCCGGCCGATTGCGCTGACTTCTGTGGTTATGAAGGTGTTTGAGAGGCTGTTGAACAACATTATCTCCTCCTACATCCCCAGCAGCACAGACCCACTCCAGTTTGCATACCGACAAGATCTACAGAAGACGCCATCTCCCACGTCCTGCACACCACCCTAAGCCACGTGGACATGAAACGGAGTAACTATGTGAGAATGCTGCTTGTAGACTACAGTTCAGCATTTGACACAATAGTGCCCCATAGACTGTTCACAAAGCTGGGGGATCTTGGACTTAACAACAGTTTGTGTGCATAGGTGCTGGACTTCCTTACTGGTAGATCGCAGGTCGTGAAGGTGGGTAAGTGTGTCTCTGACAGCATCACTACCAACACAGGAGTGCCACAGGAGTGCGTACTCTTGCCACTACATACTCCCTCTACACCTCTTGATTGTGTGGCCACTCAAGGCTCAAACGCCATCGTGAAGTTTGCTGAATAAGCTGTGGTGTTGGGCCTCATCTCCAACAACGATTAGACAGCCTAATGGACGAGGTGAAGAACCTGGCATCTTGGTGCAGAGAAAACCACCTCCAACTGAACGTCTGCAAGACCAAGGAGCTGGTGGTGGATTTTAGTAGGAGAAAGCGGCGAGACTACAAGCCCCTGGCCATCAACGTGGAGAGGGTGCTGTCCTTCAAGTACCTTGGGGTTGACATCTCCTTAGAACTGACATGGACTGCTCACAGTCCAAAAGGGCTAGGCAGCGCCGGTATCGCCTGAGACAACTGAGAAAGTTTGGAGTCTCTCCAGGGATCCTTAGGACTATCTATTCGGGCGCTGTGGAGAGCATCCTCACACAGAACTTTACATCCTGGTATGGGAACAGCTGTGTTAAGGACGAAAAGCCCTTCAGAGAGTGATCTGTGTGGCAGAACACTGCTACAGGTCTGCTCTCCCTTCCCTACAGGACATCTACAACAGGAGATGTAGGTCCAGAGCAGCTCGGATTTTTAAGGACTTGTCCAGGACTCCTAAAAATAATCCAGCACATCACACCATGGTGTAAGATGCTAGCAGGCAGGGTGTACATTTTAATTTTTTTTTAACCAAGTAACTCATGAGATGCCAACATCAGGCAGAATGAGCTTCAGAAATACCAAGGGCTATGAGAAGAGCTAGGAAAAAGTGTGGAGGGAAAAGGCAACGGTGGTCCCTGTGGTAATCAGAACCCAGTGACCCCCAGACTGGGTTAGTTGCTCCAGATTTCAGGAACAACATCCAAGACACCTAAGATACCACATAGGACCCTGATTCTCACAGACCTCTGGTAAAGGCCCCAACTTTGAAGGAAAAAAGACTATATATATGTGTATATGCAGGCCAGCCGACAGATCTGGGTGGGCCCGGGACAACGCTGTCAGCTCAGTTTCTATTAATCTCTTTGGTTTTTGCAATTGCTGCAGGTCACTGAGGTAAGGAGTTGCCTTGTCATATAAGGCTTTAAAAACAATTACAATCACATTCGCATTATCCTCTATTCACCTGTTGTGTCATCCACTATTGTTTTTGGTTTTTACAATAAACTTAGTTTACCATTTATTGAAACCTGCCTGGCATCACTTTTGAGTCCACACAATTCTGTCCTTCACAATAATACCTGTCTAGTGATCACAATGGTTGGTAGTAGTTGATTGGTTTACATTTTTGTATTGTTTCTATTATTTATTCATTCCTGCATTTAATTAATTTTGCTACTGCTTATATTTTGTGTACATTTCAACTCAACAAATATCAGTTAGGAAATTGCATTTCTAATTAAGCAAGTAATGTGTGGATTCATCTCTTCTCAGCAATCATTAATATATTACACAGATCCTGACATTTGAGGTCCCCATTTTGACCATGCCCATACCCCACCCACCTACTGACTACTGCAGCACGTCAAGATGGCGGAGTGACATTGCAGTTTGTTTTAAAACATAAACAATAATTTCATACGTCTACAGTCTGACATTTTTATTTCAGTTATTTGTTAACATACATATTAAACCAATTTCAGTTCAGAAATTGTATTTCTCACTTAGCAGGTAATGTGTAGAGTCATTTACTTCGTTCTCAGCAATTTACACATATCTTGACATTTGAGGTCCCCACCTTGACCATGCCCATCCCCCACATAGATGGCTGAGTGACGTTGTACTTTGTTTTAACACACCAATGACCCGTCAGTGTCCGGTGCGCTATGTGTAAGAATGAGCGGAGTTAATCTGGTGTGTGCCTCGTCCCAAATCAAGCGCTCCTTTTGTGATCACCACACCTGCTCTCCTTTGGCGCATTGACAGACGACAGACATGCTTCCGACAGCAAGCACGTGCGATATGCGGAGTACAGCTAGCTGTGCAGAATTAACCAGAATGGTAAGTTTTGACTTATGTCACATTATAATATTGTGCTTTTGGGTTAATTTGCGTCGCGTTTGCACATTATATTAACACACAAAGTGTCGTGTGCAGCTGTAACTTAATGGTATGACTTGATGGTTAGCTAATGTTAGCTAACAACGATGCTAACTGAGTTGCTGTTAAATCTTGGTCTGCCTATGCTTTTGTCAAGTAAAATAAGTTTAAAACGGTGCAACAATTGGCTGTAAAAATACTACGGACTGTGGTGATTTTTATTTTAATGCATCTATAGTATTTTCAAAATGAATTTCTGTTATTGGTACTTAGTTGCTACGAAATACTTTCCTTCAACACAGTGTTACATTACACAAACTACACCGTTACAGTAAACCGTTAAAACCAAATCATCAAAATATGCTGTTTTATTGTCTTGATATTTCAATTTATACTAAAACTGCAATGGTGTTACGGCTGTAGTTGATCCGCGATCCCTTTTTATCACTCTGCACAGATGCGCGTATATGCACGGATTAATTCAAAATTGTAAAGCTTCAGCATCATACATCGTGTTTTAGTGGAACTACTATTTAAAGTAGATTTAATGTTTCTCTACCTCGTCTTAGAGCTGCAGTGAAAAGATACCATGTAGGAGGGTTATCACGTGAACGGCGCATAACCGTGACCGTCATGGTCAGCGGAGGAACGTGAGCTGCCTCGCGCATTATTTCATAGTATGTGATCGGTGCACAGGTGATGAGCGACAAACCAGCTTGTATTTAATTAGCACATGAAAAGAGCAGTGAGTGAAATTAGCAGATGTGAGAATACAGTTGAGATTTATGCTCTGTCCTCTGTCTGTGACCGAGGGCAGGGTTCAGCACCCGCACGCAGAGCGGGCAGCAGGCAGAGAGAGCGTAGGTGAGCTGAGACTTTAGTTTGTGGGACCTGACATGTTACTGCACACAAGACAAAGGTTAAAAAAATTAAAAAGGTATTTAATAAAACGCTTCTTAAGGAGACATGCTGTCAGAATAATGATAATGCTGCGTCTGCATTCACCTACGTCACCAAGCTCGTTAACCACAACAAGCTTGTTTGTAAATTGTTAGGAACACGCTAAAACGAAAACCCGACTGTATGTACATCTGTACTGCATCTATAATTTACTACACACTTTAAAATTGAGCTGGTTCTGGTCACTGTGTCTGACAACAGCTCGTAGACCAGGGGTGGGCAATTCCAGGCCTCTAGGGCCGGTGTCCTGTAGGTTTTAGATCTCACCTTGGGTCAACACACCTGAATCACATGATTAGTTTGTTGCCAGGCCTCTGGAGAACTTCAGGACATGTTGAGGAGCTAATTTAGCCATTTAAATCAGCTGTGTTGGTTCAAGGACACATCTAAAACCTGCAGGGACACCGGCCCTTGAGGCCTGGAGTTGCCCACCCCTGTCTTAGACAATGAGAGCAGTCCCTCCCTCTGCCAGGTGTAGCATCCCTGCTCAGCCATATAAGAATGGTAATATATCACAGGACCACCTGTTCAAAACATCAACCTTGTATGTAAGGGAAAGAAGACAAAGCTATTGCTGTAGTTTTTGATGATCTGTTACATCCCTCAAAATTCTAATAAATCGCCATAGAAATTGTAGGAAAATATTTCTGTCATTGTACTGCTTTAATCATACATCAGAATTTAAGTTAGTAGCTTTGTCACTTGACTGTATATTGGCAATGACTGTACTTTCATAAAGATTTCACAGACAGGGAAATATTAGGAAATGTTGTGGGTAATGATAACCACCATGACAGGCTATGATGTCACAAAGTAACATACATCAATATACTGCCAAATTGTACAACTGGAGCTCACTGAAATACAGTGAAATTTGATTATGTTGGTCCTTAAAGTTTGACTAACTGTTTCACTTGTGCTGATAGGAGGATGGCCCAAGCTTTTCATCTACCAATGGCAGTGCTGAATGCACAGGTAAGAAAGCTCTGTGTTACCCTACATTTTGCTTTTTTTCTTCATTGTTGGTAAAACTGTAAATTGGCTTCTGTCATTTTTAAATTGCAAATTGTACAATTGGTTCCAAACCTGAATATATCAAATAAATGCAGTTATAATTCTCATTGAGATAGAACTGCAAATCACCAGAGAAATGAAAAGCTACAATTCAGATGTGTCTTCAGCAGATACTCTGCTGTCACTGTAGGTAAATAACATGAAATAATCATTGTTTTTTGCTAGAAATAATTTTATTTGGTGTAAGTAGAGGTTGTGCCACAACTATTCTTTTCCAATAAATTCAGCCTTTCAAGTGTTTAGGCTATTTTAAGGCAAAACTCAATATATTGTAAATTAAACACATTGCTCAAAGACAATCTCAACTTGCTATTGTTAGTTCATCTTGAACCAAGTCAACATTTTTAATTTTGCAGTTGCTGATGGGACAGATGCCTTTAACCCTGCACACAAGAAAGAGGTAGGATATGCCATCTTCTTTTGGTTCTTAAATGGACCAGTAAACCAGCTGTGCACTTAAACAGCTGTGATAGACATTGCACATGGTTAACGCTGACATACTCACTTTACATTATTATTTAAGGAGCAGTTTAGGGTTGTTTGAGTTCTCATCTACACCTTACACATTATACAGCTGTCAAGCCAATATTGCAATTAATAATCCATTAATATTGAAATTTCCACTATTCATTCAGTGTACATCGTGCTAGAATGACTCTAAGAATGATTGCTGAAAATATCACATGCACACATTATGTTTTTGCCGTTGAAAATAAACATTCTGGGATTGTTTGATGTGTAATATGTACAGTTCATTCAGCTTAAAGTAAATGTTAGACTGCAGTGTGTTCAGACGGTTAAATTGGTAGAAGGATTTTAAGTAGGCAAACTCCTCCAGTTTGGACCTCAATATAAAAGGTAGTAAATTAGTTTATGCACTGCAGATACATATTCATGATTTCTGATGTGATAAATATTCTTAGTATTTGTTTTGATGATTGTTTCCATATATTTTATTTATGTCAATATATGTACATCTTGTAATGTGAGAGCTAAGTGGAATCAAATCAAATTGTGGCCTTGATTTTTATGTTTTTTCTTAATTTTAATAAAAAAAATTCCAAATGTCAGCCACATTAAAATGTTTGAGGACACCGTAAAAACAAATCATTCATTGTAATACAGTTGTTTATAATTAAATACAAGGTATGATTAGGCCTTGTCTTAGCAGTAAGGCTTCTTTTCGTACCTAGGCTTTTTGCTGTTTTTCATTCCCTCTTTGTTCTGTCTTTTGTCTCTCCACTACTATCTAATAAAGCAAAAAACAATAAAACAAGGGTTTTGATTTATTTCTTTGTTTGCAGGTTAAAAGTCGTGGCTTGCTTCGCCTCGAGAAACTCAGGAGACATCATAGTGTATGTGAGCAACGCTACGAGAGGGCACAAATTAAAAGGTTAAACGACCAGAGGGAGAGGACCTTGTTTCTACACCGTAGCCTCGATACGAAGGTTAGTTGTACTACTTCTTCTTTTGGATCCTCCTTTAAGGGGTCGCCACAGCGGATCATCTGCCTCCATCTCACTCTATCCCTAACATCCTGCTGTCACACGCTCTCTTGACTTGTTAGCACATCTCCTTTTCTGTCTTTTTCTTCGTCTTTGCCACCTCTCTCTTGGCTGTACTCCCAATGCTCATGTCTACTTCCTTAATCTCTCTGACTATCACACTTTTTCTTTGCTAACCTCTTCATTTGGACATTTTCCTTTCATCCTTTCTCTGTCTAGAGGATACCCCAAGCGCTTTCTTGGCCATTGCCCTCCCACTTCAGCTGTACTTTCCCAGTCATCTGGTAACTCTTCCATACTGCCCAGACTGCCATATATACCTACATTCTCCCCTGACACCACCTTACAGTCTCTTATGCACCTTCTGCGCACTTGTGTGCACCTATCTTCACTGTCATACATCACAATATGTTCCTCCCTCTTCTTGAAGTATGAGTTAACCACAGCCACTTCCATTCTTTTGGCAAAATCCACCAACATTTGTCCTTCTGCATTTCTATCCTTAACACAATACCTAGCCAACAACTCCTCATCACCTCTGTTTTCTTCAACTACATGTCCATTGAAATCTACTCCAATCACCAGTCTCTCATTCCTAGTAAAACTCTCTACCACTTCATCTCACTCAATCCAGAACTCCTCTTTCTTGTCTACCTGACTTCCAACCTATGGGACATACACACTGACAACATTCAACATGGCCTCTCTCTTCAGCTCTACCACACTATTCACATACTCTTCCTTCAGGATTACCCCTACTCCATTTCTCTTCCTATGAACACCCTGGTAGAACTGCTTGAATCCACCTCCACTGCTCCTGGCCTTGCTTCCCTTGCACCTGGTCTCCTGCACACACAATTAATCTACCTTCCTTCTTTCCATCATGACTGCCAGCTCTCTGATATGTGTACTTATTGATTTAGGTATATTACATCTTGCAGTAGTATAGCTTAGATGTGCTACACTGAGTCATACAGAAGATGATTTTCATATGCTATAGTATGATTTTATTGCTTCACTTGCTTAGGTTGAGAAAGGTGATCATAGCAGTGTATTGTGGTGACAGCTTGTCAGACTGCTGATAATAAAATCTGCAGTTAATAATGGTGCTTTATGTACAGTGCAGAAGCACAATGAGAAAGCAGTATTATGATAACTCAACATGCTAAACAGTGTAATACTCAGAAAGGTCTTTCCACCCTGCCAGAAAGTGTGAGCCTTTCACAATGACAAAAACAAACAAACCCTTGTTTAGAGTTTATATTTTGCTGGCCAAATCAAAACTGTGACCCATCTTATCTGAAATTGACAACAATTGTGATATTGCTAGAGCAACTGCTGCCAAAATGCATAAACACACATAATTACAAATCTGTGTTGTAGCAATAATTATTCTGTAATTTATATTTATGGTAAATGGCCTGTATTTGTATAGCGCTTTACTAGTCCCTAAGGACCCCAAAGCGCTTTACACAACCTGTAATCTGTAATTGTTATTTGTATCTTTTTCTGTTTACTTTTCAGATGGAACAGCAGTTGTCCAGTGACAGCGACAGTTCCATTATCATTAAACCCACTTCAGCTGATTCTGACGTGGATACAAGTGTACCTGAGCTCAGAAGGACAGACAGTGTTATTGTAAGTTTATTCGTACAACTCCACTACAGATCTCAGATTTTTGTGCACAGAGCACAAAGTGAATAGACGGTAACAGTCAAATTTAAAACTAAGTCTTGTGAAAAAATATAATTACAATAACTACCTCCTGTACAATCATGTCACCTTGGATTACGAGCACGCCTTGATAGAACGACTGTAAGCTTGAGACAAGGGGTTTCTCATTTATCAATATTGTCAGGGACACTGATGTTTAATGTCTTTTCTAGTGTCTGAAGTTCAGAGGTTTTAGTGCTTCAAGTTCACAAAGGTTTTCAAGGTGTTACAGTAATAACAGTTGCTTAAATTCAATTAGCATTGCATTTGCATAGGTAGTAATGTATGATTGCATTTAGTTAGCAATAAAAGATTTTAAGGAATAGCTTAAAGTACGTAATGACTTTTGTGATCAACTTTATATTCTGTATGTTCTCATAAAAGGTGATACCTGTTATTTTTAAGCCTACGTATATTTTATCTGTGACACATTTTAAGTCTCTTTTGTGTAGTGAGGCAACGGGATTCTTCATTGTGATAGGATCATTTGGATCATTATTTCTTGTAAGGTGGTTCCAAAATGCCCATTTTATTTATGCGCTATGAGTAAAATTTATTTCTTTGAATTTGATAAAAGGAGCTCAACAAATGACTGTCATGCTTTTGTCGCCTACTAATTAAGCATTTGTCAGTCTCATCCCCTGACAATCCTGAAATTCAATGCACTACTAAAATCTTCAGTTTACCTGGAACACAGTTGATACTTGAGTAGATACTATTCTACCTTACAAACATAAAAGATGTTCTTCAAAGGTAATTGATCCAGGTAAAAATTATATCATATATTTAAATAAAGAAAATCAATTTCTATAAACATTAGTGTATATATATACAAAAAGAAAACGAAGTTCAGCAATTTCCTAGAAACAGTGTTAGCTTAGAGATCACATTGTCCCAGATGTTTAAAACTAACCTAAGTGACTGTTAATGAGTTGACATCGCAGCTGTATTGACAGTCTTTGGGTAATGACAGCATATCCAGACAAAGCCACCCAGGGTTGTTTGGTAAATGTGATGCAGCAGAGGAAAGATTACTTAATATGACTAGTTCAAATTAAGTGGTGACATGTGTGGTACCGTAAATGGTATTAATACAACTGTCAATACCAGTACAGCTGTTACAACGACTAATGTACTACCTCTGGTCTTGAAATGTAACTATTTTCTTTCTTTCTTTCTTTTTTTAGCTTACCAGACAAATGCTTGGATGCCCACCTATATCAAGTACGGACATCAGTGAGGAAGAATATGTTCCTCAAACTGCTGAAGAAAGTGACAGTTCTGCAGAAAGTCTCATACAACACAAAAGAAAGAAGAAAAAAGCACGGAAAACTACTTCAGGTAACTCTCAGGAAGATGTCCGACAACTGAAGAGAAGGTGTACCCGAACTCAATGCAATTCCTCAAATTCAAATGCTAAAGAATCCTCTTCACTTGATTCAGAAGACAGAAACACATCTGCTTCATTTGATGACACCAGAGAGTCCTCTTCACCTGATTGTTCTGATGTGACGGTTATGACACTGAAGAAGAAGAAACATGGTGGCAGATTGTACAACAAAAAGTTCTACTGCAAGTTTTGCTGTAAACCTTTCAGCAAGATGGCACGCCATTTGCAATCAAAACACAAAGATAAACCAGAAGTGGCAAAAGCAATGGCTTTCCCAGTAGGGTCTAAAGAGCGGAAAATACAGTTGAGTTTATTAAGAAATCAAGGAAACCGTGCCCACAATAATGAGGTGATTAAAAAAGGACAAGGAATGGTGATACCTCGTCAACAATCCAGTGTACCTGTGAAACCCAGTGATTACTTGCACTGTATTAATTGTCAGGGTTACTTCAAGAGAAGGTCACTATGGAGGCACATGCAGAGATGTCATCTCAGCAGGAAGGTCAAAGGTTTAAGGCCAGGAACATCTAGAGTCCAGGCTACGTGTAAATATGCAGAGCCAGTCCCAGACAGTGTCAATGCACAATTTTGGAAATTGGTACAAGTCATGCATGATGATGAGATAACAAATGTTGTCCGCAAAGAGAGTTGCATACTGAAATTTGGGGAGCATCTTTTCAATAAGCATGGACATGATGTCACTAAACACGACTATATCAGACAGAAGATGCGTGAGACAGGGCGACTGGTGCTCCAAGGACAGAAAAATGGCAAGTTGAAAATGGTGTCTGATTTCTTTGTACCAGGTAATTTCCCTCATGTTATTGCAGCAGTGAAAAATGTTGCTGGCTTGAATGAGGAAACAAACACATACAAAACACCATCTTTGGCACTGAAGTTAGGCCACAATCTCAAGAAAATAGCAGATGTTCTAGAATGTGAAGCAATGATCGCTGGTGATGAGAATACTATTCGCAATGTAAAGGTGTTCAAGCAAATCTGTGACACTAAATGGAGTGAGTGCATATCATCTAAGGCTCTCCGAAATCTGACTGAGGCAAAATGGAATACTCCACAACTTCTTCCCTTTACTGAAGATGTGAAGAAGATGCACCAGTATCTCAACATACAACGGACGGAGTGTCATACGAAGCTCAAAGAAGAACCAAATAAGAAGCACTGGGCAGAACTTGCAAAAATCACATTGTGTGAAGTGATTATCTTCAACCGTAGAAGAGAAGGAGAAGTTTCCAAAATGACTCTTAATGCTTTCACATTGAGAGACACTTCATTGACTCATCCAGATGTTGAATTGGCTTTAACTGACCTGGAAAAGAAGCTTTGTAGGCACTTCCAACGAATAGAGATAAAAGGCAAACGTGGAAGAAAAGTCCCCATACTCCTCACACCTGATATGATGACATCAATGGATTTGCTCGTTGACACTCGCCGAAATTGTGAAGTATTAGATGAAAATCCTTTCATGTTTGCGAGAACGAAAGCACTTACTCACATCAGAGGGTCAGATGTTGTTCGACAGATCGCGCAGAGCTGTGGAGCAAAACAACCAGAAGCATTGTCCTCTACTAAATTAAGGAAGCACATGGCCACCATGTCCAAGATCCTTAACTTAAAAGACAATGAAATGGATAATCTGGCAGACTTCCTTGGCCATGATATTCGAGTGCATCGCGAATATTACAGACTGCCTGAAGGGACGTTACAGCTGGCCAAGATAAGCAAAGTCCTTATGGCCATGGAACGAGGACAGCTGTCAGATTTCAAAGGAAGAAATCTTGACGAAATAAACATTGATCCACAAGGTAAGAAATGTGTTAATAAATTGTGTATTTAAAATCGGAAGTATTTCAAAAATCATGCAGTATTATGCAGATGGCGCATGAGGGATGAGAGCTCCCATTGGTGTAGAGTAGCTAAGACTGTGCGTCCGTAAGCACGGTGGATGATAAGTTCTGTTCTTCCACACTGTCTACAAATGTTTTATTACTCATGAAAGGAGCTTCTTTCTGAGGAAAATTGGTAGGAGGCCTCAAATAGGAGACTGAAAAGGGCTCATTTGTAAAAAGCCTTTTCAGGTCACGTGTGAAATGAAACCCACCTGGTGGATACATTTGTGTTCTACCAACTTTATGCAGACTGAAGAAACTCTCTGGCAGAGTAATAAAACACTTTAACCTAAGAAGAAGTCCAATTGATGCAGTTTCTAGAAAACGTTATCTGGATGACTGACGACCTTCAGACAAATACGTATACATGTATACAGAGCTTTAACTACTGCTATCCTCCTATTGTGTGATACTTTGTAACATTGCTTAGGAGCAGTCTTAATGTTTTTTTTCCCAAATGGTTGCTGTGTTTCCCAGAGAATGTAGCTGTTGACAGTGATGCATCAAACAGTGAAGATGAGGATAACACGAGTGTGACAGATGCTGCGTCATCTGCTGCGTCATCTGCTGCGTCATCTGCTGCGTCATCTGCTGCGTCATCTGCTGCGTCATCTGCTGCGTCATCTGCTGCGTCATCTGCTGCGTCATCAGCTGCGTCACCAGCTGCGTCACCAGCTGCGTCACCTGCTGCGTCACCTGCTGCGTCACCTGCTGCGTCACCTGCTGCGTCACTCTTATCGACAAAATCTTCAGGTATGTTGCTAACTTGGGGATTACTCTGCTGTTGCTAAAGTATTACCATTAACATAAGGGCTATTACAGGTTAAGAACAAGAAAAAGATACCAGATGTAGGTTGCAGTCATATCATGGATTCACGCTATAACTTGTCAGTCTCTGTCACAAATGCAGCTGTGGAGGTAATGTCAGAGGTGAAGCTTTTATCACCTCCTTTAAAAAATGTAAGTAGTTAAAAAAATGTGAGTTCTACTTTAGATATCCAAAGAACTTTAATATCTCTGGTCCCTTATGTAGATAATGAGATGTATAGCAGAATTATGTCACTGAACCGCTGGCTGGCCAGGAATTGAAGGAAGCTGGGATTTCAGTTTGTGGATAACTGGGCTTTTTTCTGGGGCCGCCCTGACCTGCTGAAAGCGGACGGTCTGCATCCTACTGGAAAAGCTGCTGCTATTTTATCCAGTAACATAGACAGCGGCTTATAGCAGGTTTGACATTAGGCAATTAGCATTCGGCAGGTCACAGGTGATTAGAGAGCCTGCTAGGTTTATTGGTAGTTTACTGCTGGAGTCTATTAGCTTAGCTAACATGTCCTGTCAGGGAAATCTTTAAAGTATAGTAAGACTGCAAGAGTAACCAGACCTATAACACTGAGATTGTCTGCCACACAAACTGTGAGTCTTGTGTAGCCTGGAAAGTTTAAGGCCATAGTTTATTACAATTTAAGTTGAACTTGATTAGCACTTCAAAAGAGCAGTGAGCGAGTATTTTCAGTATATCTGAAAATACAGTTGTGGTGTTTGTGCAGCAGCCTCTCTCGTGTTCTTTTTGGCTAAAGGCAGAGTTCAGCTCCCCCACACAGTACTCTTTCTGTTGAATGCATTATAGATTAAAATATACACCTCAACCAACAGTCAGTACTTTTAATTGATAAAAGACATGTATACATAAATAAATACATAATGGTAATAATACATACATAAATACTAAGAAAATATTAATTAGATAAACACGCAGGAGAAGTTAAAAACAGTACATTTCAAATTGTAGGTAAATCTCTAAGTGGATGTTTTGGTGTTACTGACACTGTGTAACCGATTTAAGTTGGTTTTCATCAAAATAATAACACTTGTCTCAATGTTTTGGTATATAGTCTCCTGTAACATCTAAAAGAAGGTAGAGGTTGCAACAGATTGTGTCCACATTGTGATGGGTCTGTAATGCTATTTCCGAACTCTGAAGATATAGGTCCTGTGATTCTCTCTGCAGTCCTGACTGTTCTTTGTAACCTTGTTTAGTTCACTTTTGTGGCTGATTCACACCGGTGATGTCAGAACAGAACACATTATTGCAGTGTAGAACTGGATGACCAGCCCTTGTCCCATTAGTAATAGAAGATGTTGTGTTTTATCTTTAGTGTTTTAGTGTGTTTTCACACAGTCACAACACCCAGAGTGCTTCATTTACAGCAACTATGTTCATAGTTAATCTGCCAGTCGTGTTCTTTAAGTAAACTAGTAAGTAATTAAAATGTGAGTACCAAACTCAGTTTTGCTCCCGCTTTATTTTTAAACACGCATACTTGTATGCGCCCTATAATCAGGTGCGCCTTATGTGTGTGTTAAATACAATAATGGCACACATAACTGAGACTGCGCCTTTTAGTACGGTGCGTCTTATGGTCGTGAAAATACGGTACTTATACTTGAGGAATACCAACAAGTACAAAGTATAGTCCAAATGTACCTATAGCTTTTGATATACTTGTCGACATACTCCAAATATCACATCTGGTCATAAGGGGAGTCATGTGATTACACACCAACTTGTTCTTCTTTTTGAATAACACAGTTACTGTCTACTTTATTCAGGGGCATCACAAACCACAAGAAGGAAGTGGACTGAAGCAGAAATAAAGGCTGTGGAGAAGACTCTAATGGAGTACATCAGCTCTGGAAAGGTTCCTGGGAAGGCAGAGTGTCTCAATTGTATTGAGAGTTCACCATTAGCATTGAAAGAGAGACGTTGGGAGGGAGTTAAGTTTTACGTGAAAAACCGAATTGATGCTTTAAAGCGAGAGTCAGTGAAAAGAAGGTAAGAAGCTCATGTCAAACAAATGGAATATAAACAGCTTCAGTTACTGTTAAAATTTTCTCATGTTTAGAGAAAAAAAAAGATTGCTCATTTCTACCAGGCAATTGTTACAGTGCTGGGTTGGGGACCCAGTGTTCTTTGTTATTATTTACTTTGAAGTTCTGTGCCTCATGTGGATGTGTTTTGCTTTGCCCTCGTCTTTGTGATTTGTATCAGCTGTGTTCCTCGTGTGTTCTGACGCTCCTTGTTATTCCCCTGTGTATTTATGTCGGCGTCTCCCTCAGTTCCGTGTCGCATCGTACCCTCACCTTGCTGTGTTTCCGCCCGTGTTTCCTCAGTTTGTATTCTCAGTTTAAGTTAGTTTGTGTTCAGCAATAAAGCTGCTTTTTCAGCTCACTTTCGTCTCCGTGAGTCTGCATTTTGGGTCCACCATTTCCTGCCCGTCTACACACAGCCATGACAGCAATGATACATTAGTATTGAAAAGATTGTTTTCTTTGCTGTTCAGGTTAACTTTGAGCAGGGAGAGTTCTTTTTTTATACTGTGTATATATAAAAGAAAAGTTGGAAAGCTATGCTCTTTAGTTGAAACATTTTTTTTATTGAAAGCAGAGGCCAGTGCACAAATTGTCCAGTGAACAAATACAAGGGGTAATGACAAAATAACAAAAACAATATAAAACTCAATAAATGAAAATTGTAGCAGAAACCATTCTCTGAAATCCAACCAGCACTTGAAAGCTTTTTCATTATACCAGCTTTGATTACTCTGGGTTGTAAATTCCTATATATACACCCTCTAACTGTAAACGTGCAACAGTGTCACCTGGTGGTGGTTTGTGAAAAGACATAAAAGCTGTGTCCCCACCAGGTAGAAAAACCTGACAAAAATTGGATTTTTTAAATTTAACAAATTGCGGTACCAAAATAGATGTTTGATCCCTAAAAAAATTAAGAGTTCAAATTATGCCTTAATAATACCTCTATTACGTTTAGAAATGTTGTGTCCCCACGCGTAACCTCCTAGATGGAAGTCCCCACGTGACTGGAAAAACGTGTATGTGTGTGTGTGTGTGTGTGTGTGTGTGTGTGTGTGTGTGAGAGAGAGAGAGAGAAAGCTGTGCATGAAGTGTGATTTTATCCTGGTGAAAGCAAAACAGCAAAAGTAAGAGGAAATTCATGACGATGTTTATGTGAAGCGTAGTTTGGATCTTCTTTTTCTGCTGGTTCGGTCAATATTGTTTGAAGAGAAATAAAACCTGCAGCTTCAGAATCAGCGCAAAAAAGGCGTAAACACGAAGCACGGACCCGCCGACGGATCAGAATCAGTGAACTGTCGGCTTTCAGCCCCGACCGTGTCCGTGCTGTCTGGTGAGAAAGGCGACATCTCACTGATTCTGATCCGTCAGCGGTCCGCGCCTTGTGTTTACGTCTTTGTGCAGAATCGGTGTACCTGCTCTCATTTACTGTTTTAGCTGTTTGGTGGTGGTTGAAATGTAGTAATATTTATATTAAAAATCGATTCAGGATTTTAATGAATCGATATCACGTTATCCAAGCTAGAATCGATTTTAATCGATAATCAAAACCCGCTCCTAGTACCTGTGTAATCATGCTTATGTACATCTGGATAATGACACAAACTAGTGTTTGGTGCTTCACTTTTTAATAAACTAAAAGACAGAAATCAGATTATAGGATGTGTAGTGTTGTTTATGTATATTATGGTGTTTATCATTTGTGATATTTATTACAGTGTGCATACTTTATTAGGAGAGACAAAATTTAAAAAAAAACCTCTCTTCCTTGCTGGTTCCATCGAAGAAGAAATGCTCAAGTAACTATGTAGCACGTACGTAATCCAATTCCACAACATAGTGTGATGGGGAATCAGCTGTTTTTCTGCCCATTTTATTTCGAATCTGGCGCGAACTGGTGAACCAGTCCCTGAATCAGTCACGTGGTACGGACTGCCCGCGAGGCCTCGAACATCACTGCATACGTAATCAAGGCAAGCCTCGATACGCGCTTCACAAAAACGCCCCCGAGATTACCCGACACACGATTCGACGCTTCGACACACAGGACACATCACTACTTGCCTGCACACAGTTGTTTTGTGACAGGTTTCTTCCTGTTAAAAGGGAGTTTTTCCTTCCCACTGCTGCCAAAGTACTTCCTCATACGATGTCATAAGATTGTTGAGGTTTTCTCTGCTTTCTTTGCATTATTGTAGGATCTTTACCTTATAGTACAGAGCATTTTGAGGAAACAGTTTTTCTGATTTTGTGTTATGCAAGTAAACCTGCATTTAATTTAATTGAAAGTTTAGAGAGTAAATTTGGTTTCTTTCTCCAGTTTTTCAACACAACACTGTGTCACTAAAACCATTGTTGCATCAGGCTGTAAACTAGTTGTTTCTACTGTAAACTTGGGTATTTCATAGTTTATGTAGAAAGAGTCACTTTTGTAGCAGGCTCAAAAGGCCATCTGCTCTGGCTTCATTTTTCACTCCATGGGGCTGCTGTTTGGCTCAAACATGAAACAGTAAGTAATGCTTATCTCTGTTTCTGTCATAAGTTACATTCCAACAGTCTCCTGTTCGACAAGTGTTACCCCATCAGGATTCGATGAAGTTACAATTAGAAAAACCCTGAAGAAGTATGATTTGTTTGGAAAGACGGCCAGGGGAAAGCCTCTTCTTTCTAAAAAGTACATTACACCATGTATTATGGTTGCAAAAACCAATTTAATTCAATTGTATTTATACAATAGTAGTACAGTAATACAGAGAAAACAGGGAAAACCCCAATAGTTAGATGACACCCTATGAGCAAACGCTTCGATGCTAATGCACCTCTCCACAGAGGTGGCTGTGAACGTTCAGTCTCTGCTTGCACAATTGTGAGGTTGTTGCAGCGACACCAGCCACTATCAGTGTTTCAAAGGAGCTTGTAGGCCCCGGCATCCTCTGCATAAATAAGAGAGATTGATGAGATGATGTGCAGCATCTGTCCCACTCAGCATCTCCTTGGCACTGAACCCCGAAGCTCTTCCTCCATCTTTCCTCCGTACAGCTGAGCCAAAACCACACCCTACCCATACATTGAAGGTTTAGTTCCTTTGATAAAGGACTTTTATTCTAGAAGCCTGGTATTTTTTTCTCTTGTAACATTTATTTTTGATAATTATAAATTTTGAATATTTGATCATTAACAAGAAAAAAAGTCTTATCTAATTATTCGATGGAATCAATAGAATACTTGGCTGCTAAAATAATCAGCCCCTGCAGCCCTATTCTCCTGTGTACCAAAGCATTCTAGAGTCAAATGAGAGGCTACATGTCCAAGAGCTAAAGCTCGGACCAAGTGGGGTCACGCAACAGGACAATCCAAAGCACAGAGGCAAACAAAATGGTGGAGGAAGAATGAAAGAATCAAGTTGTTGTAATAGTTGAAAGTCCAGACATCAAACTGAAAGAAGTGCTGTAATTAGGAGCTGTGTATGACAAATATGTACAAAACTCAATAAATGTAAGATTTTTTCAGCATTCTCAGATGATTAAATATAGAGCCTGAGCAGGAAATGCATCTCAAATCCAAATGAACACATTGCGATATCACAAAAGTTAAAACCTTTGGTCCAAGACTTAGTAACATGACAATGTAATAATTGTTTTAACCTTCTATTCCATCATTTCCAAACTTCCATAACAGGAGAAATCTGTCATTCCCTGTAGCGATCTTCCTTCCTTTTAAAAAGCTTTTCCAGGCAGTATCATTAGCTGTTCCCTGGAATATTTTTCCCAGTGATGTCATTCAGATTGGGAAAGACAGGAAGCTAAAGCAATATCACAATAGTTACTCTGTTTTTATCTTTGATTTTCTTAAACTGGAAAACTGAGTAGAAATTACATTTCTATATAATTAAAACAGTGAGAGTACCTTTAGTACAACTACTGGCCATAGGAAAGGTACGAATAAAGCTGACATAAGGTAGAGTTTAATGTGAATGAATGTCACCCCTCTACACTCTGTATGGGTGACCGATTCTATGTGGACTCGGCTCCTACACACAGGTCCATGTTTACATACATTAATTTCCTCAAGACTTACCATAACTTGCCTTACTCTTTAATCTGAGAGCTGGAAAGAGAAGCTCAATATCGTTCTCATCTCCACACCACTGGAGCTTTGTGTAAATGTGGTCATGCTTACTTTGGAAAGTTAAATATTTCAGTTTTTTTTTAAATTTTGAGAAGTTACTTGAGTTCTTATAACAGACAAATGCCTAACATATAATATTTAGGTCATGTTAAACAGCTAAAAACTCAAACTGCTGTTGCAATTTTTCGTATTCTTTAGTCTGTATTAGAGCAATTAGAACAGCTATCCAGAATAGGGTCAAATCAGACTCCCCGCCCTGGTGTTGAGGCGCTTTGTTTCTGGAAATTTGGGGCACGACCTTAGAGTGTATGGAGGGCCAGGAGTGACAAAATGAATCAATTAAATATGCCATTAAATAATTTATTAAACATTTCATTAATTAATTAAAAGTGGAATTAATTAATTGAATCAATATTTCAATAATTACTTAAAAGCACATTTATTTTGTTTAAAATGTTTAGTAAATTCTTTTTTTATTTATTCTATTAAAATTTTATTTTAATTAATTACACATTTAATTAATTATTGACATAGTTAATTAATCATTTATATGTTTGAAATTGTAATCAACCAATGAAACATTTAATTAATTATTTTATGGCATATAAATTAATTAATTCTGTCACTACTGGCCCACCATAAATGGAGAGGAGCTACAGACAATATGAAACAAAGATTAATTTGAACTATGAAGCAAATGTGATGGAGAGAGAGAATGAGGAAAACAGAGGACAGATATATGAATTTCAGAGCTGTTTATCACAATATCAGTTACACCAGATCACACATTTGTAGTACTATCACTTAACAGCCATAATGAAATGATAGTGGCAAGACTGGAGGGTTTTAGACAATACCTTTGGGTCTGATATCAATGAGAGGAGATAAGCGGTAAAATATCAAGGCAGAATTGTACACATTTGCAAACGTACGTGTGAGGTACAACAAATATCAGCACTAAAAGGTAGCAGGAGTTTGTAGATGGTATTTAGATAACAGGGGTGAAGATTAATTGTCTGGGAAAACTGAAAATATCACAAGTGGAGAACACAAAGGCATCTTGGAAAACACTTACCTTTAACCAGGTAACAAAGGTTGTCAGGACAGCATGAGTGGAACCTGGCAAATCCAAACAAATCCAGACAAAGTCCAGAACAAAAACCTAGGAACAACATGGAAAATGACTTAAGAAGTCAGGAGAACATACACGGGACTTACAAAAGATCTGAACAGATAGACAGACAGTAGACAACAACAAAAAGAAATCACTGTCAATAAACTTTCTCACCTTTTCCAAACACGGCCTCACTCCCTCTACTGATGGAGCACTTGCTGTGGTCTCTCCCACACCACTTATTACATCTCAATATGCTGAAAATAAAGATGCAAACATGTAAAAGCATTTACCCACATCCTGATTTTACCCGAGATTGTGAGGAAATGACTTCCCAGATACATTATGAACATTTATATATTGCAATTACTGCTGTTTTCAAGTCGCTTTACATAAATATCTCAAACACACAGCATGAACATCAGCCTTGAGTGGTTGTTGTGAATTCAAATACTTTTACATTTTAATGTATCATAAATGCTCTTCAATGGTTGTTTGGATGGTTACAGGAAGTTCTGTTATCCTCTTAAAAAAATGCAAGATGTCTGTTTGTTTGAGCTAACTTTTGAAATTCTACTGCTACTGCTACTACTAATACTAATATTAATAATAATTCAGAATTAAGTAGCACAGTTTTTCCAAACACCCTAGTTTGTTTTGTTTTTTTTTTATATATTTTTTTAGATGGTTACATTATTTTACTTTGTACACAGAGCTACACAGTTTTTCACAAAAAAAACAAAAACCATGGTTAAAATTATGAACCCCCCACCTGACCTCCTGAAGTAATTTGTTGTAGTTTTCTACAAGTCTCACACACGTCTGCTCAACATTCCCAGCCCATTTTTCTCTGGCAAACCTCCCAAGCTCCCCAGACTTGATGGTCTTCTGGCTCTGATCTTGGTCTTAGTTTACCCCACAGATTGTCAGTGGGATTTAACTCAGGGTTTTGTGCAGGCCAGTCAGTAACAATCACTTTGGACTTCTAGATTTAAACGTACCTCCATATAAAATGTGAAAGTGTGATTAGGTGGAGGGGAAATGTCCTTCCCAGTTACTGTATTTAAATATATCGGAGGAGCATAGCAATCTACACAAATTGTAGAATCGCTCCTATATATATTTAACACATTAGTTTTACATTTAGCAGAATGCATCGGTTGGTAGGAATTTGTAACTTCACAGTATTTTATGTATATTTATGAATACAGAATCATTTTCTATTAAAGTAAAATAAAATAAAAATTACTGGCTGCACGTTTAAATTATAATTTATTGCAAGTGTAGCACTTCTAAGAACATATTAAGTTACCAGCTTATTTGTTGGAATATAAAGAAAATATAGTTCCTGTTGTAAATCCTGCATTTACAGACACTTCATGTTTTAGCATGATGAAATCAAACTCCTGTCATCTGGTTCTAAAAACATATACAGTAACATAACACTGTTGAAATAAAAGCTTCTTTTCTTCTCATTTCTTGGTATGTCTTTGTGTATTTATTGCACAACCAACAGATCTGTGTGCCTCATTAGACACACAGAAGATACTCCCATGTTAAAAATGTCCAACTTAAGGTATAAAATTAACTTGTTTAAAGACAAGTACAAAAGTTTTGATCAATAAAACACCTTTAGGGCAACTAAAAAGATCCAAAGTTTAAATTTGGTGCTGTGCTGCTTTGCTGTGCAAAATCAACTAGCTCTCGTTGGTGCCTTCACGTGCACTGAGCTGTATCTGTATCTATTTTCCACAGTCTTTTGATCCCTTTTTGAAGTTTCATTGAATGATGTCAAAACAAATAAATGTGCAATAAACTTGCATCTGAAAAATGTTAACAAGGGAGATAACACTAGCTTGTGGAGCATAATGATTTTTTACTCAGTACAAGTCACTCTTTGGGAACACATCAGCTAGATTAGTTCCATATAGTACTGTGCAAAACGCTTAAGTGATCTCTCGTTACTTTATATTTTCTTATATTCCCTCCAGGGGTATAGGCTGTCTTGTGATTTTCCAAACATTCTTGAGCAATAGTTCTCCGGGCTTTCTGAAGGATTAAAAAATATCTCCATCCACATGTAAACGCAAAGACACAGGTGTTTTTTTTAAAATGTTTTCTTTTTAAATTTCTGTTTTCAGTGATCCAAAACAGTGTTTACGTGTGGACGAAGGCCCTAAACGCATAGAAAAAGCTGGGTTTTCAAAAATACCCGTGTGTGTGTGGACGTAGCCTTAGTGATAATGTCCACAAAAAAAGGAGGAAAGTATATTGTTTTTTTTTGTTTTCTTTTTGTTCTTATGAGAGAATTGAACCCTAAGCTGCGTAAAGCTGACACTAAAGTGCATGCATTTATGTTCTGGTGTCAATACACGCTGAACATGAAAATTACCAGTAGAAGACAAATTGAGTTATTATGTTAATAATATGAACGTTTTCAGTTTTATAGCTGAAGAAGCCTCTTAGATAAAGTGTGAAAGATCTTCAGGAAATTTCTTTGCAAGCTTTTCGGACTACCATGACTGGGATGACTGAAAACCTACACTGTCAGTAACTTTCTCAGCTTTTCCAGTCACTCCCTATGCTGATGGAACACTTGTTGTGGTCTCTCTCAAACCACTTCTAAAGTCTCGATATGCTAAAATTAAGATGCAAACATGTAAAAGCATTTACCCACATCCTGATTTTACCCGAGCCAGTGCAGTAAATGATTTCCTAGATATTGTGTTGTTTTACATCAACATCTAACACAAACAATGAACATGAGTCTTGTATTTGTCGATGGTCAAATGCTTTAGCATCTTAATGTGTCATATGTTTGGATTCTTCCAAAAAACCTGTTTTTTTATATCAAGTTACTTCTTATAAAGTGCAAGAAGTCAGTGTCCATTTGTTGCCTAAGCTTGTTATCTGTCATATCATTTTGAAACAATAATATTAATAATAAAAATCAATTCACATTTTATACGTTCTATTGCATCACTAAACTTCCACCGTCCCCTGTAGTAGTTTAGTAAGTATTTTCAAAGAGCTCTAGTTTCATCCTATCTGCCCAAAGCACATGCTTCCAGTATGCTTAATATAAAGGCTGTCCTTAGCTGGGTTTAGTGATGATCTTCTCTGAAACTACAGTTCCCAAGATGGTTAAGTCACTCACTAGTGCCTTGGCAGTTGTTCTGGGTTTTTTTTTTAGATACTTCTAACTAGTTTTCTTTCCAGTCTTTAAAATATTTTGACTTCCTACCTTTGCCAGGCTTCTTTTGTACTGTGTGCCTCTCTTTGAATTTCTTGATGATTCTTCTCATTCCTGTTCTTGACACTTGGAAATGCTGTGTAACTTTTTACAGTATATCCATCTACTGCTTTGTGAGCATCAATAGTTATTTCTAAACTGATTTCTTTTGTTGTCAGCTTGATGCATCCTCAAAACAGTTTTTTGCTGTTTTATACTAATTGTAAACTGGAAGATAATCCTCAAGTTTAACTTGATTTTACAAGCTTTGAGCATTACGAAGTTAAAGCACATAATTGCACAGCAGTGGTTTGCCACTTTTTCAGGGGGCTAGTAATACTGACCCTGTTTTTTTGTTTTCTTCTTCTTTTTTTAAATAGGGACTAACAATTTTGGTCTCATTTGCATATAAATTGAGACAAACCAAATTTTATGATTTAACTTTTGTTTTTATACAAAATTGTCTTCATATTATATTTTCAAACCTGTGATTTGTCAGACTTTTGGCCCCACTGTGACACTTATGTATGTGTGATACATGATGCAATGCTGGTCACAAGCTTTTTAACTGTAGCATTTAAGATTTTCACTTAGTTTAATTGCTCTGTCTATTGCCTAAGACACTGGTCTTAGGATTGATATTGGGATAAAACCATGATTGGTCTTTATATTTGCCCTGCCCCCTTCTAGGCCATTACATTAATAGAGCAGGAATCATCTCCTGCCCACAGAGAGAGCGATGATCATCACTGATCTTTCAAAGCCACAATGATTACAGGTTTCTTCTTCCTGCTCTTCTTCATGGGTAAGTGCATTTAATTTTTGCATTTTTAAAAATTCATACAGGTTATAATTTCTGCTGCTTTACCATTTAAGGCTTTTATTCTGGTTAAGAAGAAAAGATGATTGCAACATGTATATTATGTGCTGCCATCACTCAGGGTACTATCTCTCGTGGGCACAAGGGATTATAAATTGAATTATAAAATCTTGCTCTGCTTCCAACACAATACAAATATGCGTATTTCAGAAATGTGATGCAATGTTCATTTTTACAATTAAATTGTAAAAATGAAAGATAAGGAGAAACCAGAAAGCAGAGCATTACAAGTTTTGGATATAATAAAAGAAACGTTCTTGCTCTAGAAAAGTTTATTAAGATTGGTCATCTATGTACCTGCAAATTTTTGTAGTGTATGTGTGTGTGTTTTGTGTCCAAGATTTAGCCATTTACCTGATTTTGATATTTGTAAAGATTTAGTATTATACACTTTGTATATAAAAAGCAATATCTGTTTCCTGCCTACAAAATTGTGGTTTCTACAGCCCTCTAAATCTGCTGTGGATGATTGGACATCCAAATACTAATTCCTAATGACAACTACAGACAGAGATTAAGTTATGCTTAATTCCTATTAAGAGGTATTCAAGAGAAAAAAAAAGAAGTGTTCAGGAAATTCTGCAGTGGTCAGAGGGGAATGATCGTTCTTTCTTGCATTTTGTAAAGTTAAGAATGAATTACCCTCCTGCCTCCATTTCTTTATATTGATCATAAATGATGTGCAGAGAATTCAAGTGCACTTACATGGAATTATTTTTATTTCATAACTATTGCGGCCCTAGCAGGCCCTCCTCCTGAAATTGACCTTATGTGGGTGTCTTCTGCCATATCTCCTGCCTTAGGAGCCAGCTTTTTTGTACAGCTGACTCCCATCAGCAATTAAGAATACTTAAGGCCAGAGAAAAGTGAGCTCTAGTGCCAGAAAGCCTTGTTGGGTTGCAGCTAGTGAGCGATGTGTGTGGTGGTTAATTGCTCCTTCTGTGCAGAGAGGAGTGTATTTGGGTATCGACCCTTTTTGGCTTATTTTCAGTTTATCAACAGTTTTGTTGTTTTCTTTCTTTTATTAATAGAAACATTAATAAAACCTGTTAATTTAACCATTTTACCTCCCTGTCTCCTTTTTTCAACCTGGAAACCTTTTGTTACTTTCCCTCATCCCCTGGAGCTTTTTAGGGGAACAATAACTTGCGAGCAAAAACACAACAGTATGTGCTGTAACATGTCCTTGCTGGAGATTGAGCAACTTTTTGTTGGCAGGTTTAAATTTTGCTGTTTAAATGTTTTATTTTTTAAATCCCAAAAGCTACAGTATATAATACAGGGACAGCAGTGCAGAGGCTTCAGAACTTGCCTTAGAATCCTTTGATTTAAACAGTTTCTTCAGCAGTAATGTAATCCAGTGATTGTTGTCAGGATTTCCACTGTTACACAGCAAACAATAATTGTTAATTATTAATTCGGCAATCTTTTTTTCCAAATTAAGACAACACTGCTGCAGTGTAACTCAGTTTAATGATGTAGCCTGAAGTGTCTTTCAAAGTGACCAATAACATCAGTAACCCGTCCTCCTTTGGGCTCCGCCCCCCAAACTTTCAAAAGTTGATTCTCTCTGGATTATGTTTTTCCTCATGCTTAGGTTATGATATAAAAATTATTCAATAGGTTTGCGCTAAACTACATTCTTCAAAAGCACTATCAAAACTGCATTTTAAATTGTGCCCAACATGATTTTACTATGTTGTTTCGTGCATCTAAAATAACAAGTCATGAAAAATATCTTCAGCACCAAAGCAGCAATTATAAATAGGAAAAAACTGAAATGAAATGTTTGGCACATTGAAATTAGTTTTCATCCTGTCCCATCATATTTTAATTTCTCACTGAAGTGATCATTCGCTGAAAAAAGGAATGTTTCCTTTCCTTCATAAAGAATCTTTTATCCCAACCAAGCATCGGGCCCTTTATTACTGTTAATAATACTGATTACTAAGCATTGATACACCTATAAATCTTTATCTCATGAAGATAAAATAAGACAGAATAGCTACACATGTTAAATGTCATATTACACTTGAAATTAAAAAACACTTACACTGAGTGTTTTTGCTTGTAATAAGAATGAAATCTGTGAGAGGAACAGCTAAAAATTGCTCGAGAATGTTTTAATTGTATGCATTTGTCAAAACACAACTAGTCCCTTATCAAATCATTATATCATACTACAGCAAATCTTTATGAGATAATCAGACTAAACATTAAATGTATATGACAGTTTTTTTGTCTGTTTGTTTGTCTTTTTCTACACATAATGCTGAGGTAGACTGTCCCTAGGTTGATTCAGTGTCACCAAGTGTTTGCTCACAGGCGGTCACCTGATTGTTGCGGTTTTCTCTATATTATTGTAGGGTCATTATTTAAAGTCCATTGAGGTGAATGTTGTTCTGTGATTTGGTGCTATATAAATAAAACTGAATTGAATGTACTTTTTTCTGTCAGGGGGAAATGCCTCCAGCGTAGAGCTGCAAGATGACCAACAGACACTCAATGAGACTATTACCAGAGGTAATGAAAAAACACTTCAAAACTTATTTAATAAAAAAAACAAAAATATGCAGCACCTGGAACACAAAAATGTGAAAATGGACAGGTACATAAATCAACAATCTTTATGTGGTGTGCGTGCGTTCATGTTAATGTGTGTGAGAGAGAGAGAGGTGGAGAGAGTGACAAGTGGGGAGTGTGTATGTGTGTGTGTCACAAAATGTACTTGAAAATAAAGGTGGGAATCCAAAATAATGGCTCCCAGGAGCCAGAGGCAGACAGAGATTGATCAAGGGGAACTGGATCATCTGCAGTCCACAAGAGTACTGAAAACCTCACCTTTAATGGCAGATAAGTTAGATAGTTACAGTTAGGTGGTCCATTTCCTACTCTGGCTCTGCTTGCTGGACATCCCGGATGAGTGACTTAATCTCCTGGGTGAGGGATCGGATTACACATGAGGGAAGCAAAATGGTCTCTTCCTTCACAGACTCATCGAAAGAAAATTTTCAAGACAAAGTATTAGGCTTCACATTGAGAGAACCTGGTTTATAGGTTATTAAAACCTATAAAACCTGCTATCTAAAACCTGCCGGTGTCCTGCAGGTTTTAGATATCACCCTGGGTCAACACACCTGAATCAAATGATTAGTTCATTACCTCTCTGGAGAACTTCAAGACATGTTGAGGAGGTAATTTAGCCATTTGAATCAGCTGTGTTGGATCAAGGACACATCTAAAACCTGCAGGACACCGTCCTTTGAGGCCTGGAGTTGCCCACCCCTGGGTTATGGTAAAGCTAAACTGAGTAAAAAATGAGAGCCCAGGATGGTTCCTCAGGATGAACCAGGATCATAGTAGAAGCGAAGCATTGTTTCAGGGCGTCGAAGCTTTGTCAAAACGAGTTATCCCAGTGGAAGGCAACCTTGAGGAGCTAAGTGGGTGAACAGCAAGGCAATCTCGCAAAAATCCAAATACTCACCAATAATAAATCGTTGGTAAAAAGGAGCAAAGCCCAAAAAGTGTTGAAGTTGTTTGCTTTTGAGAGGAACTCACTCAACCAATGGTTGGACCTTGGCTGGCTCTGCCCTTAATTGACCCTTCTTATTCATGAAACCCACAAAGGAAAACAGATTGGACATGAAACTTGCACTTCTTACTAGAGATGGACCGATACCGATAAGTAATATCGGATCGGTCCAACTCTACTTCTTACATTTTACATATGTCATCATTTATTGTGCCCGCCAGTATCTCTAAAGTTACTGCTGGGCTTAACCTGCTGGCACACGAGGCAGTTCGACAAAACTTCATCTCATTCCACAGTAGAAACACTCATCAGAAGTTAGGTATCTGTCTCTTCCCAATGGACAGACGAGCCTAACCGAGCTGCATGATGGTTTGCTCGCCGCTCTCTTCTGACTCACTCTCTCAGGGATGGAAAACTTCATGGAGGACTCCCAAAAAGTTGATTATGTTTATTTGGATGTAGCGTTTTCAAGTTTCATCACTTATCCAAATGACTTCTTTAGTCTCAGCTAAATGCAGTTTTCCTCAACCTTTTAAACAGTACATCTGCATAATGACTGAAACTAACACCATGGGCCAACAATGAATTGTGAGGTCAATTTCTTGGTCATTAATATGAAAATGTTCATGACACTGATCAACAACCACTGATCAAAGACAATTGATCAGCACCATTCACAGACTTGAGAAATGGCTGCAATAACAGCATTGTAAGATGGTGAAAGATGTACCCTTATGCCTCCTCTTCGATTCAGAGATGGTCTTTCCCTTTTTACAGAAAGCCTCCTTGAATCCTGGGCTGAACTCACTTTATTAGCTGATAAGACGCTGTGTTAGGGTTGGATCCTTTGTCAAAAACATGTCTTGGTCTTAAACTTGCTAAACTCCTCAAAAGACTGTTCAAGGTTAGCTTTTAACACTACAAAACCTAACACCTGTGCCCACTTCAAAGCTCATCCTTATAACACAATCATAAAAGTTTTCTAAGGTGCTTGGAAAGAAAAGCTACTGAAATTCTGTAAGATTCTTGAAGGTGGTTCACCTTTCATCCGAGAAGCTTCTTTAATTCTAAAACCAAATGGTGGAGAGTCCCAGGTCTGTTGCGGGAGTTCTCCCTTAAGATCATTTACCCATTATTGATCATGCGTCTCATTACATGAGCCAAGGTGTGAAAAAGGAAAATGAGTAAAGTCAAGGGTTGAAGTGAGATCTGGCATGCGGGGAAAACCTTAAGGCCATGTCCATCTTTTTCTCTCTTTTTTGGCTTTCCTTCCTCGCTGAGACGGCGTTTTCGTTAAGGAAAACGCTCTCCAAAGCGTATACATTTGAAAATGCCATAGGGTGGGCATGATTAAATTATGGTTGCCGGCTGTGACAACCAGCCTGCCACAGTGACCGACTGAGAATCACTTTAATAAAAATTAAAGCTCAGTATTATACAGACACAAAAACATTCCCCATAATATATTCATATCCATATATACCATAATATCCGAATCATATCTCACACATGCAAAATCAATAAAAAAAAATAATCATGATTAATGAAAAAATGTTTTAGGAAGCTATTTGCTCTTGGCTGCCGTAAGTTGGTGCTTAGTTAACTTAAGCTTTGTGACGGCTCTGATCCCAACCGTAAAAAAAATGACTTGCTTCCTTTCTTATTTTCCAGTTTGTACATTCCTGATTCCTCTTCAACTCCTCTCCTCACATCTCAAGTCCTTGTATACAAAATAAAAGTCACAAGAAGGGAGAAATTGAAGCAATTAAAAATGAGGCTCTGAAGCAAGCATTTCTAATTTTGTTAAAGTGATGTTGGTTAATTAATTGACAATTGGCACAACTTGCACTGAGCACATGTCATAGATGTAAAGAGTCAGGAGGCCTTCATTTGACCATTGGAATCACTCAAGGAGTTCATGTAATGTGCATGAAGTCTCTTCCTGACAGTTCAGAAACACATGCACATGATGCTGTAGCCTGCTGGAGGTAATTTTGTAGGGTTTTTTTTAGGGCTGTTCCTGGTTGTATTTGAAATAGATTCACAATGGTTATGCCTCCTAACCATATAGACTGAGATCCCTGAATTTCAAAAAAATGTTGTTTTATACTGTGGCATGTGAAACCCCCAGCAGCATAGACTTATAGCAGCATAACGTTGGAAGGACTTAGGGTCACCTAATCCAGACAGGATGTTTATGAGCGTTTCTTTCTTTATTATATGTTTATACACCGCTGTGCATTTATTGATGGCAGTGTGTCTTTTGTCTTGTCTTCCTTCCGTCACCCCTAACCTGTTGTGACAGGGAAAAGGGAATGTCCACACACATGTTCCACTTCTCCAAAACCACTCTCCTCTTCAGTCACTCATGTCTCCGCACGCTTTGCCACTCAGTTGCTCCTGGGAACAATCACACAGGGTTACAGGAGCAGGTCCAGGGAAAATCTATTTACAAAGAAACACAATCAGAAACTGACTTGTAAACACACAGTTTTAGATACTGCTTGACCGGGTAGACTAACGTAGGCTACTCAACAATCCAGCGACGAGTAGGACAGAACGGCCATTCTAAATAGTGCTCAGGATTGCAGGAGATCAGTGGCAGGTGTGATGATTAGCACAGGTGCGTGGGCCAGAGGCAAGAGCAGAGACAGAGGAGAGAGAGCGAGGGAGGGAGAGAGAGCACAAAACAAAACAAAAATAAACATGTTGCCTAACACCGAACCAGCCAGTGAGACACGGGGGCCATGACAGAAAAGGAGTTTTTCCTTACCACTGCTGCCTTACCAAGTGCTTGCTCAAAGGCAGTCATCTGATTGTTGGGGTTTTCTCTATATTATTGTGGTGTCAATACCTTACAACATAAAATGCATTGAGGTGACTGTTGTGATTTGGTGCTGTATAAATAAAATTGAACTGAATGTACTTTTTTCTGCTAGGGGGAAATGCCTCCAGCATAGAGCCTGAAGATAACCAACAGATGTTCAATGAGATCTTTACCAGAGGTAATGAACAAACACTTCAACAGTTCACAGAAATTCAGTTTATACATTTTAAAATGTTTTTTTCTGCCACTGTATTGTTTAATCAAGTCATAGAATCTAAGAAACTGAAGTGCTTCAAATAAAATTCTGCAAAAAAAATTTGGGGGCTGCAATTTATCAATATTTGTAATGAAGGGGAATTGTGAGATGAGTTAATGGGATATTATGAGAAGATAGTTGCATAAAATTATAGCTATATTGATAAGCAGGGTTTTGTCAAGGTGCAGCTTGGAAAAAGCAGGACTCAGGCACAGAATCTCTAAATGTAACAGTGAAATTTACTGTTTAATTTACTGTGAAATATTGCAACAACAGTTCAACACTAAGGCCTTTATAGAAATGACCACGGTTCAGTTTTTTTTCTTTTTAAGATCCCCTCTGGCAGCTTATGCAATCAGAATTATGATCTGAATGCACTGTTGTTCCAAACACATTTTGCTTTTCCAAGATCATCATATCATTGCTTTCGATCCCAACTTCATTATATACTGTATCAATAAAAAAATTAAAATATTTAAAGCATCGTCCTGGTTGTGGAACACTGGATCAGCATTTCATCCTCTCAAGGATACTTGAGGGTGCATGCGAGTTTGCCCAGCCAGTCTACATGTGTTTTGTGGACTTGGAGAAGGCATTTGACCGTGTCCCTCGGGGGGTCCTGTGGGGGGTGCTCCGGGAGTATGGGGTGTCTGGCCCATTGCTACGGGTCATTCAGTCCTTATACAACTGTTGCAAGAGCTTGATCCGCATAGCCGGCAGTAAGTCGGACTCGTTCCTGGTGGTTGATGGGCTCCGCCAGGGCTGCTCTTTGTCACCGATTCTGTTCATAATTTTTATGGATTATGATGCGCTTAAGATGAGCATGAAAGTTAGCGTTTTTATACCATTTTTATATTCATTGACAATGTGTCTTTATATCATTTCAGAAAATGAAGAGAATAGTACTAAAAGCTGCAGATATGTTGACATTATTAACCACCTGAACTTGACCCAAGACAAGGATATGTACATTATGACAAGGCCTGTGGAAAATTACAGTGATGCTACACCCGTATACCATATTATGGGAGTTAAAGCCATCTTAGATGTGGTAAGTTGTTCTGGCTAATGTTGCTGCCTTTCAAATAATGAATAGGTCATTGTTCTGGGTCTTTGACCCAATGTTTTGTGTTTTTTGGACTTCTGAATTCTGTTTTCCATGATTTGTTTTCAGTGTGACTATTAGTTTCCTTACTGTTTAGTTTTTTGACATTTATGTATTTTCTTTTTAATTAAACCTGACAGAATATTTGTTTCTTTTTCTTTTATCTGTAAACGTCCCCTTCTAAAACAAACAAACAAACAAACAAACAAACAAACAAATCATGAGCTTTTTCCACTGGAAAATGTTGTCGTCCACATTCAGTCAACATTGTAGTGTACTGCCTCCACTTTTGTTTATATGCTGTATCATAAAAGTAGATTCTGAAAATAACACACACAACGTGTTAAACTGTGCAACACATCAAGGGTGTTAAGCTTTTAAAACACTTTTTCAGTGTTTACACATTCTTACACATTTTTTTATTCCTATCTTTCATAACTTTTATTTGACTATTTTTGGGGACTTGCTCACCCTTCCTTCCCCACATGTGGAAAATCAACTTTGAAGCCTGGCTGAACTAACAATATGTTTGTTTTCTTTGCTCACAGAGGAAAACTGACCAGAGCCTTGTTTCTTACATTTGGGTTCAATATGTGAGTATTCTCTTGGAAATACACAATTTTCCGTTGTTGAAATTCAAATGTGTTATATTCATTTCTTTTAATCCTTTCTTTCTGTTTTTCTCTGCTTGTATCTTTTTCTTCTCTTTCACACCATCCTGTGTAGCATTGGTGGAATCATTTCATATTTTGGAACCCAGATAATTTCTGTGGACTTGAAAATATAACATTTCCTGCTGCAAATTTGTGGATGCCAGATATAACTATTGAAGAAAGGTAAATTTTATATGGAAACGCACCCACACTTACAGATGCACATATAGTCACTAATGATGAAGACTAAGTATATATTTTTTAATTTATCAAATGAATTGCAAACTGAAAAGGAATATAGCCAAGACAAGGTTAGAATTAACAACTGCTAACTTAAATATTGACATTGTGCTTTTAAACATCACTCTTATAAATCTCAGCCTCACAGAACCTTGATGTTCTAGCTGTCTGTCTGTTGAATATTATTTTGAAGTATTTTGCAGTGTGCTTTAGTAAAGTGCCTCCCAGTTGTCAGTTTCATAGGCATTAATGCACCTCCATACCACACGCAGGTGTTTTGAGTTGAGTGCTGACAACAACCCATCCTTGTTCTCTTTAGTCCAGAATATGCTGTGTCAATGATTTTAGAAAAAGAATATACAATTTCAATTTGTCTGACCACAGAACAATTTTCCAATTTGCCTCAGTCCTTTTCAAATAAGCATCGCCTAGACCTAACAGCATAAAGGAGGACAAGTAGGTGAGTTCTCTTACTTCCAGAAAAGCAGAGCCAGTGGCAGCTTAAAAATCAAAACGTGAAATGTGACCATGAGAACTTCGCAAGAAGTTCTCAACTTATGTAAACATTTACCACTAAGCCTCAGCACCCTTTTTTTTTAAAGCACATAAGGCGCTTGTCCATATGCAACAACAGCCTATTAAGTAACAAAATATCTGCATCTGAGTGGCCATCCTATCTGGAATACACTGTCAGATATCACATGAGAGTAAAGGAAGTCTGGTGGAATCAGTGTGACCCATGGTGAAAAAGGGGGATAAAGTGGAAGAGCTATTACAGTGAAGAGAGGGTGGAGCACTGCTAAGAGGAACAGTCATGACAGGAGCACATAGAGGCTGTTCCTCAGGTCTTCAAGGGACATGTGGGAGAATAGGAGGACAGAAAGACAAGGCTCCTGCCAAAGCAGTGAGGTATGGGTGTGATGTGAATGATGGGTACTCCTGAAGGCATGTGAAAAAGTGTGACCAGGTGGTTTGCATAAGCTGCTGGTGTACCTGATGTGGAGCAGGTCGCCACCGGACTGGTTCTGCATGCAAAATATTGCCAAAAGTATTCACTCTTCTGCCTTGACACACATGAACTTGAGTGACATCCCATTCTTAATCTATCCATAGTTTTCACCTGATGTCAAAGCTACTGGGACATGCCAACCTGGCAGGCAAAAACAGCACTGTGGTCCTTTGCCGTCTACTTGTTGAACTTGTTTGAGTTTAACGCCAGATAGTTGATGTAGTTTATGTGCTATCAGATGCACTAATTTGTGTTTATTTACAGCTGCCAGAAGGATGTAAAGTATGGCATCAACATATGAACACACCTCTCCTAACCCTGCCTTAGGCCAAATTGCACCATCCCTGCTCCTCCACAGTAACCCAGGCAGTTAGGGGTTTCTCATTTAAACTGTAGGAATGATTTACCTGGCGTTGAAAAAAATACTTGAATAACTTTACTTGCAATACACAACATCAATGTGACAAATTAATTCTGTGTGGACTTTCTGGCACTTTTCCACACTGCAAATGTCCAGGTCAACAAACTGTAAGATTTAATGTGTTTGAGCTAGTTATGTAGTGCTTACCTTTGCTTCAATGATGAACAAGTTCTTGTACTTCACCTGTTCCATGGTGGCATTGTTTACCCATCCAGATCGAAAATGTATATAACTGGAACTGAACTGGAGCTCTGCGAGAGAAGTCACCACTTTTAGGGATTTAAATAAAGCTGCTGGAACAGAATATGGATCACAAGTCTCCAAAATTCAGTTTCTCTTCAAATCTTTGTTTTTCCTCCATGGATAGACGAGCCAAGACAGATGAACAAACAACCACCTTTGTCCTACATTACTACCAACTGTCTATTTGTGGTCACAATGGAGTAATATTTTGCATGTCAGAGTAGTGAGTCTGATTGAAAACTATGGATAGAGTACAATATGACTGTAATAATGACACGTCAGACATGTCCACACATACATGCTTTTCAGCATCTTTATTAACACTTATCAAGTTTGCTGCTACAAACACGCTCAGTCAGCTGCAGCTCTGCAGCTCACAGCCCAACTCACATCAACAACTACACTGAAATCCAGGACCTAGAAACCTTTAACCCGGTGAGGTGTAATTGCGGATGCCCTGCAGGTGCGTTCACCTCCCCAGCAGCAGGACCGCTGACCACGCCCCACCACATACCTATCGCCCAACTGAGGCCGGGGAGCCATCCGGCCGAACCTGCTCCCCCCCCGCGATCAGGAGAGGGGACTGGCCCAGACCGTCGGCACCCCCGGCCCCTGCCCATCAACACGAATGTGTTCATTCAGTGGTGGCAGTTACGAGGTTGGTCCGGGGGCCAACCATGTGGCCTCCGCCTCCAGCAGGAGAAGCCCCTTGCGCAGCTCCTCCACCTCTGGCAGACGTGGACCCTCCTCCGTCTCTGGCTGTGCAGGTTGCCGACACGGTGGCTGCTCCGTGGTCCTCTTTCGAGGAGCTGGGATGGGTTCAGGCACTTACCGAGCCCCAGCCACTCCCCCATAAGGAGTGAGAATGGGTGAGGGGACAGGCTGCATCCTGGCTGGTCGCATCCTGGGGGCCGGAAATGACCAGACCTTCTCCACTCCCATGCACATCAGTGGGGGTCGCCGTGGTGCTGACCAGGACTGGATCAGAGCCGCCAAATCCTTTGCATGCTGCACTCGACCTGGTCCTGCAGTTCTTCTCGCCAACACTGCAACACCACCACCTGCTCCTGCTGTGTGGCTGCCAGCTCGGCCACCATTTGGGCCAGCTCCTTCCCTTCCTAGCGATTTAGCTGTACAGGTGCTGTGGCGATTGTGAAGTGGAGACTGTAGCTGCTGAGGGTGAACTACTGCTGAACCTTTGGATGGCCGACAAAACAGATCTTCCGATGTTTTCAGCTAAATCGCTGGACATGCTGGTAGGCAAGAAGTGAAGCAGCAATATTTAACACTTAGATTTAACATTTAAAATTTTGTTTTAAATATAAAAAGTTACAAATATTTTACTAAATGTTGTAAAAAAAAGACTGGAAAAAACATGTTTTTGTAAGGTTTTGAGCTAAATGTGGAGAAATGTTGCCGTTAATTTCAGCATGTTTCACTTTACAAATGGTGCCCCATAATCCTTGAACCTTCCCCCAGAGAGAGAAACTTTCACAACAGGATTGTCTACAGAAACATGATTTAAACATCCATAGCTTGGTTTCAGGGCACACATTAAGTGTACATGACTGCAAAGCAAATGTGTTAAATTTAGTTATGTGGTGGAGAGGAAAACTCATCGGAGCCTGAGCTCCCAGATGCTGCATTCACATTTCTCCCTGAAGTACAGACTGACTCTGGGTTAACACTTTAAGTCCTCACAACTCTCTGGTTGCTTTGGAACTAATCCTAGACTCGGAGGCAGCGAGTTCAGTCACGCAAAAAACAGAGTTAACAGCCTCGGAGGGGATTACTGTCTCTTTGGACTCTGCTAGTTGAAAAGCACAGTGGGTTTTGGAATGATATTCAGAACTCCCCATCTTCCCCCACTAGAAACAGTCTTTGACATTGAATCAACAGGGTTTTCAGTAGAGTCAGATGCCAAATTAACACAAACAGAAGCAAAAACATAATCGTTAACGGCAGAACTAGATCACAGCATCAGAGTTGACTGTCTCCTGATTGGTGATTTCAGTACTGGAGCTAAACAGTTCAGAAATATGACCCCTATTATTTTCAAGGGAACGAATTCAGTCTTTGAGTTCATAACATAATCACAATCGTCATTGCTGCTATCCTGACCAGGAACGCTGAAACCAGGCGAATCGTCCATGTTGAAAGCAGCCAACCCCTACTCACTCTCTTGATTCTACATCTAAGGGTCTGGAGTAAATATCAGAAATACTCACTACTAGACGGTTCGTGGACAACAACACCACCGGTGGCGTTAGGTGTGTTGCAGCAGGGACACATGGAAAAGTTTCAGGACACCAGCCCTCGATGATTGGAGTTTGAGACCCCTGCGCTACACTATATGTGCGTACCATATTTTGTGCCGTAATCTGTTTTCATTTGCTCTCATACAGGACAGACAAGGACAAAGAGACTAAAAGTCCTTATCTCTTAATTCACTGGTATGGTGGGGTCGAATACACAAATGAGCAGGTGGTGACAACTGCCTGCAGGATGCGTGTCTACAAATTTCCCTTTGACGTTCAAAGGTGCAACATCTCCTTCAAGTCTATCATGCATTCTGGTGAGTCAATATCAAGTTCTACTTACATGTGTTTTTCGTACTCTCATATATATAAACCATGAAATATCACAACACATAGTCCTTTGTTCATCTGCTCACATTTATTTTTCTATTCCATTTTAGATAATGAAATAGAATTAATTTACAACAAAAACAATAAATCGATGACAACTTTGACACGCAGCATGATGTGGACCCAGTACGAGTGGACATTCGAGAACTTGACAGCCACAAACAAATCCAGCATTATGTATCCACATCAAACTGTAATTATTTACACGGTAAGTACTTCTTAACCTCTTAGGTCCTGGCGTCCACATATTGGGACATCACATTTTAGGTTTAGACCACAATACTAAATTTTGCAAAGATTTCCAAATAGCAAAGAGAAATTAAAAATGCATGCCATGAAAGGGTTTGGGTCTTAGGAGGTTAAAGCAGAAACACAGATGTGGAAATTGAGTCATTAGCCACATTTTAATAACATTTGTAATGAAAACAAAATTGCAGTTTGTTTTGAAAGGGTTTTAAAAACTCAGCAAAAAAGTTGTTTTCCTTGTGGTTTCGTTCCCCCTGAAGCATACACAGCATTTATTGGACAAGTACTAGATTTCTTTATCCTCCTAACCCTCTTTTAAGTACAATCTAAAAAGGCCTGCAGCCACTTACCACATCCTCAGCACATCATGGCTTATACTGTAAACTTGCTGTTCCATACAGAAGATTATCAAAGTTTACTCCTGCTATGCTGGAAAAAAAAACCACATCTGTATCCAATAAAACTTTAAAGCAAAGCATTTGTCCTTGTATTACAAACATTATTTTATGTTATTATAAGTTATTGGTCATATTTGATAAGTTCTTAGAGGAGACACAATTGCAGGCAGCACAAGAAACCAACAACAGCTAAAAGGCAATAAGGAATTCTTTATTATTATTATTATTATTATTATTATTATTATTATATTTTATTGCACAGATCACGATGAGAAGGAGGTCAGTCCTCTACATTGCCAATTTCATTTCTCCAGTGCTCTTCTTCTTGGTTCTGGACTTGGCCTCTTTCCTGATCCCAGATGCTGGAGGCGAGAAACTCAGCTTCAAGGTCACTGTCCTGCTCGCTGTCACAGTGTTGCAGCTTATTCTGAATGACATTCTGCCCAGCACTTCAAAAAAGGTTCCACTTATAGGTAACAAAGTGGGGTTTATTTGACTGAATGCATTAATAAATTACATTACTGACATAGTCTGCTCTCCTCAGCTATCTACTGCATTGGGACTTTTACCCTGATGCTGCTCAGCCTCCTGGAGACTATTGTGATGATGTATCTGATTGAGAAAGACTCTGCAGCCCATCACAATGAGACAGATGAAGAGCAAAACCTGAGTGTAAATTGTGGAGACAAATGGTGCAAAGCCAACTTCTGTGTTAGAGGTGAGATTATCTAAACTCATGAAAACAGGTTTATCTTTAGTTATGGTTAAAATACCCACACATTAACATTAGCATTTACATGCCATTTAAATCTATCATTTTAATTGTGTACCCTTAATCATTTTGTCTTATATCCTCCCAGGAATAAAATCCAGTGACTGTGCATCTGTTTGTGATGAAAGTGCCGATGAAACACAATCTGTGACTGAAAAGGTGAGACTTTAGCTACACTTTAAAGGGCTATTTATTTAAAGTGAAGTATAAAAATCATTGAGCTTGCATTTGAGAAATTACTTAGAGAAAGAGATCAAGATGTTTGTTTGTATATTAGTAGAAAACCCTTTTATTTCAGTCACAATAGAAACAAACCATTGTGTCAAATGTAGTAGCAGTCAGTGGCCTAAATTTGTTGATAACTTTCTTTAAAATGTAAAAACAAAACTTTTGCAGAGAAGCAGCGACAAGCTGACAGAGGTGTCCCTTGGTCTTGAACAAGTCTCAGATGAACTGAGAAAGATTGGGAAAACAATAAGTCTGCTCAGCAGTAACGAGAAGGAAGAGAAGTTCGGATACTGGGCCAGAATGGTAAAAAAAATCAACAGGGCTTACTTCATTTTTTATGTCACAGCAGTCACTGTATTTTTGTCAGTTCTTGTTTCAAGGTGGACCAGCTGAAGTAAAATAAAATATGAATTCATTAAAAGAGACAGAACTTATGTATTATTTATTTTTTTCATAAATGTCATTCATTTCAATCAGTCCGAAGAAAACAAATGTCCCATTGAGTACAGGTTGGTAAGGTGTTCACTTCTTATATTTAGTGATCTATTTAGCATCATCAGAAATACAGACCCACAGCTGAAGAAAAAAAATCACAGTGATTAACAGTGATTTCTGCTCCACTTTACTGTGGTGGTTTCAGAGCCCCAGCGTAACAAAAGCTGCAAGGAAATGACATTGTTATTTGTCGCATATTGTGTAGCATCAAAATTGTGAAATTCAGCATCAAAGGTTTGGTTTCAACCAGTTATGAGGTAAACTTGTGTAGTAGTCTTCATGATTATTTTCAGTGCTCCTTATCGCAATAGAAAAATTCCAACATTTAAAACATTATTAAAATGTACATTTATATTTAAGGTGGTGCAGTATGACAAATTATATCAGATGATGATATTAAACTGTCTATTGTTTTATATTATACTTAATTCTTCATTTTGTGCTGTGTAAAAACAGTAATGTGATCCTTTGCCCTCCAGCCGAACATCTTCGAGTTTAACTTAGTCAAAATGCCAGATAGTTGCTGTGCTATCAGATGCACTAACTAGCATTTATTTAAAGCTGTCACAAGAACATCAAGTTCAGCAACAGCATATGAGACACCCAGCTAACCCTGCCTTACAGCCCCTATCACACAAATCCCTGCTTTTACCTGACACTGAAAAAATACTTGATCAACTTTATGTTATGGCACAACATTAATGTGAAAATGAATACTACCGGAACATTTCTGGCTATACAATGTAAATGTCCAGGTCAGCAAAATGTAAGATTTATGTGTGGTAACTGTTTAAGCTAGCTATGTAGCATTTATCTTTGCTTTAAAGATAAGCTGTTTCTTTTTCTTTACTTCCCACATGGCGATATTATTTACCCATTATTTACAGATGGAAAATATATGTAGCCAGGGCTGGACTGATAATCTGTGATATCAGGCATTGTCCCGCAGGACCGGCACACTTTTTATACGTATATATCTGAATTTACAGAAAATGCACTATATTTAATGTATGCTTTTATTGCAATATGAGACCATATCACACAGCTTTATATTTCTACTCCTTAGCCTTTAAATGATTTTCTTGTAATTATGGTGGACCTCATGTCCAATTTAAATTACATTTATTCTTTGCTTTTTGCAGTCAAAAATAATGTTTCAATATATATTTAGGACATATATACATGTTTAATGTTCAGTAAGCTTCACCACAAGCCTCTCAGAACCTACAGCCCCTTTATGCACCTGCATGCTTTTGTTTAAATAATTATTGCACACTTTCTGTAAATCCAATCAACTTCATTTCACTTCTGAAATATCACTGTGTGTGTCTCCTATATGATATATTTAACTGACATTTTTTATTGTAACAACCAACGATTTATACAGGAAAATAATGATTATTAACAAGGTTGCCCAAACTTTGGCATCCCACTGTATTAGTAAACTTATATCTTAACATATAAGGAAATTAATGTATGCTTAATTATTTCTATTTCTTGCTTCTTGGCAACAAATCTTATACTGCTCAAAGCTTGTTTATGTCCCCTGAAATGGTCCCACATTTGTAAGTGGGTTGAGCAGCAGAGTTGGTTATGTGGATTATGTTCAAACTGGGAGCACAGACACTCCTAGAGTGGTTATCTTATGTCTGTTCCAAGCATTCCACATTTGACTGATTTGTCCTATGGCCTGTGCCATTCAAGTTGATGTTCTGCAAAGCCAAGTTGCAGTATTATTTGGAGTAAGCCCTACAGATTTGCAGTCAAAGTTTACAGGACGACATGGCTGACAGCTCTCTATCCAGACAATTTGAAAGACACTGCACACAGTCAATCTCCGATCTCGTAGGGATGGCAGGAGGCCTGCCATGACTGCCGTTCACCATCAGGTTTATCCAGTGTCTGCAACATGTGCACTGGAATTAGAGATGGACCGATCCGATATTACGTATCGGTATCGGTCCGACACTGACCTAAATTACTGGATCGGATATCGGAGAAAAATAAAAAATGTAATCCGATCCATTAAATATCACGAAAGCACCTCACAAAACTTGCAACACGCCGTAACTCACCTCAGAACGTTAGCACGTCGGAGCAGTATGCATCACGTGATAGAGCGGCTGTGGCATGCGGGACCTGTCGGTGGTCTGGATAGCATTTGGAGCTTCGCTAGCAACCCGGCATTTCATCTCCGACAAAGTTATCCCGAGAGAAGTAAAGCAAGTTTGTAAGTCCATCTCTGAATGTTTGTAAAGCATTCCTGCGTTAAGCTTAACAAGCGACTGCCTCTTCTTGCTGCTACTTCGATCATGAAACTGCTTAACGATCAGCTGATCGGCTTTTCTGTCGCGAGTCCGTGTCTCTAGTTTGCTTTTGGCCCACTTTGCACCAGAAAGAGGAAACCAGCGGCTGAACAACAGCAGCACGTTTAAGCTTGATCAGCTGTTGTTAGAATGTATTTAATATTAGTTTCTACTCGAGGATCTTTTTCTACGTAGCTGACGGCTGGTAACTGTGCAGGGGCGGATCTAGCAAAGTTTAGCCAGGGGGGCCGATAGGGCATTAACAGGGAAAAGGGGGCACAAAGACATACTTTTCTTTCTTATTCTCATTTAAAATGTCTAGCTTTTAATAAATAATTATCTGACACCCAAAGTTTTAATTTGATGCAAAATGAATAGAAGTCCATTACTGTATATAGTGACTATTAAGTCTAATATATATACCCTAGTAAGCTATAGTACTTTTTCCTTTGGGAAGGTACCATCTGTGCAGTCTGCAATTTTGTTGAAGAAAGATGTTGAATCTATTTAATATTTCTTGAAAAATAATTGATTTCTGTGCATTTTTTTTCACACTGCATCAAATTAAGGTTGATTACGTCGATTAAGCATCATGAGGTGGAGCGTGAGGGGTGGTTCCCTATTTTTTATTTATTTATTTTTGTTGTTGCTGGGAGTTGGAACCCTATTAGTTAGGCTGCTTAATATTTATGCTAAGTACTCTTTAAAATACCAGAATAGGGAGGATGGTGCAGGTTTAAGTTTATTAGATTGATCAGAATTGCTGAACTATGAAATATTTTTTTTGCATACAGGTATAACAGAATAGCTTTAGTGTAGTTGTTGTTTTAAACTTGAGTATGAACTTATACAAAATGCAGCAAGATATTTAAAAAACAGTTTTGTTGATTAAAAAACACTATATCGGATTCATATCGGTATCGGCAGATATCCAAATTTATGATATCGGTATCGGACATAAAAAAGTGGTATCGTGCCATCTCTAACTGGAATCTGAACATTTGGAAGAAAATTATGCTCAGCAATGATTCCAGGGTGGAGAAGTGTGGAGAAGATGTGGAAAATGGAGTAACAGCTTTTGGCGGGGACAGTGTGATGGTGTGGGGCAGCATCTTCCTCACTGAATAAACAAGGCTTGTCATCACCGGAGGCAATCTGAATGCAGAGAGATATCGAGATGAGGTTCTGCAACCAGTGGCGATGGCATATTTCCCCAATCTGGGACCAAACTGATGACAGTGCTCGCCTCTGAAGAGCACGGCTATCAGAGGCTACCTCCAGAATTTGGGAGTGGTGATGATAGAAAGGACTGCCTGAAGTCCTGACCTAATACCTATTGAACACGTATGGGATCAGCTTGGGCATGCTGTTCTTTCCAAAATCACCAACTGTGGCTGTACATGGCTCTCATGTTACTGAGCCCCCCATTTGATAAATTAATGAATTATTAAATTGCCAGTATGTCTTGTTTCTCCAGACTTCAATCAGACAATCCAATAAACAACACCAAACATAGAGTCAATAGCAGAATAAACTGTTTTGGCATTGGTAGAGAGAATTTTGGTGAGTTTGTAATGGGCACAACCCAAATACTAGACTTTACAGCTCAATCCAAATCCAAATGCATTTTCCTTACAAACATGGCACCATTTAAGGGGAAACAAACAGGCTTTCCTAGAGTATAAGATTTATCACCAACAGGAACTGTTACAACATAAGAAATAATTAAGCAAAAATAAATGTATTTACTTTTTCTGCTAATTTTATATGCACACATAATGGATATTTTTGCATGTTTTACACCATAGATACATAACACATACTCATTTATGGCAACAGTTGCAGTAGTTAGCAATGTGTACCTGTTAAGTAATATACTGAGTGTTAATATTCTTCTGATCTTGATCTCAAATACACAATGTATATATTAAATATACTGAAAGTGTAGCTCTTTGAAGACTCGTAACTCATGTGTTGTGGGAATATAAAACAATATAGTTGATTCCTGTTGTAAATTCTACATTGACACCTGTAAACTATATAATTCATGTATTAGCATGATGGAATTAAAGTCATATTATTTGGTTCTAAATACATGTACAGAACATGTAGTCTTGAGTCACTTCTGTGTTATTTTATTTCTCTCATTCCAAGAGGCTAAAGAATTGTTTAGCTTTCTGAAGATCTTTCAGAGTTTTTCTTTGGACTTTGGCTGCTTTTCCACTTATTTTCAGTCCAGTCCTTAATGGACTGGTAGCTGATCATTTTCAGAATTAATGTGTTTTGTTAGTTTGCCACTTAATACTCAACTAAAAAAAAAAAAAAAAAACTCAAGGGGAGAACTACTGCTACATTTACATATAGCATAGAACTTGGCAAAGATCCAATTTAATTTTAAATTGTATATTTAGACCCATTGTTGCTAGC